>NC_090695.1:59004505-59614665 GCF_013368605.1 Nyctibius grandis | reverse complement strand
TTCACAATATTTTATTCAGTAAATAAAATAAAATAAATTTAAATGTTGTTCCCACAGAAGATGGATTACATTCCCATTAATATTGGAAAATATACATTGTGGAAAGTTGGCACTCTGCTTCTTCATGATTAAAAATATGCAGGATTATCAAGGGAGCTGCTGTTAATACTAGTATAGTTATCATATATTTGCTAACGCTGACACTAATCTCAAGCTTCTCACAACACAGGTTTATTTCAGGAAGCTCTTGGAAATATGAGCAACTGTATGCTGATTTTATGTCTCTTTGACACAAGTGTTGCTTTGCCTGTAAATTGTGCATCTGTATATCGCAGTCTAAGATACTTGCTTATTTAAGGTTCGGAACAACCTACCCACCTGCTTGGGTTTTGTGCGCATGTTTCTGCAGCCTGAACTGAACTGTTAGCATAATCTTTGCCAATATACCTACTTTCCCTTCCCAGCCTACTGATGCTGGAGAAGATAAGTTGTCTTTGTAACCACCAGGTTAGCCAATCTGAGCTCAGTTAATGGTCTGAGAAAGAAAAATTTCAAATTTCAGGATTATTACCAGTGAAAACTACCCACTCTTCATATATTAAAATGAAAAAGATAGCTGAAGAGTGCTAGTGCAAAAATCAGCAGAAGCCTTCAGGACAGCCAACAGTTTCCTAGCATGTAAGCAAACATACTGCTGTCTTGACCAAGAGTGTTAATCAGTCATGCCTAGAAGTAGATATTGACTGCACCATAGAGGTAAGAGAACTGAATGTGATACTGTAAGTATCAAAGTTCTGGTCAGCAAGGCAAAACTAGTTAGTTATATTTCAGTTTCTACAGGGAGAGCGGTTTTGCCCATAGCTGAAAAGCATGGCTCTGTACTTCAGCCAAGCTCACCTAATAATGAGCTGCTGCTGAAAGAGGTGTTAATAATCACTCCACTTCAGCTCTTTGATGTGCTCCCTTCTGTCAAACCAAGTGATCATGTGCCTGCAGAACTAGTGAATGAAGTAGAAATCTTCATTTCTTTTAAAACACAGACTTGATTTCCCACAGATTGGCTGCTGTAACTGACTCCCACATGGGTGTACAGCCCTAACTGTGGTCACAGAATCATCTTGGTTGGAAAGGACCTTTAAGACCATCGAGTACAATGATTAACCTAACCAAGTCAACCACTAAACCATATCCCTAAGCACCACATCTACTCGTCTTTTAAATACCTCCAGGGATGGTGACTCCACCACTCCCCTGGGCTGCCTGTTCCACTGCTTGATAACCCTTTCTGTGAAGAAATTTTTCCTCATATCCAATGTAAACCTCCCCTGGAGCAGCTGGAGGCCATTTCCTCTTGTCCTATTGCTTATTACCTGGGAGAAGAGATTAACACCCTCCTCGCTGCAACCTCCTTTCAGGTACTTGTAGACAGCAATAAGGTCTCCCCTGAGCCTCCTTTTCTCCAGGCTAAACAACCCCAGTTCCCTCAGCCGCTCCTCATAAGACTTGTTCTCCAGACCCTTCACCAGCTTCATTGCCCTTCTTTGGACCCTCTCCAGCACCTCGATGTCCTTCTTTTAGTAAGGGGTCCAAAACTGAACACAGTATTCAAAGTGTAGCCTCACCAGTGCTGAGTACAGGCGGACAATCACTTCCCTACTCCTGCTGACCAAACTATTTCTCATACAAGCCAGGATGCTGTTGGCCTTCTTGGCCACCTGGGCACACTGCTGGCTCATGTTCAGCTGGCCGTCGATCAACACCACCAGGTCTTTTTCCACCAGGCAGCTTTCCGGACACTCTTCCCCCAGCTTGTAGAGGTGTATGGGGCTGTTGTGCCCCAAGTGCAGGACCTGACACTTGACCTTGTTGAATCTCATCCAGTTGGCCTCGGCCCATCGATTCAACCTGTTGAGATCCCTCTGCAGAGACTTCCTACCCTCCAGGAGATCAAAATTTCCACCCAACTTGGTGTCGTCTGCGAACTTACTGAGGGTGCACTCCATCCCCTCGTCCAGATCATTGATAAAGATATTAAAGAGAACTGGGCCCAACACTGAGCCCTGGGGAACACCACTTGTGACAGGCCGCCAACTGGATTTAACTCCGTTCACCACAATTCTTTGAGCCTGGCCATCCAGACAGTTTTTTACCCAGCGAAGTGTACGCCCATCCAAGCCATGAACAGTCAGTTTCTCCAGGAGAATGCTGTGGGAAACAGTGTCAAAGGCTTTACTGCAATCCAGGCAGACAACATCCACGGCTTTTCCCTCATCCAGTAAGTGGATCATCACATCATAGAAGGAGATCAGGTTAATCAAGCAGGACCTGCCTTTCATAAATCCATGTTGACTGGGCCTGATAGCCTGGTTGTCCTGTATGTGCCCCATGATGGCACCCAAGATGATCTGCTCCATAATCTTCCCTGGCATCAAGGTCAGACTGACAGGCCTGTAGTTCCCCGGATCCTCCTTCTGGCCCTTCTTGTAGATGGGCGTCACATGTGCTAATTTGCAGTCTCCTGGGACCTCCCCGGTCAGCCAGAACAGTTGATGAATGGTGGAAAGTGGCTTGGTGAGCACTTCCGCTAGCTCCCTCAGTACCCTTGGGTGGATCCCATCTGGCCCCATAGACTTATGGTCTAGACTTATGGTGGTATCCATTTAAAGGTGATGCCACCAAGACTGATAAACTCTAAGAAATCTGTACTCCAGGGATGGTTTGTGCCATGACAGCAACAGGACTTCTTTCACAACCTCAGGATCTTATCAGGGAAATGTAGAGGATAGGAGAATAAATTAGTATTTTTGATAGTATATTGAATTTGGTAGTATATTGGTTCATATGACAACCCTAGGCTGTACCACATACTGGGCTTCGCTGAGCCTGTTTTGTCCATGTGTCTGTCAGTATCATCCCCTGCTCAGGAGGGCTCTCATATCTGTTCTGTCTGGTTGAAGATGTACCCTCAGCATGCCAGACCACAGGAAATGGCATGTATAAGCCTTGAGGTATGTGTCCTTCCATTCCAGCTATGCATGATCACCTCTTACATAATAAGGTGACAGCTGCAAATGGAAAAAAAGATAAGTATTGTAGGAGGTAATATCCCCCCTACTGTGACTTGCCACCTCTCTCTTATTACGTGTCTAGATGATGTGGTCTCTAAAATGCACAGCAAAACCTCAGAAGAGGGACTGGTCAGAATGTTGACAACTATTCGAACATTTCAAAACTTCTTGAACTGTCAGAAAAATGGGTGGAGAATAGAAGGGCAACACTTTCCTTTCAACAGACTGTGTAATAATCTGAAATGCAATTCATTTGGGAGAAAAGAATTTCTGGATTAAAGTGTAACTTGGAAATTTGAAGAAGGTTAAATTTGCTTTTACCCTGTGGAAAGGTTTTTTTCTGTCTTTTGCTGCTTTCATATTACATCTACTCACGTTCACCCCTAGTAGTCCCTCTTGTCAGAACAGCCCACTTTCTTCTAGTTGAACTACCTCGCAACCTGTTAGATAAAATCTAATGCCTATAGCTCAGGAAAATAGAATTAGTCCTTGCCTGCCAGGCCTTGCTGTGGTCTGTATACTGCATCAAGATAATGTTAACAACACGACACAGTGACATAAACCTTCATCCAATACATTGAGTCAAGTCATGGCATGCAAGGGTATAAGAAGGAAAAAAAAGGTCACCAGAACCAAACCTGGTATTTAAACTTTTCAATAAGGTAAACTGTAGAGGTTTGGTTGAGTGAGAAGGGGCACGATCCTGTGTCAGTCACTGAGCAGTCTGAGCAACCCAGGCTTTGAGCAAGGGTTAAGCCCAGAGCTAGCGACCTTGCACTCCCCTTGCACGGTGCAGAACAAAGAACCCCGTGGTGCCTGCTTCGCGGGAAGCAAAACTACATCCAGGAGGGGGGGGGGGCGGTCACGGCTCTGAATATGTAAACCTATGGACCAATCACAAGTGCGATCGGGGCGCGCGATTAACATATGCATAGTCTATATAACTACTGCTTTCTTTGTTAATAAACGAGAAGCTTCCATACTCACATTGAGATCAAGTAGCTTACTCCGGACCGATCCCCAGCACCCGCGAGCGCGCCTTCCCCGGTTTTCCCCGTACTACAACTGGTAGCAGAGGATGGTTCCCTTCGGCGTGCTCTCTCCGAGACTGCGGTAAGCAGCGAAAAGGAGGTGTTGGGAAAAAGACGGCTGGGAGCGGTGATGTTCGGGTCAAAAGGGCAGAACAGATACTGGAAGGGTTGGCCACCCAGCTCCCAGGGTTCAGGTGCTGTTCAGGTCAAAAGGGCAGAGCAGACACTGGAAAAAGGGCAGCCATGGAAATAGAGGCTGCAGTCGTGCTGATTGCATATATCTTCTCTAAGAGAAGGAGCAAGACAGCGGAGAAACAGCTAATTAAGCTGATAAAGTTGGGCCAGCGCTGGGGACATTTTAAAGACACAGCGCTTGTATTTTCTGTGGAGGAATGGAAAGAAGTGGGAGACATTATGTGGGAAAAGACTGTTGAGAGGGACCCCGAGGAAGAAGAAATTAAGGAGGTGCGTGAACTCTGGCAAAACGTGATAGAGACTTTAAAAAATATGAGGGCAGAAGGAGAGGTCGCCCGCGCGGCTGCTGAGATGCGGCCGGAGCCGCCGGAGCCCAACCCCCCCTCTAAAACAGAAAAACCTGGGGTTCTGGCTCGTTTCTTCAGGTTACCGGCAGTTAAGGGCATGTCGGCAAACATAAAGCCATCCGTGGCTGAGATCCGTACGGCAGTAGAAGCGGCGAACTCCCGGGAGAAATGGCGCAGCAAGAATTTAGAGGAGGAGGTTGCGAACAAAGAACCACGTGGCGCTCCTGGGACAGCATGGCAAAGGGAGCGGAAACAGGAGGGGGAGGAGTGGTCAGCCCCTCACCCTGCTCAGCCGCGTCCAGAGAGGGGGGGGCCGGCCCCTCCCCTCCGCGCTGCCGGAGTACCCGCCCCTCCCGCCTTCACCCTGTCAATCAAGATCGCCAAGCGCCGTTGCGAAAGTGGTCTATCCGCTAGGTGTCTCGGTTTTCACCCCGGCGGTTCGGGTTCGATTCCCGGCATGGGAATCACGTAATTGGAAAATTCTTTAACAAACAAAAGCTGCAGCTACACAGTATGGAGTAAAATCAGACGCTGTAGCAATACCAAATATACAGGTTTAGTACTTTTTTTGCCTGTTAGTGAATGTTTTACATGTGTAAGGTTTTGGTTGAGATGTTAAATGGTGGAGGAGTACTGTGGATGTGAATGTGGGAAGTAATTTTAGTCATGTGTAATTGGTTATAGGGCCTAAGTTGCAGTAATTAACTTGTTGCTGATTTATTCAACAATGCCTTGTTGCTTTGTATGCATTAATGTTTGGGTGTAAAGATTGTGTGTATATCCAACAGGGAGACACAGTATTTAAATTTACCAACCTAATGTTACAACTGCTTTGAGGTGGCCTATGACTGAAGAGCGACTGCAGATTACTAAGGGACTGGTGGAGGAACAGTTAAAAGCAGGACATATCAAACCCTCAGTTAGTCCTTGGAATACACCCATTTTTGTCATCCCTAAGAAAAGTGGAAAGTGGAGATTATTACATGATTTAAGGAAAATTAATGAGCAAATGCAAGCAATGGGAGCATTGCAACCAGGGCACCATGAGGTTTGCCTTTTCTGTTGCTGTTATCAACAAAGCGGAACCAGCTCAAAGGTATGAATGGGTAGTTCTACCGCAGGGCATGAAAAATTCACCTACGTTATGTCAGCTTTATGTGGCATGGGCACTGAAACCATTGCGCCAGCTATGGCCACAGACTATCATCTATCATTACATGGATGATATTTTGTTATGCCAGACCGATCCTTTTTCAGAAGAAAGTCTCCACAAACTAACAACAACGTTGGCGGAGAAAGGTCTCGTGATTGCACCAGAAAAGATTCAACGAACTGATCCCTGGAAATACTTAGGATGGACAATTTCGGATGCTCAAATCCGGCCTCAAAAGGTGGAGCTACATACAGATTTGAAGAACGTGAAGGATGTACAAACACTTCTCGGAGATATTCAGTGGGTCCGTAACTGTGTTGGTATCTCGAACACTGAGATTGCCCCCCTCACCGAACTGCTGCGACGATCACACCCTGCTGACACCATACAGCTGTCTGAGACTCAACAAAGCGCGTTATGGTCAATCATCGCCAAATTACAAACTGCATGGTCGTCGCGACGCATTCGTGAACTACCTGTGTCTCTGCTTGTAATTAACAGTGAAAATATGGTTTGTGGTGTCATTTGTCAATGGCAAAACAAAAAGGGGGAACTCCCCCAGGGCTACAACCAATGCCACTACAAATGCCATGATAAAGATGAAGCTTTTTGGGTGTTGGAATGGGTATTTCTTAGTGTACAACCAAAGACAAGCATACAGACTAGACCAGAAGCCATAGGGGAACTAGTGAGAAAGGGTAGATCTAGGATTGTAGAATTAACAGGACTGGATCCAGCGGACATTAGTATTCCTGTTAATGCTGTAGACCTAGAATGGTGGTTCCGCAATTCTCGACCCATTCAGGAGGCGTTTTTGGGGTATGAAGGAAGAGTCCATTCACAGCAACCGAAAGGCAAATTATGGCAGATATTACAGAAAAATCAATGGATAGAAAAATCTAAAGTACAGAAAACACCAGTAGTGGAAGGGTTAACGGTCTATACAGATGCGGGAAAGAAACAGCGCAAAGCGGTGTGTGTGTGGCAGGAAAAAGGGAAGTGGGTACACCACATGCTGTATGGTCAGACCGATGATACCTTACAGACTCTGGAACTATCTGCCGTAGGCTGGGCCTTGACAAATTGGCTGGATGGGGCTATAAATATAGTCACTGATTCTATGTACGTAGCAGGTGTCATCCCACGATTGGAGGAGGCATTGCTCCGAAATACACAAAATCCCCGCCTTGGGCAGTTATTCTTGCAATTACGGTCTATTATGCGACAACGCAGTGCGCCTTGTTGCATAATACATGTGCGGAGTCATCAATGGGATCTTGGTTTGGGGAAGGGCAATCAGGTGGCAGACTCTAGTTAGCCCTGCTTGCCATATTCCTCCTTTAGACAAATTTCAACAAGCTAGACAAAGTCATGAGCATTTCCATCAAAATGCAAAAGGAATACAGAGACAATTTGGAATAACAGAAAATGAAGCAAAATCTATTCTTCAAGCATGTCCGAGGTGTGGGGCTCAGGGACCAGGCATTGGTATTGGTGTAAACCCGAAGGGCTTGGCAGCACTTGAGCTATGGCAGATGGATGTAACACATATTCCAGAGTTTGGGAGACAAAAATATGTACATGTCACAGTAGATACTTTCTTGAGGTTAATCTGGGCATCTGCAATGTCCGGAGAAAAGGCGCAACAGGTTTGTAAACATTTGTTGGCGTGTTTTGCCGTTATGGGGTGCCAGAACAGATCAAAACAGATAATGGGCCAGCATACACCAGCCAAAAGTTTTGTGTATTTTTAACACGCTGGGGAGTGAAACATGTTACTGGTATACCACACTCCCCAACAGGTCAAGGGATCATCGAACGCACCCATAGAACCATAAAGGAATATTTAAGGAGACAGAAGGAGGTAGATACTGATCCAACATCGCGGTTGCATAAAGTGTTGTTTACTTTGAATTTTCTGTGTTTAACAGGGGACCGAGAAGAACCACCGGTTGTTGTACATCACCAGCAGTTGAAATTTAATAATAACACCATTATACCTCAGTTACAGGTGATTTATCGGGAACCTGCTACAGGGGAGTGGAAAGGACCGGTGCCAGTGATCCTTAGTGGCCGGGGATATATGTGCATGGCCACTGACCAGGGACCACTTTGGGTGCCGAGCCGATCAGTAAAACCACACCTCCCCGAGAAATCGGATGGGTGATGGAACTGGTAAAAATGGTTCTTACAGGAGTTCTTGTGATTGCAGTTATATGGTTAATGTTACCATGTTTATTTTCTTGTTTGCAGAAAGCGTTAATGGAACTTGTGAATCAGGCCTGGCTTGCTCACAAACAAGAAGGGGGAATTGTAGAGGTTTGGTTGAGTGAGAAGGGGCACAATCCTGTGTCAGTCACCGAGCAGTCTGAGCAACCCAGGCTTTGAGCAAGGGTTAAGCCCAGAGCTAGCGACCTTGCACTCCCCTTGCACGGTGCAGAACAAAGAACCCCGTGGTGCCTGCTTTGCGGGAAGCAAAACTACATCCGGGAGGGGGGGGGGGCGGTCACGGCTCTGAATATGTAAACCTATGGACCAATCACAAGTGCGATCGGGGCGTGCGATTAACATATGCATAGTCTATATAACTACTGCTTTCTTTGTTAATAAACGAGAAGCTTCCATACTCACATTGAGATCAAGTAGCTTACTCCGGACCGATCCCCAGCACCCGCGAGCGCGCCTCCCCCGGTTTTCCCCGTACTACAGTAAACCAGAAAGAAATCGTTCTTGAGGGGTTGCTCACTCTTGCCATCTTAACTTCCCCACTTGCTCAGTTAAAGCACAAGTAGCTAATGATAGCCACAGTGATATGCAGAGAGGTTGCCAATAATGCTCTATTTTGAAGATGTCCCAGTCTTAACAGATGGTAGTTGTGTAAAGTGAGGTGCTAGATTTATCCTTAATATCCTTGCAGCAGTTCTTTTGGCTGCAGTTTTTGTATCAATGTCAGCTCCAGCTTACATTAGTGGAAGCATATGTGCTGTAGAGCTGTCATGGTGCATTCCTAAACGAAAGCAAGTTTCTAGTAGTATTCCCACTCACTTCAATGGGAGCTCAGCAGGGTCAGCCAGGCTGCTCAAAATAACAGCCATGCAAGAAGGGAACTCCTGATTGCCACAAAATGCAAAATAGACAAAAAGTACACACTCTGGCTGACTCTACTGTCACATACCTAAGAGAACCGATCAAGCTGTTGCAAAAGTCTCAGGATATTTTAAACTGATTTATTCAGAAGGCAAACACCTTGAATAATTGCCAAGCATATTTGTTTAGGCCATGATCCATGAATGGCCCAAATGAAAGCAGAGATAATACTGATCAAAGATGGTGGAAAGTTAAGGACATGCCAAACTGCTTTGCTTTATTTTTGTCCTGAACAAGACTACATGTGTACAAATATCAAGCTTCCTTAAGAAATCTTTCAGGCAGAGCTTTTCTTAAATAACCCCTCCATTTTTCTTCCTCCATCAGGATAAATAATTTCTCTTTGTTCTTAAGGCAAACCTTCCCCCTCACTGAGGGTCTTGCAATGTGACAAGCCTGCATAATCCACTGTATGAGAAGATCTGCGATATTATTTGCATGATGTTGAGCATTGTAAGATGACAATTTCAGCAGAGGTATTTGAAAATCCCGGACAGTAGATTTCCTTGTTTTTTGAGTGGGCTTGCAATGAGCCAAAAACAGATGAGAGCATTAACATTTAAATGAATAGCGAAGGTGCTACAGTAATGGAATGAGGGTAAGGTACGAAAGGAATGAGTAATTTATAATAATTTTTGTTTGTTTCTCAGAAGATGAGACAATATGGAATACAAACATGCTTCCACAGGTCTAGCGGAGTCCCTCAAGGGTCGGTACTGGGACCAGTTCTATTCAATATATTCATTAATGACTTGGATGAGGGAATAGAGTGCACTGTCAGCAAGTTTGCTGATGACACAAAACTGGGAGGAGTGGCTGATGCACCGGAAGGCTGTGCAGCCATTCAGAGGGACCTGGACAGGCTGGAGAGTTGGGCGGGGAGAAATTTAATGAAATATAACAAGGGCAAGTGTAGAGTCCTGCATCTGGGCAAGAACAACCCCATGTACCAGTACAAGTTGGGGGCAGACCTGTTGGAGAGCAGCATAGGGGAAAGGGACCTGTGGGTCGTAGTGGACAACAGGATGACCATGAGCCAGCAGTGTGCCCTTGTGGCCAAGAAGGCCAATGGCATCCTGGGGTGTATTAGAAGGGGTGTGGTTAGCAGGTCAAGAGAGGTTCTCCTCCCCCTCTACTCTGCCCTACTGAGGCCGCATCTGGAATATTGTGTCCAGTTCTGGGCCCCTCAGTTCAAGAAGGACAGGGAACTGCTAGAGAGAGTCCAGTGCAGAGCCACAAAGATGATTAAGGGAGTGGAACATCTCCCCTATGAGGAGAGGCTGAGGGAGCTGGGTCTCTTTAGCTTGGAGAAGAGGAGACTGAGGGGTGACCTCATTAATGTTTATAAATATGTAAAGGGCAAGTGTCATGAGGATGGAGCCAGGCTCTTCTCAGTGACATCCCTTGACAGGACAAGGGGTAATGGTGCAAGCTGGAACACAGGAGGTTCTGCATAAATATGAGGAAAAACTTCTTTACGGTGAGGGTGACCGAACACTGGAACAGGCTGCCCAGAGAGGTTGTGAAGTCTCCTTCTCTGGAGACATTCAAAACCCGCCTGGACGCGTTCCTGTGTGATATGGTCTAGGCAATCCTGCTCCAGCAGGGGGATTGGACTAGATGATCTTTCGAGGTCCCTTCCAATCCCTGACATTCTGTGATTCTATGTGATTCTGTGATTTACTCCTCTATTTTCAAACAACTCATTATTTGCCGGATGTGGATATTTATAAAAAAAAAGAAGCCTAGAGATTCAGAGTACTATTTTGAGTTCTGTTTTCTTATGTGTTTGCAATAACATATAGATTACAAAAAAAATCTTTCTCTGTGGATGTGCTAGCTTTTCATTCTAATAATGCTTAGCAGAATAGGTAGCCACCCTTAGTTACTGCTGTAGCTGGTGATAGACATTACTGAAAACAGACCACCATACAAAATAACATATTATGTCTTGATAGAGTAATGTACATAATATCTTTAGGTATTCAGAAAAACAGAACAAAGCAAAACCCATAGTTCAGTGTTTTACATAGCAGACCTTAAGAAGGCAAACCCTTTAATAAAAATCTACCCATGTGTTTAAGGACCTGAACCATGATTCAGATGATTGAAACTCCTACTTGACCTCAAGTTTCTTCGGCCAACTAGACCAGGACACTTAGTGTCACTTCAGTTCCCTTTGAAGAAGCAGATCACCTCTGTCTTTATATTTGGGTATTATGAGGGATAATTTTAGAAACTTTTTCCATGGGGTGTTCTGATACTATCATGTGATAACATTGAAAGATGCACAGTACTAGGTGGAAATGAATGTTCCCCCTTCACCTGTTCTCATAGCATGGCTACTATTACTACGGGGAGCCATTTAACTCCATCTGGCTGCATCGCATTCTTCATACCCATGGCTCAGGCAAAAGCCACAGGAGCATGAGACCCAACAGGTAACCTGCTTCTGTGCTTCCTCTAGTTCAAACCATGCCTTATGAGTTACCCATGGCACACGAAAGAGAGGGTCATTCTGAAACAGCCTCTTCTTCCTTTGGGAGTCAGAGGTTAGTCAGCAATGGAGTCAGGGTTGCTGACACGAGGAGCAAATCCTGTGGTCTCATATGGAGAGTCTCATATGAATAGGACTTCCAGTGAATGCCACCAGGTCATCTAATATCTTATGCCCCAGGTACAGGTGAATAATGAAAGTGTTCAAAAAACCTATAATGGAGTCTGTTGACAAAATACACTGAAGTGGGCAGCAATCTTATTTAAGCATTGCTGAAAACTGATGGGAAGGTGAGCGGCCCAGGTGTGGAGATATGATGTTGAGGAAAAAATGCCTGCTCTGCCACAGAGATGTAGCATTACCTTTGCAAATCATTTAGCCGTCCTAAAACGAACTGACACCATTAGTTGGTAAGCACCTAGTCATGGAGCCCAGGTTCTCTCTACAGAAGAGTGGCTGCTAGAGCACCTGATCTTGTCTCTTGCCCATGATCATTCTGGAGGGATGTCTCTCTCTCATGGACAGTGCTGAGGCTGTGACCACCCTGCATTTCTTATCTGACATGTGGCAGCAGTGTCCCAGGTACTCTGGAAAGCATGCTGCAGGACTAGATTTGATTGTAAAGATTATGGAAGGAATAGACAAACACTTGGGTGATGTCTGGGCACTGTGAGAAATGCAAGTGGTGGTACTAGTATCATCTCAGGCAGGACAGGGCATATTGCTTTCCTGATCTATCATTTTTCACTCTGGGACAATATTGCTATAATCTTAGCAGGAGAAAGATAATATCTTTTTTTTACACATTTTAATAACAGTCTTGCCTCTTTTCCTTGCAGTATGAATACACAATGCCTGTCCATCCTTTGCCACTGCCATCCCAATAGACATCAATTCAAGGCCAGCAATCTAGGTTATAAACACAAAACCTATTGCTGCAGCCTGTGTTGCAGCCTACACTGCAGCCTGCCAGGCAAGCCCCAGTCCAGCACAATGATGTGTAGCCATTAGTCTTACAGGAGCAGCAACTGTTTTACCAAGGAGAATTTTCAGGGGTCCAGCAACAGTTGTCAGCTGCCAAAAGTCAACAGCAGGTAGTTTTCATGTATGCAGGCCGATTGAAATTGGTCTTTTCTTTTGGCTTGACAAGTCTGTGGAGAGGTTCTGCACTATGGGCAGTTTACCAGACTCGTTCTTGCACTTTGAGTCATTGAAATAAGATAGCATTTATTTCCATTGGGAATGGTAGTGGCCACATTCTTACCACAGCTGGAAATGGTAGGGTGATGTCAGTGTTTATCTCTGCATCTCTACCCTTTATGGTGCCAGGTCAGCTGGAGAAAGTGTGATGAACATCAACGGAAATGAGGGAATGCTTTTGCTGGTGATGATCATCATGTGAGTCAGGACAGAATATATCCTCTGAGATGTTTAACCGGAGTAGCTTATGGTCATTTGACTCAGAAAACTGCATCTGCAAGATGAATATCGATCGATTCTCAGACTGCCTTATTTAAAAGAAACCCACTGTCAGCTCTGAGAGCTATGTAGGTTTAGTTCTTGCCCAGTGCAAGACCAGTCCTATATCCTACAGATAAAGGCTGCAATACCTCTTTCCCTGTGAAGTTTGAGATTTTTGTCTACAGAAGATGGTACTTTAGATACAACCTCATAGCACAATTTTATCTATCTTTGTGCTATCAGCCTCAAAATAAACTCTGTTCAAGATGAGTTTATTTCAGGAAATAAAATAATGCAAGTGCTAAACAAGACCTAGTGTGCTTGAAAGCTTGGATATTTTTCCAGCTTTGTCAGTTGCTCTAGTAACAGATATTACGGTTTTTTTTTTTCCGTCTACAAACCATGCCTTATTTTTTTCCTTAGTTTCATTGCTATTGAAAATGTACAAAGAACAGCAGTAGATGGTTTGAAGGAAGATCAGATAGCAAAAATGCTCTCTTGATATAGATATGTTCTTTAGCCTGGCCAAATACATTCCACTGGTGCAGTATGTCATTTAACATTTCTTCTCTTTTGCTGTCTTTTAGCCGATGCTCTCTCTGTTCAGCAAGTCATGGTCTTTTTCAAGTATGTGCACTGACTACTTTTTTCTAAACTAGTGCAGTTACCAGCACTGAAATATTCAGGGCATTTGGGTCCCAAAGTGAGTATAGATTTTAATGTATAGCTTTCTTAGTTATTGTAGCATAATTATGTTTATACCAAAGTTTTGTGGCAACTCTTGGTTGGACTAAATTGCCATATTCTCAGTCAGAACTAAGAATCAGCTGAGGAGATGTCATTTTTTTGCAGAAACAGTAAGTCAGAAAAGCATCCATCTGTGTAAAAAATCTATTTGTAAAGGCAAGCCATAAATTCTCTTCAAGTGCCTCAATGCTGTTTTCAGCTGCACCTGCAAGAATGGTGTAGACAGACACATCTTTGCTGTCTGCTCTTGCTAATGGCAAGACACAAACCAGCTCCCTCCCAGGAGCTGAATAGTCACATTCAGCATATGCACAGCTCTGAGCTAATGCATTTAAATGGCTCTGGCCTGCAGCCAGCAGGGCAGAAGAGTAAAGCAGATGTGACCATACATGCTTGTCTGTGCCCCCAAAAGTAGAGTCCTGGTCATTCTCTCCAGCATCCATGGTACTGAACACCTGCTAAAACCAACAAATTGTTATTTTTTTTGGTCTTGATGTATCGAACTGCATATCAATTAGTCCAGCAAGGGGAAGCACAACAGCCCCTACAAAAACCATTAATTTATTTCCCATGTCTTACTCTCCAATTCTTTCTGCTTTTACTCAGCTGCATCAGCTTAATTCACTGATTATTCTTTTTTGTTTCATTTAGCTTTACCCTCAGCTGTTTCTTCTATCCTGTGCAGCAAGCCAAGGCGTAAGTTTATTTCAATTTTTCTTACGCTCAGATGATGATTGTTTCAGTAGACATCGCTGCAGGTAAAATTCTGCCTGAATTGAAAGGTTGATGTATTCAAAGCCGTGGCACAGACCTTTATGTACTCCCCTTGTTCAATAATGGCCACTGGACTTCTGTGTCTAGCAAAACTTATTTTAAAATTTGTTTCAAAATTTCTGCCAGAATGCCTTTTTCATTCAGCTTTCCCCTAAAAACTTAATTTTGTTCAGTGATGTAACACTTGTCTTGCCTGACTCATGCTCCTGCTGCTGTATGTGCACATGTAGGGTGGCACGTACTGTTAAATGTCTCCTTGCTAGCAAGCAGAAATGCATCTTAAGTGACAAATGTTTTTGTGACATCCTTTTGTACTGTGAGACTGCGTCTCTCCATGGGTGATATAGGGTATTATCAGAGAACAAGGTAGTGCTTAAGTAATAAAGATTTATTTCACCTTGCATTTTGCTGCTGCTTTTTGGAAAAAAAAAAACCAAACCAACAAACCACTTCAAATCCTGAATATGAGAACAGTAGATGGAAGATATGAGATGATGTTACAGATATCCCAGAAATGCTGCCTTTGCTTTTGGAAACACACAGACAGATCTTCAACATAGTCTTCAGTCAGATAGATCTATACCAGACTTTTGACCACCAGTTTGTCAGAGGTCTGTCCAGCCTGAGAGGGGAGCTATGCAGGCACATTGTTTGAGGCAGCTTGCTGTGCGTACATGCTGCTTGTCAGCATGGCAGGCCAAGGCTTCTGCCACAGCTGTGTTCAAGCACAGAGAGAGACAGCAACTTGAGCAGTATTGCCGGTGTGAACTTTAATCCATTACATCCATCACATCTCTTCAGAGCAGGTTGCATCAAAACTGAAAAGAGGTGGAGAGTCAAAGCATTTCTGACACGGAAATGCCAGATTGGGAAGGAACACTAGCCACATGTATTTACAGCTGGAGAGAACAGCTGCAATTCCCAGGGACACACACCACTTAGATGACTGATAGCTGCTGTCTCTGCTACATTACTGGAGGTAAATAGCAGAGGTGATATGGGTCCTAGAGACTTTTGTGGGACATTGGAGAAATAGTCTCCTTTCTCAATAAACAGGTCTATCTTGAGGCCTCTTTTCCTCATGGCTCTACAGACTCTCTCGTGTCATATGTGTCAAGATATTTCAGCCTACAGTCATCTTGGGCATGTAGGGGCACATGACTTTTAGTTATGGGATAAGGGTGACATTCAGTGCAGGAATGTAACCACACCAGCAAAGGGAAAGTCCAAGGTGAGGAATTTGCTAGCAAGTAAAGCAAAAGGGGATAAAGAGAGCAGGGATGGGGAGATGGCACCAGTAAATAATATAGGCCCAGTTTTTCCACCCCAATCAACATTTTCTCACCTGCAGACAAGGTTGGAGAAGTTCTCCTCAGCCTGGCTGAAAGTGACAGAACCAGGGTCAGCTGCATCTGCCCCTGGATAGTGTTAGAAAAGGTAACAACAGATATGTCGAATGTAGCTACACTGGCAGCTCTGTATCTGTTACTGGGAGCTACTGGGTAGTTTCATAGGTCTATCGTAGCAAAAAATGGACTTAACAAGCTCTGTGATTACACAAGGACTTTGCACTTCTGCAGCTTTTCATAATCTGTTAGAACTTCATTCCAGCATTTCTAGACGAAGTGCATTGGATCAATTGAAAAATACGTAATTATTGTGTAATATAAGCCTCTCTCTTGGGTATTTCTTCCTATCTAACAGTTTTCAAAGCACTTGGGCAGTCTTACAGTAGACTGTCTGGTCATCATTCCCATTCGTCATAGAGGAGTTATTTTATCCTCATGTTATGGGTGTACAAATAAAAATTCAAAGGAACTTGCTCAAGAGCTTTCAGGTAGGTGATAAGAAACAAGGAAGGTGAAAAGAAACAAGGGTTTGAACTCCAGTATTTAGCTTACAGTTTATGTCCTAATCACCTTTGGTCATATTCTGGAAAGGAGGAATATATTTCCAATATGTAATTATCTTTCTCTATCAATTTCCAGAAAGAAGAAGAGCCACTAGGGGAACTGTAGAGGGAATATGGAGATTTATCATGCTTCCATTTCCCAGGAGCTCAGTCCTGCAAGGTCATCAGTGTACACTGCTTTTGGAAGTTAACATTTATTGAAAGCACTTGCTTTGTTAGAGCTCTTCCATGATTACAAGTGTCCAACAAATTTGGGGAAGGAAATGAGGAGTATGGGACTTCTTTTGGATCATTTATTGCACTGAAGGCTTCCCAGAGAGGAGCAAAGTGAAAGCAAGGCCTAGCAAAGCAATTCCTTATGGAGAGAGCAGAAAGCATCAAATTTGACAGAAGAGGAGAACAGCCAATAGTAAGAGGCTTTTCAGAAGGAATAGAGTAGCAGAGGAGGTACACAGAGCTTAAAAAGCATTCAAGAGGGGGTGTAAAAATGAATGCATCATGCAGTTAGTGCTCCTGTCAAAGTGTGATATAAAACAAGACAGCTTATTACGGCAGCTCTGAAGACACAGACAGTACCACTTTGCACAAGTCAGTGCACTAATTTGCTCCTTACCGCCTTCTATCAGATATACTTTTTGTGGTCTACTTCATTGTTTCTCCTTGACTGTATTAAGGATTTCATTAAGCATCCACTTGTTGCCTTGGATTTGCATGGCAGAAGAGCTTTCAAAGTACCTGCTGGAACATACCACAGTCCCTGGTAATGCTGCAACTTGCTGTATTCTTAGCTGCTGAATTTGCACAGCAATTTGCTAAATCTGTAAATTTGTCTTGTTATAGCACAACCTCCCTCCCCCCACCCCAGACTCTGTTTCACATTCACTGAACAGATTTTCTCCCTTCTTCTCTCCCATGTATGGGACCTTGCTCCCCGTCAGCTGCACTATACCTTTAGGGGAGTGTTATCTTTTAGTCTGGGCAGTAGGTCAAGCACAGCCTTTCCCAGAGCCTGTGAGCACTTGAGCTTTGTGAGCCCACGCTTCAGGGAACCACAATAACTGTGAGCAATTGAATCTACTTTGCTTGTAAAGATCTCCCAGTACAGTCACTCAACCACTCTTTTTGTTAGACAGCACTAACACTCAGCAGTAGGCAAAGTTAAAACACCACTACAGCCACATGTATTTCCCGGTCCTGCTTTTCTCAGTGCTCCTGATCTTTCTCTGGACAGGACTTTGCTTTCAGCATGTCATCTCCCCCAGATCATGAACAAAAAAATGGAGGGACTCACTCGTCCTTTATCCTCTTCTAGTCCAGCCTACACGGAACTGGCTGGAAAACTCCACCCTTTCACAAATGCTGATACACTGACTGGTTTCAGTAAATTCTGCCTGGGTAGCAGCTGTCTGGATACCAGAAGTGTTTCTCCTGAAAGAACCTGTTCATGGCCTTGCTCGTGCATGACAGCTATGTAAGTCCATGAATCGAGTTCAGCTTATATGTGGTACATATACTTACAGATTACCTGTTTCTTACACCCAGCAAATGTCTTTGGGAAGAATTTAAACCCTTCAGGTAGAGTGAGATGCAGTTTGAGATTAAAAAGGTAAACTGATTAAACAGGTAAACTAACTGTTTCATGAAACTGGTCAGAAATTCTTTGCCTTAATCCAAAAGATTCTCTGTAGATAACAATATAATGACCTGGGAGGTGTCTTTTGCCAGTGGTACATGGATTTTTTTTTAAGGGTGACCCTTGTGGATACCTTTTGGATATTGACTATCCATTGATTTAGTGGACTTAAAGCATTGAAACACATTAGAAGCCAAAGGCTTCACAAGACTCTGGCAGTCACTGTGGCCACAACAGTTATATTGAAATAGTTTTCCAAATAAATCCTGGGTATCAGCAAGTTCCAGGGGAGCTACTTTGTTTTGGAAGTGAATGAAGATAAGTGGATATAAGTTTTTGTGAGAATCTCTGTGCAACTAATTAGTTCAATGTGATTAATCTGTGTCTACATTGTTTTTAGACCCTTCAGACTGATTTTTCTGAGAAGACAGATCTGGAATTTTGTTCATCTGCCATCATGAGGCCAGACAGTGAGAGCTGTCTAGGTCCTGCTGGTAGGACACGGGCTGCTGCACCACATTGGCTGTTGTGCTTCTCTAAGTAAAGAGAGCACTAGAAGAGAACATCAGCATTTCAAAGAGACTGTCACATTGGTAACACAGACAAACAGCCTGTTTGGACCACATCTCTGATCTGCTCCCGGGTTTCAGATGATTGTGATCAAAGTGTTGTCAAAAATAAGGTTAGAAAGCACTTACAAGCACTCATCTATCTATCTATCTATCTATCTATCTATCTATCTATCTATCTATCTGTCTTCTGCTCTATCTTCTGCACTTCAGTTGTACCTATGCCACTTCCCACAGATGCTGTCTGACCTATTCTTAATGAGTCCCTCCAATGGAGACACCATGAAGTTCTCTTAATGTCTAATTTAACATTGCTATGAGTTAAAATCATTGCTTGTTGCCTTTGTCTGAGGAGACCATCATAGTCTCTTTGTGTATGCAGAAAATTTTATCTAGATGAAGTTTGTTTCTGTGCAGCGTCTGTAAGAAAAACAGCCCTGCTCCTTTCACTCTTGTCTTTTAGGCCATGTATCCTTGACTTCTGAAGAGCCACATTGTCCTCAAAGAGATGTCGCCCAAGGAAATGTGCAGCACCCAAGACAAGGCACAGTGACTCATCTAGTCCCTGCTGGTGCTTTGTAGAAAGCACTCATGTTCCTATAATGGCATAACACAGAGCTAAGATGTTCCTGCAGAAATCCCTCAGCCAGCTCAGCACTCCTGGTCCAAGCCACAGCCTAGGCTTTCAGAAGTCATCCCATCCTTCCAGTTGTGCAAGACCAGCACTGCACACATACCTCACTGGCCCTGGGACCATACTATAACTTTGGCTTATCAGTTAGAGCTATAGCTCCTTTTCAAAGTTTCTCTCAGTACTGCACCTGGCACCTGGCACCTGGAAGGGCAGTGGGGATCTGAAACCCAGAAACAATGTCATTTCTTTTATAAAAACAACAAAAACCAAACAAAACCAAAAAAACCCAAAAAAACAGAGCTGTCATCATGAAGATTGGTGTGAGAGCACAGGAATGAGTCCTTCTGGTGTCTCCCTTGCCTGAGTGTGCAGGGTTAATCCAACTGCTTCCAGTGGGGCAGAAAAGAGCTTTCTTCCAGAACCTCTCCACCCCTCATTTGTATTATGAAGCATCCCCAACCCCAAAGACATGGAATAAAAACATCATAATGTAGCTTTTCTTTAATAATTGGAGTCCTTCTTTCAAGGGGACTTGCTACCTGTGGCACTCTGTAGCTTGACTTTCATGGTATCTGAGCAGCTCACAATCTCATTGTCCTACAACACTCCCAAGGTATTGGAAAGGGCATGGAGGAAAGTCTGGAGGCTGTTCTCAGAGAAAGGCTTGGAGGCATCCTTTGGTATCTGTGTTACTGAGGGTTCTCAGGGATTTAGTGATGCTTGAAGCAGTGACTGGAGAAAAGCTTAGGTTGTATTCAAAACACCCACAATCAGTGTCCCATTTACACATCACATTTACCTTTCTCCCATGATAACACAGGAAGCTAGGATTTGACAACCATCAAGAGCACAAAATCTGGATCATTCTGTGTTGATTTGGATTTAAGCAGTATGGATGGCACTGGCAACTGTTTTCAGCTCCATTATCTAACTGGGCTCAGTGGGACCCTGTAGACTCCTATTGCTCTCAAGGGATGGGAGACATGACTGAGAGAGATGAACTAGCAGAAACATAACTGCAGCTATTTCAGAGAGTGTCGATTTTAGTTTAAGTGAGTACAAAAAGCCAATGCAGTTGGCCTTAAACTGATGCAATATATTGATGTTCATGCAGTAGTAAGCACCTTTAGAAGTGACACAGACTAAACGATTCAACTTAACGGTTTTCCACACAGGAGTCTGGCAGACCAGGAAATTAGAGGGCCAATACCCCCACTACTTGCCTCCAAAGATTTAACAGGTCTCTGCTGTAGGAAGTGAATGCACCTGGAAGACATTCAGCATCCCGGACTGAGTCCTTGCCTGCCTGCACAACTCTGAGACAGAACCAATTACTGCTTGAAGCTAACTTCATGTGAACTGTGACCTGAGTCATGTACACCTAGTACTTTGACTGCAGGAGTGGGAATCCCAGTATTTCCTCCATCAGAGAGGCCTTTGCAAAATATCAATGTACAGGTTTTAACACAGACCACAAAACTTTGTTTTAAGGTGTTTTTCTGTCTATTAGAAATTGTTGACCCCATTGAAGTTTGCCTCCCCAGACCACAAGCGATTCTTGTGCCTTGTGGAGAGAGGTTTTCAGATCCATGCGGACAAATTGCCCTGAGTCACCAGCTCAAAGAGGTAAGCAGAAAGGGAGACAGAGGGGGAGGGTAGGCGGACTTTCTTACCTGTAAACAAAGACTGTGAAAGCAGAAAAAAAAGACAATAAATGCCTAGGTCAAACTTACAACACTGGAAACAAAGCCTCACCACTCAAAGGGAAAAGTGGTGACAAAAGAAAATGGTTAAACACATTCTGCTGACCTCTCCCCATCTATCCTTTCATCTTTCATTAGCCTTCAGCAGCATTCTGACCTAAGTCCTGTTAGACAGGCATTTAACTCCCAGCTAAGAAATACAATGGAGGCAGCACACCACAGGAAAGCAGTTTTGCTTCTATGCTTTTTTTTCAGACTTACTTTCAAGTCCTGGCTTTGGTGTTCTGTAATAATGTGTTGTCATAAGAACTGCAGTCTGCCTTAGTCACTCCGGTATGCTCCTAGTTGTTCTTTTAGCTAGATAACAGCATGCTGCGTCTTGTGTTGCTTTGGAAGACTGGGGAGGTAAACTGTTCTGGGATACTGTGTATTTAAGTACTAGGCTATTGCATACAATGCAACACTGCTATCTAAAATGCTAGCCTTTCTGTTATGCATGCTAGATAGATACAGGTTTACTACTGGGAAAGGTGAAGAAGGGTGCTCTTCTTTCCCCCTACAGCATCTATATTCTGTCCTTCTATGCTGGGAGCAGAAGTGTTAAGGAGACACCTCCTGCCCTAGTGCAGTCCCATACCACTTTTTGGCGCTGCTACACACCCCACATGCAATTGTGTGGGAAATGTGGGATCTATTATGTACAACATATAAGGAAGCCATGCAACTGCAATGCTATCCCATTCATATTGGGTCTCACACTGGGGCTGTGTCTGTCCCCAGGGGTTTGACATGCTGCAAAGGAGGTGTGCGTTTCTGAGGGCCTCGCGTGAAGGAAACCGTCCTTCTTCAGTTCCAGGCAGGCAGGCTGAGACATTCATCCCTGTCAAGACTGTGGCAGCTATGGACCTATGTGTAGATGTAACATGGCCAATTTTAGAGTTTAAAAATAAAACAATTCGGCAGCTGTTAGAGTATAAACTTTTGTAAGAAGCTGTCTGAAATCTGAGTGAAAAACCTTCAGCACCCCTCCCCATGTCAGTTTAAGCCCAAGTGTATCTCCTCCATGGTGGAATGCAGCTGTATGGGTGAAAGGTTTGGTCTGGAGCACATAAAGAGCTCTTTATATGTGGAGTCAGTGGAGCTGGAGATGAGGCCCATTTCTCAGCACAAGTGCCTGAGGATTGGGGAGGTTGGGGAGAAGACCTACCTACAAATCACATCAGCCATCCCAGGCTGGCTCTAAACAGCTAGCTTGCACATTGCCAACTCTGTAGTTGCACCAGCCTGATGCTGGTACATGCAGGCTGCACCTAGCTTGGTTATTCCTAGAACTTGTTAATTGCCTACAGGATACAGCACTTCTCCTGCTGTAGATGCTCAGGCACCTTGGCAGATGTCCTAGGTGGTTTCACAAAGGAGGGACCTGACAGCACACTGACCTACAGGCATCTAATGTCTGTGGTGGCCACCACAGCACACTGGTCTTGTGGGGACTTACCCCTAAAGCAGAATGGTAAGGCAGAGTAACACTTTATCCCCCCTGCGACAGCACAGAGGGAATTCAGTGGAGCCTTCAGGCTTAAGCCTCACCCATGACATGCAGTTGTCAGTGCTGCAGGGGGGTCTGCCCTTTCTGTGAGGAAATAACTAGGTTGTGAGTGGGCTTGATCCCACCAGGTCTTGTGAGCCTCTGCTTTCTTCCACGTTGCTGGTTCCAGCCCAGACATGGTTCAAATGCAAAGTGTCCAGAGCAGGCTAATGGAGAAACTTTGTGGACAATTTTGTAATGATCCCAGCCTTTTTCAAATGGGAAAAAATAAAGACTTTCTTTCTAGGGCAGACCTGACAGTGCACAATGAGGAGCGTGGAAAAGTGTCTCCTGGAGAATGGGCTCAGACCCACACTTTACTGACACAGTATAGACATACAAGGACATTGCCAGCACATGGTACAGATGGCATTTGTACATCTGCAACGAGGCAGAAATCCTGCTGTTTAACTAGGTCTCTTGGTCAGTTTAGGAAAGGGATGAACAGGTTGCAGAAGAGAAAAAATTATTTCATAAAAGAATGATTGCAGTCTTTTAATTTGGCTTCTGACATAATATGGGTCAGACAGTACTATGCAACAATTTCTGCATTGACAGGATCTTTCTTCACTGGTTTGAGAAGGCTTCAAAGAAGACTCAGCTCTCTGGGCAAATGTCAGCCATTGCAGGCAGCCTTTGCTGGAAGGGTTGTTTTACATTTCCTGCAATTTCTCTATATAAGTTTTGTGAAATGAGATCAGACCCAGTGTTTGTTCATCTAGAAGACAGAGATGAGACTGGTTGAATCAAAGGGACACTTCATCAGTAAGCTTTTACAAGCCAGGTCTTTTCAGAGAACTCAGAGCAGGCTTGGGTAGTCAGCGGGTGATTACGTGCCATTTTCCCTCTCTTCCCAGGTGTACTGGTGAGGTGTGCACTGCCTCTCCCATGCCTCCTTGGGATGTCCTGGGAAGTGCCAGTGAGTGTCAGCATCTCTACCTAGCATGCTCATATCTTTCTTAAACATGGATACCATTGGGAAGTTTTGATTGCTATTTGCTATTTACTATTGATTTGCTGTTTACTATTGTCTCACCAATAGAAAGACAAAGATAAAAACTCCCAAATCTATTATAAAATCTTTATCTCCTAACCTGTTAAAAAATGTTCATCATAATAACCTTATTTCCCCAAATATTTATCTTTTATAAGAAAACTCTCATCCCAGAGTGTTCATTACTAAAACCAAAAGCTGGCTCTTCTTTCATTTTGTTATATTTACACAGAATCACAGAATCACAGAATGTTAGGGATTGGAAGGGACCTCGAAAGATCATCTAGTCCAATCCCCCTGCTGGAGCAGGATTGCCTAGACCATATCACACAGGAACGCATCCAGGCGGGTTTTGAACGTCTCCAGAGAAGGAGACTTCACAGCCTCTCTGGGCAGCTGTTCCAGTGTTCAGTCACCCTCACCGTAAAGAAGTTTTTCCTCATATTTATGCGGAACCTCCTGTGTTCCAGCTTGCACTCATTGCCCCTTGTCCTGTCAAGGGATGTCACTGAGAAGAGCCTGGCTCCATCCTCATGACACTTGCCCTTTACATATTTATAAACATTAATGAGGTCACCCCTCAGTCTCCTCTTCTCTAAGCTAAAGAGACCCAGCTCCCTCAGCCTCTCCTCATAAGGGAGATGTTCCACTCCCTTAATCATCTTCGTGGCTCTGCGCTGGACTCTCTCTAGCAGTTCCCTGTCCTTCTTGAACTGAGGGGCCCAGAACTGGACCCAATATTCCAGATGCGGCCTCAGCAGGGCAGAGTAGAGGGGGAGGAGAACCTCTCTCGACCTGCTGACCACACCCCTTCTAATACACCCCAGGATGCCATTGGCCTTCTTGGCCACAAGGGCACATTGCTGGCTCATGGTCATCCTGTTGTCCACTACGACCCACAGGTCCCTTTCCCCTACACTGCTCTCCAACAGGTCTGCCCCCAACTTGTACTGGTACATGGGGTTGTTCTTGCCCAGATGCAGGACTCTACACTTGCCCTTATTATATTTCATTAAATTACTCCCCGCCCAACTCTCCAGCCTGTCCAGGTCTCTCTGAATGGCTGCGCAGCCTTCCGCTGTGTCAGCCACTCCTCCCAGTTTTGTGTCATCAGCGAACTTGCTGACAGTGCACTCTATTCCCTCATCCAAGTCATTAATGAATATATTGAATAGAACTGGTCCCAGTACCGACCCTTGAGGGACTCCGCTAGACACAGGCCTCCAACTGGACTCAGTCCCATTGACCACCACTCTCTGGCTTCTTTCCTTCAGCCAGTTCACAATCCACCTCACTACCCAAACATCCAGACCACACTTCCTCAGTTTAGCTGTGAGGATGCTGTGGGAGACCGTGTCAAACGCTTTACTGAAATCGAGATAGACCACATCCACAGCTTTACCATCATCTATCCACCGGGTTACGTCCTCATAAAAGGCTATCAAGTTGGTTGAGCATGACTTCCCGTTGGTGAAGCCATGCTGAGTGCCTCTAATGATCCCCCTATCCTTGATGTGTCTAGAGACAGCACCAAGGACAAGTTGTTCCATCACCTTTCCAGGGATGGAGGTGAGGCTGACCGGTCTATAGTTCCCTGGGTTCTCCTTCTTGCCCTGTTTGAAGACTGGAGTGACATTCGCTTTCCTCCAGTCCTCAGGCACCTCTCCCGTTGCCCACGACTTAGCAAAGATGATGGAGAGTGGCCTAGCAATGACTTCCGCCAGCTCCCTCAGCACCCGCGGGTGCATCCCATCAAGGCCCATGGATTTATGGACGTCCAGATTGCTTAATTGGTCCCTGACCCAGCCCTCATCTACCAAGACAGATTCCTCCTCTATCCTGACTTCTTCTGGGGCCGCAGGGGTCCGGGGCTCCTCAGGACAGCCTCCAGCAGTATAGACAGAGGCAAAGAAGGCATTCAGTAACTCCACCTTCTTTTTATCCTCTGTCTCCAGGGCCCCCACCTCATTCATCAGTGGGCCTACATTGCCTCTAGTGTTGGCTTTACCTGCAATGTATTTGAAGAAGCCCTTTCTGTTGTCCTTGACCTCTCTTGCAAGGTTTAATTCCAAGGAGGCCTTAGCTTTCCTAATTGCCTCCCTACATCCTCTGACATTTAGATTCCACCTTCCTTAGGTTTTCCTTCATTCAGAAAGAAGATGACAAAAAGCTGGTGAATGTGATTTTATTCCATGGAAACAAAGCAACAAGAACTTTTCTTTCTGACAAGAAAGGTATTACAAAAAATATATTTCACAGTGGAACACAACCAGACATTGATTTGGATTTTCTGATGATACAGCAGTTGCAATTATTGCTTTATTGACTGTGAATCGTCCTGTTTATTACAGTTACTTTTTTCTTAGCTATACCAGCTCCAAAAAGCTGGATTGGGAAGAAAAAGTGAGGACATAATGAAATTTTCTTCTTTATATTTTCATAATTATTAGTCAGTTTTAAGGCTGTATTTTTGGTACTCCTTCCACAGACATCAGCAAGGTTTGAATCAGGTGCACAGAGACAAAAAGCATTCAGATGCAAACAAATACTGGCTATATATTTTCATATCTTTTGATATAAATGCTGTGTGACATAGTGGACGAAAATCACTGCCGAAAGATACCCTATGTCTAACATCAAATTAGAAAGCAAAGTGAAATAAGAAAAGTACTTTTTTGTATTGGCCACTTCTTTCGGAGTTTTAATTGGATTTTCCATGGTCAAATAGGATCAAACTTAATTCTCTCAGTGTAGCTTAATATGACCTGGGTTGGTAGGCAGTCATAAAAATGGACATCCGAGTTAGCACACCTTTAAGAGGAACAGGGTAGTTCTCACTGAAATCAGGTGTGTTTTCAGGCTGCCTGCAGACAGAGGCAGGCGTCTTGACACTACCAACAGTGTCATACATACACGTATGCCGGAGAAAGAAATCGCATTCATGGCACGAAGTTTAACCACACTGTCAAACACTACTGTGTAATGGCATGATCTATGGATTATGAACTGGAGTTGGCTGATACATGGAACAATGGTGATCTATTTCTCCACAGATGATTCAGTTTGATCAACACTCTTCTCTGAGCTCACCATTATTAAGAAGTTTGTCTTTTCCTTGTGTTTCTGTTCTTCCTTTTTCACAGTGATCAAGCCTTGACACTTCTACTACCTGTGCAGTCTACCTCCTGCCCAAACTCACTTCAAAGCCTAGAAACTTCTCACCATAACTCCTGTAATTTCTGAGTATTTGCACTAGTAGCAGAGCAACATCAGCTCCTAAATCAATATGGGATGTGAGGCAATAGTCGATCCTGCACTTTCTAGCTAAAAATGGTGCTTGTCAAGACATGGTGCTTGTCAAGACAGACCATAACTGTTTGCCCATACACAAGGCCACCATGGGTCCTTTGGGTCTTTGGCAGAGGAGCTATGTGGGGTATGCCTCCTTCAAGTGAGAACAAACTGCTCTTGCCTAGTCAGCCTTAGGGTCCAGAGACACATCTTGCTGTGTGATCTAAGGTTACTACATTGGAGTAACAGACTTGTTGAAAAACAAGGCCTGAGACAAACACCTGGAAAAGGCTGAATAGGCTGCATGTTTTTCTGACCTGCAGTGCAAATCCCAGAGTAGGCTGCTTTTAAGAAATTCTCTGTGATGTTTGTCTTTAGGGATATAATCTGGGTCTTTAGTTGTAAAAGGATGTGCCTCTTGTTACCTGACCTACTAACTTGGAGGCGGTATGATGCATGAGCAGGGCTGGTCAAGAATTTCAAATTTCAAAAGTAGAGCATTTTTACAAGAAGTGTTTCCTGATAAGTTTGCTGTTGTTCACCAAGAACTTCTATTGGAACTATGTATTATTCCTGAGGTGGAACTCCTGTCCCAAGGCCAAAGTGTCTGAGACGTTGAAACACTCCACTTTGAATAGTGAGTTTCAGATCTCTGCTAATTCTAATGCAATCCAAGGATGTGAATCATAGCATGGTGCCTCTGAGATGACTGGGCACTGGCCATCTGAAGGCAAAGGACATTGCTTTTCCCTTTTTCCCTAAAGAACTGCAAACATCATGATTCCATCCCAGTGTGGGAGCTATTTGAAGATGCATATTTTGAAATTTAAGAGTAGTCAGGCAGAAAAGCCCCTTCATACAATGGTCTGGTCATACCACCAGATGGGGGCAAAGATGTCCAAGCTGGACATGTTGTGGATTGGTTTCAAAATGTTATACCAAGTGACGTTTTCAAAATACTTCCTAGCTGGATTTCTTATATGGCTAGGGGTTGAGCTTCACAGAGCCCTTCCAGAAGCCAGCTGTGAGGATGCAGGAACAAAATGACCAGTGGCAAAAGCAAAAGCCAAAAGAGCCAGCATGAGTCCAGCCCCAATGTAGCCAAACCCCAGACAGCAGCGAAGCCACAACAGTGGCGGCCAACGGTAACATCAGAGAAAGAAGAGTCAGCAAAGCAGCCACAAGCTGCCCAGCTTGCAAGGCCTGCCCAGCCTCCCCACCAAGGCCCCTTGTAGCAGCTCAGAGAGGAAAACCAGCAGCAGCAAGCTCAGGTAAGCACTTCAGGAGTCCCAATGTGCGGGACCATCCTGCCATGGTGAGGGGCAATTCAAGCTCTCCAGTAGCCTGTTTCCAAGAGGAGTGAGCAGAGCATCTCACAGGCATCTCACCAAGGAGTTTGCAAGCTGCTTACAGGAGACCCTTGGGCAAGCTGAATAGGAGAGTGGGAGGTAGAGCTGTGCCTCAAACAAGGGCACATGACCCACTGCACTCCCAGCCGCATTCCAGACTCACCAGTGCTGCCTCCACAGCAACGCTGGCTGCTCCTGCTGTGGCAAGACAGCAGGTATCACTGTGGCAGGAGGCACAGAGCTGGGGGTGTGTTGTCTTCCCAGATGCCCTTTAACTGAAATCAGAACTCCTCACAGCCATCCCAGCCATTTGGAGTGGCAGCGAATGAGAAGTATGCATAGATCTGCTGCTGCACAGGTGTTTTGTGGAGAGATGGGTCAGACTTTGTAAGGACAGTGACCTCTTTCTTCCCCTCCAGCAGCAGGTGAGGTCCCCAGTACTTGAGGGATGGCTGGTGAGAAGGAAAATCCCATCACTGCCTGTACAATGTGCAAAGGCAAGGATGGAGAGGGTCTCTTTAGAGGCTCAGTAACCCCTTGCCATAGAATCATAGAATACCAGGTTGGAAGGGACCTCAAGGATCATCTGGTCCAACCTTTCTTGGCAAAAGAATGGTCTAGACAAAGTGGCTCAACACCCTGTCCAGCTGAATCTTAAAACTGCCCAATGTTGGGGAATCCACCACTTTCCTGGGGAGATTATTCCAATGGCTGATTGTTCTCATTGTGAAAAATTTTCCTATTGTGTCCAATCAGAATCTCCTCAGGAGTAACTTGTACCCATTACCCCTTGTCTTTTCCGTGTGACTCCTTGTAAAAAGGGAATCTCCATCTTCTTTCTGGAACATGGTGATAAGGTGTCCCCTAAACGTTCTTGAGCTGACAGCGGCGGCAGCAGCAACAGCGACTTGAGGTTAGTGCGGGGGCGAGGGCGGCATCCGGCTGTAACCGGGTGGTTTTTGTACTCGTGACCCCCGTGGAGCAGCAGCCCCGAGCTGCTTCCCTCCCACCCCAGACCCAGAGGTTCCCAGCAACAAATCAGGAAAGGAAGGGGTGTAGCCGGAGGCACCGTGGGTGATTTAAGCGATTTAAACGCACCACCCCCTGTTGATTGGGTGATTGATTGATTGATCGGGTGATAAAGAGCCTCCTGGAGGGCAGGGACTAGTCCCTGGCCAGGGGGGAGAGGGAGACTCAGCAGTGCCTGTGTGAGTAAGCAGTGACTGGGTGTGTCCCAGGGCAGGAGAGGCTGCAGTCGTTTGCAGCTCGTTGGGGAGGGCTCTGACTCCCTCCCAGTGCACAAGGCGAGGAAGGTGCCAAGGAGCTGTGAACCAGGGGTGTCACCAACATGTATTTCCCAGCTCAGTGAAAGAACAATGGTATCTACCCGGTGGAAGAAGACCAAAATGGATGTGGGAACCCAGACAGAGTTCCCACGGAAGGAGGCGATGGTGCAGGTCGCAAGCTGCAGGGAATGCTACACCATCTCTGTGGTGACAGCGGGCTGTGTGCGCTGTGAGCAGGTAGATGATCTGCTCAGCCGAGCGGCACAGCTGCAAAGCCAGGTTGAAAGGCTTCAAGCCGAAGTAGAAAGGCTTAGGAGCATTCGGGAGGCTGAAATGGAGATAGACTGGTGGAGCCAGGCTTTGCCCTCCCTGCAACAAAAATGGGAGCACCTGCCGGAGAGCTCCCAGGATAGAGGGACACCTGTACTCTGCCCCTCTCAGGTGGAAAACAATAACCTAGAGGAGAGGAGTGAGTGGAGGCAAGTCTATGGCCGTGGCAAAAAGCGAGTGCCTTTCTTGCCTACTTTGCCTCCACAGCTGCCTCTGAGCAATAGATATGAAGCCCTAGTGGAATACAGCCAGTCCAATGGGGATGTGGTGGAGAGGCAACCTATATCAGAGGTCCCGCCACAGTCAGAAAAACCTGACAGGTGTATAGCTACCTCCTCCACAAGGAAGAAGAGAAGAGTTTTAGTGGTTGGAGACTCCTTCCTAAAGGGAACTGAGGGCCCAATATGCAGAGCTGACCCCCATCACAGGGAGGTCTGCAGCCTGCCTGGAGCCCGAATCAGGGATATCACCAGGAAACTCCCCAACCTGGTGAAGGCCACAGACTACTACCCCCTGCTGATCTTCCAGACAGGTGGGGAAGAAGCTGCATCCCGTAGTCTGAGGGGGATGAAGAAAGACTACAAGGCCCTAGGACGGTTGGTGAAAGAGTCTGGGGCACAAGTTGTTTTCTCCTCCCTCCTTCCATTTTCAGGTGATGACGTGGGATGGAATAGTAGGATTCTCTCTATTAATGCCTGGCTACGAGACTGGTGCTACAGGCAGGGCTTTGGGTTCTTTGATAATGGCTGGTTTTATAAGACACCAGGCGTGACGGTAATACATGGGAAAGGTTTATGTCGTAGGGGCGAAAGGGTTCTGGGACAGGAATTAGCAGGGCTCATTCAGAGAGCTTTAAACTAGATTCGAAGGGGGATGGGGTAGTAGCTGGGCTTGCACCACTGGGGCAATGCTCTAGTGTTGAGGTAGACCAGGAGGCCCCCCATCCCCCTGGGGTGAAATCGGTGTGCCCAGCTCGCTCCCTGAAATGCCTGTACACCAATGCACGCAGCATGGGGAAAAAAACAGGCGGAGTTGGAAATCCGTGTTCGGTTGGGGGGCTATGATTTAGTGGCAATTACAGAGATTTGGTGGGATGCCTCGCATGACTGGAATGTGGTCATGGATGGCTATGTCCTGTTCAGGAAAGACAGGCCACTAAGGAGAGGTGGTGGAGTTGCTCTTTATGTGAGTGGGCAGCTAGAATGTATTGAGTTCTGTCCAGGGGCGGATCAGGAGTGACTTGAGAGTTTGTGGGTGCGAATTAAGGGGCAGGCTGGCAGGGGTGATACTGCTGTGGGTGTCTATTACAGGCCACCGGATCAGGATGAGGAGGGCGATGAGGCCTTCTACAGGCAGCTGAGAGCAGTCTCGCAATTACAGGGTCTGGTTGTTGTGGGGGATTTCAACTACCCTGATATTTGCTGGGAGGCCTACTCAGCCAGCCATCCTCAGTCCAGGAGGTTCCTCCAGTGCATTGATGATAACTTTCTGATGCAAATGGTGGATGAGCCAACTAGGAGAGGAGCGCTGCTGGATCTTATCCTTACTAACAAGGAGGGTCTGGTTGAAGCGGTGAAGGTTGAGGGCAGCCTTGGTTGTAGCAACCATGAGATGGTAGAGTTCAGGATCTCATGTGGCAGGACCAGAATAGCTAGCAGAATCACAACCCTGGACTTCAGGAGGGCCAACTTTGGCCTTTTCAAGCAATTGCTAAGGGAAATCCCATGGGACAGGGTACTAGAAGGTAAAGGGGCTCAAGATAGTTGGTTAGCATTCAAGGACTGCCTCTTCCGAGCTCAAGATCAGAGCATCCCAGCAGGTAGGAAGTCAAGGAAGGGTACCAGGAGACCTGCATGGTTGAACAGGGAACCGCAGGGCAAACTCAAGTGGAAGAAGAGGGTGTACAGATCATGGAAGGAGGGTCTGGCCACTTGGGAGGAATATAAGTCTGTTGTCAGAGGATGTAGGGAGGCAATTAGGAAAGCTAAGGCCTCCTTGGAATTAAACCTTGCAAGAGAGGTCAAGGACAACAGAAAGGGCTTCTTCAAATACATTGCAGGTAAAGCCAACCCTAGAGGCAATGTAGGCCCACTGATGAATGAGGTGGGGGCCCTGGAGACAGAGGATAAAAAGAAGGAGGAGTTACTGAATGCCTTCTTTGCCTCTGTCTATACTGCTGGAGGCTGTCCTGAGGAGCCCCGGACCCTTGCGGCCCCAGAAGAAGTCAGGATAGAGGAGGAATCTGTCTTGGTTGATGAGGGCTGGGTCAGGGACCAATTAAGCAACCTGGACGTCCATAAATCCATGGGCCTTGATGGGATGCACCCGCGGGTGCTGAGGGAGCTGGCGGAAGTCATTGCTAGGCCACTCTCCATCATCTTTGCTAAGTCGTGGGCAACGGGAGAGGTGCCTGAGGACTGGAGGAAAGCGAATGTCACTCCAGTCTTCAAAAAGGACAAGAAGGAGGACTCGGGTAACTATAGACTGGTCAGCCTCACCTCCATCCCTGGAAAGGTGATGGAACAACTTGTCCTTGGTGCTGTCTCTAGACACATCAAGGATAGGGGGATCATTAGAGGCACTCAGCATGGCTTCACCAACGGGAAGTCATGCTCAACCAACTTGATAGCCTTTTATGAGGACGTAACCCGGTGGATAGATGATGGTAAAGCTGTGGATGTGGTCTATCTCGATTTCAGTAAAGCGTTTGACACGGTCTCCCACAGCATCCTCACAGCTAAACTGAGGAAGTGTGGTCTGGATGTTTGGGTAGTGAGGTGGATTGTGAACTGGCTGAAGGAAAGAAGCCAGAGAGTGGTGGTCAATGGGACTGAGTCCAGTTGGAGGTCTGTGTCTAGCGGAGTCCCTCAAGGGTCGGTACTGGGACCAGTTCTATTCAATATATTCATTAATGACTTGGATGAGGGAATAGAGTGCACTGTCAGCAAGTTCGCTGATGGCACAAAACTGGGAGGAGTGGCTGACACAGCGGAAGGCTGCGCAGCCATTCAGAGAGACCTGGACAGGCTGGAGAGTTGGGCGGGGAGTAATTTAATGAAATATAATAAGGGCAAGTGTAGAGTCCTGCATCTGGGCAAGAACAACCCCATGTACCAGTACAAGTTGGGGGCAGACCTGTTGGAGAGCAGCATAGGGGAAAGGGACCTGTGGGTCGTAGTGGACAACAGGATGACCATGAGCCAGCAGTGTGCCCTTGTGGCCAAGAAGGCCAATGGCATCCTGGGGTGTATTAGAAGGGGTGTGGTCAGCAGGTCAAGAGAGGTTCTCCTCCCCCCGTACTCTGCCCTCGTGAGGCCGCATCTGGAATATTGGGTCCAGTTCTGGGCCCCTCAGTTCAAGAAGGACAGGGAACTGCTAGAGAGAGTCCAGCGCAGAGCCACAAAGATGATTAAGGGAGTGGAACATCTCCCTTATGAGGAGAGGCTGAGGGAGCTGGGTCTCTTTAGCTTAGAGAAGAGGAGACTGAGGGGTGACCTCATTAATGTTTATAAATATGTAAAGGGCAAGTGTCATGAGGATGGAGCCAGGCTCTTCTCAGTGACATCCCTTGACAGGACAAGGGGCAATGGGTGCAAGCTGGAACACAGGAGGTTCTACTTAAATATGAGGAAAAACTTCTTTACGGTGAGGGTGACTGAACACTGGAACAGGCTGCCCAGAGAGGTTGTGAAGTCTCCTTCTCTGGAGACATTCAAAACCCGCCTTGACGCGTTCCTGTGTGATATGGTCTAGGCAATCCTGCTCCGGCAGGGGGATTGGACTAGATGATCTTTCGAGGTCCCTTCCAATCCCTAACATTCTGTGATTCTGTGATTCTTTTCTCAAGGCTGAACAAGCCCAGTTCTCTCAGGCTTTCCTGGTATGGCAGGCTTCCCTGTTCTTCAGTGATTTTGTGGCCTGTCTCTGGACCCTCTCCAGCCTGTTTACATCTTTTCTCTATAGCAGGGACCAAAACTGAACACAGTATTTCAGGTATGGCCTGACAAGCGCTGAGTAGAGTGGGATAATGACTTTATCTCTGCTGTTGATGCCCTTCTTGATGTAACCCATCAACCTGATGGCTTTCTTTGCCACAGCAGCACACTGTTCACTCATACTGAGCTGCTTGTCCATCAGGACCCCCAGGTCCCTTTCCACAGAGCTGCTCTCCAGCCAGGTAGATTCCAGCCTGTGCTGTCCTCCTGGATTATGTTTTCCCAGTTGAAAGACCTTACACTTATCTTTGTTGAACTTCATAAGGTTCATGCTCACCCACTCTTTCAGCCTATCCCGGTCTTCCTGCAGGGTGGCTCTCCCTTCCAAAGTTTCCACTTCTCCACTCAGTTTGGTATCATCAGCAAAATTCATCAGGGTACACTTGATCCCATCATCCAGATCACTTATGAAGATATTAAAGAGTGTTGGGCCCAATATCCACCCCTGGGGGACCTCACTTGTGACAGGTTGCCAGCTAGAAAAGGAGCTATTTACCACCACCCTCTGGGTGTGGCCTGTCAGCCAGTTCCCCACCCACAGCACAGACCACCTGTCTAGACCGTAACGCATCAGTTTCTCTAGGAGGAGGCTATGGGAACCATATTGAAAGCCTTGGAGAATTCCAGGTAGACAATGTCCACCGCTCGCCCCTCATCAATTGATCAGGTTACTTTGTCATAGAAGGTCATCAGGTTTGTCAGGCATGATTTGTCCTTGGTCAGTGTGTGCTGGCTTTTCCCAATCATGTGCTTCATTTGACCAGTGATAGACCACAAGAGGATTCGTTCCATAACTCTCCTGGGTACTGAAGTAAGACTGATGGGCCTATATTTTCCTGGATCCTCCTTTAAGACCTTGTTGTAGATGGGGGTGACATTAGCCTTCTTCCAGTCTTCTGGGACATCCCTTGATCTCTGCGACTTCTCAAAGATTATAGAGAGTGGCCTTGCAATGATGCCAGTCAACTCTCTTAACACCCTCAGGTGGATAATGTCAGGGCCCGCCCATTGATTTATAGGTGTCAAGCTCCTGTAACAATTAACCTACCAACTCTTCCTTCACTGATGGTGGGTCTGTGTTTGCATCAACCTGGATTTTTATTCTCAAGGCCTGGGGCTGAACAATGCTGGTAAAGACAGAGGTGAAGAAAGTGTTGAGAACCTCTACCTTTTCAGCGTTGTTGGTGACTAATTCATCTCTGATGTTGCTAGATGGATGGTGCAGCTCAGACTGTCACTGACAGCTTTATCCTTTTCCCCTGGCCACATAGGCTCAGATCACCCCCTCCCTGCAAGGCATCTCCAGACTTGATGGAGCCAGGCTGAACCAAGACTGCATTGGGCTGTGCTTCCTTAGCTGGAGTCTTTATTTCCCCCTGGCAGAAAATCAGGCAGCTGCCTCCCTGTGTGTGCTGGGCCCAGCCAAGTGCTGCTTGTGCCTGCTTGTGGCCCCGGGGTCAGTGTGCCCTTTTGCTGTGTTCACATTGCTCTAAAGAGAAAATAGAAGCACACGGGAGCTATTGGAAAAACTCCCAGCAGTTACGCTCTTTTCCAACCTGGTTGTGCATAACCTCAACAGCAACTAATGGGCAAAAGCAACAAAGCCAAATTCAGCATTTCTATTGAGCAGTTGCCTGCCCAGAGAATGCACACATGGGATACAGATCCTGTAATGCTAGGACCTGTACTGGTGTACAGTGACATGACAGGCCTTTCCTCAAAGTGTGTGTAAGCAAGGTAAGGTTATAAGAGTCCCTCCATGAGTCTGGCACACATCAGACTACAGTCCCCTTTTTGTGCTAGGTCTTACTGTGCTTTGATACATCATGAAATCAGTGGCATCAAGTGGTCTCCTTTAACTTGTAGGTGTATATTCCATATGGTAATGCACAATTGCTATTTCACTAGCAGCCATGGCACTGCTATTTCACTAGCAGCCATGGCACTTTCTGCAGGTGAGCTCTCCATCTTGGGAGCATAGCAGGTGTGGAGAAAAGGGGGTAATGACCCTAACAGCAAATACTCCCCAGTATTTCATGGCAGGAGCTAGCTTGATCTCTTTGTAAAATGAGGGTGGGGTACTGGGAGCAGTCAGTGCAGTTTGCCTATCCACAATCCTTCATGCATATAACTTGTCCATTTATTTTTGTGCACACAGGTTTACAACCAAGGAGGCTTCCTGTCACAGCTGAACACATTCTAAGGCGTAAGAGGTTTTCTCTTAAAAGCAATTATATGAGTACAGAAAACAGCCTAAGTTCAAAGTAAAACCATCTAGGGGCTAATTTAACCTCTATGACCCCTACTTTTCTACTACTGTCAGTGGAGTGGGTCAGTGGTGTCTGGTGGTACATGTAATTGTCCACAAGGACGTGGAAGCAGAGCTGCCCGGTCCTCTCTCAGAATCTGCCAAAGAACTGTCAAGTGCTAATGAATTCTGTCTCCAAAAACCTGACCTTGAGACAGATATCTCTCTAGCCAATTATCCTGAACCATTTCCCTAGACAAGGAGTTAACTCAGACCTCCCTGTCTGTGAATTCAAGACTGCTTGAATTCACAGGGTTTATTCCTAGCACATCTTCCTCTGGATGCAGTATGCTCCAGAGGCGAATAGTTCTTCCTCCTTAAAACATGTTGTTGAATTCGGGTTTCTGAGGGTAATGAAGGCAATGGAAGAACTCATTTCCTCCAGCATTAAGCAGAACTTGCCCTCCTGAATCATGCAGAGGTCTCTGATAAGTTTGCTTTTGGTCTGGAACAAGCTACCTCCCATGCACCTCCCATCACCTTTGCTGTGAAGGAGGAAACACCACTCTGAGCCTCCGCATTCCTTAGCTCTGGTATTGGGATCAGAGCATACCATCTAAGAACCAGGACAGGCTCTTCCATCTGTCTATAAGTAAATTTTGAATTATGGCACCTCAAGCTGTTGCACAGGGCTGCAGCAATTGTGTGGAGGCCAAGTATCAGCTCTGCACTTTCTCCCACAGGATGTTTTTCTTGCATAATGGCACTTAATGCCAACAGACCCATCCATCTCCGATAGCACACTCACAACCTTTCAAGTCGTCCAAGCGTGAAGGTCTCCTCTGCAGTACTGGCTGCAGAGTTAGGATGGAGGTTTGCTGTTTACTCTTTGTCCTGGTTTGGCCTAAACCAGGCCGATTTTCCTTTCAGTGATTTTTACTTTCAGCTAAGTCTCCTCTAAGTAACTGCACTTTCTGAAACTAACTGCATGTTTGCAGACAGTGTCTGCTTCCAGGACTGATAACGCCCGAAGTTTGTAGTTATCACTGAGGTACTGGCAGGGATGTTGTGCAGTAAGGCTCTTGCTGTACTTAGTCTTAAAGAAACCAAGGTCACTGCTGAATTCCTCACTGCTTACAAGTGAAGAGCCGAAGGGGGGTCGCAGCTGCAGCAGGGAGCAGACAGGGCAGGTGACCCAAAATTGACCAACGAAGGTATTCCATCCCATACACGTCATTCTTGGTATAAAGGGGGGGGATCACGAGGGTCTCACTCTCTTTCTGCTACGGCCGGTGTCCAAGGAGGACTCTGTCTGTTTTCCTGCTGCCCCCGATCCCGATCCGTGCATCCCTGAATCCAGCTCTCGACCGTCGCTAGGCCCAGCCTGGGCCTTCCCGGAGCCTGCCCTGCAGTGCCGGTGGTGACGTGGCTGACTTCAGGGGAGCTCAATCTTGGTTTTGTATATATATTTGTATATATTTGATTATCTCTATTATTATTATTATGCTCTTTTTCATTATTATAGTTTATTAAAACTGTTTTAACTTTCCAACCCAGAAGTCTCTCTCCCTTTTCCCTTTCCCTTTCCCTCTGGGGGGAGGGGGGGGATAACAGAGGGCATCTGCCACAGGTTTAATAGCTGGCCCAGCTTTAAACCGTGACACTCTTGAGCCACTTGTGTCCTAGATGGAAGAGGATGCATAAACAGGAGGTGTTACATTTCATTTGGTAGAAGCTGATGACCTGACATTTACTGCCTAGGTGTTGTACAAGGGCTTTAATAACCTCTTCAGTGCTAGTGTCCTCAGAGCATTGCCTTTCTCTTTCCCCAGCAAATGCCTCCAGGGTTTGGAGAGCTGCCCATCAGCAGTGAGCAAGTAGGGTGAGTGCAGTAAGGCTGCAGAATCCCTCTACGAAGCAGGTAGTAGAAAAAGGGGCAGCAAGCCTGCAACTGCTTTACTGCCCCATGACATCTCCAGCTTGTAACAGCAGTGTTTCAGAGGAAGATTTAGAAAGACTTTCTGCTCCATAAGAGAATGACTTGTCACCTGGGATACCATCAGTCTCATGGAGTTGCAAGGATTCCTCATTTTTCTTCCTCCAGCTATTTTCTGTTTCTTCTTTGCTTTTTCCCCAATGCCTTGCCGTTCCTTTCCCCATTATAGTGCTACCAGCTCTTCTGCAAAGACAAGGAATTTTGCACTGACTGGCATTTCCCTTCAAGTGCCAGCTTTTGGAGTCAAGTGATTATATCAGATTAAGGTGGCTAGGAAGAGCAGGAGGGAGATGGGGCTGGGAAGAGAACCACTCCCTTCTCTCCTGTAATTATTTGTGATGGCTTTTTTTGTTTAGTAATAGCAGTGCTACAGAAGACTCTATCCCTTAAGAAGTGAAAATATCACATTTCAGAGCAAATCTGGGAAGCTGAGCTCAAATCCATCTCACCCCGGTGAAGTTCTGGATCCATAAAAATCTCCTGATGACTTCTTTGACCATCCAACACATGAATCACTTTCATTATTTGCTCTGTGTGTTGATCCACAGCCTCTGCAGTGTTGCCAGTGATCAGTTTTACCACATAACTTCAGATGGAAGCTGTTCTGTAAAATCCCTGTTCTTACAGTCAGGCAATTAGGTGAAATTTCAGGTTCCGTGAATGGCCTCCATATTCCAGTGCTCCCAATTTTCCACAGAGAAACCAGCTCATTTATTAAAATCCTGGAGTTCAGGCTATTCATCAACCAAGGGTTGTCTAGGCTGGAGGGTAATGTTTGTATTTTTATAGTGTGACTTCAAGTCTATGAAGTAATCTCCTTGGATCCCTATTTAGTTGCACCAGAAAAGCATTGAGTTAATTCTGCTTTCCTTATTAGGCAACCACATGTAGCTAAGATGGCATAGTCTTGAAAATGTGAGGAGACACAATAGCGAGGTACATTTTACTTTTGGTTGTACACTATGACTTGGCCAGCTAGTCCAGTGCTGACCGTGAGGCAGCAAGACAGGAAGAGCGCGGGACCCAAATCCAGGTGCTGAAGCTTTGATGATATCATTTGCTGAGATATTTGAGCTTAAAAGGCAGATTTCCTTGGGACTGGGCTACTCCCAGTGCTCTCAGAATGTGTGGAGGAGATTTCCCTTGTACTGAACAGGGCTGGGATGTGGAAGTTTCTTTATTGTTCCCAGATCACGTGGAGTGAGTTTCTATTGTTCTCAAGTGTGAAGCAAGGGACTTCAGCTGCTGTCTAGTCAAAACATGGCTGGTTCCATTCAGCAGACTCTCAACTGGCTGGTGTGCCTATGTGGCACAACCTGGTAGCCTACAAAGATTTCCTCTGGAGCCTCAAAGCAGCTTGGCTGCACTAGTAGAGGCTCTGACTTTACAGGCTGTAGCTTTGACATCACTTCATGCTTCCAGCTCAGGAACTGGCTTATTTGGCACACGATGCTCTGTAGACATGCATCCTGACTATTTTACTTCCCAGCACCAGGCTTTCTGTCACCAGCATACCCGTGCCTCCCTGCAATACTTGCCCACCTCTGCCTCTGTGTGCTCACATCAGCTTTCTGATTTGTCCACTGCTATGACAACAGATGCCAGGTGCAGGGTCTCCCCCAACCCCTTTCCCAAGGCCTACAGCTATGCAGAACATCTGCCCAGTAAAGTCACTCTCATCCACAGCTAAAACATGTCTGAAACATGAAAGAAAAAGGAGGAGTGGGAAAAGGTGCTACAGCTCTGTGATGGCTGATTGCAAATGCTTTGTTGTCCTTTTCATTCCCCCGCCAGAACCTTTATTTTGGATATGCCTTTCAAAGGCCCCCATGTTATTCTGAGGAAACATTTGAAAATGAATATGTCCTACTCAAGCCTGAGAAAGAGGCTCCAGGAGCAGAAATCCCTGCAGCAGATCCTGCTACAAATGCCTCCAACCCTCCCACTACCTTAAGCACAGCCAATGTCTCATTTCCTGAGAGGCACCTAGAGGGGACCACCACCCAGCCTGAGGCTGATGCCCAGCTGGGTGGTGGTCACCCAGTAAGCTGCCTGTTAGGAGTATGGTGGCTCCATCTCCTACAGCATATGTCTTCACCCAAATGAGCTGTCAAAGCTGCAGCACCACCTGGCCATGCTGTTCTCTTGAGCAACAGTCCCAATCTCGAAGCTGCCCACAGCTTTCCTACAGTCAGAGAAACCTTCAGGCATTATGTGCCTTGTCACAGAGAGTACTCCTGTGGCTACAGAAGCCAGCCCCACAATGAAGGCGCAAGGGAAAACACCTCTCAATAACTTCTTAAGGCACCCACAAAGCTCAGCATATCATAAGGCTGGAGGGTATCGAAAAAGTTCCCTCCTTCCATCCAGACCAGGAAGAAGCATCCAAAATGGAAGGAGCATCCCTGTGTCCCCGAGGAGCAGCTACAGCCTTCCTGGGCAGGAAGAGAGATTTCATCAGTCAGAGGAGAAACCACCAGGCCAGAAAGATAGAAACTCTTTTCCTGGTGGCTGCTGGGAAAGCACTCTGGCCTACAGAGACAACAATGCCGGCCACAAGCAAAGCAGCTTCCCTTCCAAAACCAATTCACCAGGCCCTCATTTGAAACCCAGAGAGCAAAAGGAAATCCTACACCTCCCAAGGGAAAATGTTGGTGAGTCTCCCACCAGGAGGTGGGGAGGGTACCTGCCCACCAAGCCACAAAGGGTTGTTGCTAAATACCAGGCGCCATCCATCTGATGCAGAAACCCGTCAGTACGACTGGGAGAAACCAGACACTAGCCTTTTGTACTCTGAAAGGCAACACCTTCCTTCTCCAGGAGGCACAGTATGGGGCAACCAGCAGAACACCACATGTTTCATAGTGGGGCAGGCACCATGGCAGGAGATCCTACTGCGTTCATTGAGCCCCTCACTTAGTCACCATCCAGAGAGAGATCCTTATGTTGCAAGGGAAAATGATCCTTATCCAAGAGTCAATGAATAGGACAGTGCAGAAACCCCTTCTTATCCTCCTGATTCCAGTCAGAGGCAGGGGAACTTCTTTTGTGAAAATGACCCAGTCAGTTCAGCTGGACCTGACACCTTCTCTGGGCAAACAGCATGGATGTCCAGGCAGGTCTCCTCAGATCCTGAGCTTAGCCCAGCCAGACAGTATGAAAATCCTCAATATGTCTCTAATAATCCACCTAGTCAGGAAGTCTATTTCCAATCCACAACAGACAACCCATCAAACCAAAGGGAGAACGTTCTCTATAATGTGATTATTCCATGGGCCCCGGAGGATCATTTTCCATCCCATGGCATGCCCATTCCTAAGCCTTTGGGAAATAATCCATATTATTCTAATAGGCAGAACATCTCCCACTGGGAACTCTTGGGATCAGGGAACATTATCTCAAAAGTTCAATGTCTTCTCAGCAAAGCAAATTACAATATTCTGTCGAACCATCCCAGGAGCAGGGCAGCAGTTTTTCCACTGTAACAAAAAATATCCCCCATCCCAGAGGATACACAAGGGGGTCAGAGGAAACTCAGGATACCAGGAACATTTAAAATCCCCATGCAGAGTTGTCCCATTTTCAGGTCTGAGTTCGTCTGACCGCTCTTCCCCCAGGCCTGTGTGCTGTGCAGGGAATGACAATGATGGAGGATTGCCTGATTTCCCCCCAAGTTCAAACTCTCTACACGGGAACAAAAGCATCCTGAAGGCAGTCACTCCAAGCATGTCAAACATGTTGTCTACTCAATTGGTCTTCAGTCTAGCTGGAGGTGCTTGACCAAAATTCCAGTCCAGGAGAAGGCTTTGGTATCTCTGATGAAGAAACAACTAATCCTGACAGGAGCATGCCATGCTCAAAAAAGAGATCTGTTGAGCAGAAGAGGCCTGAATCATGGCTCAATCCGACTAGAAATGCCCATTGTGGGAGCAATACAAGAGGTGACAGCCTCACCACCCACTGCTCTGGACAAATCCTATGAGCTAACGAATTCAATGAGAAAACTACTCCTGAGAAGCAAGCGCCAGGCTCACTTACCCTTGCCAAAGAAGGACCTGAGCCAGAGGCAATCAGAAGTGCAAATCAGATTAATGAAAATGATCTGGTAGAATAGGCAGCCCCAAGCTTCAGAACATGATGCTTCAACAGGTGACTGAGGCAGCACTTGTCCAGCATTGCAGCACCATCTTGTGACAAGAAGCAAGAAGAGATTTCTGCAGACCAGGTATTGTATGCTAAGAAAATGTGTTTTCTCTGTGACTGAGATGCTGCTCAGGTGTCCGAACACTGATACATCCAACAGAGAACATTCATCCTCCTTTGGCTCTCTAGCAGGACATGCGACAAACAATCCAGAGGAAAGCAGACCAGACTGCATACTGCTGCAAAACTGATGCATGTCTTTAAATAGCAGGCAAAGAGAAGATGGCCCAAGGAGGTAAATTAGCATCCATGTAAGTTATTCTGCAATTCTTAATATCACTAGGAATGGACAAGGAAAGACAGTGTGCACAAGAAAGAGCATCTGCCCAAATGATACATAGGTCTCACAGCTGTACTAGTCTGATAGTTCGCTTTTGATTGACTTGAGTAAATCCCACTTTGTATAACATTTCCCTCCACTTCTAAATGCATCAGTGCTGCTAGTCTTGTAAAGCATCGATACCAACTTTGTGTAAAGGACACGCTTGCCTGGAATTGCAAGGTTATGAGGCAGTGGTCTGCTCTTTCATGCTAGGATGTGCTCAGGCCTTTCTTTTTTTAGTTTCACTAAAATAAAAAAAATATGTAAAATGGAAGCATATCATTCAGGTGGATGACAAACAGATTCATTAAGCTATTCAAAGGGCTGCTTCTCATTCCTTTGCCTTCCATTTAGCTCGGGAATCTCACGCCCTGGAAGCGGACCTTTAAGCACAACATTTCTGTACACATGAGCTGATCAGACAGGAGTCCATGGGAGGTCAGTATCTGGCTGCCTGGAGGTGGTTTGCACAGGTCACAGTCAGAGAAGTGTGGTGGGAAGGAGACTGGTAGATAGAAGTTGTCTCTCTTCCCTTAACTGAGGTCTAGACCATTTGTCCCAGTCTCGTCAGTGAGGCAAAATTCATTTCTGCCCACAGCTGTCTCACTGTCCCCAGTCTCCCACAAATTAAGCTCCCTGCTGAGCACCAGTCCCTTTGGTCACTAACACCTCTTTCAGACAGGATACCACATGGCCACTCTCAGTGGCTGAAAGTTTGAGGCACAATTCCCAGACCTCATGCTACCAGAGAAAGAAGTTATCGCTGCAAAGAGAGTGCACTTAAGAGCTACTGGCTTGTTTCTGTGACCAAACCTCCAAGCTGGATTCATACATGGCTGGGAAGTTGGCTATCCAAGTGGTCTACTGGGGTGCAAATGTAGCTACTTAGAGAGCATCACAACATTCAATAATCCATACCTCCAAATACTGAGCAGCAGAATAACATGCAGCATTGGGGAAAAGCACTCGTATTTTTTTTATAGAGAGATTTTTTGTTAGATGTCAGGTTGGCTTTATGAGCTTAGCATTGCAAGGCAGATCTTGCCTAACCTTTTACCCCAGTTTAGATTCTTGGGTGAAAGAGCAAAACAAAACTTCTGAACTCTTGCTGCATTAGGAATCGAAGCTGCTCCTTGAAAATGAGTGCTTCTTGTGTTCAGTTTTACAGCTTGGCATATTAGCACCACTTGTGTATTCTGCATAGTGACAAACAATGCTGTTCATCATGCATGGATGTACTAGTAATTTGGCTGGTTTGTACCATAACTACCAACACCAACAATCCAAAACACAGGCAGCTTAGATTTCTCTGGTATTTCCCTTTGCTGCCACTTCTGTTAATATTTCCGTAGTGCAAAATCTCTTTATTCAGATGTGTTTCTTAAATCAGTGTTGCAGTTGGAAAGGATTTCTGCAAAACTGATGTCTTTCTCATTAACTAGTGTATATCTTTGCTTTCATTAAGTGATACACTGGTCCAGTTTCTTCTCCTGGACAGGAGGGCCAGAGCTGCATTAGACAGTCCTGCTGAAGCACAGCCAAACAGAGGCTGATGGATACCATCCTGCATTTGAAGGAGTTTCCTCATTACAGCTAAAGGTGTCTTTTCTTGACACATGTCCCTGTGAACTTGGAGGCAGAAGATGACATGATGCAGGATGGAGAGTACACCCCACACAGAGCACCAGTGACATGTACATCAGCGGGTGCTCAACTTCTGATTTTCTGTCTCACTTTGCATGGTACAAGTTTCAGCATAAGTGCAGCAGGAGGAGCATGCTCCAAGTCTGCCAGAACTGACAAGCAGAGTTGTCACTGTTGAATGCTACAGCCCCACATGCCACATACAATTTAACGAAACACTGGAGACTTTAGAACTCTGATCAGCAGTTTGTTCCAGAGATGGACAACAAAACTCTGCCTTGCCTTGCAAGTCCTACTGGAAATTTCTCATATTTATGCCTCAGTTGGATCCTGCTTAGTCTTTCTGCTGAGCCTTAGTGAAGGATTCGGTGTGACCCTCAGTTCCCAAGTGGAGAGATGGGAACAGAAGTTTTGACTGGTTAATTGAGTAGAAAGGAGAAAGAGTCTCAAAATTAGGAGTGTTCTGAATCAGTGGAGGAAGCAGTGCTTTATACCATTATGAGACACAGCTCTGTAAGCTGTTTCTCTGCAGAAAGGAACAGATTGGACTGTGAGTAACTCTGAAAGTAGCCTGATCCTTTTATGCTCTCAGAGCAACAGGTCTTCCACATATGAGTTATGACGTTACTGAAGGTATGTGATACAGAAAGCACTTCGTTTCCCTTCTGCCATTCACCCACTCCCCTGGAAATCAGATAGCACAACAAACTAACACAGTATATAAACACAACTTGGTTTCTATTTAGTGGCTAAATGGCACTCATATTCCAAAGCTGGCTGGCAAAGTATGGGAATGGTAACAACCCCGAATTTCTTTCTTATATCCCAGTTGGCGATTGCCTGCTGTTACGGCTCCCTTTTCCCCAGCCATATCGCTGGGTGAAGTGGGAATGATGGCTGAATATACAGAGTAGGGATCCTGGCAGCCTCTTTGCTGGACACTGAAACTGTGCTGATAAATATCATACCATCTTGTTTTACATCAAAAAGCATTAATGCCAGGGAGTTTTTCATCATGCACCAGACAGAACTCTGAAGTTCCTATGCCAGTTCCTTTCCTCACAGATTTAATATATGGTTATTCTTTGATGTTGTGCATGAACTGATCAAATTAGGGTGAGCACTTACAAAATGACATTGTACACAAAGGCAGATCAAAAGTCTGAGCTGGATTCAAGGGCTATTCTCCAAACAGCAAGAGTCAACTGTATATGGAGGTGGATGAAAACAGAGGTACAACTCAAAAAACCTGAGGAATTTATAGGATGCATAGACTTGCCAGGATCCCCATATGGGAAGCTGAAATATCAGCTGAGAAGGCAAGAGTTAGAAATAGCCACCTTGTAGTTTTAAGATGTTTCCTGTTTTGTTCTGGGTAAAATGACAGTTAGCTCTAAGGGAGCTTGTTAGTAAGGGAAGGAGGAGCACAGACAGTGCCAGTCCTCTGAAAGTGCTCCGGCTCAGGGCCTTGTCTGAGACATTTCTTTGCCAGAGGGAAGAGGCACCTTGGGCTGGAGCAGAGCAAGAAGAGCACTTAGCCAGTTGGGTAACTAGATATATATTTTCCTTTGCTCCCTTCCAGTTTCACAGCTCTCCCTTGTCCTTATCCTTATACCCAGGCTCAGACAGGGATGCCGTACGGGAAGATATAAAATGCTCCTCTGCTGTGGTGGAAGCACTGACTCTTTCCAGCTCTGGAAGTCCTTGCGTTTCAGAGCACAGCAGGGAGAACTAGTCATGCACTTTGAAAGTAAAATCTTTTAAGAGAAGATGGAGAACCTAAATATAACCTAATTAAGAAAAAAAAAAAGAATGAAGATAACTCTGCTTTTATATCCACTATTTCTGGCTTCAGAAATACAAAGCAGCAGCTCATCAGAGACTCATCCTCTCCCTCTCTGAAATCAAAAGAAACAGACATGGCAGTGAATAGGGTTCAGAGATCTCTGGGTCTCCTTTATTTTGGTCAGGAGGCAATTCCAGTCAATAGATGGAAGTTCACACCTATCCTAAAGAGTGCCTGCACTGTTTTCCATGCTGCCTTATTAGGAGAATGCCATTCAATTTTACAAATGGCAAATAGACATTTACAACTCTTCTGAAGTTTTGAAAGCCGCAGCCAACTCCTCCCACCAATCCAAACACATATTTTGTGCAATTTTTCACCACCTTTGCCTTTCCAAAGACCAAGAGGAGCAAGCTGTGCTTTGTGGTAAGATGTCTGGATCTCAGAAACTCAGGCTAAACACTTTGTTGTGAATATCTGTATATCAAAAGAAGAGGGGTAGATTTCCAACATTCACTTTTCCAAATACACAGCATGGTCAAGACCTGTACGAAAAGGGAAATGCAAGATTTCTAGCACCACGTTCTTCCAGACACAGAAGCAAGCCTTGTTAATCACAACTGATCACCCGTTTATCTCCCTGTAGTTTTGACCGACTCAGTGGTACACATCAAATATTCCTTTATCACAGATACAAAGTCAAACTCGGACTTACTGCAAAGTGCATGGTGAGGGCCACAGTATTTGTAGCAGCATGGTTCCGTGCAATATGTGTCCTTGTGACAGAAGAACAGTTTTCCTTCAATCTCCCCTCCTGGTCCATCTGTTGTTTGAAGGTTAAGATAGACCTTTGTGATGAATCAATCTGCCTTCCCAGGGAAGGCAGGCTATATGACTTCCCCACTCTTTGTTCCTGAGCTGGTGTATTTTAGGCTGCCTGAAGTCAAAGAATGGCAGCAGTTAAGCATTTGTCGTAATTGCTAGTAAACACTTCAGTGACTAATTATTGTCACAGGAGAAAATGTGCACATCATTTAAGTTTGAATTTGCCCAGCTTGGCTTCCAATTATGGGATGTCCTTTTACCTCTGTCTACTAGATGCAAGAGCTATGTGCTGTTTGATTTCTTTCTAGTGGTATTTGTGTTCTTCCAGGTCATTGGGAACATACTTAACAGCTTTGGGAGTGGTTCTTGTCCCACTGGAGGCTGAGTTCCTCTTTATAGTTACATTTTCAGAGTTGTCAACTATGTCTTCATCCATTTAGTGGGTAACACACCAGGTTAATTCTAGCTTTGATGAATAACACCATCCAGCACCTTGTCAAAAGACACATCAGACATCTACAGCACAGACGCCCATTAACCTTCAGCTACCTTGCTCCCTTTAAAAAATCTTTTATGTGCTAAACCAGCATTAAAATAAATGAAGATAAAGTAAACTTCTTTAAGATCTAGCTTGAAGTTACAGCCGGAATGTGTTTTTTTAAGATGTTATTTCTTCAGGCAGCAGTATTCTGGTGGAAGGAATGGAAAGGAGAATGAATGTGCAGCATTGCTCGACGCAGAGCATACTCTCCCACATGATATGATGGGAAAGAGCTCGGCAAGGGGAAGGGGGTTGCTGTTTAGAGCAATACTAAATAATGTTGGCAGCAGAATCCTCGGCTAGGGTATGTTCACCCTCATGTTGAGCATGGCACAGACACTTGAGAAAAAGAGCTGCCAGAGCACAGCCAGAAAGCACTAATAACAGAGCAATCTAAAATCAGTTCTTTTACCTGGCTCTTCCAGTCTCTCCTGTGCTTACTGCTCTGCTGCCCTGTGAGAAAGCTGCTCAGCATTAACTTTTAAGCTTTCCCTAGACCAAACAATTCTCTAGGAAAACAGAGTGCAAACCAGAGAATTCATTGAACTGTGGTGGTTTGCACAGGATTACATGTGTGACTTCATGCAGAAAGATAACATGCATGACTTCATGCAGAAATCCATTGCCCAAAGACATAAAGAGTTTGTAACAGATCCTTACCCCTTAGAATTACAAAGACTCCAGGATTTGGTCTTCTGAGATTGGAAAGAGGTAGAAATACTTGCTTAAAAAAAAGGGTATCTGATATACAAGCCTCACATTTGCCCAGGCCAAGCAGGGTTTAGTACACGAAGTCGTCAAAAGGCCACAGAGGTAGGCAGATAAAAAATGTGAGCAGAGCACAGAGTAACCAATGCTGAGCACTGTTTGGTCAGCTCAGGCAGAGTACCACAAGGACTTGAGTCACTGAAGTACTGGCAGGCAGGAGGGAACCTGCAAGAGCTTCCATGTCTCAGCGTAAAAGTAATTTAATTTTTCCCCCACGGGTTTGGGGCAGCTTCTGAGCATTAGCTCTCCCCAAACCTAAAGCAGAAGACAGGAGGGAAGTGTGCATCAGTCTTTAGACTCGAATGCAAATGCCACAGAGGAATGCCTGCATTTCACATGCAGACTACTATTTGGATGATCTTGTGAGACTACAGAAGATGGGGCTTTTGAATGATTTTAGTACCAGAGAAGGATGGGTAAGGAGTGTCTTGGGAATAGAGTCAATAAATAACAAATGAGAGGGAAAAGACTGTTGTTTTTCATTAGCAATGCTAATAGAGATATTCATTTCTTCCTTGCTGAAAATGCCTTTGATGGTGTATACAATTGTTATCAAGTGACCAGTAACTGACTGGAGTACAGCAGTTTTTGTGCCTGCCATATGTACAGGGAGGAATTACTGCTGTCTCGTACTTCAGTCTTTACATTGCAACATTATCACTCGTCATCTGTTTCTGTCTCCTCTCTGGAGCTAAAACCCAAAACTGATGTTGATGCTTTTAACAACAAACAAAAACTTTTTAGAGCATTTTTGCCTCCTTCTTGGATACTTCTGTGTATTTTTAGGTCTGGAAGACTTCTCAAATCTACTCACATAAGTAAAAATGTAGCTTTGGCTCCTCATTAAGTCTGATGTCAAATGGTATAACCGGGATATGTGATCAGCTCAGATTGCAGAAAAGTCTGAAGCCATACAACAAAATGCTTTTCCTCAATGGTTGGACACCTGTGTAATCTAAATCAGGCTGCAGATAAACAGGGCTATTTTTTCAGCTATACGATTGCTGAGGTTGGTAGTTTAAATTACGGATTCCCAGCAGTGCCTGATTTACTCATTTGGTTGAACAAATGCTGTGGCACAAAGTTGGAGGCAAAGTTTTTGTCTTTCCTTTTTGAATGTTGCCTGATACATACATAATAGCTTTTCGGTTGAAAACCAACCATCTCATAATTTAGGAAATGCAAAACTTTGACACTAAAAGAAGACACTCCTAAAGAAAGCATAACAAAGCAAGATTACATGCAATTTTGACCACAGTTCACTCTCATTTGACCCAACAGATCATGTCAATAATAACTTGAAATGCCATAACTGAAACCACAGCTAAAGTATATTCTTTAAAAATAAGCATTAATAATGCGGCCTTCTAGTCTAGAAGACTCACTACATACAGGTGTGTAATATCTGTATGTGCTACAACACAGTGTGCCTGTGGCTTTAATACAGTCTTTTCAGAGGTGTGTGTTCCAAGATGCTATCAGCTCTCTTCTGTTTCTGTCTTGGTTGTTTGAAATGCTGAGGTGGACGTCCTGGCGGGGAACACTGAATGAAGTCTGCCAGCGAGCTTCTGTCACAGTGTAGTTTTGGGTAACCTCTCTGAGTAGCCCATCCCAAGGTACAGGAGGCAGGGCAGTTGCTGGCATTGCTCCCTTGCAGGGCAGATGAGACGGCTTGCCATGCTGTGGCTGTCCTGTGAACAAGCAGTTTCAAGGTGAACACTTCACTAATCTTGCAATTGTAAGGCAAACACAATTCCTGAACGATTTCTTTTGTCTTCTTACTTTGAGAAATTGTATTTTATTAAATTCTTAATTTGCAACTGGATAAACTATTTCACCTACCTTCCTCACAGTTTTATTCTGGGAACAGCCATAACGGCTGGTAAAGCTCTGTGATCACTGCATTTCTGTGGCTCACCAGATGGAAATAGCCCTGGGCACTAAAGACGAATATTTGTGTAAGACTGGCCAGAAATCTGAACTCATGCTTGATTAGCTGGTTTCAAGTAAACTACTCATGTTTGGGCAGCACATTTTGTAGCCCAGAAAAGGCACAATTGAAAATAGGCTCCTGCTATTCTCACTCATTAAGTCAGATCCCAAGCACTGTTTTGCAAGCACTAATGACTGCTGTGAAAATGATTAATACAGTATGTGGAGGGCTTTAGCAGTATTCCCCACTGATCCCATGAAGACCTTATGCTGGCATTAGGCAATGTTTAGCTCTGTCACAGGCAGGCTGCCTTTTTTGATGCTTGGATAACGAGCTGGGAAACTGGAACAAATGTATGGACTTTGTGCAGTTTTCCTCTTTTCTGACATGCAGCAGCCACTGGATGGCACTAAGGTTACTGTCCTGCTCACAAACACATTCTAACAAGCCTCACATTCTGTTTCAGGAGTATCAAAAAATTTTTTGGGGCACTGAATTTGGGTTCTTTGTCTGGACAAGTGTGAGGTTGGTTGCCTCAGCTCTTGTAGTTCAAACAATGCTTCTGCCCTCACACAAACTCCCCCCCTCCCCCCCTGCCCCCCCGCTTCCCACCCTATGCTTTGGGAGCGCTTACAGCTAACAGTAAATGCTCATTGGAAATCTCCACATGGATGTGGATAGATCCTCAAACTTGATGAGAGTGCATGCCACCCCATCAGTCTGACGGGTAAAGATGATGCTAAATAGCCTTGGTTCTTGTATTAAACCCTAAAGCATGCCACTAGTAACTGACTACAGAGTCATTTCAAAGAATCTGCAAAAGCACTGATAGAATACAATTGCCTGCAGATGCCTGGCAGCATATAGGGCACTGTCCGCTGATTCAGTCATCCTAACGCACATGATTTCTGAAGCTTTCCCATGCTGGAAGAACACAAGAGACAAAACTATAGCACGGCTCTGTCAGAAACTGAAACACCCAACATCTCAAGGTATTCACAGATCTCTGACCTTAAGGCACCTTATCTGTCTCCAAAGATGAGCTCTGGTGAGGCACTCAGATTTGCTTCCTGTGCAATTGCTGCTAAACCCTTTTTATCATGTTGGCTGAAGTCTTGAGCTCCAAACACAAAATTAGCAGGTTGTATGCATGCTTGATCCACTTGACACAGACCATGTAGTGGTACACTTGGAACTGGGAATGGCAGGGAATCACAAGAGCTGAAGCAGAAATAAAAATTTACATTTTCTGTCTCAGACTATGTAGTGCTGAGACACCAGGATTTTGGGTGCATTTGTCCTCCTGGCCCCTCTTTAACTGCTAACTGCCTTGAACAAGTTAAAAACCCTTCACTTAAGATCTAGGTTGTGCTAGATTTTGTAATCTAAGCAGCTTTCTGGGGAGATTGTTCTTCAAACTGCTAATGCCAAGCAGTTTGATCTGCTTTTGAGGGGCAAGCCAGAGCAGGCAAGTAGTCCAACAGCTGTGTACTCCTAGTGAGAGAAAAGCTTCAGTCACAAAAAGGGAGTGGGACCTGAGATGTGGACCCAGAAGGAAGCACAAGGGAGAGTGGTGAGTCGATCCCCTCTCTCACGCTTGCCCTGCTGGCAAGGTGGTGGCCTGGGTGCATCCACACAGCACCTGGCCGTAATGCCGGCATGCCTCTGACAACAGCTAGCCAACAGAGCAGGCTGCAGGTGACGGTGCCTTGTTGCTTAGCTCTGCACCTACACTGAGTGAAAAACAAAGTTGGGGTATTCAGTCTGAAATAGCCAGGAACTGAAATATCACTGTGATTAATTTAACGAGATGCCAAGTGCTTGATCCTTTTTAATTCTCTTCAGAATTCTGGATTAAAATGATTGCTCTTCTCCTCTTTGTTTCCTCAGGCTTTCAGCAGATAAAAGGCAGAAGGTCAGAGACACTTTGCGAAAGCCCTATCTGAAATACAGTGGCTTTCAGAAAGGACTTCCAGCCTATATATGCAACTAATATTAGAAAAGTCTTAACATGCAGGGCATCATTTTCTGGTGTCTGTTTAGATGCTTGTCCCTACACAGCAGATACACACCTAGACACTGAACCACCTGAAAGTTCTCAACTTCTCTTTCACTGCCAGTTAGTTACATCCAAAATCAGACATTAAGGAACTCAGTAAATCTTAAGGTGTGCACTCTTAGTTGAGTGATATCACAGATGCTATATGCTGTTTGTTCTTAGTAAAGCTGTGCATTGCTTTAATACAGACAGGGAATTTGAGAGAAGCAGCTAATTTTTTGATCTTTTTGAAAGGAAAGACTTGGTACTCGTGTGTAAAACCAAAAAAAATATTGGGAAGTTTAATAGCTGGAGGTGGCCAAACCCTCATCAAGCATCGATTTAGTTTTAGAACAATACATGGTAGTGGAATATTGATCTGTTTAAAGTGACTGTTCTTCTGAGAATGCCATAACCTCATTTTAAATAGATGTAAGCTCTGCAGCTGTTCTTGGTTTTGCAAGGACCTCAGCATTCTGCGATCAATCTGGACTCAAGCTTGCTGGGTACCCAGTTGTCCTGGTTTAGCCTAAACCAGGCCAATTTTCCTTTCAGTGATTTTTACTTTCAGCTAAGTCTCTTCTAAGTAACTGCACTTTCTGAAACTAACTGCATGTTTTGCAGACAGTGTCTGCTTCCAGGACTGATAACGCTCAAAGTTTGTAGCTATCACTGAGGCACCGGTAGGGATGTTATGCAGAAAGGCTCTTGCTGTACTTGTTCTTAGAGAAACCAAGGTCACTGCTAAATTCCTCACTGCTTATGAGTGAAGAGCCGAAGGGGGGTCGCAGCTGCAGGGAGGAGCGGACAGGGCAGGTGACCCCAAATTGACCAACGAAGGTATTCCATCCCATACACGTCATTCTCGGTATAAAGCGGGGGGATCACGAGGGTCTCGCTCTTTTTCTCTTGCCCCTTCCGCCTTTCCCTTGCTGCTTCTGCTGTGTTTGGGTGTTTCTGCTGCTTCGGGCTGCTTCTGCGGCTTGAGCCTGTGGCCAGTGTCCAAGGAGGACTCTGTCCATTTTCCTGCTGCCCCTGATCCTGATCCGTGCATCCCTGAATCCAGCTCTCGACTGTCGCTGGGCCCAGCCTGGGCCTTCCCGGAGCCTGCCCTGCAGTGCCGGTGGGGACGTGGCCTACATCGGGGGAGCTCGATCTTGGTTTTGTATATATATTTGTATATATTTGATTATTTCTATTATTACTATTATACTCTTTTTCATTATTATAGTTTATTAAAACTGTTTTAACTTTCCAAGCCATAAGTCTCTCTCCCTTTTCCCTTTCCCTTTCCCTTTGGGTGGGGGGGAGGGTTAACAGAGAGTGTCTGCCACAGGTTTAATAGCCGGCCCAGCTTTAAACCGTGACACCAGTGCCTTTGAGAGCATTGTGCTCAGTGTGACTTTCAAAGAACCTGAACAATGTCTGTCCCAGTAGCTACTGAAGCTGTGTTTGATGCAATATACAGCTAAGCAGCACACTGCCACAGAGATTTGGGTGCCCAGATCATGCTTCTTTCAGCCAGTAAGTCTTCCCACTTGACTTGCTCTCAGTTTTTTGATAGTGTCCTTTCACCAACACCGGAAACTCCCAAGCCAAGCAGCTCTGTTTTGTCCAAAGTGCTTGTATTTACAGACTTTTGACTCCTGAGGAACTGTTGTGGTTCTTTGGCAAGTTAATGAAAACAAAGATTGTATTCACAAGGATGCTGTGGGCAGGAGGGGGAACAGTTCAGTTTTACTGAGCTTTTGACTCAAACACGGCTGTTTGGCTCTTTTGACAAAGCCAGCTATATACAAAAGGGAAGGCATCTGATGAAACAAGCATTACTCAGCTACCATGTGGTCCTCTTTAATGCTTCATTTGAAAAATCTGTTGTACTGTCAGAAATCTGCTGTGTATGGGAAAGAATCCTTTCAGTTTCTATTCCTAAAATTTTGAAGAACGTTAAATTGACTGCGGGTTGTGTGGACATGTTTTAAGGCTCTCATGTCTGCAGAAGTTTGAAAGCAAGTCTAGAACAAAACTACACATGGTCTAAATTTCTCTAAGAAATAAACATGCTGCTTCTAATCAGCAGCAACTCCACAAGGTGTGAGTGGGAGTGTGTGTGTTTCTGTGGGTGGCGGTGGTGCATTGACTCTGTTGTGACCTGCAGTAGATACCTGTTGAGTTCTGACTGCACAGCATTGTGTAAACTGAAGAACCTGATGTCTGCATGGGAAAAGTTGGTGCTTCATTCTGAGCAGCTCAGCTGACATGTTCCCACATCTGATTCTTCCTTGCTTGTTCAGCTATTCTGTATCTAGGGTACACACACCGAGACTCCTTATGCTCTGACCTTGCAAACTGATAGTTTATAAATAGACTTATGAGATATAGGTGGAAGAATGATTAAAGCACTCGTGTAAGCAAACTTCAGGATGGAGCCAAACTTCCCCAAATTCTCCTGCACTGGGGCAGCACCTGAACCAATAAGTAAAGCCACCCGAACTGGCCGAACGGGGAAGGGACAGACAACATCTCCACGCTGCCCTCTAGGCAGCAGCCCTCTGTGCACAGCAGCTGGGATGCTGGAACAGAAAGGATGCACCGCAAGTTTGCAGCAAAATGGCCTGGAGCGTGTGTCGGCAGTGTCACACTGCTATGCTCAGGTGAGGGGTATGACCTGGTCACTGTGCACTGTCACTTTGCGCAAGCAGAGACAGCACTGTGCAGCAAAGACAGCCCGGGCTCCTGAGGCATGCAGCATGCTGGAGAACGTGCAAAAATGTCACAGACCTTCAGTAGTGTGAATGTTAATCAAATTTAATCCCCATCCTGAAGAAAAAAGATGATGAAAAGGGCAGGAACTGAATCCATATTAGCAAATGGTACCAACGGTGCCAAGGACATCCTAATGCGAGCAAGCAGAAACCACCACCATTAACACCCCACCCTTTAACGTTGTTAGTAAAGCTGAGGACTTTTTTTTTGTGGTCTTTAGTCCTCTATTTTCTTGTACTGTCTAAGAATTAGACTTAGACTGTTACTGAGAGCCTATGGGTCTCCTTGCTGGCTGTGAATTGCAAAGCTTTTCCCCTGCCAGATCAGAACAAGGCCCCAGCTCCTCCTTTATGGCTGCAGGCATTCATTTTCAAAGCCAAAGACAAGAATAAACTGCGGATCTCTTCCCAGGAAAGCCCACCCACACACTTGGAAAGATTCTGTGATGAGAAGACAGAGCGGCCTGATAGCATTGCAATTTCTGTGGGCTGACATGCATTAGAAAATCCTTGCTCTGTCCCCGGCCCACAATGCTTGTTCTCTGTGCGCTGCAAAGGGCATCCACGCCAGGGCTCACACAGTCCTCCTTGAAGCACCTGTAACATCCCCAGATCACACTGGGGTGGAGGTGTTTCCAGAGAACAACAGCCTTGCTTAAACCAGAGCACCCCTGCGGAAATGGCTGGTGCAAGGCATTTGTGCAGGCAAAACACCTTTCATGAGGGGAATCGAAGCAGAGAGGTTTGTGCCACTGCTTCTCCTTGGACCTGAGCCCCATCCAGTCTCCTGCTCCCTTTTCTCTGCCCTGCTGTGTAACAGGACCCACAGTGGGTGCACCCCTTGCGTCCCTTGAGTCCCATAGCCCAGGCACATGGCACTGCCGTTGCTAGTACCGGACCGCAGGCTGGTACCGAGTTTGCCAGGCTTGTGGACATGGAGGTGGTAGGGTCCAGTGGACATGCGAGGAAACGGTGGGCATAGCACCAGGAGAAGGGGGCAAAGCAGTACAGGTGGGGATAGCAATGCCACCAAGATGGATCGTAATACTGAGACTTCTTCTGCAGTTTTCATGCCTTTATTTTCTTTTATCGCATAGTGATTAAATTTAGGGGGCTGGGATCTCTTGGGGACCAGCCTGAGTCCCAGGTGCCAGCCTGGATGTGGTTTGGCAGGCCCCAGAGGCACCCTCCCAGTGTCATCGATGGTGGACTGGCTTCTTGGGGGGCTGGGAGGGGTCCTCAGGACTGCCAGCCATCCTCTTTGGGGCTCGACGAGGCTGCCCAGGGTAGCGTCTGTCATCCTGGCCGCGAGTGGAGGGCCCGGCCACAGCCTTCTCTGGGTCCTCCTGTGGCTTTTCTTGCTCCTCGTGGGTGGGAACGGGGGCAGAGGAGGGGCTGCCAGCACCCCCACCAAGGGCAGCCGATGAGGCACTGGTGAGCCCTTCTGCCTCAGATCTGCTGGGGCTGCTGGAGGGCGCTGGGCTGGGGGCAGGAGACTCCCCTCGGGAGGCAGCGGGGCCGGGGGCAGCCGCAGAGCTGCCCCCCCACTCCTCGGCAGCATCGGTGTCCTGCAGGCCCATCCGACGTCGGGCCTCCCCGCCGCACTGGTCCACGATGGTGACAATCAGCCGGCGCACAAAACCCCTCGTGTGCCGGCCCAGGGCAGCACGCAGCACGTGGATCAGGGTTTCCCTGTTCAGCCCAAAGAGTCGCAGGCTGGACAGGACGAGCCTCCGTGCCGCTTCCGCTGCTTCCCTGGCACCCGCAAAGATGGGTCGCAGCTCTCGTTGCAGCCACGGCCGTACGGGCAGGAGCAGAGCTGGGTCCCTTCGAAAGAGGAATGCCCAGATGTGGGGATGGAGGCCGCCCACAGAAGCCCTTGTCACCAGCCCTGCAGCTGATGGCTGGGATGCTGCAGGGTGAGGGATATGGCTCTGGTGGACGACAGCTGCTGGTGCCGCAGGTGGTGGGATGACATGCTCCTGGAAGTCATCATCCCCCTGCACCGAGTGCAAGATGGAGGTCACCCTCCTCTTGCAGAGGGGGCACTCAGGCTTGCACTCAGCCCACTGCAGGATGCACGTGTAGCAGAACTGGTGGAGGCATGGAATCGCGTAGCTGACCTCCTCCCAGCTGTCCAGGCAGATTGGACAGTGGTTGTCCAGCTCCGTGGCCATGTTCTGCACGGGCTGCGGTGGGCTCGGGGGAGCTGGGGATGTTGGGCCGCTCCCTCTGACAGGCGCTGCAGCAGCGGGTGTCGCGCTAGAAAGGGAAGAGAGGCCACGGTCATGGGCTGGCCCAGGGAGGGCTGGAAGAAATGGCCAGGTGCCCCAAGAAGGAAAGCCTCCCAGCTCCCCAGGGTGAGGTGTCCCCTCCCAGCTCACCTGTGCTGCTGAGAGCGCGCCTGCTGGGTGCCCCGGCTGCCTGAACGTGGCAGGGCCAGGGGAAATCCTCCGACGGCTCTGGGGTCGGGCACCGAGAGCTGCAACGAGCAACTCCCCGAGCACGACACCAGCACCAAAGGCCTCGCTCAGCGCTCCAAACCTCGTGACCTCGCTCAGCTGGAGTGTGGGCACGAGCCGGCCGGGTGAGACTTGGCGCCCGAATTTATAGCAGCGAGGGACACCGCGTCACAATGCATCGGTCGGGGATGTCACAGTCCGTCGCTAGGTGACATCACCGGGCATCGCTTGGGGACGTCGCGACGGGCCATCCTCCCCCATAGCACTCTCCCTGGCAGCGCTGCAGACCCAGCACATGCCTCTGGGGTTGCCACAATGCCACTGCCCACTCCATCCCCCCATCACTTGTCTTGTGCTCGGGCATCGGTGTTTCACGCCAGTCACCAAGGCCTCTGCTGTGTCTTCCCAGGGCCCTGTCAGGTCTCTCTGGCTGGGGCAGACGTCTCTGGGCACACATGGCAAGAGGGTTCACTCGGTAACACCTCGTGCCTCTCTGGGAGGCTGCAGGACAAAGTGCCACAGGCTCTCCCCACACCCCAGCACTGCTGGCCAGCCCACTGGGCTCCCCTGCTTCCTCCCACGGGGAGGACTTGGCTCACTGTTGGGGATTTTCTCTTACTTGTAGAGCCATCAAACCAATGCCTCCAACCCCAAGCTTTACATGTCCTCTTGCCGAAGGTCGTTGTACCCCTCACCCCCTGTGGTGATACCACAGAACATGGTCACTTTTCCAGAAGGGTTTTTGTGTTCCGTTCCTGATACCCTTTGGGCCAGAGAGGGGTTGGTTGGGCCCCAGTGTCCCCTGGTCAGAGTGTGCAGGGTGATGGGGGGACACAGCACCAAACAGCCCCAGCGCCTCTGCCTTCTGTGAGCCATCAGAGCAGCTTTGGGAAGAAGGTGGAGCCTTTTCCCTATCAAACCTCAGCTTGGTTTGGAGGGTCATGGGCGGGAACTGCTGGCAGTGCAGTTTAGTGACAGGAAGGGAGATGGCTGCGTGCCCGTTTCCTCAGCGGGGCTCTCCAGCCCTCAAGCCTGGAGGCCCCAGGCTGGCTGGCAGCAGGCAGCCGTACTGCCACCGTCCCTCCTACCCACCTGCTAGGGGCCTGGCCGGGCATTTCCTAGGGGGGTCTTGGGGCTGGCAGAAGCCCCGCTGTGGCATGGCTCCAAGGCGGTCTCCCCACCCAGGACCATTAGTGGCACCCAGACATTTTGTGTCTCTTGAGTCCCTGCGGGGCACGCATGGCTAGGACAAGGCTGGGGCAGTGCCTGTCCCCCTGCCAGAGGCCACATCCTGCCCTCCCCCAAGCACAGCGTGGGCCAGCGCGACATCATGGGGGATGCAGCCGTGCCCTCTTCCTGAATGCTTCTTTGGTGCACTTTGGGAGAGCACTTGATCAAAGGCAGGGGCTTGGCGTTGCCACAGCTTGTGCCAGGTGCCACTCGAGCCACAGGAGGCCATGGGCCTGCCACGATGGACAGTATCAGCACGTCCTTGGCTCTCCTGTCTTTTTAATGCTAGCCTTTATTCCCACTATGCAATTGCTCTGAGCCAGTCCATGATGGAGGTCTCTTCCTGGGAGAGGAAGGGAAAGCAGGCAGACATCTCTGGGCTCTGTCATCTCTGTCCTGTTTACAGCAGCAGCCTGTAAAGTAATTGTCATGCCTTGGGAAGATCAGATCCTGCCCAGCTTTGGGGAAATCTGTAAGCTAATGGTTTTTGAGACCAAGGTCATATTTAGAAGACGTCATCAGTATCTCTTACTGACTAGTCACTACACATGGGCTTGGGAGAACATTAATATCTTCTTGCCAAGTCTCCCCTGATCCAACTATATAGTATCATGACAGGACTTCTGTCTCTAGGTAGCCCTGCAGTAGAAATAATAGCTCATCTCTGGTAACTCTTCTCCCACAGAATGCTTTTCTTTTGCACCTTTGCCCGTTTGATCACGTCCAGATGTAATCACTGCCTGTCACTGATCCTCTTATCATCGACACTACTGTGAAGAGTTGGACTGAATTTGCAGAACCATTTCTGCAAACCATGATTTTCAGAAGAGGTCTAGCTGTATGAAGTAGATACAAGAGCAAACACTAATAAAGTTCTTAAAATTAAAGGTATTTTCAAAGCCGAAGTCATGGTAAAGGCAACTTAATCTTAGCCATTCACAGGACCAAGTTCGACTTCCTCCACTAAAAATAGTTCTGATACTTCTTCCCCGTTAGATTAACTTAAAGTAATATTCATTGCCTCTCAAACTGTATTTGACTGCATGTAGTGTACATCCACGGGAGGGGGCAGTTGAATAAAATTTTAAGCACTTTGCTGCATAGCTCTATTTTCATAGCTTTATTTTGTGCAGTGCTTCTGCACACTGGAGATGGGGAAGAGCTAAGAGATAATGGAGGTGCATGGAAACAGACTGAGTAGCCCATCAATTCATGAAGCAGTTTGCAGAGCTCTTCTATTAGGTGGATCTTGTACTGTTTCATTCAAGCTTTGCTTCAAATCAAGTGATGCAATGCACATGTAAAAAGTAATCTGTTAAAATAAATAAAACACTGAGTCATTTTGGTCCTTGGGCTGAAAATTTTGTTCTCTTCTTCAGAGAGCAATATGGCATTTTACAAGGAAGCCTTTGTTTCATGTTTAACATTCACACAGATGCCTCTAAAATAAGAAATCTGACTTTCTGAAGAGTTGAACTAGACTAAAGTGCAAACTGCTAGCAGTTCAACAGCCTGAAAGCTCTAGAGTTCTTAGTCTAGTGCAGAGAAACTGTACCACAGTTTGCCATCAGCTGTGTTTAAAAAGAGATTTGTTTCCAATATCTGCCTGGAGTACAACAATGCTTCCTGAGGGAAGCAATGAGTGAGGGAAAACTTATTTCCACATGCATTGCCAGTAGGCTGCACTTCAGCTATGCTGATGTGTCAGACCTTCCCACGGGACCAGGGTTTAGCTGAGCATTAGAAAAGTAGATGCCTAGTCCTGCTAGACCATGTTTCTTGTTCTTTGCCCCGCTCTAGGGCCTCTCTGGTCTTTCATGACTGACCAAAGTGTGATACCTTGGCAGAACTCATTTCTAGCACCTGTGGACTTGAAGATTTTCAAAGCTGAAGCTATAAAAGAAGCTGTTGCAGCCTTAAATGCCAGGAGGACTGAGACCTCCACCAGTAGACTCAACAGCAGGTTCTTGTACACATTTCCGTGTAAAATATTTGTTACTCCTCCTTCCACCCTTGCTTTTGTTCAGTTTATCCTAAACTCTGGACACGGACACTCTGTGCTGCTCAGGGCTAAAGACACTTGCACAGCTGGAAGGGCTCTGTCTTCACTGAAGCACCCAGGGACCTATTTCTGTTTCCTCAGGCTCATACGTGGAGACTGAAGTGAAGATATATCTCGGTGGAGATCCACTACTGCCACAATATGAGTCCTGCTCATAGACCCAAATCTTCTCCTGAGCCAGGGCAGATTCCTCTAACCTGGGCAGGGACAGGGAAGAGGTGGCTGCTGTTCTCAATAATCAGATCATAACACTGAGGAGAGGGAAGAATTAGAGAGGAGGTCTGATTTAACTAACAAAATTTCTTGCTTTTCCCTTTCCTGTTGGCAAGGGGTGGCAGATGTGACTCTCACTGTCTTCCAGGGGCCCTACAACAGTCAGAAACTGTAGCTTGAAAACAGCTCTTCTAACAAGAGTGCTTATGTACGGCAGGGACTCAGAACAGGAAAGAGAAGAGAGGAACTGGTGAGGTCCATTATTAAATTTATCATATTAATCCTATTCCTGATGGTGATGTATGCATAATGGATTAAGATACTTATTTTGATACTGCCAATGTTATGAACTCCATGTAAGGGAACAGACATGGCTGGATTGCTTGTTTGCTTCTTTTTTTTCCCCTTTCATCTTTTCTTAATAACAGCATGGGTTGCATTTCCAAACCCTCACAGCACCGGCTTAACTGTCCTCTCTGGCAGCTGCAATCAAATTCCTATTTGTCTAACTGCTAACACTTCTACCAGTGAAATGCTGACTGACTGCAGCGGGAGCAGAATTGAAGCAGTTCAGGTTCCCCTAAAAATACCACTCTAAGAGATTACTGTAGGAAAATATCATGATTTTTGGTCTGAAAGAGTGGTGACTTATTAGGGCCAATATCAACAGATGAGGAACCTGAGGCAGGGAAGGAGACACCTTTTTTTGGTTATGTGGCAAATACAGGGGAGCAACCAGGACCCAGACTTCCTGAGCCCGGGTGGGTTGGTTGAACCTAAGCCCCATTGTTTAAAGTTATGCCAAATGCCATTCAGTTGATGTCTTTGATTTCTCACAAGACATTTCATCCTGCTTCAAAGCTCTCAACTATTTGAGAACTATTCAAGGTCAGCTACAAGAACACCATCCCACTTCATATCTCTGCTTCTCTGAGAAGACATCTGCAGAACTGTGGCTGCTTGTTATTTCTGTGACAAAGCTAGGATCATTTTCTTTGGTTCTTTTCCTTTCTTGAGAGAGACAGCTGCTTGGCTCCACTGACAGCAATGCAATTCTAAATTCCTGAGACTCCAATTAAAAACTAGATCTGTTTCCAAAACACTATTAAGGACAGACCAGAGGATAAGGATTTGAATTTATTGTCACGAATATAAAGCTTGTCTCCTTACTTGTGGCAGAACAGTGAGGAGAGATTGTGCTACAGACAAGCCTTTCTGTCTAGCAGGGTAAAAGATTGTCCCCCAACAAAATGGAGACTGCAATTAGTGCTTTTCCCCTTGTGATATGGCTAGACTACAGGAGCTGGCACTGGTGAGACGTGCATAGCATTAGGAGTGGTGATCTAATAGAACAGCTGGCAGACTTTTTGTGCTGACTCTGCCTTGTGTCCAGCTCACTTGTTTTCTGAGACACTTAGGACCTGATGTTCCCAAGCACGTGGCATTTCTCCATATCACACAGGCAAATATGCAAAATTGCTTCTTGCTGTTTTGTATTACCTGAGAAGTGGACCTGGTAGTACTTTTCATCTTATGACTACTCATTACTGGGATGTGCCTAGAAAAGGAGATGGTGTGGTGAGCTGGAGCAATTTGGGAATAGGCTCTGCCTCAGCTCTGCCTATGCCTGCTCTACCAAAGCCTTCAGCATTGGCTCAACTCCTTTTTTCTTGATGGTGATTACAGTGGCCTCCTGGTGAACTCAGAATAATTAAGATAAATCTTCAGTTGTCTGGCAGCATCCATCCTGTCCCTCCCTTTTGTGAGTTGTGTGTGGGTAGACATGAACCCGGTCTTCACTGAGGGACTGGAAAACACTGTCTCTATGGGTACAAGCAAAATGGTACTCTATAACTGCAGCTGATGCACCACTGATTGCCAAAAGCAGATTTGTAGCAATTGTGGGGGTCAGAACTACTGAGATGTTTGCAGATGTCAGTGCACAGCTGGGCTCAAAGAGTACAAAACGTAATTTCAAAGTTGAATTCAAAGTCAGGCACTTACATAAAGAGAGCAATAGGCCTCTGCATGTGCTCAACATGGCGCATGGTGCTCAAGGCAATCAGGGCCAAGTTCCGGCCATAAGGAAATATAGTTTGATAGAGTTATAATCACTAGCACAGCGTACTCTGAACCTGTTTAAACCTAATCTTCAAAAATTGCTAGACATATGCAGGGATGAAAAGTCCAAGGGCCATCAGGTAGGAAGACACTTTCTCTCGTTAAGAAGTTCTGAGCCCATGACATCCAGAAGCTGAGACTCAATGGGAGAAAGGCTGCCAACTTCTTGCTGTGTTCATCTGGTCTTTAGCAACATGCTGCCATCAGACAGGACACTGGCTTACACACAGGGCTTTGGTCTTGGTAGTACAGCTGCCAGTTTTTCCTTCGCTCTGAGCAGTCCTTAGGTAACTAAGGCCAAGGTCTCAGGCGCACTTACTCTCCTTAGTTCATGCAGCTTTGTACCAAAAGACAGGACAATTGATTTTACTTTTCATCTTCACCTTGGGAGCAAAGGCAATGGTATGCAGAGAGGCTGAATCTGAAACACATTTTCCTTCTGAGGAGACTGCAACATCTCTGCAGTTCTGAGACTGCCACGTTCCAAAATGTGAAGAACAGAGGGGTTTCAACCCCAGCAACAAAACACTTCAGCAGCTTTCTCTATACCTGCCCTCCCCCCCCCGCCCCTCCTTTATTGGATTTTTCCTTAAACCCAGAAGTGATGGCATTGAAAACACTTAAGAAAACCCTGGAGAGAAATGGAATGCCTTATAATGGACGGAGGAAAGCAGAATCCAGCATTTCTGTAATGAAAATTGAGCAGACTGATGTGAGGAGACTCTTAATTTTGCTCCTTACCACAGATTGTGTGTTGATTCCTCAGAAGAAAACAGCAATCGATACTTAATGGTGTAGAAAATCCTTCCCTTCTACTTCGTTCCTCAAGAGCTGCAAGGCATTCAGACTCAGATCTCCAATTGCCCTTTTTCTGGGAGCCAGCCCACTGCAAGAACGAGCACGGTTTAAAAAACAAGAGTGATTCTTTTTTTTCCATTGGAACAATGAGAGCTGTTTGAAAAAAAAAAACAAAAAAGAAAATTTAAAAGGAAATTCAAAACCCTCAGTGCTCCTACCACTTGGTTATATTGTCAAGGCCAGAAAAAACTGTAACTCGGCTGCAATAGGTAAGTGATTTGTTCAAGCTTGACATTAAAGGAGAGGTTCTAAGTCATTGAAGCTTTACCTGTTATTTGCTTGACAGGATTCTGATACAAGCAAATAAAAAATAAAGAGAAGTCTCCAGAGGAAAACTGGATCAAACAGACTTGGAAGACAGATTTTGTCTCCTTTCAGGAGTACACTTGCAAGTTTTACTGCTGATTTCTTCCCATCTGAAATGTTGGATCAGGAGCACTGATACCACCAATACCCAGAGCAGCCTTTCTAGTTTCTGTGTTTAAAATCACATGAAACCATAGGAAGTGGGGAACAGCTGCTGCAATCACATGATGGACAGCTGCATTTTCAACTAGCCTGGCACTTCAGACCAAAGAAGGTAGAGACAAATCTGTTACGGCACTCTCAGTGACTCTAAATTTACACTGGTCATTGGGATATTTCAGATGGGGATTTTCATGAGCGTGTTCATCAGACCACTACAGTCCTGCAGGCTTCCCAGCCTGCAGCCTGGCATCAGTGTACGTGCACCCTGATTCCCACCACTCTTGAGTGATGAATTTTTTAATGCTAAGATGTAAAACTACTGACTTAATCCACTGAAGGATCACTCTTATCCATATCTGCTTTTATAGGCAAGGATGGGTTGGGAAGGAGTGCCTCAGGAACTTTCTGAATGAACTCCACCAGTTTCCCTTCATTTCCTTCACGGAAGTAATTCACAAAAAAAGGTAGGGTCTACAACGATAAATGAAAACATTTGTCTCCTTATGTGTTAGGTTGGGATTGGGATAGTGGGGTCTCTTTTTGTAAGTATCTAGAATACAAAATTTCCATGGCATAAGAAATCCCAACAGGTGGAAAGTTTAAGATGGCTCTTTTTAAACTTCTCAGCAGCAAGATCTTGTTGTAACTGCCAGCACTTATATAAAAAGAATGCTTTCCTGTTTGGGGAAGGAAGGTAGGGAGAAGGGAGCAAAGAGATTTTGGACAGCTGCTACACCTATTTTCATCTGCAAGAGAACGGGAAGAATTAAAGATGAAATGGTTTTATTCCAAAGTACCTGTACACCTCAAAAGTAAAATGTTAATGCCTTCATTACTGAAAACACTAACACCAACAGACATGCCTGATACTGTCTATTTCCATGGAGACCACTGTAAAGTTTAGAGCTCTGGTTTTGTGGGCAGAGGTATATGCTACTCAATTGACTCATACTTGAAAAGATGAACATGAATCCTCCCTACATATTTTGGGAACTCATATAACCTTAAGGCAGCGCAGCTACAACAACATTATAATAACAACTTGTGGCCTGGTAGCTACTTCCTTCTGCTGGAGTTGCTGGACATCAGTGGCACAGATGTCCACAAACCAGTGTGTCAGTATTTGTGTGAGCATTCTGATGGTCTTTGCCAGGGCCTTCCCCTCTGCAATAAGGGCTAGCCCGTTTGACACTGCTGTGAAAGGGAACAACCTGACACTGTCAACTCTGTGCAGGTTTGTTCCTCTAGCACCTGTGCCAGCCAGAGCAGAGGGCAGTGCTGTGCTTGCCTCACACAGACAACATTCAAAGTAAAGCAGAAAGCAGGCAGAGGCAAGCCATTTCTCTGGTCTCCTTGTCCATTTCTAGGTGGTGAAATCACTATAGTGAGCAAGAGGTGTATGTAATGCCACTGTGACCAGTTGCTCCTACTGATGACATGCTTACAAATGCTTACTTTGAACTAGTAATGGATCTACTCCTTACCAATTTTTCTCTCCCTCCTTCCTCCTGGTTTATACCCTGGAGTTTTAGTTCTGCCAGCTCTTGGCTTAACTTCCACCTGGAGCTCTTTCTTTAGGGCAATGCTTACAGAGCCAGACATGATCTACAGAGCCATCATGATGCCACTCACATCCTCTTGTGTAGAGGATGAAGGTCAGACACAGAGCAAAGTCTTCCTGTATCCCAGACTTAGCATGGTATGTGTGCACAGTTGACCCTACATTAAGCAGATGCATGGGAAGGTTAGAGTTTTCTCACACCTGCAGCTCCTGAATAAGGACAAAGACAGGTATGAGGGCTGTGCTCTCTGCTGTGAGAACTGGGAAGCTGAGTTAAACTTCTGAACAGGACTTGGAGAACAAGTTTACTTAGTCTTTGGTTTGAGGTAATTCCAGGTCCTGAGCCTCCTGTCTCCTCTCTGGAGGCTTTGGGATGCTAAAATTTCCACTACAAACTCAGAAACAGGAGCAAGGAGTAGACTCGAAGGGCACTCAAGACTTTCTACAGGCAGACTTGTGCAGTACTAGCTCACTAACAGGGACTGTGTTTCTGTCCACTCTGCAGGTGAAAAGGGACTTCCTGGCTCTCAAATGCAAACAAACATCTCTGCCAGGAGAAGAGAACAAGAGACCAGCAGCTTGGGGAGTCCTCTGTTTGCAGGTCTGTCAGGGCTGGGGGGAAATGCAGTCTCGTTCAGTTTTCACTTGTCAGTTACTGTCCTTCCCTTTAATTTCCTTGCCATATTCTTGCTTGAAAGCTGTACTTGTGTCAGGGTTTAAGTGGCTCAGTTACTGCTTTGATGTCTTGGTTATGGATCTGTGAGGACCAGTTTGTCTGCCAGAGCTACTTACAGAGACCCTTACTCATACTTTTCCTCAAAAGCAGACTGCTGTGGGAGCTGAAGGTCAAAGCACATCACCACACAGGTCACCACTTGGCATAATGATGCCCAAACAGTACTTTACTTGGAGGGCCAAAGGCTGCACGTCCATGAAACAGATCATCCACCTCCGGACATTTTCCTGTCCTGGTCATTCAGGTGATGATGGCATGTTGGTAGAGCTGAGGTGTAGTCCAGCTGTCTTCTGGGGCTCCACTTCCACAGATGCATATTTGCTGTGTGCCAGGTAAACCCAGTGTCACTGTCTGATATGCAGTGTACAAAGCCTGGTACCTACCTAGTCAGCAGCTCATGATTCTCCCAGTTCCTTTGCTGCTGTTTTCTGCTCTGCTCCTTTTCTTCAGAGCTGTCCCTTTTCTGCCAAGCCAGTTACATGCTGATTGGCTAAGTGGGAGCAAAGGAAAACAAGCTGCCACTCACATTTCACTTGTCCTCACTACCCTGCCTCCTTCAGTGCCAGACAGGAGATAAATTGACTTTTAATCCCCCAAGGCTTGTTTACAATAGCTTAGCATCTAGTGGATTTTAACACCTCCAGGAAGGCAGCCCTTAGACCAAATGTCTATACAATAAATAACTTCATTGTGCGTTTAATGGTGTGGGTAGTGGAGGGTGTCTGAATTAGAGAGGAATGAAATGAGCTCTTTGAGGAGTAGTTTGCATTTCTTGTTGCCAGGAGCGTTACATATGACACATCCCATGGATTTATTTGCCATATACCTAAGTGTTAGAAGGTCGGAACTATAAACTACATGGAGGATGCACTAGCAACTCTTCACTCTGTTTGCCCCTGAGGACACTTCTGGTTTGCTTAGGAGTGCTTTTACTCCTCCTCTTCTGAGCACAAACTGACTAGCAGGGTCTGGGGAGAATGAGGCATTCTAGCTTCAGGAAGTCTTTTGTTAGGAGTTGCAGTGACTGGAACATTGAAAGACCACAAACAGGGAATGAACTGAACAAGAACAACAAGAACTCTCTTGCTGTTGGGGAGTGAGTCCATCCTCTGTTCTAGCTCTTGGGCTCATAAAAATACCGCTGGGCAATTTTTGTTTCTGAACTGGATCTTGAGATTTCATAATTTCTCAGGAACAGGCCACCTCAGTACTAGAGTATAGTTGAAGAGAGGACTTTTTTATTTCAGATCCCCTGAGTAACACAACTAGGGGAGACGAAAGGAGGGCTTGGGAAAATGGAAAATTGCCTGGATCAGACATTCTATTGCAAAAAGAGCTATTTGGATGTTGTTAAAAGCCTCCTGTATGCAGGAAACCTTATAAGCCATCAGGTTTTCAGTTGGAAAGACTTTCTAAAAGCACAACAAAATCAATTCTGCTGCTTCTGGCAGTGCATGAACACTGGATTTCCTTGGTTGTTGACTTTACAAACCTGAAGCCAGGATCTTTTGGCTACCTTATTTATAAACTGAATCCATACCTTTGATCTTGTGGAATACAAATTTTCCGGACAATCTCACCATTGTCCAAAAAATTTCCCACTGCTTTATTTGGGGTAGACTGTGTTTCTCCTAATGGTGAAGAAAAAAAACAACATAGTCCTGCTAACAGCAGGAAAACCTTAGTATTAACCATATTATGATGGTCAGGTCTTTGCCTCCTGTTTAGCTGAGCAATTCTGTCACCCTGATTGCCATACTGAGAGGCTGAAAACTTCACTACTGTGCTTGTGTTTGAACATGTAACTAACATTCAATAATTGGAAACTACCTAAAAAATCTGGAAATAAACTGATGGTATTAAATATCAAAGTACAAATGTCTCATGTTCATTAGTTGGAGGGGCCAATTGGGTTCTGGTTCTGACTGTCAACATAATTTCTTTTGCCATTAAAAAAGTAATCTCTTCATCTAACTGAATCTTTATGCTACTCTTACATCTTCAGTGTTCAAGAGGATAAATGCTTGGATGATGATAGGTTAAGCAAAGTAATAATGGTTAGAACTCCTATAATGAGCCTGCCACCGTTATTCAAACCAGAAGACAAAAATGCAGTTGCAATGTTGTAGCAGCTGTTTTTTTCTTGCACTGGAGGCTGCCTCATGGCCCCATGTCATCCGACTTGAGCAGATTTTGCACCAGTTGGCACACAAGGCATTGTAGGGCAAAGGGCAGGGAGACCTGCAAGCAGCATTTGCTCTGAAGCCCTTTCTCTCACACAGACTGTTGGTACCAACCTGAGCAATCAGGAATCAATTGCTGTTACTGTGGTCCAGCTTATCCCTTTATTGCTGATTTTCATCTCTGGAGTTGTGGCAAGGACTCAGACTAACAGCATAGTCCTGAAAGAGTTGCTTTAAGGCAGGGTTCTCATCAAAAGCAATGCCGAATTCTGTCTTGAGGGGACAGTACAGAACTACAGGCACATAACTGGGAAAGCTGATAACTCTTTTGAGGGTATAGAGGCACCAAGAGCACTCTGACTTGGAAGCTTCTAAACTCCTTGTCCTCTTGCTTGTCCTGCGGGGTATGGCTGTTAGTGCATGGAAATTACTGTACCTACCGTACAGTCTCTCTGCACTGTATCAGAAATCCTACATGTTTACGCATGAACCTGTGCAGACACAGTCAAGGGATGAGTGAGAGCTCCTATCGATCCATACTGTGAATCTAGCTAGAGTCTCTTGGAGCTGACAGCTACTCTGGTTTGTATGTTTGAAAATATATCTCTTTTAGAACAGTACAAAATACAGTCACTGGGACATTTTTTTCATGCTCTCAGGAAAATGACTGTATCAGTTGACTGAAGGTGGTAGTATCAGACTTCTTCAGATGCACCAACAATTCCAGAACAGAGCAGCCCATCAATGCTTCAGTCACATGGTTGCCTCCTAGATGGAAGTAAAATCAATGGTTCTTTTAAATGAGGTTTTATACCATCTATGAAATGTTCATTACAATTTCTGTTTGTGAGGAGGAGGTCACAGTTGAACTGATTCTTCTTCTGAGCTATTGTTAAAACCTCCTTGAGGTTAAAGAGCTTGTCAGATAAGAATGAAAAAAAATGAAACCTGAGTGCATGGAGTAGCAGACTTCTTCTGTCTTAGGATTTTTTTCAGAATTCCTTCTTTTCCCCTTAAATGATGTTTCCTTAAAATGACATCAGTGACTAAAAGTTTTCTGGAGTCCTACAGCAGAAAATCTGTGATCTTATTCTCTGTATTAATCATAGAATCCTAGAATCATAGAATCATAGAATGGTTTGTGTTGGAAGAGACCTTAAAGATCACCTAGTTCCAACACCCCCTGTCACGAGCAGGGACACCTTTCCACTAGACCAGGTTGCTCAAAGACTCATCCAACCTGGCCTTAAACACTGCCAGGGAGGGGACATCCACAGCTTCTCTGGGCAACCTGTTCCAGTGTCTCACCACCCTCACAGGAAAGAATTTTTTCCTAATACCTAGTCTAAATCTCCCCTCTTTCAGTTTAAAACCATTCCCCCTTGTCCTGTTGGGGGAAGCAAACACCTTGCACCCTTGCAAAAAGTCCCTCTGCAGCTTTCCTGTAGGCCCCCTTCGGGAACTGGAAGGCTGCTCTAAGGTCTCCCCGGAGCCTTCTCTTCTCCAGGCTGAAGTGCCCCAACTCTCTCAGCCTGTCTTCATAGGAGAGGTGCTCCAGCCCTCTCAGCATCTTCGTGGCCCTCCTCTGGACTTGCTCCAACAGGTCCGTGTCCTTCTTATGCTGGGGCCCCCAGAAGTGGATGCAGTACTATAGGTGCGGTCTCACGAGAGCGGAGTAAAGGGGCAGAATCACCTCCCTCAACCTGCTGATACCTGTGATGGTGAGGTGGGTGATGAAGGATGGTGAAATACATGGGTTCTTCTTGGAATACCCCAGTAAAGAAGGGTTGTGTGCCCATATCACAGAATCACAGAATCACAGAATCACAGAAGCAATCAGGTTGGAAGAGACCTCTGGGATCATCGAGTCCAACCGCTGCCCTGACACCACCCTGTCCACTAGACCATGACACTAAGTGCCATGTCCAGTCTTTTCTTAAACACATCCAGAGATGGTGACTCCACCACCTCCCTCGGCAGCCCATTCCAATGTCTAATAACCCTTTCTGAAAAGAAATTCTTCCTAATGTCCAACCTGAACCTCCCCTGGCGAAGCCTGAGGCTATGTCCTCTTCTCCTATCGCTAGTTGCCTGGGAGAAGAGGCCCACTCCCACTTCACTACAACCTCACTTCAGGTAGTTGTAGACTGCAATAAGGTCACCTCTGAGCCTCCTCTTCTCCAGGCTAAACAACCCCAGCTCCTTCAGCCGTTCCTCATAGGTCATACCATCCAGACCCTTCACCAGCTTGGTCGCCCTCCTCTGGGCTCGCTCCAACACCTCAACATCTTTCTTGAAGTGCGGGGCCCAGAACTGAACACAGTACTTAAGGTGCGGCCTCACCAGGGCCGAGTACAGAGGGACGATCACTTCCCTAGACCGGCTGGCTACACTACTCTTAATAGAGGCCAGGATGCCATTGGCCTTCTTGGCCACCTGGGCACACTGCTGGCTCATGTTTAGCTGGCTGTCGAACAGCACCCCCAGGTCTCTTTCCACTGGGCCGTTTTCTAACCACTCTTCGCCGAGCCTGTAGCGCTGCATGGGGTTGTTGTGGCCCAAGTGTAAGACCCAGCAGTTGTTCTTGTTGAACCTCATGCCACTGGTCTCGGCCCATCTATCTAACCTGTCCAGATCCCTCTGTAGGGCCTTCCTACCCTCCAGCAGATCGACACTCCCACCCAGCTTGGTGTCATCTGCAAATTTGCTGAGGGTGCACTCAATCCCTACGTCTAGATCATCTATAAGGATATTGAACAGCATCGGCCCCAGAAATGAGCCCTGGGGAACACTGCTAGTGACCAGCCACCAGCTGGACTTTGCCCCATTCACCACCACTCTCTGGGCTCAGCCATCCAGCCAGTTTTTAACCCATTTAAGAGTCCACCCATCCAAGCCCTGGGCAGCCAGTTTGTCTAGGAGGATGCTGTGGGAGACAGTGTCGAATGCCTTACTGAAGTCTAGATAGACTACATCCACAGCCCTGCCCTCATCTACTAAGCGGGTCACTTTGTCATAGAAGGAGACCAGGTTGGTCAAGCAGGACCTGCCTTTCATGAATCTATGTTGGCTGGCCCTGATGCCCCGATTGTCCTGTACGTGCCGTGTAATGGCACTCAGGACTGTTCCATCACCTTGCCTGACACTGACGTCAGGCTAACAGGCCTATAGTTCCCTAGATCATCCTTCTGACCTTTCTTGTAGATGGGTGTTACATTTGCTAATTTCCAGTCAGCTGGAACTTCTCCAGCTAACCAGGACTGCCGGTAGATAATAGAGAGTGGTTTGGCAAGTTCATTTGCCAGTCCCTTCATTACTCTGGGGTGAATCCCATCCGGGCCCATAGCCTTGTGGGTGTCCAACTGGCACAGCAGGTCACTAACCGTCTCCTCCTGGATCCTGGGAGGTTCACAGAGCCCCTCCTCCCTAACTTCAGGCTCTGGGGGCCGAGTCTCCTGAGGACAACCGGTCCTGACATTAAAGACAGAGGCAAAGAAGGCTCTGAGCACCTCTGCCTTTTCCTCATTCCCTGACACTACACTACCCTCCTCATTCAGCAAGTGGTGGAGGCTCTCCTTGACCCTCCTTTTGCTGTTAATGTATTTGTAGAAGCTTTTTTTGTTATCTTTGACCGTAGCAGCCAAATCAAGCTCTAATTGAGCTTTGGCCCTTCTAATCTTCTCCCTACATGACCTGGCAACATCCCTATAGACCTCCCGAGTTACCCGACCCTTCTTCCAGAGCAAATAGGCTCTCTTTTTTTCCTTAAGTTCTAGCCTAAGTTCTCTGTTTAACCTGGCCAGTCTTTTTCCCCGACGGCTTGTCTTCCTACACACCGGGACAGCCTGCTCCTGAATATTTAGCAATTCCTTTTTAAAGCACATCCAGCCTTCATGGACTCATTTGCCCTTCAGGACCGATTCCCAAGGGACTCTGTCCACCAACCTCTTAAACAGGCTAAAGTCTGCCCGCTGGAAATCTAAGGCAGAAGTTCTGCTCTTGCCCCTCCTTACTTCCCCCACTATCAAAAACTGTAACATTTTGTGGTTGCTATTCCCAAGACAGCCACCAACCCTCACATCTCCCACTAGTCCTTCTCTGTTCACAAACATCAGGTCAAGCAGGGCCCCTCCTCTAGTGGGCTTATTTACCACTTGCATGAGGAAGTTGTCCTCCACACATTCGAGGAATCTCCTAGATTGCTTCCTCTCTGCCATGTTGTATTTCCAGCAGACATCCGGCAAGTTGAAGTTGCCCACAAATACAAGGGCCAGCGACCGGGTGGCTTCTGACAGACGCTTGTAAAATGCCTTGTCCGCCTGCTCATCCTGGTTGGGTGGTCTATAACAGACTCCCACCGTAATGTCCACCCTGCCGACCTTCCCCCTGATCTTTACCCATAGGCATTCAACCTTGTCATCTTCATCATCTTCCTCAATTTCAACACAATCCAAGCACTCCCTAACATACAATGCTACCCCACTGCCTCTCCTGCCTCGCCTGTCCCTCTTAAAGAGCTTATAGCCATCCATAGTTGCACTCCAGCCATGAGAGTCGTCCCACCACGTTTCTGTGATGGCAACCACATCATAACGTTCCTGCTGTACAGTGGCTTCTAGCTCTTCCTGTTTGTTGTCCATACTGCTTGCATTGGTGTAAATGCACTTCAGCTGGGCTAACGGTCTTGCCCCCAACGCAGGCCTGTCACCCCTAGGTTCATTTGCAGTTGCCCTGATCTTATCCCCCTCCCCCATCAAACCTAGTTTAAAGACCTCTTGATCAGCCCTGCCAACTTCTGGGCCATAACCCTTTTCCCCTTCTGACTCAGGTGTTCCCCATCCGGCATAAGCAGGCCCGGTGCCATGAAAGCCGCCCCGTGGTCAAAGAACCCAAAATCCCACCTACGGCACCAGTCTCTTAGCCATGTATTCGTCTGTTGTATTTTCATAGTCCTTTCCCTATTTTCACCTAACACCGAAGGAACTGAGGAGAATATAACCTGTGCACCTACCCCCTTCACCAAACACCCCAGGGCCCTGAAGTCCCTTTTGATAGCCCTGGGACTTCTCTCTTCAATCTCATCCCTACCCACCTGGAATACTAATAGTGGGTAGTAGTCAGAGGGCCTCACCAGTTCAGGAAGCCTCCTGGCAACATCCCTTACCTGAGCCCCAGGGAGGCAGCAGACTTCCCTGTGAGTTGGGTCTGGCCTGCATATGGGGCCCTCTGTTCCCCTTAGCAGGGAGTCACCTGCAACAATTACTTTTCTTCTTTTTGGAGCTGGTTGCAACCCTCCTACTTGGTTGCTTCTGTTTAAGTAGCCCCTTAGAAGGTTCTTCACCTAGATTCGTGTCTTCCTGACGCTCAGGAAGACACTCAGGTTCCAGCATCTCATACCTATTCTGCAGGGGGACGTGGGGAGGGGAGAAAGGCCAGGATGGGATTTGCCTACCACCCCGAGCAGGGACCTGCCTCCATTTCCCCCCATCCCCTAGGTCTCCTCCTGCTCCTTGTGGAGGCGGAAGAGGATCCTCCACTTCCTGGGGAGCATTAGGCCCATCCATTTTCCCCAGGGCAGGCAGGGAACAGCGCTGCCCGCCAACCTCTTCCTGGGAAGCTCTTGTGCTCCTTAAACTTTCCACCTCCTCCCTGAGTTGTGCCACCAAGGAGATCAGGTCATCAACCTGTTCACACCTCACACAGGTGATGTTTCTGTTACCCTTGAGTGCCAGGGCCAGGCTCTGGCACTCCCTGCAGCCTGCCACCTGCACCTCCACATGCTTCCGCGGCAGCTCCGTTTGAGTTGCCATGTCTTTTCTGGCACCCGCAGGGGACTTATGGCCCCGCCAAGTGGAAACCATTCCTGTACTGTCCTCTTGCCCCGATGTGAGGGAGACCGCACGTTCCTGCCCACCTACCCTGCGCAAACTGCCGTGCTCCGGGTCGCTCGTGCTCCCCAGGGGCCCTTCAAATCTCCCGCGGTGACTCCGGTTCCGCCCCCTCCTCGCCTGATTCGTTGCCGGGAACTTCCAGGTCCAGACGGGACTCGGGGCTGTTGCTGGGGTGGCCCTGAGTACGGAACCCCCTGGTACAGCCCGATCTCACCCTCGCCCCGGACTCACCTCAGTCGCTGTTGCCGCTGCTGCTGCCGCTGCTGACTATGAGCAGAGTCCCCTGGCCTTGTCTGGAGAACTGCAATATTGGCAGACCAGACATTACTATTTTTTGTGGCGGGTGTTGCCTGTTCTGTAGGGCTTCAATGTCAGACTTACAGCAGGAATAATGTGACATGATGCAGTCACCAGGAGATAGTAGAGCTTAATGTTACACAGAAATACTCCTTCCTAAATGATCAGGCACCTTGTTGGTGTATATTTAGCTTGTTCAATGAAGAGTGAGGGGAATTTTCTTCTGAAAACTGAGATGTGTCAAAGGAGACTTGACAGCAGTTAAGGCATGACTCAGGAAAGCAACTTACTCCTGCAAGCTGTTAACAGTTGTGTATTACACTGATGTAGCTGTGGGTTTCTGGAAGAGCTGTATGGAGTGCAAACTTTTTCTTTTCCCAGGAACATCTTCCTTGCTGGTCCCTCTCTTCCCAAGGATTTTGGAAAAGGTGATGTGGTAGTAGTCCTTATAAGCAAGCAGAGCTGAGGGTCCCCTATTTTCTATGACACCTTTGTAGGCCCTTCAAAGAACCGAGGAGCTATGTTGAAGAAACAACCTCATGTGTTAAGGCTCCAGCTGTGTGAGCACAGAGTGAAGCAGAGCTAGGACTAGTGCACTGAATGCAGTTGACTGCAGTGACATGGCCTGTATAGGGAAATAGAGCACATTCCCTGCAAATCTACTCTTAGCATAACAAATATAAAGCTGCAAGAACTGACTGATTGTGCAATTCCTAATGGATTTGGCTGTAACTTGATTGATCCTGTAAGGTGGTAGCATTTCAAGAAACCCAGTTTTAGCAATGTGTTGCACTGAATTTCAGACTGCATCCTTTTTGTGTTAGGAAAATAAATCACTCTGACCAGGCCATTTCTCCAGTGTAGTTCCTGATGTGTTTAAATTTAACCACTTCTGTGATGTGCTGACAATGGAGGATTTCTGCCTCATGAATCACTGGCAAAGCAGCAGCAAGCCATTTGTCGTGTCACACAGCTAATATTAAACAAACACCACTTGTCTAAAATCATGAGAGCAGTCCTATGGGAAAGCTGCAGGGTGGAGCAGGAGTTATCCTGCAAGGGTATAACACTGGTTTCCCAAAGGAGAGGTAGTGTTTTTATTTTAATGAAAATATTTTATGAGCCCTGTTCTAAAGTCAGTACCTTCTGTTTTGTCCAACAAACAGAATGGCTCACTAAAAGCTGAATAAGGAAAATCATCACATTGGCTGCTTACACTCTGGCATCTGACAGTTGCTAGTTAAATAATCTCTTAATTATTCGATTAAGAAGATAGTACTCTCTTAAGTTCCCCAAAGGACTGGAGACATTATCCCTTCTCCTCTTCGTCCATAAGCAACCTGACTAGGGCTCCTGGCACACAGAAAAGCCTTTACATCATTGTTGGTTTTGCGAACATATCAATGAGCCAGTAAAGTTCCACCTGGCTTCTTCTAGTTGGAGACCAAAGACAGGATTTGAGGGTGGCAGAAGTGCACTGCTTGCTCCCCAGAAGTCCTGGAAGTGCTGCTTCCTTCAATTTTTCACTTCCAGTTAAGGTTCAGTAATCTTGTTTTGCATGATGTTATGCAAGTCCTGTGTGCATTTTACAGGGTTTACTAAGCTGATTCTTAGAGCACAGGTGCTGAATCCCTTCTGAAGAAAGGACTCTTCAGCTTGGGTCAAATCTTTCAAGTATTCCCCAAAATCAGCAGTCACATCTGAGACTAACTTTCAGATAAATGAAGGCTGCTCAGCCCTCTTCACATCAATTCAGTGGGGGTGTTTAGTATAACTTTGTGTGAACTAAACTTGAGGCCATTTATTATTTCGATATTCATTACTACCCAAATAGGTTCAAGAGGTGAAGCAGAAGAAAGGTAAAATTATGGGACCAATTAATCTTGATGTTTCTTACTCTCCTCACTCAATGCATGCTACTCGTGTGACTCTGAGCATAGCCAGTCATGAAGTCAGGAAAACTTCTTCCAAGATTGATTGAGATGGAAATGTGTTCCCATAAAAGCTCAGTTGCTACAGGCAGCGAAGCGACACTTTAAGAACAAATGGGCCTGACACTTCCTCACCTAAAGGGCAATGCATTGCAGTAAATAACACACTGGGTAAGTAACTGGTTGGGTACTCTCTGCTTAGCTCTTCAGGTAAGTTGTGGCAGTTGCATTGAGCCATGAAAATGGAAATGATTAAGGCTGTAGCTAGCTCAGGACAGCCACAGCCTAGAGCCTCAAGAGAAAGACGTCATTCTGTTTCACTACTTGCAGCACTGAGTAGTTGTGTAAGTGCAGAGCTTGGATTCTGTCACCTTTTAAAGCTGGGCCGGCTATCAAACCTGTGGCAGACGCTCTCTGTTAACCCTCCCCCCTCACCCAAAGGGAAAGGGAAAAGGGAGAGAGACTTAAGGGTTGGAAAGTTAAAACACTTTTAATAAACTATAATAATGAAAAAGAGTATAATAATAATATTGGAATAATCAAATATATACAAATAAATACAAAACCAAGATCAAGCTCCCCCGATGTCGGCCACGTCACCACCGCCATTGCAGGGCAGGCTCCAGGAAGGCCCAGGCTGGGCCCAGCGATGGTCGAGAGCTGGATTCAGGGATGCACGGTTCGGGATCGGGGGCAGCAGGAAAACGGACAGAGTCCTCTTCGGTCAGACACTGGCCAAAGATTCAAGCCGCAGAAGCAGCCCGAAGCAGAAGCAGCCCAAGCAGGCAGAGGCCCCCCAAAACAGCAGGAGGAGGAGGGGCCGAGACCCTCGTGATCCCCCCGCTTTATACCGAGAATGACGTGTATGGGATCACAGAATCACAGAATGTTAGGGATTGGAAGGGACCTCGAAAGATCATCTAGTCCTATCCCCCTGCCGGGGCAGGATTGCCTAGACCATAACACACAGGAACGTGTCCAGGCGGGTTTTGAATGTCTCCAGAGAAGGAGACTCCACAACCTCTCTGGGCAGCCTGTTCCAGTGTTCAGTCACCCTCACCATAAAGAAGTGTCCTGGTTTGGCCTAAACAAGGCCGATTTTCCTTTCAGTGATTTTTACTTTCAGCTAAGTCTCCTCTAAGTAACTCCACTTTCTGAAACTAACTGCATGTTTTTGCAGACAGTGTCTGCTTCCAGGACTGATAACGCTCGAAGTTTGTAGTTATCACTGAGGCACCGGTAGGGATGTTGTGCAGAAAGGCTCTTGCTGTACTTATTCTTGAGAGAAACCAAGGTCACTGCTGAATTCCTCACTGCTTACGAGTGAAGAGCCGAAGGGGGGTCGCAGCTGCAGGGGGGAGCGGACAGGGCAGGTGACCCAAAATTGACCAACGAGGGTCAATCCATCCCATCCCATACACATCATTCTCAGTATAAAGCGGGGGGATCACGAGGGTCTCGCTCTCTTTCTGCTATGGTCGGTGTCCAGGGAGGACTCTGTCTGTTTTCCTGCTGCCCCCGATCCCGATCCGTGCGTTCCTGAATCCAGCTCTCGACCATCGCTAGGCCCATCCTGGGCCTTCCCGGAGCCTGCCCTGCAGTGCTGGTGGTGACGTGGCTGACTTCAGGGGAGCTCAATCTTGGTTTTGTATATATATTTGTATATATTTGATTATTTCTATTATTATAATTATACATTTTTTTTCATTATTATAGTTTATTAAAACTGTTTTAATTTTCCAACCCAGAAGTCTCTCTCCCTTTTCCCTTTCCCTTTCCCTCTGGGGGGAGGGGGGGGGATAACAGAGGGCATCTGCCGCAGGTTTAATCGCCAGCCCAGCTTTAAACCGTGACAAGAAGTTTTTCCTCAAATTTAAGTGGAACCTCCTGTGTTCCAGCTTGCACCCATTGCCCCTTGTCCTGTCAAGGGATGTCACTGAGAAGAGCCTGGCTCCATCCTCTTGACACTTGCCCTTTACATATTTATAAACATTGATGAGGTCACCCCTCAGTCTCCTCTTCTCTAAGCTAAAGAGACCCAGCTCCCTCAGCCTCTCCTCATAAGGGAGATGTTCCACTCCCTTAATCATCTTCGTGGCTCTGTGCTGGACTCTCTCTAGCAATTCCCTGTCCTTCTTGAACTGAGGGGCCCAGAACTGGACACAATACTCCAGATGCGGCCTCAGCAGGGCAGAGTAGAGGGGGAGGAGAACCTCTCTCGACCTACTAACCACACCCCTTCTAATACACCCCAGGATGCCATTGGCCTTCTTGGCCACAAGGGCACATTGCTGGCTCATGGTCATCCTGCTGTCCACTAGGACCCACAGGTCCCTTTCCCCTATGCTGCTCTCCAACAGCTCTGCCCCCAACTTGTACTGGTACATGGGGTTGTTCTTGCCCAGATGCAGGACTCTACACTTGCCCTTGTTATATTTCATTAAATTTCTCCCCGCCCAACTCTCCAGCCTGTCCAGATCTCTCTGAATGGCTGCGCAGCCTTCCGTTGTGTCAGCCACTCCTCCCAGTTTGGTGTCATCAGCGAACTTGCTGACAGTGCACTCTATTCCCTCATCCAAGTCATTAATGAATATATTGAATAGAACTGGTCCCAGAACCGACCCTTGCGGGACTCCGCTAGACACAGACCTCCAACTGGACTCAGTCCCACTGACCACTACTCTCTGGCTTCTTTCCTTCAGCCAGTTCACAATCCACCTCACTGCCCGATCATCTAGACCACACTTCCTCAGTTTAGCTGCGAGGATGCTGTGGGAGACAGTGTCAAACGCTTTACTGAAATCGAGATAGACCACATCCACAGCTTTACCATCATCTATCCACCGGGTAACATCCTCATAAAAGGCTATCAATTTGGTTGAGCATGACTTCCCGTTGGTGAAGCCATGCTGAGTGCCCCTAATGATCCCCCTATCCTTGATGTGCCTAGAGACAGCACCAAGAACAAGTTGTTCCATCACCTTTCCGGGGATGGAGGTGAGGCTGACCGGTCTATAGTTACCCGGGTCCTCCTTCTTGTCCTTTTTGAAGACTGGAGTGACATTCGCTTTCCTCCAGTCCTCAGGCACCTCTCCCATTGCCCACGACTTAGCAAAGATGATGGAGAGTGGCCTAGCAATGACTTCCGCCAGCTCCCTCAGCACCCGCGGGTGCATCCCATCAGGGCCCATGGATTTATGGACGTCCAGGTTGCTTAATTGGTCCCTGACCCAGCCCTCATCAACCAAGACAGATTCCTCCTCTATCCTGACTTCTTCTGGGGCCTCAGCGGTCCGGGGCTCCTCAGTACAGCCTCCAACAGTATAGACAGAGGCAAAGAAGGCATTCAGTAACTCCGCCTTCTATTTATCCTCTGTCTCCAGGACCCCCACCTCATTCATCAGTGGGCCTACATTGCCTCTAGTGTTGGTTTTACCTGCAATGTATTTGAAGAAGCCCTTTCTGTTGTCCATGACCTCTCTTGCAAGGTTTAATTCCAAGGAGGTCTTAGCTTTCCTAGTTGCCTCCCTACATCCTCTGACAACAGACTTATATTCCTCCCAAGTGGCCAGCCCCTCCTTCCACGATCTGTACACCCTCTTCTTCCACTTGAGTTTGCCCAGCAGTTCCCTGTTCAGCCATGCAGGTCTCCTGGTACCCTTCCTTGACTTCCTACCTGTTGGGATGCTCTGATCTTGAGCACGGAAGAAGCAGTCCTTGAATGCTAACCAACTATCTTGGGCCCCCTTACCTTCTAGTATCCTGTCCCATGGGATTTCCCTTAGCAATTGCTTGAAAAGGCCAAAGTTGGCCCTCCTGAAGTCCAGGGTTGTGATTCTGCTAGCTATTCTGTTCCTGCCACATGAGATCCTGAACTCTACCATCTCATGGTCACTACAACCAAGGCTGCCCTCAACCTTCACCTCTTCAACCAGACCCTCCTTGTTAGTGAGGATCAGATCCAGCAGCGCTCCTCTCCTAGTTGGCTCATCCACCATTTGCATCAGAAAGTTATCATCAATGCACTGGAGGAACCTCCTGGACTGAGGATGGCTGGCTGAGTAGGCCTCCCAGCAAATATCAGGGTAGTTGAAATCCCCCACAACAACCAGGCCCTGTAATTGCGTGACTGCTCTCAGCTGCCTGTAGAAGGCCTCATCACCCTCCTCATCCTGATCCGGTGGCCTGTAATAGACACCCACAACAGTATCACCCCTGCCAGCCTGCCCCTTAATTCGCACCCACAAACTCTCAACTCGCTCCTGAACCGCCCCTGGACAGAACTCAATACATTCTAGCTGCTCACTCACATAAAGAGCAACTCTACCACCTCTCCTTAGCGGCCTGTCTTTCCTGAACAGGACATAGCCATCCATGACCACATTCCAGTCATGCGAGGCGTCCCACCAAGTCTCTGTAATTGCCACTAGATCATAGCCCCCCGACCGAACACGGATTTCCAACTCCGCCTGTTTTTTTCCCCATGCTGCGTGCATTGGTGTACAGGCATTTCAGGGAGCGAGCTGGGCACACCAATTTCACCCTAGGGGGATGTGAGGCCTCCTGGTCTACCTCAACACTAGAGCATTGCCCCAGTGGTGCAAGCCCAGCTACTACCCCATCCCCCTTCGAATCTAGTTTAAAGCTCTCCGAATGAGCCCTGCTAATTCCTGTCCCAGAACCCTTTTGCCCCTACGACATAAACCTTTCCCATGTATCACTGTCACACCTGTTGTCCTATAAAACCAGCCATTATCAAAGAACCCAAAGCCCTGCCTGTAGCACCAGTCTCGTAGCCAGGCGTTAATAGAGAGAATCCTACTGTTCCATCCCACTTCATCACCTGAAAATGGAAGGAGGGAGGAGAAAACAACTTGTGCTCCAGACTCTTTCACCAACCGTCCTAGGGCCTTGTAGTCTTTCTTCATCCCCCTCAGACTACGGGATGCAGCTTCTTCCTCACCTGTCTGGAAGATCAGCAGGGGGTAGTAGTCTGTGGCCTTCACCAGGTTGGGGAGTTTCCTGGTGATATCCCTGATTCGGGCTCCAGGCAGGCTGCAGACCTCCCTGTGATGGGGGTCAGCTCTGCATATTGGGCCCTCAGTTCCCTTTAGGAAGGAGTCTCCAACCACTAAAACTCTTCTCTTCTTCCTTGTGGAGGAGGTAGCTATACACCTGTCAGGTTTTTCTGACTGTGGCGGGACCTCTGATATAGGTTGCCTCTCCACCACATCCCCGTTGGACCGGCTGTATTCCACTAGGGCTTCATATCTATTGCTCAGAGGCACCTGTGGAGGCAAGGTAGGCAAGGAGGGCACTCACCTTTTGCCGCGGCCATAGACTGGCCTCCACTCACTCCTCTCCTCTAGGTTATTGTTTTCCACCTGAGAGGGGCAGAGTACAGGGGTCCCTCGATCCTGGTTATCGTTTTCCACATGAGAGGGGCATAGTACAGGGGTCCCTCGATCCTGGGAGCTCTCCGGCAGGTGCTCCCATTTTTGTTGCAGGGAGGGCAGAGCCTGGCTCCACCAGTCTATCTCCATCTCAGCCTCCCGAATGCTCCTAAGCCTTTCTACTTCGGCTTGAAGCCTTTCAACCTGGCTTTGCAGCTGTGCCGCTCGGCCGAGCAGATCATCTACTTGCTCACAGCGCACACAGCCCCCTGACACCACAGAGATGGTGTAGCATTCCCTGCAGCCGGCAACCTGCACCATCGCCTCCTTCCGTGGGAGCTCTGTCTGGGTTCCCACATCCATTTTGGTCTTCTTCCACCGTGTAGATACCATTGTTCTTCCACTGAACTCGGAAATACCTGTAGATGCCACCCCTGGTTCACAGCTCCTTGGCACCTTCCTCGCCTTGTGCACTGGGAGGGAGTCAGTGCCCTCCCCAACGAGCTGCAAACAACTGCAGCCTCTCCTGCCCTAGAGGAGCCTCTCCTGCCCTGGGACACCCCCAGTCACTGCTTACTCACACAGTCACAGCTGAATCTCCCTCTCCTCCCTGGCCAGGGACTAGTCCCTGTCCTCCAGGAGGCTCTTTATCACCCGATCAATCAATCAATCACCCAATCAACAGGGGGTGGTGCATTTAAATCACCCGCTATTTAAATGGAAAATGGGATGGATGGGATGGAATAACTTTGTTGGTCAATTTGGGGTCACCTGCCCTGTCCGCTCCTCCCTGCAGGTGTGACCTGCCTTCGGCTCTTCACTCGTAAGCAGGGAGGAATTTAGCAGTGACCTTGGTTTCTCTAAGAATAAATACAGCAAGAGCCTTTCTGCATAACATCCCTACCGGTGCCTCAGTGATAACTACAAACTTTGAGCGTTATCAGTCCTGGAAGCAGACACTGTCTGCAAAACATGCAGTTACTTTTAGAAAATGCAGTTACTTAGAAGAGACTTAGCTGAAAGTAAAAATCACTGAAAGGAAAATTGGCCTGGTTTTGGCCAAACCAGGAGATTCCACCCCTTATTCCATACCATTCACGTCATACTCAGATCACCACTACCTTTTCATTTTCAAATATGTATGCACATATCACTAGTTTATGATTCATCTCTATACAAAAAGTTCATTAAGTTCATTTAGTTCAGGATTGTGGGTTTCCATCTGGTTAGCAGTCTCTCAGGGCAGGAGACATGGTTTGAGTTTTGTCATGGTTCGTGCCCACAGGTTGCAGGTTAGAGATGTCAGTCTTGAGGAGGTTACTGGACGCCACTTGCAGCTAGCTCCGGTCTCATCACCACTGTCTTAACCTGAAAGACACTTATGAACACTGTTAGTATTATGCAGCAATTAACATCATGCAGTTCAGAATTAAGTATTCTCACCCAGGATTAGATCACCTTCAAGGACATATCGGACTTCACCATCCTGCAGCATCACCCACCAAGTACATCCAGGTCCTTGAGCAAAAGCAATCCCACGAATGGGATTGCCTTTGCCCGTAGCAGGAAGAACCTAGACAGTTTATCCCAACAGATTCCTTTCATGCACCACAGGGACTTTATCCCCTTCTACTCTGTGTAAAAGGTCTGACTGAGCAGGGCCAGCTCGATTGATAGATCCCCTGGTGTTAACTAGCCAGGTAGCTTGTGCCAAATGCTTATCCCAATTTTTAACGGTTCCACCCCCCATTGCTTTCAGGGTAGTTTTTAACAGTCCATTGTATCGTTCAATTTTCCCAGAGGCTGGTGCATGATAGGGGATATGATATACCCATTCGATGCCATGCTCTTTGGCCCAGTTATCTATGAGACTGTTTTTGAAATGAGTCCCATTGTCCAACTCAATTCTCTCTGGTGTGCCGTGTCGCCACAAGATTTGCTTTTCAAGGCCCAGAACAGTGTTCCGGGCAGTGGCATGGGGCACAGAGTATGTTTCCAGCCATCTGGTGGTTGCCTCCACCATGGTAAGCACATAGCGTTTACCCTGGTGGGTTTGAGGGAGTGTGATATAGTCAATTTGCCAGGCCTTCCCATATTTATAGCTCAACCACCGCCCCCCATACCACACAGATTTTAACCATTTAGCTTGCTTAATTGTAGCGCATGTTTCACAGTCATGGATAACCTGTGCAATAGAGTCCATGGTTAAGTCCACCCCTCGGTCACTAGCCCATCTCTATGTTGCATCTCTCCCTTGATGACCTGAAGTGTCATGAGCCCACCGAGCTAAAAACAGTTCACCTTTATGTTCCCAGTCCAAATCTATTTGGAATACTTTAGCAGCCTGAACCGCTTGTTGGTTGTTTCGATGTTCCTCAGTTGCCCAACTTTTAGGTACGTGAGCATCTACATGACGTACCTTCATGACTAGTTCCTCTAGCCGAGCAGCAATATCTTGCCACAATTCAGCAGCCCAAATAGGTTTACCTTTGCGCTGCCAGTTGCTTCGCTTCCACTGCTTTAACCACCCCTGGGGCAGTCGATTCCAGGTGTACGGGATACCTCTCCAGGTAAAAGCAAACTGTGGCCTGCATTTTGGTGCCAAAGGAATAGAGAAAAATGCATTAGCAATGTCTATGGTGGCATACCACTTAGCTGTCTTTGACTCCATTTCGTATTGAAGTTCTAGCATGTCTGGCACGGCAGCACTCAGCAGTGGCGTAACTTCATTTAGGCCATGATAGTCCACAGTTAATCTCCATTCTCCATTAGACTTTTGCCCTGGCCATATAGGACTATTAAAGGGTGAGCGAGTCTTGCTAATCACTCCTTGATTTTCTAATTGTCTAATCAGTTTATGAATGGGGATCAGGGAATCTCGATTGGTGCGATATTGTCGTCGGTGCACTGTGGTAGTAGCAGTTGGCACCTGTTGTTCTTCAACCTTCAGCAACCCCACAACAGAAGGATCCTCTGAGAGGCCAGGCAAGGTAGACAGCTGTTTAATGCCCTCAGTCTCTACAGCTGCTATATCAAAGGCCCATCTATACCCTTTTGGGTCCTTAAAATACCCTTTCTTGAGGTAGTCTATGCCAAGGATGCATGGAGCATCTGGGCCAGTCACAATGGGGTGCTTTTTCCATTCATTTTTAGTTAGGCTTGTGGGGTTCCCACGGGACAATGGTGGGAACGAGGTACTGAACGAGCTATGTCCAGGCATGTCCAGGGGGTGGTAATGGGGTGGTGATGAACTAGCCAATCATAATACAGAACAAGGGCCTTAGCTATGAGAACAACAAGATATGGGGGAAGTTGAGGACCTTGGCTATGATAAAAATAAGATATGGGGAAGGTGAAAAATAAGAAAGAATGCAGCACCTGCAAGATATAACTTTTTAACATAAGCCAATCAGAACTAATATAGAGGTGTGTGAACAAAACATACTAACCAATCATAATAGAAATGACATGTACACAGAGTGTGTACAAAAATAGAATAGTATAAATGTACCCTCAATAGAATAGTATAAATGTACCCTCAGATACGTAAATAAACGAGATCTGCTTAACGATCATATTGGTCTGCGTGCGGTGTCTCCGTGCCCTCTCACGAACACTGATAAGGCTCACTTCAGCCTCCAAGACAGATAACACTTGAGATCCCCCTGTTACTCCTGAAATACTGATAGATTCTGTCCCTTTATGATTCGATGGCATTAGGGTGCACTGTGCACCAGTGTCTACCAGGGCTCGATACCTTTGTGGTTTTGATGTGCCAGGCCATCGAATCCACACAGTCCAATAAACTCGGTTGTCCCTCTCCTCCACCTGGCTGGAGACAGGGCCCCCCTAATTAAGGAATGGATTCGTGCTGCTCACGGGGATTGGACTTTCATTCCCCCTATTCACATTTGGGAAATAGAGATCTAAGGCCCATCTACCATGACTGGAGTCCTGCTCACTGGTAACTGGAGCAGCCATCCTCCTAGGAAAATACTCTCTGGCATTTCTTTTAGCTTTCAACTCACGTACTCGTGCCTGAGTAGGTAGAGAGTCAAGTTTATTCTCTATCCTGGACAGTTTGTCTGACAGTTGTTTAAATGAGTCCTTGTTTTCCTTAGTCAGTTTTTCCACAGCCGAGACACGGGCCTGCAGTGGGGAAGAAATACTATCTTCATACTGTCGCATACAGTTAGCCATTTCACCCACACTAGGTCGTGCCATAGCATCTTCTCCCCATACTACTATTGACAATGTATGGGTATGTGTCGGTGGAGCACTCTTCACAACCTTCCGGAACATGGATCGTTTGCATTCCACTTTATCAGGATTTACAGGATCTACAATTTCCCGTGGGTGTCTATAAATGATCTCTTGCACAGCTAGTTCTCTGAAGTAGTTAATACCTTTTTCTATAGTGATCCATTTGCTTAGGTGGCTCATAACATCATCTTTATAGGGATACCTGCTCTTTACAGCTGACAAGAGTCGCCTCCAGAGACTGATAGTGTTTGACTTTTTCGCAAGCGCCTTATCAATACCACCATCTCTGGACAGGGATCCCAACTGTCTAGCTTCTCTACCATCCAATTCCATGCTATCCGCCCCATTATCCCAGCATCGGAGCAACCAGGTAATAATTGGCTCACCGTCATAACGGCTGAAGTCTTTCCTTATATTTCGCAGGTCCTTCAGGGATAAGGAGTGGTAGGTTACCTCTACGTCTGAGTCCTCCTCCTGTGATAGTTCTGCTTTAGAACGACCTTTCTTCTGTGATGGGTCTGCTTTAAAAAGATGATCAAGGAAACCCCCATCTGTGTCGGGCCCTGACTCTGCCTGAGAAGGGCCCTCACCTGGGTCATGTGATGGCTCTGCCTTAGAAGGCTCTGAGTCATCATCCTTCTCTTCACGAGCTGATTTCTTTCGGTATTTCTTCCTGGTTACAGGGGCGATTGGTACAGATTGTGTAGATGCTGGGGTTTGAGTAGATGCAGTGGCTGTCGTGGGAGTGCTGAGACTCGCTAGAGCATGAGTAGCTGCAGTGGCCATCTTGGGGGGTGTAGCAGCTGCAGTGTAGGCTGCCGGGGTCTGAGTGGATTTAGTGGCTGTAGTGGCAGCATAACACCTACACCTGTCCCTGCACCGATATTTAATCTTATCCCACATGAGAAACACATTCAGGACAACCGAATATAAAAACATGCCACCTAGACAGCACCATCCGAATTTCACAAAATCTAGTGGAATCAGCTTGGCAGAAAAGGGGAAGGTACTATTTCCCGAAGTAAAATTGGAAGTGTAATCATTAACACAATCAGCTAAAGGACGCCTGGAGTGCGCAGATGAAATTGCTGCTACCGAGGTCAGAATAGTAACAGCCCAGTTTATCACGACATAAATCTGTATGAAATGCCATAACAAAACGACGCATTTTGACCAGTGCCCAGCAGCGATAAACTGCACATAAACGCTAACAAACAGTGCATACGGCAAGTAAGGTATTATTACACTTAACTCTGTAAAAGGCTCTATAAAGAGACAAGATAACACAGCGTTCAAAAATGACATTACCATCTTCGCTATCTGTTTTAATTTCCAACCCCTCGTAAATCTCAAAGGAAGAAATCTGATACTCTCTCAGCTGAGCTCTCCGGGTCTCCTCCCGCCGGAGCCGGGATTCGAGTTATCAGAGCAACCTGTCGGAGCTTCTCTCGAGCCCCATGTTGGGTGCCAATAAATCTGTCACGGTTTAAAGCTGGGCCGGCTATTAAACCTGTGGCAGACGCTCTCTGTAACCCTCACCCCTCACCCAAAGGGGAAGGGAAAGGGAAAAGGGAGAGAGACTTAAGGGTTGGAAAGTTAAAACACTTTTAATAAACTATAATAATGAAAAAGAGTATAATAATAATATTGGAATAATCAAATATATACAAATATATACAAAACCAAGATCAAGCTTCCCCGATGTCGGCCACGTCACCGCCGCCATTGCAGGGCAGGCTCCGGGAAGGCCCAGGCTGGGCCCAGCGATGGTCGAGAGCTGGATTCAGGGATGCACGGTTCGGGATCGGGGGCAGCAGGAAAACGGACAGAGTCCTCTTCGGTCAGACACTGGCCAAAGATTCAAGCCGCAGAAGCAGCCCGAAGCAGAAGCAGCCCAAGCAAGCAGAGGCCCCCCAAAACAGCAGGAGGAGGAGGGGCCGAGACCCTCATGATCCCCCCGCTTTATACTGAGAATGACGTGTATTGGATGGAATAACTTTGTTGGTCAATTTGGGGTCACCTGCCCTGTCCGCTCCTCCCTGCAGGTGTGACCTGCCTTCGGCTCTTCACTCGTAAGCAGGGAGGAATTTAGCAGTGACCTTGGTTTCTCTAAGAATAAATACAGCAAGAGCCTTTCTGCATAACATCCCTACCGGTGCCTCAGTGATAGCTACAAACTTTGAGCGTTATCAGTCCTAGAAGCAGACACTGTCTGCAAAACTTTTAGAAAATGCAGTTACTTAGAAGAGACTTAGCTGAAAGTAAAAATCACTGAAAGGAAAATCGGCCTGGTTTTGGCCAAACCAGGACAGATTCCTTTCCATGAACAGAGCAGGGGGTCTGTGCATGGCAAACATCTGGCAAACTTTGCAGTCTTTTCCAAACAAAAGCAGTATCTTAACAGGTTCAACAGACAAAACAGTAGGCAAGATCAATGGATCAGGAAAGACTCTTCAAACTGCCTTTGTGAGGCTGGTGAGCTACTGATGCTCTATTAATAGAGAAACCTGCTTGCCAAGAACATGGAGGAAAGCGAATGGTACCAGTTCTGCATTTCACCCCTGCAAAGTCAATGTCCAAATCCAGCAAGGTATCCACCCTATGGCCTGTCAAGCTGTGTCTTCTGCCATCACTGACCCATTTATCTAGCTCCCTTTGTCTGATATCTGTGTAGTCTGCACGTGACAGTCCTATGATATATTAGCTCTGCTTTCTATTTTATAAGAGGAGATGGAAGGTCAGACAGATGCTATGAGAACATGAGCTTTGGAAACAAAAGCAAAAAGAGTACAGTGGCTCACCTGCAGTTTGTCATGGCCTGGTATTTTTCTGAGCAGGAATGTACAGGACTGTCAGTAAAGCAGGACCATGGGCCTAGCTCTGTATTCATTTCACCCATGTGAGTATCCATAAATCACATTGTGGAAGTAACTGGAATGGATTTTTTATATGTGAAGATAGATCTTTATGTTAAGACTGATAATGGCTAATATGGCAGTTATTGAAAGCTGCGTTCAGTCTACGGCAAATTTTCACAGGATATGATTTGACATTGAGGTAACACAGCATGGCTTAATTTTAAGCTGTATGTATTCACATATGCAAATAAAATGCTGCTTAGGATAGGTCTAATATTTGACTTCAAGTATAACCTAATATAAAAAAGATAACTAGCTTCAACCTGAGACTGTGTGGAAAGTTCCCTCACCTTTTAAGTGCTCATCTTTGAGAGTTTTCCTTTACTAGCCAACCCTCAGCTGACAGAAAACTATCCCAGCGTGCAAAGTCCTTGTCTATGTCATCTTTATGCTTATTTCTGTGCACCTCAGAGTTGTGAATACCTCTCAAATGAGGATTGGAACTGCTTATGATGAGGATCTGGGCCTTACATCCTTCACTCTTGCAACATGTGGAGCTGCATCCCCAGAGCCTGCCTCGGGATTGTTCCCTTTGTTACACGGGCAGGATATGCTTTGCAGAACATTAAGCATTGGAAAGTGTCCTTTTAACTCCTTGGTACCAAGAAAGCAGTTAATGTATGTGGCAGCCTGTATTCAACACATCTTTCTACTTCAGCTTTTCTGAAGTCTAGTAGGCTCATTAGGTATTAGGAAATTGTTTATGCCAGAGGGCAAATCTCTCTTCTCGATCTCCATGTTTATACAGTCTCTTGCTTTCCTATCTCATTCCCCAAAACTCTCATTTATCTAGTCATTTGACTTTAGCTGTATCTACTGGAATGCAGATAAACGGGAACTAGACTGAGAGCAGCAAGAGCAGGGAGCTCTGTGGGTGGGCTAGTGTGTCTGCACAGGGCTATGCCCTTGAGACAATGTAGGGTCAGCAGAGCCCCTGGCCTGAACCTGTAACATTTTCTGTTGCATTTACACACTAGCAAATTAGCCAGATCCTCCAGGAAGCCCATTTGAAGCTAAAATGTTTGCTGAAGCTTGTCTTTCACCTTATTTTCCCCAGCTGCTTCTATGTATAAGGTAATTATTTGGAAACATCAAGTCAGTCCAGTTTCTGATTCTCTGATCCTGCAAGTGGAGCAGACCTGTAACCTCCTCCAGTTCAAATGAACGCTGTCACTGTCAGCTCAACAGCCCTCACACTGCCTAATCCATAGATTATATTTCAAGGAGGGAATCATTCCTTTAAAGCTGGAAGTGTTGGATGAGTGGAAAAATTCAGGAAGGCTGGACTGGAAACAACCTTTGATCTTCCAAACATTGTCTGAATTTTGATTCTCTGCATCACATACCCTGCTGGAAATTAGTGGACCGCCACTTACATGAGGTGACTGCTTGCATTAAAATGGCTAAAGGTCTGACTAAACGTGCCTACAAATCAAATCAGCCTGTCTTAGCTTTTTACCTCTTAACAGGGAAACTCAACACTTTAGATGCCACTTTCCAAGAAGCTGTCTGTTTCCAGTGTGAAAACAGAGCTACATCATTGGGATCAAAGTTACTGAACCCATTAATCATGTCTGAGAGCCACGTGCGTTTGGTGTAACTAGGATTTTAAATTCCAAGTCATCCAGAGCAATGCATCCTTGCACTCAAGACAGTGGCTCACACACCAGGTAGCTCTGAATTGTCTGTAATTAACCTGATAATTCTGGCTCCTGAGGCAAGCAGAGAATCTAATTACTTGTTGCAGGATGTGGTCTCATCCAAATGCGATTAACCAGCTTTGCTGAGGCATCCACAAGGGAGCTAATTTAAACCAACTATAATTAATAACATTATTTCTCTGTGACAATATTAGTGATAATTCTAAGATGCAAAGAGGCAAAAGTGCTTTGAAATGACTAAGGTGCCTACACAGATTCTCTTAAGTCTGTAACAAGTGGCTAGGAAAAGCCTTGGAAGGCAGTTGTTCACTGGTCTTCACCTGATGTGTCACTCAGTGTGAGGTCTCTGCCATGTCAGAGAGCTCTGTTACGGCAGCATGGGTCATCTTCCTGCTGCTGTATCAGACATGGCATCACAAACAGAAGCTTACAAGAACTTATACAGGTGAAGGCACACTATAAATAGAAGAGTGCAACTGAGATGTGCATGTGGGTAACATGAAGCAAAGATCTACAAGGTGAGTGAATTTGCACAGGAGTCCAGGGCTTGAGTGGAAATTTTCAGGGCCAAACAAAGGGAAAACAGCAGCAGAACTTGTAGTTGTTGTCTGGCAATTTAATTTTGTAAGGACATCTAGTGAGGAAGCTTGTAATGGGATCAAATGAGGTCTCTCTACCATTTCTAAGTGCTTGGGATTCTGCATAACAAAACTGGGATTTGGGACAGGGAGATTTTGTTTTGGGCTGAACTCAGAAATCACACGGACTTTCTGCAGGGTTCCTTGCAGCAGTAACAACCTCTGGTTAGGAAACACTGCCAGCTTGCCTATTGTGTAGGAACTTGTTTAGGGAAAATGGTCCTTTTCTCTCTGTTGCTGGAGTACAGAGCTGTGCTGAGGTACCCCAGTGAGCAGAACTGGAGTGCAGACTGAAAATACTATATTAATTTATAGCAGGTCAGCAATGAGAGAAACTTATCTCCAGCACACTTAGCTAGCACCACATATTTTCCCCAATTTTGTCTGTTGCTGTCCCTGCACTATTCATGAAGTACTATATCTTACCATATCTTTTCACTATACACTCCCTGGTTTGATCAAAAAATTTTGCTGTCCCTGGGGAGCCTTTGTGGTCACTTGTAAAGACAAACGAGAAAAGACCTGCCATCCCTCTAAACAGTCTTCTATGTTCATGGGCTTCTGCAAGGCTTGTGGCCACTCTAGAGCACTACCCTTCTGCAGGAAAGCACAAAATGTATAGAAATCACAGAACAAGGAGATGCTTTGTAAAAGACTCCTGCTCTAACATGCCCCTTAGGCAAAGGAACATGGAAGGAATATCTGGCTAACACTGTCTGTCCTCCAGTAGTGTTACCAGAAAATAGTAACCAAGAAAACTCTCCAAACCAAATGATAGTTTAGAAAGTCAACATTGGTTTATTGCAGTACTGGGTGCATGGGGGTTCGCTCCTCCTAGCATGCACACCTAGGGACAAAAGCACACTCATTATATACATCATAAAAAAATGAATATTTACAATTCTGAGAAAAGCCCGCGTATTCCAAGGAACCTTATGCATATGCTAATATATTATGTCCTTTCTGTTGACACATGCAGGTGGCTCCAAGGAAAAGATACTGTTCTCGTTCTTACAGGATTTATCTCTACTCCTGGCGTCAGAGCTATGAATCAAGTCATTTAAGACACTACAAAGATGTTGTTCACAGTCTTGTTTATCTTTGGCCCTTCTTTGTAATTAGTGAGGAATTTAACAGAGACCTTGGATCCTCTAAGACTAAGTGCAAGCAAGAATCAGTGACAACTATAAATCTAAGTGTTATCAGTCCCAGAAGCAGACCCTGTCTTCAAAACATGCAGTTAGCTTCAGAACATACTGTTATTTTACCTGAAAGGAAAATTCCTGAAAGGAAAGTTGGTTCTGTCTAAAGGTTACACCGAGTAGGCCTTTTAGGGCCTACTTTGATGCTTACTTTTACTAAACCATCTGGTATCAGCATGAGGAAACATTTCTTTACCGAGAGGGTGGTCAAGCCCTGGTACAGGCTTCCTGGAGAGGTGGTCGATGCCCCATGCCTGTCAGTGTTTAAGAGGCATTTGGACAACACCCTTAATGCCGTGCTTTAACTTTTGGTCTGCCTGAAGTGGTCAGGCAGTCGGACTAGGTGATAGATGTCGGTCCCCTCCAACCCTTCCCTTCCCTTCCCTTCCCTTCCCTTCCCTTCCCTTCCCTTCCCTTCCCTTCCCTTCCCTTCCCTTCCCTTCCCTTCCCTTCCCTTCCCTTCCCTTCCCTTCCCTTCCCTTCCCTTCCCTTCCCTTCCCTTCCCTTCCCTTCCCTTCCCTTCCCTTCCCTTCCCTTCCCTTCCCTTCCCTTCCCTTCCCTTCCCTTCCCTTCCCTTCCCTTCCCTTCCCTTCCCTTCCCTTCCCTTCCTTTCCCTTCCCTTCCCTTCCCTTCCCTTCCCTTCCCTTCCCTTCCCTTCCCTTCCCTTCCCTTCCCTTCCCTTCCCTTCCCTTCCCTTCCCTTCCCTTCCCTTCCCTTCCCCCTGTCCTTGTACGTTCTGGTATTTTGAGAAATGCTGCTAATATCCCAAATGTAAGTAAACCACAAAGTGTCCAGAATTTTCCAGTATCGTGATTTTATTTAAGATTCACTGTGTTACAGAGGAAAGGCTCTCTCCATAAAAATTGCAACTCCTTGAATCTTGTTGTGAGATATGAAGAGCAGTTTATACTTTCTTGAAGTTGAGAGCAAACCTATGTTATGGAGCAGCTCGAAAATGCAAAGATTTCTAAAGGAAAAGGCAATTCCACTTTTATTTTGCCTTATTTTGCTTTTATATCTACCTTATTGTGATTATTTTGCCTTATTTTGCCTTATTTTGCATTATTTTAAGTTATTTTAAGTTATTTTACTTTATTTTACTTTTTATTTGGCCTTTTGCCATCTTTTTCTTTTTATTTTGCCCACTTTTGTATTTTATTTTCACTTTTGACTTCTATTTTGCCTTCTTTTGCCTCTTTTGCTTATTATTTTCCTTTACTTTTCCCCATTTCCCCTCATTTTATCTTATTTTGCCCTATTTTCCATATATTGCCATATTTTGCCTCATATTGTCTTATTTACTTTTCATTTTGCCTTATTATTGCCTTCTTTTGCGTTATTTTGCTTTTTATTTTCCCTAATTTTGCATTTTATTTTGTTTTTTTATTTTGCATTATTTTGCTTCATTTTGCTTTTTCTTTTGCCTTCTTCTGCCTTCTTTGGCCTTCTTTTGCCTTTTTGTGCCTTCTTTTGCCTTCTTTTCCCTTTCATTTTGCCTTTTTGTGCCTTCTTTTGCCTTCTTTTCCCTTTCCTTTTGCCTTTTTGTTTTGCATTCTTCTGCCGCCTTCTGCCTTTCTTTGCCTTCCTTGGCTTTTTATTTTGCATTTGTTTACATTAGATTGCCTTAGTTTTCTTTAGTTACTCTTTATTTTTTTCATTATTTTGCCGATTTTGCTTTCTATTTTGCTTTATTTAGGATTATTATGCCTTATTTTGCTTTCACTTTTACCTTACTTTGGTTACTTTGCCTTATTTTTCCTTATTTTGCTTTTTATGTAGATTTTGACGTTGCTTTTTATTTTGCCTTCTTTTATGTTATTTTACGTTATTTTACTTTTTATTTTGCCTTCTTTTGTCTTTTATTTTGACTTTTGACTTCTATTTTGGCTTCCTTTACCTTTTTTGCTTATTATATTCCTTTATATTTCCCCATTTTAGCTTATTTTATCTTATTTTGCCCTATTTTGCCATATATTGCCATATTTTGCCTCATATTGTCTTATTTACTTTTCGTTTTGACTTATTATTGCCTTCTTTTGCCTTCTTTTGCTTTTTATTTTGCCTTATTTTGCTTTATATTTTGCTTTTTATTTTGCTTCATTTTGCTTTTTCTTTTGCCTTCTTCGGCCTTCCTTTGCTTCTTATGTTGCATTTGTTTGAGTTTGCTTGCCTTCGTTTTCCTTAATTACTCTTACGTTATTTTTTACATCATTTTGCTGATTTTGCTTTTTATTTTGCTTTTTTTAGGATCATTATGCCTTATTTTGTTTTGTTTTGTTCTATTTAGCATTATTTAGCTTTATTTAGCCTTACTTAGCATTTTTTAGCCTTATTTTCCTTCTTTTGCCTTCTTTCTCTTTATTTTGCCTGCGTTTGCCTTTTATTTTGCCTTCGTTTGCCTTATTTGCTTATCGTTTTGCCCTGTTTTGGCCCTTTTTGCCTTATATTGTCTTATATTGTCTTATATTGTCTTATGTTGCTTTTCATTTTGCCTTTTCTTTTGCCTTGTTTTCCCTTATTTTGTCTTATTTTCCTTTTTATCTTGCAACGGGCAAGTGAGCCAGGGAACGAGCGGCGCCTTGGAGGCGCAAGAGCAGCAGGCAAGAAGGTAGCCGAAGGGGCCCAGAGGAGCCCTGGCAAGGGGCTGTGCTCGGTGCTACGGAGGAAAGGCAGCAACCCCCGGGGGCCACCCTGGGGGCTGCCCTGGGAGTCTAGAGAGCTTCCTCCCCCCGGATGCGGGGCACGAGGGCCGCCTGCGTGGAGCAGGAGCAGCAGGCACCTAGCCAAAAGGGGCCAAAGGAGCCCTGGCAAGGGGCCGTGCTCAGTGCTGCAGAGGAAGGCAAAAAACACCAGGGATACTTGGTTAGCTTACCCTGGAGGAAAAAAGCCTTCCTCCCCCCAGCTGCAGGGCACGAGAGGCCATCTTTGTGGTGCACGAGCAGCAGGCAGTAACCCAGGCCAAGGGGAGCAGAGGAGCCCTGACACTTAAGTGGTCATGCTCAATGCTGCAGAGGAAGCCGAAAAACCCCCGGGGACCAGTGCCAATGTGCCCCGGGGGAAAATTCCTTCCTGACCGCAGCACTGGCAATCGGCTATTCCCTGAGCATGTGAGCTAGACCTGCCTCCTTGTCCCACAGCCTGGTCATGCCTCCCAGGAGATGCCCAAGCCCTATTCTCTCTCAACCTGAAGCCGACTCAGGGGCTTCTGAGAGTGGCCAAAGGCCCCCAGCCTGATCGATCTCGGGGGCAAGAATCCTTCCCGTGCCTAGAGGGGCACCAGTGGCTGCTCCAAAGCACTGGGACCCCTGGCAACATCTCTGCATCCCATTTCTTACGGCTGCTGCCCCTGGCTTTGCAGGGGATGAGGACGGCGAGCTCCGCAATGCTCCTCAAGGCGGCATTCCCTTGGTTTGGCCACTGCTGCCCAGCTCAAAAGTCCCGATAGCCTCGGGCACCTCCAGGTGGTGGTGCTTCTCACCTCCAGCAGCCTGCTGCAGCTTCCCCTGCTCTTCCTCCCTCGGGCCCCTTCCAAGTAATTCCACCGGCTCCTCAAGGACTTCCTCTCAGATGTCTTTGGGCTGCCTCCGGGCCAGATCTGGCAGCAGGACACGGGAGGATGCTCCCTTTTATACTGTCCCGGGGCATTGTGACTCCTGCGTTGCCAGGTGGGGCCATTGTGACATGGGGGTGATGGCCCCCACCTCCCCCTCCCCACCCCATGCCCACCGCCCCTCCACCCAGCATCCTTCGGAGGAAGCCTTTGGGCTGCTGGCCCCGAGGCAGTCCCTGTACCCAGGAGGCTCAGGGGGCTGTGTATGCCCTTGGTGGCCTGCACTGGGCACAACTGCTGGGCGTCCCTGACACCTCCTCTGCCACTTGGGTCCCAAGGACAAACCTCACGCTGTTACTCTTCTCTCAGGCCATGGCACAAACCAAACCTGCAGCCCAGAGACCACCCCTATTAGCCGTCACCTTTCGACGCCAGAGCTAATGGCTGTGAGGTCACGCAGCGAGGAGGAGCAGGGTCTTGGACTGGCTGGACACAAACCCTTGTGATTTCAGCAGCCACAGCCTGGAGGAAAGGCAAAGTGTAACCAGAGCCGTAGGCTGGGATCGACGGTGCCAAGAGACTGCCATGGAAATAACACAGGCTTTGAAAAGCAACGGAGCGGAGGTGACGCTGGTGTGGTGGAACGGCTGGGCATTTTCAGACCTCTTGTGGGATAATAATGGAAGATTGGCATGGAGGATTGTAAACACGCTCAGGTGACTTGCAGCTGGGGTGTAGAAAAATACATATACCAATTGTTGTTTATCATTGTGTGCTTGACAAGTAGAACACCCATGTTTAGATAACACAGGCTTATGATGGACTTAGAGGTATCCTATCAGACATGCTTGAAATTACTGCCCTGCTACGGAGAATATCAAAGCACAGGGGTAAAGTACACCTGCGCACATCCCTGAAAAATGGGCGAAAACAGCAGGGTCGATGATTTTCTAGCATGGACCGAGCTCAGCGGCACCTGTGTCCTCTCTTTTGTGCCTTTGCCTGGGTGCTGCTTTGGGGATGCTCCGGTTGGCCAGGCGACAAAAATAAATTTACTCTTTGCATTTCATCAGTGTTTTTGTGCTTGTTCCTGCGTCCTGCCTCTGCTGACTTACACAACCCTTATACTGCCCCGGCTGGCACTTCATGCGCCCTCTGCTCACGGGAGACACGCCAGCCCGGCCGCCTCGCCACGAGCCAGGGCCAGTGTTACATCTCCCTGCTGTGGTCACAGTGAAGCACTCCTGTGTGGAGCCCAGCGGGGCAGCGGCATCTGCTCATTTCCAAGGCTGGATTTCACTTCAGGAACAGAAAGTCCAAGCGTTGGGAGTTACCTGGGAACTAACCCCATTTAAGACTGGACCCAGCAGCCCTGCGATGCCGGCCGCTATCCGTCCTCTGAAAGGGACGTGCGCTTCTGGGGGCAGCACCGCCCTCCGAGCTGGGGGACAGAGTTTATTCAGGCTCAGTTCTGCCCCGTCACAACATGTGCAATGACTCCAGAAGCTGAAATACTGATTTTATTTAATGCTGTAGCATTAAGCAAGCAAAGCGTGTCTGAGCAGCCGGTGTTTTTTTGTCTCCAGTCGTGTACACGCAAAAGGGCTTCCAGAAATGCTTCCCGCAACAGCCCTCTGGGGAACGAACGGGCAAATCTGGGAAATAAATACAAATCTCATGTACCACAGCTATGGCGCACAGCGTGTAACATCCCTCTGCCTCACGCTCCACACGAAAAGAAGAGTCACTTGCAGGGCGGACAGACTCCCTGGGGCTGCCGGGCTCTGTGCTGCCGCTTGTACCGGCGACAGCCCCCGGCGGCGCTGCCCGGCTGGGCCGGCGGGAGGAGAAGGGTGCTTCATCCCCCATGAAGCTGATATCAAAAATCAAGTATTATTTAAAAATACAAACATCTATAAGAAAGCAGTAGGAATACATTCAATGCAAAACTGTGTTTACACTATATCTTTGCTCCTCCTTGCATACTTATCCCTCTTCTGTCAGTTCTCCAGAATCTTCCAAGCATTTTAATTGTCTGCTGTGTGTATATTGGTTTATGTGTTCTCTGTCTAAATTTACATGTGCAGAACACAGAGTTGTTTTGTCTTATTTAAGGTTCATGTAGTTAAATGCGTAAGGGAGTATCTCGGGTCTGAGAGCTGAATATAGACAGTTGAATTTATTAGCCAAGTTTTATTATTTAACCTACACTGCTATGTTCTTAGGGATTATGAGTCTCTGATCTCATGAGTATAACTCATCTAGATAATAGCTCAGAGGTATTTGTGTTAGAGGAAATGACTGTTCATTCTTAACGTTTGAGATCACTGTTGCTTCTGAATTTAATAGAACTGTGGAAACTGTATTATAAATATTTGAAATTAAATGAAATTCAATCTAATTATAAGAAGATAAGTTTAGTAGAATAGGTATAATGGTGGAAGGGGTGCTGTGTTCTGCCTTATAGTCTGTGAAGTTAGCTATAGGATTGTTACCTTTTAACAGGTAACCATAGAAACCCCACTAGGTAAGGTACTGGACTTCTTGACTTATTAGAGACCGTCATGGACACTAGTTGAATACAATAGAGTTACTGGACTTCTTGCTTTAAGACCAGCCAGAACTGGTCTTGAGGCTTGATTGAGAGCCAAGGTACTACTACGCCTGCGCAAGAAGGAAAGGTGAAAAGTGCACAGCGAGGAAGACATACGGCCTTCATCCCAGACACCCCAGCCCACGACCATCAGGAGAAACTGCGCGTGCGCAACCAGGAGGAGTTAAAGGCGGAGACTATGGAAATGATTTCTCGGAACTCATTATAGTAAAGACCGCCTTTTCGGGGAAATGTTACGAATATGTATAGGTGTCCTTGGAATCATCATAAATATGTAATATTTTGCTACATAAATATAAGATGAACTACTGAGGAAGGCGCGCACAATTTTGGAGGGATTACCACCCATGCTGCCCAGCACTGCAATAAAGGTGTGCCTGCTTCTTAATGCTACATTGGTGTTAAGAGGTTTTATTCCCGATTTCGGTGACAACTGCAGTAATAGCACACGTATGGATGTGATATGTTTCAGGACAGCAAATAGGCAGAATACATAAATCATACAACCTCTTGTTTTAGAACCTAAAAGATGGACTGAAGTGTCAGAAAATGCCTTTTTAAAAATCTTGTTAGTTATCTGACCACACTTGTTTGCATGTGGCTAAAGATATTTTTTTAAAATACCCCACAACTGCCTCAGTTTATTTTACATGTCTAAATGTTACTCCTGCTGAGAAAGTAATGTGAGTCCTGCTGCCTTCTCATGGCATTGTTACCGAAAAAGAGTAACCAAGAAAACTCTCCAAACCAAATGATAGTTTAGAAAGCCGATATTGGTTTATTGCAGCGCTGGGTGCATGGGGGATCTCTCCTCCTAGCATGCATACCTAAGAACAAAAGCTTGCTCTTTATATACATAATTCCAAGAAAAAAGCCCACCCATTTTAAAAAAAACCTTATACATAACACATTATGTAATGCATTACGTAATGTCTTTACGCATGCATACTAAATCGGGAAAGGGGTCTTGGGTGGTCTCTGGGGGTCGCTGGTGGTCGCAATCCCCCTTAAATCGTGCTTGTGTGCAAGCGTGGTTGAGGCCTTCTTGTTTACAAGTACATGTGTTCCCAAGAAGAAGATATCGTTTTGAACTTATGTCTCCTCTGACACAAGAGTTTATGAATCAAGTTAATTTAGACATCACAAAGTTATTCTTTACAGTTTTGTTTTGTCTTTTGGCCTTATATAATTAGCAGAGACCTTTGTTTTTCTAGGACTAAGCGTAAACAGCATGAATCTTTGTTTACTAGAACCTTGTTATCAATCCCCTAAACAAACTCTATCTACAAAACATGTAGTTTACTTCAGAATCTATTATTATTCTCTATTATTCTAGCTAAAAGGAAAATTATTAACAGGAAAGTTTGTTCTGTATAAAGGTAACACAGAGCAGGCCTTTAGAGCCTACTCTGAGGCCTACTCTTGTAGAGGTTTGGTTAAGTGAGAAGGGGCACGATCTTGTGCCACTGAGCAGTCTGAGCAACCCAGGCTTTGAGCTACGCAAGAGTTAAATCCAGAGCTCTGAGTATGTAAATCCATAGACCAATCACAAGTGCGATCGGGACGCGTGGTTAGCATGTACTCAGGTTACCGCCTATATATTCGCTGCGTGCTTTGCGAATAAATGGAGAACTTCCATACTCACATTGAGATTGTGTCGTTACTCTGGACCGTCGCCCAACACCTGCGAGCGCGCCCCCGTTTTCCCCTCCTTCAACTGGTAGCAGAGGATGGTTCCCTTCGGCGTGCTCTCTCCGAGACAGCGGTAAGAAGCGATCAGGAGGTGTTGGGAAAACGACGGCTGGGAGAGGTGTTGCTTGGGTCAAATAAGGCAGAGCAGACACTGGTTGGTGCTGCTCGGGTCAAATAAGGCAGAGCAGACACTGGAAGAGTTGGCCACTCAGCTCCCAGAGTAAAAAGGGCAGCCATGAAGACAGAGGCTGCAGCCGTGTTACTCGCAAGTATCCTCTCTAAGAGAGGGAGCAAAACAGCGGAGAAACAGCTAATTAAGCTGATAAAGTTGGGCCAGCGCTGGGGACATTTTAAAGATACAGCGCTTGTATTTTCCATGGAGGAATGGAGAGAAATGGGAGACATTATGTGGGAAAAGACTGTTGAGAGGGACCCCGAGGAAAAAGAAATTAAGGAGGTGCGTGGACTTTGGCAAAACGTGATAGAGACTTTAAAAACTATGAGGGCATAAAGAGAGGTCGCCCGCGCGGCTACTCAGATGCGGGCGGCCCTGGAGTCCACCCCCCCAGCTAAAAAGGAAAAACTTCTGGGGCTCTGGCTCATTTCTTCGGGTTACCGGCAGTTAAGGGCATGTCGGCGCCGATACAACCGTCTGTAGCCAAAGCCCGTGCGGTGGTAGAGGCGGCGGCCTCTCGGGAGCAATAGCGCAGCAAGAATTTAAAGGAGGAAGTTACAAACAAAGAGGAACGTGGCTTGCAGAGAGTCACGCGGCAAAGGGAGCGGAAGGCAAAAGAGGAGGAGGGGAAGGAGGAGTGGTCAGCTCCTCCCGGTCCTGCCCAGTTGGCGGGCAGAGAGGGGGGGCCGGCCCCGCCCCTCCGCGCCGCCGGAGTACCACCCCTTCCTCCCTCGCCCTGTCCGTCAAGATCGACGTCATCTACCCCACCTGACCGTGGGAACCCGGAAACGGACACCACCGGCCTTTTACAGCAGGTCTTGCGGGAATTAAAGGATTTAAAGGTACAGCGACCACAGCCAAGAGCATTCGCTCCTGGATTACAAAACAGAGACAACTCCAGGGATGCTCCGCTTCCACCTGCACCTAGGGCACCAAGGTGGAGTGGGGTGATTCGTGATGCCATATTAGAAGGACACTGGAGTGCTGCTGCGGATCTCGGTGGAGTGGGAGCTTTTCCACTGCTACAACAGAATGGAGTAGCTACTTGGGAACCACATGATTGGAAAATTCTTCAACAAGCAAAAGCTGCAGTTACACAGTATGGAGTAAAATCAGACGCTACGAGGAATATAGTCTCCTGGATTTTTTCTGCTGATCTCTTATGCCCGCATGACTCCCGGAATTTAATGAAACTGTTGCTGACACCTACTCAATTCCTTTTGTGGGGTTCAGAATGGGCACAACGAGCAGCCAATGAAGCTGCGCAAAGAATGAACAATCCAAATGATCCTTTACATGGAATTACTATGGACATTCTCACAGGACAAGGAGCTTATTCTACGGTGCAAGCACAGTTACAGTTACCGGCATTAGTCCTACAAAAATCTGCACAGCTTGCATTTGAAGCATTCCAAGCCTTGCCTGGCTCCGCGATCCTGTCATTCGGATCGGTGGTTCAAGGAGCTACGAAGTAATATGAGAACTTTATTAATAGACTATGGGAAGCCGTAATGAATCATCCTGATCTTGATGATGATAACAGGCAGCAGATGTTAAAGATTCTGGCTTTTGATAACGCGAACAAACAAACTAAACAGTTGCTCGCTAGCTTACCTAAAGGTGCAGGAGTGGAGGAAATGGTGAAGCGAGTCGAACGTGCTGATGTGCAAAGAGCTAGCAATACCGTTGCTGCTGCCGTACAGAGTGCCGTTAAGGAGATGGTTCAACCTTTGGCAGCGCTGGTACAACAAAGAGGGACACGACGACCAACACGAGCGGGACAATCCTTTCAAGGAAATTGCTATCGATGTGGAGAGAACGGACATGTCAGAAAAGATTGCCGAGCTGCTGTCTGGTGTGATACCTGCCAGAGGAATAATCATACAACTAAGGCGTGTCAGGGAAACTTCCGAAGGAGCGCGGAGAGGGGCCGCGTGAGGAGACAAGTCAACCCATCATACAAACCAAAGGCTTTTTACAGCAACCCGAGGAAGCCTGGGGTTTGACGTGGAAATTACAGTAGATGTCACCTTGCGGAGTCAAGAAGTACAGAAGGTCCCTACTAATGTACAGGGTCCGCTAAGCGGGGATTTCGATCCCATGGGAGGACTTTTGTTAGGACGATCTTCTGCCGGTATAAAAGGACTTATAATACTTCCAGGAGTCATAGATGCAGACTATACCGGGATCGTATATATTATGATGTATACACTTAATCCACCTATGTTTGTACCAAAAGGTAGTCGAATTGGACAAATAATCCCCCTTTCTGCCTATCAACAAGGTGCTAATACGACTACCTACCGTGGAGATCGTGGATTTGGCTCCACAGGACCAGCAGTATGTTTTACCACGAGAATGGATGACAGACCAAATATGTCAATCACAATGTCTCAGAACAACACTTGTATAAAGGTACAGGCCTTGCTGGATACAGGTGCCGACATCACCATTGTCAGTCGACGCGTCTGGCCAAGGAATTGGACACTAGAAACACCTGATTCACATATTGCTGGCGTTGGCGGAAATTCTATGACAGATGTTAGTCATCACCCTGTGACCTTACACTTTCCAGAGGGACAGCGTGTAACTTTGAAAGTTTATCTCTTGTCCTTACCTGGGGTTTTGGAAGCACTCATAGGGCGAGATGTCTTAAGTCAGATTGATGTGGTTCTTACAACCATGCATTTTTGATAATGGCCGCTGGAGAGCAGTCGCCCAGTCCACCTTTGACTTGGTTATCAGATGAGCCTGTGTGGGTTGACCAGTGGCCTATGACTGAAGAGCGACTGCAGATTACTAAGGGACTAGTAGAGGAACAGTTAAAAGCCGGACATATCAAACCCTCAGTTAGACCTTGGAATACACCCATTTTTGTCATCCCTAAGAAAAGTGGAAAGTGGAGATTATTACAGGATTTAAGGAAAATTAATGAGCAAATGCAAGCAATGGGAGCATTGCAACCAGGTATTCCGTCACCTAACATGTTACCAGCAGGATGGCATATATTGATTGTAGACTTGAAGGACTGTTTTTTCACCATATCTTTACATCCTCAGGACACCATGAGGTTTGCCTTTTCTATTCCTGTTATCAACAAAGCGGAACCAGCTCAGCGGTATGAATGGGTAGTTCTACCGCAGGGCATGAAAAATTCACCTACGTTATGTCAGCTCTATGTAGCATGGGCACTGAAACCATTGCGCCAGCTATGGCCACAGACTATCATCTATCATTATATGGATGATATTTTGTTATGCCCGACCGATCCTTTTTCAGAAGAAAGTCTCCACAAACTAACAACAACGTTGGCGGAGAAAAGTCTCGTGATTGCACCAGAAAAGATTCAACGAACTGATCCCTGGAAATATTTAGGATGGACAATTTCAGATGCTCAAATCCAACCTCAAAAGGTGGAACTACATACAGATTTGAAGAACGTGAAGGATGTACAAACACTTCTCGGAGATATTCAGTGGGTCCGTAACTGTGTCGGTATCTCGAATACCGAGATCGCCCCCCTCACCGAACTGCTGCGATGATCACACCCTGCTGACACCATACAGCTGTCTGAGACTCAACAAAGCGCGTTGCGGTCAATCATCGTCAAATTACAAACTGCATGGTTATCGCGACGCATTCGTGAACTACCTGTGTCTCTGCTTATAATTAACAGTGAAAATATGGTTTGTGGTGTCATTTGTCAATGGCAAAACAAAAAAGGGGAACTCCCCCAGGGCTACAACCAATGCCACTACAAATGCCATGATAAAGATGAAGCTTTTCGGGTGTTGGAATGGGTATTCCTTAGTGTACAACCAAAGACAAGCATACAGACTAGACCAGAAGCCATAGGGGAACTAGTGAGAAAGGGTAGATCTAGGATTATAGAATTAACGGGACTGGATCCAGTGGATATTAGTATTCCTGTTAATGCTGCAGACCTAGAATGGTGGTTCCGCAATTCTCGACCCATTCAGGAGGCATTTTTGGGGTACGAAGGAAGAGTCCATTCACAGCAACCAAAAGGCAAATTATGGCAGATATTACAGAAAAATCAATGGATAGAAAAATCTAAAGTACAGAAAACACCAATGGTGGAAGGGTTAACAGTCTATACAGATGCGGGAAAGAAACAGTGCAAAGCGGTGTGCGTGTGGCAGAAAAAAGGGGATTGGGTACACCACATGCTGTATGGTCAGACCGATGATACCTTACAGACTCTGGAACTATCTGCCGTAGGCTGGGCCTTGACAAATTGGCTGGACGGGGCTATAAATATAGTCACAGACTCTATGTACGTAGCAGGTGTCATCCCACGCTTGGAGGAGGCATTGCTCCGAGACACACAAAATCCCCGCCTTGGGCAGTTATTCTTGCAATTACGGTCTATTATGCGACAACGCAGTGCGCCTTGTTGCATAATACATGTACGGAGTCATCAATGGGATCTTGGTTTGGGGAAGGGCAATCAGGTGGCAGACTCTCTAGTTAGCCCTGCTTGCCATATTCCTCCTTTAGACAAATTTCAACAAGCCAGACAAAGCCATGAGCATTTCCATCAAAATGCAAAAGGAATACAGAGACAATTTGGAATAACAGAAAATGAGGCAAAATCTATTGTTCAAGCATGTCCGAGGTGTGGGGCTCAGGGACCAGGCATTGGTATTGGTGTAAACCCGAAGGGTTTGGCAGCACTTGAGCTATGACAGATGGATGTAACACATATTCCAGAGTTTGGGAGACAAAAATATGTACATGTCACAGTAGATACTTTTTCGAAGTTAATCTGGGCATCCGCGATGTCCGGAGAAAAGGCGCAACAGGTTTGTAAACATTTGTTGGCGTGTTTTGCCGTTATGGGGGTGCCAGAACAGATCAAAACAGATAATGAACCAGCATACACCAGCCAAAAGTTTCGTGTATTTTTAACACGCTGGGGAGTGAAACATGTTACTGGTATACCACACTTCCCGATAGGTCAAGGGATCATCGAACGTACCCATAGAACCTTAAAAGAATATCTGAGGAGACAGAAGGAAGTAGATACTGATCCAACATCGCGGTTGCATAAAGTGTTGTTTACTCTGAAGTTTCTGTGTTTGACAAGGGACCGAGAAGAACCACCGGTTGTAGTACATCACCAGCAGTTGAAATTTAATAATAACACCATTATACCTCAGTTACACGTGATTTATCAGGAACCTGTTACAGGGGAGTCGAAAGGACCGGTGCCAGTGATCCTTAGTGGCCGGGGATATATGTGCGTGGCCACCGACCAGGGACCACTTTGGGTGCCGAGCCGATCGGTAAAACCACACCTCCCCGAGAAATCGGAGGGGCGAGAAAACGCGACAGATGTAAATGACTGCCCATGAATGAGCCAATTATTGGTGACGGGGCATTTCGCATTTGATGAGGAGTGTGAGGATGAGGTAGAGCTATGGTCAGAAACTGAGACAATTTTCGCATCTATCTTTGCCCCCGGGGTTGCTTCGGCACAAGCTATCTCGCAGATACGAAGGTTGGCCTGCCGGAGTGGAAAAAGGGTCAATAAAACATCCTGGGTATTAGAAGCTTTAGCAAATGATGTAGACAGTGTTAGGCATGCAACTTTGCAAAATAGAGCTGCTGTAGATTTTTTGCTTATGCATGGACATGGGTGCCAAGACTTTGATGGGATGTGTTGTATGGATTTAAACGATTCTTCTCAGTCTATTCATAAGCAGGTCCAGGATTTGACAAAATCCACAAACTGGTTAGGTGAACACCATGGATTCCTGGATGACTGGCTTGGAGACCTGGGAATTGGCGGATGGGTGATGGAACTGGTAAAAATGGTTCTTACGGGAGTTTTTGTGATTGCAGTTAACTTGTTAGTGTTACCATGTTTATTTTCTTGCCTGCAGAAAGCTTTAATGAAACTTGCAAGTCAGGCCTGGCTTGCTCACAAACAAGAAGGGGGTATTGTAGAGGTTTGGTTAAGTGAGAAGGGGCACGATCTTGTGCCACTGAGCAGTCTGAGCAACCCAGGCTTTGAGCTACGCAAGAGTTAAATCCAGAGCTCTGAGTATGTAAATCCATAGACCAATCACAAGTGCGATCGGGACGCGTGGTTAGCATGTACTCAGGTTACCGCCTATATATTCGCTGCGTGCTTTGCGAATAAACGGAGAACTTCCATACTCACATTGAGATTGTGTCGTTACTCTGGACCGTCGCCCAACACCTGCGAGCGCGCCCCCGTTTTCCCCTCCTTCATACTCTTGCTAAACTGTTGCTAACTCTGAGGCCTACTCTTGCTAAACCGTTGCTAAATTGAACCGTCTGGTATCAGCATCACAGTGAAGGTATCTGGGCACAAGGGAAATGAGGAATGGTTGTCTAGACAGGGGAACAGGGGTTTGGAGTGTGGCCTGTGTGCTCCTGGAAAAGGACTCCTTGAACTACTCAGATGTAAAAAATTATTGAGCTCATCCGGATTTTACCATTTTTAGTAAATTCCAACTTTGAAGACAGAATTAACTTTTCTCTCTGAAACTTATTTTACAGTAGGTGAGGGAAGGCCCACAGCTAGCTAAAAATCAGGTATTTAAGAAAAAAAACAAACCAAAAACCCCACTTCAACAGCAGTAAATGTTCTAAATAAATATATTTAAACCACTTGGTCTATGAGAGTAAAAATGTTTCTTGTCTTCCAAATATTCAGACCTGACAAAGGAATCCTCGAAAATGCTGACCAAAGGCTAGAAATAATGATTTAAATAGTTTTCAGTGTAAATGAAATGAAGTTAATCCATGTAAACAGATTCCATTTGCTGAAAAACTTACACTAGTTCATTGCCTAATTTGTGAGCGTTAAAAGGCTGCTGGCTGTGAGGGGGGGAGTGCTGCAGAGATGTACACTTCAGAAAAATGGTGCGGTTGAGAGGGTTTGTTTCTGTTGAATAGCATAGTTGTAGGTTTGCTGCTGAGCCTCAAGGCTGGTAACGGAGGGGAGAAAAAAGGATTGGCCTAAGGGTGGAAGGTGTGGTTTCTGCTCTTTAGGAAAGAGAAAAGCAGCAGAAAAGCATCAGATGGAGCAAAGGCCCTGTCCGTCCTGTGTTGCCATCCTGGCTTTGCTGGTTGAGAGCCTGTTTAGTCAAACACAGCCACTATACTACAAATACTGCATATATTTTAGTGCTTCTTCAGATAACTGTAATTAAAATGGTTGGGCTGCTGGTGGAGCAGAATATGAGTGCGCTTTCTTCTTTCCCTCCATTAGTCTTCCTTCCCCACACTTGTGTCCTGGTTTGGCCCAAACCAGGCCAATTAGTCTTAGAGAAACCAAGGTCACTGCTAAATTCCTCACTGCTTACGAGTGAAGAGCCGAAGGGGGGGGTCGCACCTGCAGGGAGGAGCAGACAGGGCAGGTGACCCAAGATTGACCAACAAGGTATCCCATCCCATACACGTCATTCTCACTTTCCTATTTATCACTAACCTACTGCCTCCTGGAGGTGGGGCCCAGGAGGGAGGGGCCCTCCTGTCTCCCACTGATTGGTACCAGCTTTGCCAATTCTCCAGTTAAAAGCCTGCAGGTGTAATGGCAGGAGAGCTACTGCATTTTCCCTTCTGCCTGTGCTGGGGGAGCAACTCTGCCTGAGGAGGATTTCCAAGCTCTCGATCTTGGTTTTGTATATATTTGATTATTTCTATTATTCTTATTATACTCTTTTTCATTACTATAGTTTATTAAAACTGTTTTAACTTTCCAACCCGTAAGTCTCTCTCCCTTTTCCCTTTCCCTTAGGGTGTGGGGGGGAGAGGGTTAACAGAGAGTGTCTGCCACCGGGTTAATAGCCGGCCCAGCTTTAAACCGTGACAACTTGTTCTTCAGTTGCTGAGCAATGCTACTCTTCCTGTCTTTGTATCAGGGCAGACTTTGGTGTCATGAATCTGTGGGTCCTGCTGTGTCTACTGCCACCGTGGGTGAAATGTCATTGCTCCTGACAGAAAGCTGGTCGCCTGGCCGAGGGAAAGCGCATCCATTTGCAGCTTGCATCTCTGCTCCTCTGCTGGCAAAGGTCTGTGCTCACAGACAGGGCACAACACTGGCAGCTGACTAGAGGGAGGCAGGTATCCCTGATATTAACTGCTCCGTGAACTCATGAAGCCTCATTTCCTGCTAGTTTGGGACTTGAATTTAGAGGCTGATGCCTGATAAGAAATAAGCTAATGCTGCAGTCTTTCGCACAGTGGGGCAGGAGATTTTATTGCCTAGTCCTACAAATCTTTTCAGAAAACTTAGTTAGCTTTGCATCTTTAAGCACTTTACCCTTTTAGATTCAAGCAAATCTGATACAGAGTTAGAAAATTATGAGGAAGTCAATGATCCTATAAGTGTTATCTTCCTTTAGGCTTAAATACAGCAACAGAAGATCATTTGAGGCAGAGCCAGAAACAGAACTCAGGTCTTGCCTTGTGACAAACCCCAATTTCATCCACTTCGCATTTCAGGAAAATAATTGACCCTCAGTCCTTAACTCTGTAATAGCTGCTCCTGCCATTACATTGGCATCATGACTGTAAGGCAACTTTTAGCTGATGATTCACCAAAACTTAGTAGTTGTCATGTACCCCCTTAAAATCCGAGGTGGCCCAGCTCAGGCACAGATTGCATGTTATTTTTTAGGCTGTGTGTGCAGGCCCTGTGTAGTAGGTGTCTGTACCTGTCTGAAGGGACTGTACGGAAATCCTGTATTTAGAGCTTGCTGGTGATGCTATGAGGAAAAAAACCTCACACACAGGATCATACAGTTAAATATGAAATTACAATGCCTGTGTGCAATTTGGTTTCATGTTGGACTGGAAAGTTTTCTCATATTTCTTAAAATTTTGCGCCTGTATTTCGTCATTCTACAATGCTGTACATCTTAATACTTTTACTCCTTCAATTTAAAGTATTATCTTTTTTTAAAATGAGTATTTAAATAAAACTTTCCCTTACCACACACCAAGACTGAGGAAAATGGGGAGCCAGGGTTGTTCTGTAAGAAAGGCTAATACTTTCTATTTCCAGGCCTTTCTTCTCGTGCTCATGGAAGGTCCTTCCTGATCAAGTGACATGCCCACAGAGCAAGGCATTTTCAACCTGACATGCTACTTTGTGCTGAAACTGTCTTCCCTGCAAGGAGAATCAAGAAGAAAATACAGGTAGAGGCACAGCGACCAAAAAAAAGAAATTAAACCACAGCAGTGGCTTAAAAGGAACAGGCTGTGTGCACTGTTGCTTTTTTCCTTTCGGATGTGTTAGCAACACTGTTTTCATCCAGAAAAGGAAGAGCACCCTAGCAAAGGAAATTCCCATTCACAGTTAGTTATGTCAGCGTTGAGCTGCTTTGGGATCTTGTTGTAAGAGCATAGTAAGAGTGAAGCAGCTGGCAGCAGTCAGCTCTGAGGAGCAGAACTGCTTTGGGAAAGGGGTGGATTCTTTCCAGAAGAGAAAGAGAAGTGGGATAACAGGCTGCAGTTATTTGTCTTCTCATCTTGATAGAGATGCAGCTGGTTGTTACTTTTGTGTTGCTAATTGGTATTACTGAAGGGTTATGTGAAGGAACAGAGACAATATGCTCAGGAAAGCATATCTATGTTCTATTGTAGTTTTAAACATCTAAGGAAATATGTATCATACCCTACATTATGAGGGTACTGAAGTGCCTTTACAACTTGCAGTGCCCTGGTGGAGTTTTACAATATCTATTTTACAGATATGAAATTAAAGACAGGTTTGGAAATCTCCAGCAGCTGAGAATTGCACCTGGATTGTACGAGACCTGTGCTAGTGATGCTATTATAGTTATAGTTGGTGACTGTATCTAGAGTAATCTATCAATACGGTATGGTCAGTGATGCTGTAATGGTTAATATCAAAGAATCACAGAAAAGCTGAGGTCAGAAGGCGCCTCTGGAGATCACCTAGTCTAACCCCCTGCTAAAGGCAGGGTCACCTGGAGCAGGGCGTGCAGTGCTGACTCCACTGTATACTACCATGCTTGCTTTTCCCTATGCCTGTGACCAGGTAACCCTTTTACTGGTCCCAGGAGATAATATTGAATGACAACAAAAGACGTTAAGAAGCAGTAAAAAGCGCTAAATTTACTCCCGCTCCCTTACGAAGAGGACGAAGGGCAGCGTGAATGTGTCTCTTTCAAACCATCCGAGGCGCAGCCGGTGCCTGGGGGCCGTGAACTCCCCGGTGCCCGTCGCCTTCCCACGCCGCAGCCGGCACCCGTGCGGGGACGGGGCCCTGCCCCGCGGCAGCTGGGCTGTGTCCCCAGGGCCGCCCCTCTCCCGGGAGGCGGGAGGAGTGCGCGCAGGTCTGGAGGTTCTCGGGGCTGGTTCTCCCGCTCCCGCCTCTCCGCGCTTTTTGCATGGCGGGGGCGGGGGGGGGAAAGCAACGGCCAGGCGAGGCGGGGCCCGGCCGCGCCAGGAGGGGGTCTTTTCTTCGGGGAGGGGAGGTGGGGCTGGGGCTGGGGAGCGGCGCTCCGGCCTTGCCGGGGCCGCTGCCCGCGCAGAGGCGGGGCGCAGCGGGGCAGCCCCGGGCTCATTCCCCTCGGCCCTGGGCCGGCCGCGGTGCGACATGGTGCGGGTGGGCGCCGAGCCCCCCCCCGCCGGCTGCGGCGCCGCCGTCTGCAGTGATGAAGCTCCGCGGGGAGGAAGAGCAGGAGAAGGTCGGTCCCGCGGAGCCCCCAGCGCCCGTGAGTGTCTGCGGGGAGGCGGCGCGGGGGTACGCGGAACCGCCGGGGCTCCCCGCAGTCTCCGCCGGCACCTGCCGCTGCTGCCACTTCCTTGGCGCGGGGTTTGCCCAAGGGTCGGCCCCGCGGCGGGTGGCGCAGCCCCGAGGGGACAGGCAGGGTGTTCCCGGGGGTGCGCGGGGGAAAAGCCCGTCCTCAGCCTCCGTTACAGCGAGGCGCCGCGAGGGCTCGTTTCGAAGCAGAGCGCCGTCTGCTCTAGCGGGGAGGTGAGGGGAGGGGGCCGGGTTAATTGCGGAGCAGCAGATCGCTGGAGATTGTATTAAGTCTCCCAGTTTTCTTATGCAGTCGTCCGTGTATGGCTTTAGGGTAAGGAACGAGCTTGGTAAGTGCTCGGAGTTTCTTCGCGGGATGCTGGCTGTTTGAAATTGCTCCCTCTGTGTCAAAGCCTAGTCAGCTAAGATTTCCCGTCTAATTGTGCGTGTCTGTGAAAAACTTTTCTCATTGCTGTCCTTCAATTTCAAAACAATGCGCCACACTTTTTGGGTGATTTAAAATGATCATAGTATTTTATTCAGTCAGGAGTAATAAAAGCATTAAGTCTGGATACTGCTTTGGTTAAAAAATCTTTACTATGTTGCAAAGGAAGGCAGGGATGTAATCTCATATGACAACAAAGTTACATGTTCAAGGAAGTAAATAACCTGCTTTTTATGGTGGTTAACATCAACTTTCGCTTGTGCATATACCTTTGGTTACATTAGGTGATAGGCGTGTAATTGTTTAATGAGCTTGCTTCAGAGCTCTCTTGTGTCTACTCTTTAGACCACATACATCATAATTTGAAATCAATGAATTTAGAAAGCTTAAGGCTACTACTCTAACTAAATGCAAAGTGTGGCTCCTGACTTTTAACTGCAGGATCTCCCATGAGAAGGCTTGACCATGCTGACCTTTTCCTTTCATACCATCCCTCCATTTTTCCTGCTTTAATATCTCTGTTTATGACATTATATGAGTTGGAGCAACTGTTTTTATGTCCCATCAATTTTTTATAAGTTACTAACTCATCTGTCTATTCACTTCAAACCCTGCAGTTATGTCTTCAGTGCAGTACACTGTACACTTGATACATGATCATTCTTATAATGCCAACATCACAAATTCCTCAAAAATTCAGAATAATATGGTCAGATCCTGAGGTGTTGTCATCCTTTGAAACAGATGTAATGATAGTGGTTGATACCAATAATTTGCCACTAGGATTTATATAGTTATGCTTTTTAACTCTCCACTCTACCGAAGAAAAGAGTACGTAGAGTGGAATATGCATTCTGCTGGGTCTACTTTTCCTCTTTACACCTAGCAAGATGTCATTTACCTGGAATTTGAGTTCAAGGAATTAATTTGGCATTAAAATAGATTTTGGAGTACTCAACACTTTTTTTTTTCCTCTGAGTGGTTCACAGGTTGTAGACTTCAAATACTTTAAAAATGTTGCTAAAGTGCATGACCAGTGTTGTAGCTGTTTCAGTTAAGACTGATAACTGTGCTAAGCCTCGGGGCAATGATCTGCTGTTAATACTTCCAAACCAATATTTACATCTACAGGGTGTTTGGTGTTGCCTAGATGCACATTACAGATCTAAATATTTCTCAGGATTGTTATTCTTAGCAATGATATCTCCCTTTCTTTTGCTGCAGTCATTTGAAGTATTTTTTAAGGTATTCTTGCTTGTGCCAGGAACATATACAGGTGTCAGCTAAGCAGTGTCAAATATAGTAGGAAATAGATTTCCTTATGTTGTAACGCATATAATTAAACTTAGGAATGATGTCTTACACTGGCTGCGAAATCAAACAATTAGACATGATAATGTGTTTTGAGATTGATTCTCCTTTCACTGAAGGAGACCAAAAGACAGTCAGGAACTGTCTGACTTGACTGGGTTTTCCTTGCATCCAACATAGAGGCTCAATTTTAGCCTGGGCTTGACCCATTGGAAGGTCAGAGGTGCAGTGTTCTTATGGGAGCTCCTGGAGACACCATTCAAGGGACTTACCTGGTAGTTTCCTGAGCTCTGGGGAGCATGGACACAGGAATGTTGGGAAACGAAATCTGCTGTTTTGCTCGGTTCCCATCACATATGCCGAAGAAAGGGCCTGACACAATTCATCCTGAATTGCCACAACTACCAGCATGTGGCCTTTCCACTTACGAACATTTTCATCCACTTAAGAGCAAAATAATTTCAGTTACAGTTTGCAAAGTGGATTCCAATGGTTTTATTGATCTTAATGCCTAGTCTTTAAGTCACAGTAGCATAATGCGATCATTTTCATGTCATAGAATCATAGAATCATAGAATGTCCTGAGTTGGAAGGGACCCACAAGCATCATCGAGTCCAACTCCTGTCCCAGCATAGGACAACCCCAGAATTCACACCATGTGTCTGAGGGCATTGTTCAAATGCTTCTTGAATGCTGTCAGGCTTGGCGCCATGACTGCTTCCCTGGGGAGCCTGTTCCAGTGCTCCACCACCCTCTGGGTGAAGAACCTTTTCCTAATATCCAACCAAAACCTCCCCTGGCATATTTTCCTGCCATTCCCTCCAGTTCTGTCATTGGTCGCCAGGGTGAAGAGGTCAGCGCCTACTCCTCCACTTGCTCTGGTGAGGAAGTTATAGACCGCAATGAGGTCTCCCCTCAGTCTTCTCCAAGCTGAACAGACCCAGTGACTTCAGCCACTCCTTGTACGGCTTCCCCTGTAAACCGTTCACCATCTTTGTGGCTCTCTTCTGGACACTCTCTAGTATCTTCATATCTTTTTATACTGTGGCACCCAAAACTGCACACAGTACTCAAGGTGAGGCCGCACCAGTGCAGAGTGGAGCGGGACAATCACCTCCCTTGACCGGCTAGCAACACTATGTTTGATGCACCCCAGGACACGGTTGGCCCTCTTGGCTGCCAGCACACTGTTGGCTCATGTTCAACTTGCCATCGACCAGAACCCCCAGATCCCTTTCCGCAAGGCTGCTTTCCAGCTTCTTGTTCCCCAGTCTGTATGTACATCTAGGGTTGCCATGTCCCAGGTGCAAAATCTGGAACTTTCCCTTGTTAAACTTCATGCGGTTGGTGTTCACCCACCTTTCTAATTTATCTAGGTCTCTCTGCAGGGCCTCTCTGCCCTTGGGGGTGTCAACAGCTACTCCCAATTTTGTGTCATCAGCGAACTTGGATAGTAGTCCTTCAAGTCCTGCGTTCAAATCAATAATGAAGATATTGAAGAGCACTGGTCCCAAGATGGATCCCTGAGGAATCCCACTAGTGACCGGTTGCCAGCCCAATGTAACCCCATTTACTATAACTCTTTGAGCCCTACCCGCCAGCCAACCGTTTACCCATTGCATTATGTGTTTATCCAGCTGTACGCTGGACATTTTGCCTAGGGAGATACTGAGAGACAGTATTGAAAGCTTTACTGAAATCCAGAAAGATTACATTGACTGGCTTCCCTTGGTCAACTAGGTGGGTAACCTTGTCATAGAAAGAAATCAAATTTGTTAAACAGGATTTTCCCCTCATGAACCCATGCTGGCTGGGACAAATGACTGCATTGTCTTTGAGATGTGTTTCAATAACTCCCAGAACAATTTTCTCCATAATTTTGCCAGGCACTAAGGTGAGACTGACAGGGCTGTAGTTACTGGGGTCATCCCTGTTGCCCTTCTTGAAGATTGGGACATGTGCCAACTTCCAGTCACCTGAGACCTCTCCAGATTCCCAAGAGCATTGAAAAATCATTGAGAGAGGACTCGCTATGGCGTCAGCCAGTTCTTTAAGTACCCTTGTATATCATCTGATTGCATATGATTGCATTATGATGCTATTATTGCAGGGAGACTCTCTGTTTAGAGTGTGGTATATGAATAAGACAAAAGGCGAAACCTTAATTTATCTCTAATGATTTTTTGATTATAAGAGCTCAGACAGTAGAGGCAAAATGTTTATTCTGGCAGAGTACACCAGTCTGTCTGAATCACATGATTTACCAGCCACTTCTGATCACACAAGATAAATGTAGGAAAACAGTCAAGCCCTCATTTATTAATTAGTGCTAAAAACTTACAAATTAACTCCTTCATTCTTCCTCTTTCCAAGCACAGGATTTTTTACTGAAAAACTGATTCCTGTATCATCACCAATGACTACTTGGCCTCCAGCTTTGCCCTACTGATTTCACTGCTGTTTCTGTTAACTTGAACTCCCGTTAAGGGTTTCTCTGATACCTTCAGAGCCCTTTCCTGGCCGTCAGTCAAGGACCTGTAAAGTCCACCTGAGGCAAGAGTGCTCTTTTCCATGGCTAGCGTGCAAACAAACATCCCATGTTGTCTCCTAGCAACCTAACTATCCTTCATAGGGCTCTCAGATGTTAATTGCTCTGTCATGTCCAACCACAAGTGTACCTCCCACCTCCTCCATGAAACCGTGAGAACCTGACACATTATCCGCAATGAGTAAGGGTGAAAGGACTCAGTGATCTGCTTTGATTCTCTGCCCAGGTGCCAAACAGTCCCAGACCTTACAGTGGGAAAGCACAGTTGTTACCGAGGTTCTGGTTACTTCTGTTTCACGCAGTGTGGGAGTGCATCAATGACAGACCTTTCTGCTAGATTAATGAAAAAGCTACATAGAAACATTAGTGTTCTTGGGAGTATGTTATGTGTGGTTAATCTGTTGTTGAAATGCTATATGATTTATTTGGTTTGGATACTTTTTTATTTTTTTTTAAATCCATAAAACATTTCATCTAATCTGTGGGACACATTATTAAGATAGAATTGTGCATACAGAGGTTAAACAATGGGCATCACTTCAAAGGTCTAAAGGCCAGTTATAGAAAGGTAGGAGATAGCTTTAACATCATGCTTTCATCCATTGGACTCTGTGACACTATTTGTTAGTGGTATCATTATCTCTGTCAGCTGAAGGAGTGACTTACATCCCATACCATTGAGAAAACAGGAGGGGAAAGGAGAAATGAGTTGGGGGTGGCAGGGCATTTTGACTTCTGGGGGATTTGAGCTGCAAACATAAGCATACAAAACAATTTCCTAAGATCAGCAAAAATACTTTGAGGTTTTAATTTGAGTTGTAGGGAAACAGCATTCTTTGAGTTGAGAACTTTGAAGCCCTTCCTCTGTTAACAGACAACGTTTTGCCATTCTTTACTTGCTGTGTTCTTTCCATGGATTTTTATTGCTTGTTTTCTACTTTTGTCTACTTCTTGACTGTCTTCATTCATGATCATTTTCTAAGACATCCAGAACTGATCTTGTAATGAATGTAAATCTACAGAAAGTGTCTGACTTCTGGCAAAGCCCCAGGGGCGTGGCAGCTTGCGCAGCAGTTCTCGCAGGCAGGGCGGCGAGCAGGGTAGGCAGGCAGGCGGGTATGGTTTCCACTCGGCGGGGCCCTAAGTCCCTTGTGGGTGCCAGAAAAGACATGGCAACCCAAACGGACCTGCCGCGGAAGCATGCGGAGGTGCAGGTGGCAGGCTGCAGGGAGTGCCAGAGCCTGGCCCTAGCACTCGAGGGTAAGGGAGACCTCACCTGTGTGAGGTGCGAACAGGTTGACGACCTGATCTCCTTGGTGGCCCATCTCAAGGAGGAGGTGGAAAGGTTAAGGAGTGCAAGAGCATCCCAGGAAGAGGATGGCAGGCAGTGCTGTTCCCTGCCTGTCCTGGGGAAAACGGACGGGCCCAATGCTCCCTGGGTAGTGGAGGATCCTCTTCCTCCTCCACAAGGAGCAGGAGGAGACCTAGGGGATGGGGGGGAATGGAGGCAGGTCCCTGCTCGGGGTGGCGGACGAATCCCATCCCGACCTTCCTCCCCTCCCCACGTCCCCCTGCAGAATGAGGCGCTGGAGCCTGAGCGTCTTCCTGAGTGTCAGGAAGATACAAATCTAGGTGAAAGATCCTCTACAGGGCTACGTAAACAGAAGCAACCAAGTAGGAGGGTTGCAACCAGCTCCAAAAAGGAGAAAAGAAAAGTAATTGTTATAGGCGACTCCCTGCTAAGGGGAACGGAGGGCCCCATATGCAGGCCAGACCCAACTCACAGGGAAGTCTGCTGCCTCCCTGGGGCATGGGTAAGGGATGTTGCCAGGAGGCTTCCTGAACTGGTGAGGCCCTCTGAGTACTACCCACTATTAGTATTCCAGGTGGGTAGGGATGAGATTGAAGAGAGAAGTCCCAGAGCTATCAAAAGGGACTTCAGGGCCCTGGGGTGTTTGGTAAAGGGGGTAGGTGCGCAGGTGATATACTCTTCAATTCCTTTGGTATTTGGTGAAAATAGGGAAAAGACTGTGAAAGTACAACAGATTAATATGTGGCTAAGAGACTGGTGCCGTAGGTGGGATTTTGGGTTTGTTGACCACGGGGCGGCTTTCATGGCACCAGGCCTGCTTATGCCGGATGGGGAACAGCTGAATCAGAAGGGGAAAAGGGTTATGGCCCAGAAGTTGGCAGGGCTGATCAAGAGGTCTTTAAACTAGGTTCGATGCGGGAGGGGGATAAGACCAGGGCAGCCACAAATAAACTTAGGGGTGACAGGCCTGCGTTGGGGGCAAGGCCGCTAGCCCAGATGAAGTGCGTTTACACCAATGCACGCAGTATGGGCAACAAACAGGAAGAGCTAGAGGCCACTGTACAGCAGGAAGGTTATGATGTGGTTGCCATCACAGAAACGTGGTGGGATGACTCTCATGACTGGAGTGCTGCTATGGATGGCTATAAGTTCTTTAAGAGGGACAGGCGAAGCAGGAGAGGCGGTGGGGTAGCGTTATATGTTAGGGAGTGCTTGGACTGTGTTGAAACTGAGGAAGATGGTGAGGATGACAAGGTTGAATGTTTATGGGTGAAGATCAGGGGGAAGGTCGGCAGGGCGGACATTACGGTGGGAGTCTGTTATAGACCACCCAACCAAGATGAGCAGGCGGATGAGGCGTTTTACAAGTGGTTGTCAGAAGCCGCCTGGTCGCCGGCCCTTGTACTCGTGGGCGACTTCAACTTGCCGGATGTCTGCTGGAAATACAACATGGCAGAGAGGAAGCAATCTAGGAGGTTCCTCGAATGTGTGGAGGACAACTTCCTCATGCAAGTGGTAAATGAGCCCACTAGAGGAGGGGCCCTGCTTGACCTGATGTTTGTGAACAGAGAAGGACTAGTGGGAGATGTGAGGGTCGGTGGCTGTCTTGGGAGTAGCGACCATGAAATGTTAGAGTTTTCGATAGTGGGGGAAGTAAGGAGGGGCAAGAGTAGAACTTCTGCCTTAGAGTTCCGGCGGGCTGACTTTAGCCTGTTTAAGAGGCTGGTGGACCGAGTCCCTTGGGAATCGGTCCTGAAGGGCAAATGAGTCCAGGAAGGCTGGACATGCTTCAAAAGGGAATTGTTAAATATTCAGGAGCAGGCTGTCCTGGGTGTGTAGGAAGGCAAGCCATCGGGCAAAAAGACTGGCCTGGTTAAACAGGGAACTTAGACTAGAACTTAAGGAAAAAAAGAGAACCTACTTGCTCTGGAAGAAGGGTCGGGTAACTTGGGAGGTCTATAGGGACGTGGCCAGGTCGTGTAGGGAGAAGATTAGAAGGGCCAAAGCTCAATCAGAGCTCGATTTGGCTGCTACAGTCAAAGACAACAAAAAAAGCTTTTACAAATACATTAACAGCAAAAGGAGGGTCAAGGAGAGCCTCCACCACTTGCTGGATGAGGAGGGTAGTGTAGTGTCAGGGGATGAGGAAAAGGCAGAGGTGCTCAATGCCTTCTTTGCCTCGGTCTTTAATGTCAAGACCGGTTGTCCTCAGGAGACTCGGCCCCCAGAGCCTGAAGTTAGGGATGGGGGGCTGTGTGAACCTCCCATGATCCAGGAGGAGACAGTTAGTGACCTGCTGTGCCAGTTGGACACCCACAAGGCTATGGGCCCGGATGGGATTCACCCTAGAGTAATGAAGGATCTGGGAAATGAACTTGCCAAACCACTCTCGATTATCTACTGGCAGTCCTGGTTAACTGGAGAAGTTCCAGCTGACTGGAAATTAACAAACATAACACCCATCTACAAGAAGGGTCGGAAGGACGATCCAGGGAACTATAGGCCTGTCAGCCTGACCTCGCTGCCAGGCAAGGTGATGGAACAGATCATCCTGAGTGCCATTACACGGCACATGCAGGACAATTGGGGCATCGGGGCCAGACAACATGGATTCATGAAAGGCAGGTCCTGCTCGACTAACCTGGTCTCCTTCTATGACCAAGTGACCCGCTTAGTAGATGAGGGCAGGGCTGTGGATGTAGTCTATCTAGACTTCAGTAAGGCATTCGACACTGTCTCCCACAGCATCCTCCTAGACAAACTGGCTGCCCAGGGCTTGGATGGGTGGACTCTTAAATGGGTTAAAAACTGGCTGGATGGCTGAGCCCAGAGAGTGGTGGTGAATGGGGCAAAGTCCAACTGGCGGCCGGTCACTAGCGGTGTTCCCCAGGGCTCAGTTCTGGGGCCGGTGCTGTTCAATATCTTTATAGATGATCTAGACGTAGGGATTGAGTGCACCCTCAGCAAATTTGCAGATGACACGAAGCTGGGTGGGAGTGTCGATCTGCTGGAGGGTAGGAAGGCCCTTCAGAGGGATTTGGACAGGTTAGATAGATGGGCCGAGACCAATGGCATGAGGTTCAACAAGAACAAGTGCCGGGTCTTACACTTCGGCCACAACAACCCCATGTAGCACTACAGGCTGGGGGAAGAGTGGTTAGAAAGTGGCCCGGCGGAAAGAGACCTGGGGGTGCTGATCGACAGCCGGCTAAACATGAGCCAGCAGTGTGCCCAGGTGGCCAAGAAGGCCAATGGCATCCTGGCCTCTCTTAGGAATAGTGTAGCCAGCCGGTCTAGGGAAGTGATCGTCCCTCTGTACTCGGCACTGGTGAGGCCGCATCTTGAGTACTGTGTTCAGTTCTGGGCCCAGCACTTCAAGAAAGATGTTGAGGTGTTGGAGCGAGTCCAGAGGAGGGTGACCAAGCTGGGGAAGGGTCTGGAGGGTCTCACCTACGAGGAACGCCTGAGGGAGCTGGGGTTGTTTAGCCTGGAGAAGAGGAGGCTCAGAGGTGACCTTATTGCAGTCTACAACTACCTGAAGGGAGGTTGTAGTGAAGTGGGAGTTGGCCTCTTCTCCCGGGCAACTAGCGATAGGACAAGAGGGCACAGCCTCAAGCTTTGCCAGGGGAGGTTCAGGTTGGACCTCAGGAAGAATTTCTTTACAGAAAGGGTTATTAGACATTGGAATGGGCTGCCCAGGGAGGTGGTGGAGTCACCATCTCTGGATGTGTTTAAGAAAAGACTGGACATGGCACTTAGTGCCATGGTCTAGTTGACAGGGTGGTGTAGGGGCAACGGTTGGACTCGATGATCCCTGAGGTCTCTTCCAACCCGGTTGATTCTGTGATTCTGTGATTCTGTGAATATGTGCATACAGAAACAGTTTAAAAATACATCTATATTAATTACTTACTTATGGTGCCTCAGGGCTGTTTATGGGAAAAGGAATAATTTAGAAAGCTAAATTTGTATTAAGCAAGTGAGATATATGTCTCTAAATTGGGCTTTTGGGGACTGTTTCAGGGTAATTCTGTGGTAACTCAGAATTTCAGGTAACTGTGATTCAGGTAACTGGTAATTTCAGGTAACTGTGATTCTGCGATTCTGTGTGATTCTGTGATTCTGTAAGAACATGCAGTGCTGATAAAACTTGCTAACTACTGGCTAGCAATGTGGTTACTAATATGAAATATGAAAGATCAGAAGCCAGTCCGTCTTAAGTAGTTTAAAATGCATAAAACCAGTAAAATACTGATTTGATCTGAAGGTTTTTGCCAGACACGTGGCCAAGGTATTGCTGTGAAAAACTAAATGGCTGACATTATTTCAACGTGGTGATATCTGGCTCTCAGAGTAGCGGGGGCATGTTGCCCCCTGAAAATCCTAGTAAGGGATTTTCAGAAAACATACCATTTAGTCAATGGTTGGTGTGCCCACAGCCTTCTGGTCCAAAGCACAGACCTCTGACATTTCACCTAATGGAATAATTAACACAGCAGTACAAGACTTTATAACTGTTTTGAGCATATAAGGTGCACACTGCCAGTAGTTTGTTAGATTAATAATTTATCTATAACAACATATTTGACAAGATTACAGAAGAAATAACAGTGGTTATCAGGAAGCTTGCACGGTAGAAAAGGTTGTGGTTAGAATCATAGTTTGAGAAAGCATGTAGTGTAAAAGTGTTCAAATAGATTAGTTTTGTATTTAAATATTAGACTCTCCCAGTTCTTCCCAATGTCTCATTTAAAAATCCCCTGATACTTGTAATCCATGTGAATATAGTTATTTTCCTGCTAGTAAAGATGGGATGAAAAAGAAATATTGAACATCTTCCAGTGGAGGAGATGGAAGGCATAGTCCAGGGGTTTTCAGGTCAGCGCTGCTTCTCTTTGGACAAAAAATACTTGGATAGGGAACTTCTCTCCCTTTCTGAAGACCTCTGGATTGGTCCTTCTGCCTTGAGGACCTTTGAGACAGGCCTTATAATTTAGCAATCGCAATACACAAACCCCTCTAGGGCACACTTTGAACACCCTAGGCAGCCCGAGTACTGCATCCAACAGCAACTGGACAAACCTGGGTGCCGTTGTTTCCTGTATCCCGGGCATGGGGATCTCACCTGTTCAAGTATTGTTCAGAATCATGGAGTGGTTGAGGTTCGAAGGGACCTCTGGAGGTCATCTTGTCCAACCACCCCCGCTCCAGCAGGGCCACCTATAGCTGGTTGCCCAGGACCATGTCCAGGTGGCTTTTGAATATCTCCAAGGATGGAGACTCCACAACCTCTCTGGGCAAACTGTGCCAGTCCTTGGTCACCTTCACAGTGAAAAAGTATTTCCTGATGTTCAGAGGGAACATCCTGTGTTTCAGTGTGTGCACATTGCCTCTGGTCCTGTCACTGGGCACTACTGAAAAGAGCCCAGCTCCACTGTCCTTGCACCCTCCCTTTAGGTACTTCTACCTGAGCCTTCTCTTCTCCAGGCTCCACAGACCCAGCTCTCAGCCTTTCCTCATGAGAGAGATGCTCCAGTCCCTTAATCATCTTTGTGGCCCTTTTCTGGACTCTCTCTGTCCATGGCTCTCTTGCGCAGGGGAGCCCAGAACTGCACCCAGGACTCCCACTGTGGCCTGACCCTCAGCCTGCTAGCAACACTCCTAATGCTGCCCTGGATTCTATTAGGCCTTCTTTGCAGAAAAGGGACATTGCTCGCTCCTGTTCAACTTGGTGTCCTCCAGGTCCCCCAGGTCCTTTTCTGCAAAGCCACTTTCCAGCTGGGAGGCCCCCAGGATATACTGGTGCGTGGGGTTGTTCCTCCCCAGGTGAGTTATGGTCTATTAAAACACCTGTGCTTAGTGGAAAGATCTACTTTGCTCCAAGTGGATTAAGGAGACAGTACTGGGTGACCAGGAACAGTTTGAAGATGAATACCGCCAGTCTTCTTGTACTTTTCTGAGCAATGTTTAATCTGTACTTTAAAGGTATCCCACATTTTCTGAGCACTCAGAACTGACAGGTGGATTTCCTCCAGGTACTCCTGAAAGCTCAGTGAAAAAATATTCCCTGCTTAAGCTTTTCTTGCATGCTGTCCTGCACGTACTTTCTTTAGGAATGCCACTTTGCCTGTTGATGGTGAAGTGAGAGGGAATATGGGTTCTTCTCACATGTTTGAAGGATTTGGAAATGAGCTTGAGCTGCCTGGGCAAGCGAGGGCCTTGGGATTAGCAGGAGGAAGATTTCACATTATACATTTGATTTTAGTTCAGTACACAGTATCCAGTGCCCATTATATAAAGTAGGGTTCCCTTCCTCATAGTTACATAGGAATATTTGTTCCATCTTTTAAAACACTTTTTCCTCTCTGTGGGGAACCTTCATTGCCAGGGCCCCAAGGGCAGCCTTAATTACCCTGATCAGCCTCTCCTGGGGCCTCCACCCACCCTGCACACAGCCCATTTAAGCTCAGCCTGGGGTTGTTGCTTCTTCCCTGAGCAGTGCAGTAGGAGTGCTGGGCTTTGTTGCTCCAGACCCCAGTATGATGGCTGTCTTGTCACTGTGGACTTGCTTGGGACACTGTGGAACTGCGTCTGACACTGGCTGCACATGATCCTGACTTAACTTCCTGGCTCAGTATCAGATCTGTGTTGTCATTGTGGGCTTGTCTGGTGATCTGGACTTGTAGCCACCTCTGGGGCTGCCCTGCTGCTTTACTGGGGTTGTGAGGTTAAGTCCTGCTGGCCCAGAGATCCCCATCCCTTGAGGAGCAGTCAGCTCCCACTGTGCCTGGACTGGTAAGCAATCTTTCAGCCTGCTTCTAGAGCTGGGGCAAAGCAGTTTAGATCAGCCCTAGTGTGTCAATATGATGGAAGGAAGGTTTTGTTTTGGTGAGGTTTGTGGCTTTTTTTTTGGGGGGGGCAGGGAGGAGCAGGGGGAAGAGGTGGTTTGTTGTTTTTTTGAAATCGTTTTGGAAAATCAAGATCTCTAGTTTAGCACAGAGATTTGAAAATAGCTGACTTATGAAACCTATTGGAAGTATTGGCATCACCTCACTTGGCTAGGTTGGAGCCTGAGGATGCATACTGTTTAAGCGAAGTCTGCCTTTTAAGTCTTGAGAGGCTTAAGCTGGCTCTGTGTGCAGTAACAACTCCAGAAACAAGTGTGCTTGGCTAATTATGTTAGGCTGGACTGATTACACTGGGTACTGTGTTACCCAAATACAGCTGCACCCATTTGGATGCAGGCTGGCAGAGTGAGCACAGTCTGTGGTCTCACACCATATGGGCAGCCTGGCTTAGGCCGCATGGCATAGATGTGCCTTCAGTGGGCATGACCAGATATTCCCAGAGGAGAGTGTTCCCAAGGCCCAAGAGCAGTTCAAGATGCTATTTCTCTGTTTCATGGCATCTTTTTCCTTGTCTCCAATTCTCGAGATACAGTTCTTGGAAACTGCTTGCTGTGAGGGCACGAAGGTGGGCAAGGAGCGCTTGCATTGGCATGCACTAGGCTGTGCAACCTGGCACAGCAGGCTTATCAGCCTGTCACGCAGTCCTGTGCTGCAACTGTGACCTCACTTTAGTCCCAAAGTAGTGTTTTAAGGAATGGAATGTATTTTTCTGTAGTCTATATAGGAGCACATATCCTAATTTGAAGTAATAACTAGATCTTGGAAGACTTTCCAAGGAAAGTAAAAGTCATTGTGCCTGTTTGAGGGGTGGGGAGGTCAAAGTTTGGCACCTAGCTGAAAGGGAAGGAGGTGTTGTGCCTTAAGGAGCTACGATCTGCTGCTGGACAGTAGCAGGTACGCATGTCCTGGGCCCTAGGTCTGAAGTAACTTGGCCAAGGGTTGTGGCAGACTAGCACAGAAGTCAGTGCTCCCTTGTCTTATTCAGGTGCTGCATGCAGCCCTTTATGGAATCTGGGATATTATGGCAGATCTACAAATAGATGGCTTGGTGCCCCTGGCCTGCAGTGGAAATGCTCTTGAGGTTCTTGCTAAGCACTGAGCCGAAATAGACGGTGAGGGATGTCTATTGATTGCTCATAAGCAATAATTCCAATGCCTTATTTCTAAAATAAAATAAATCTTTTTTTCTTGATAGTGAATTCAAGCTTGCAGAAGCTACCCAGACGCTCCCAGTGACTATTGTCAGCATGTGATGGTGTAGAATTAAGGCTGAGCAGTGAGGGTGACAGGTGATTTAATTATGTATTTTGTGATTTGTTTACCTTTTTCCTGAGATCTATATTTAGCTGTTCTGTGCATTCTGAAAAGACACAAACACTATGAGGCTTACCTAGCTCTTCAGTGGCAAAGTTTGGAGGCATTGAAGTCTAATTAAATGTTTGAATTTATTTCTAGAATTTAAAAACCCAGAGGAAAGGAATAACAAAATCCCTGCCGATGTAATCGTGACAGTTGTACATTATTTTTTTTCACTGTTGGTGAGCCAAAACAACAAGCACAAGAGTATTACATGCTAGTAAATGTGCAAATAGCACTTTGCTCATTTTCTGTGCAGCAGAGTTCCATTCATGGCTTGTTGATACTCAAACGCTTCTTCCTCTCAAGGCCCAAGGATCACAAAATGACCTGGCTGGTTGGATGCACAGCATAATGTTATCCAGGTTTCATCAGCTCCAAATGTTCAGTTCTTGTGATAAGAAATTTTGCCTTATTCTGACTGAGGTGTTGGAGAGCAGGCAGGTGCATAGACTGTGTGTATCCAGTGTAAATATAAAAGTAATGCTTGCACCTCTGCATTTTTGTAATCAAAAGTTTCAGTCTCCTTCCTGAGTAAATAAGGGCCATCCTATTTTACTTCACTTCTGTGATCTGTTTTCAAATTAGTATCTGACAGGTGAGGAAAGACTGTTGGATGTTGGGAAGCTGTTCTGAGGAGATGAGAGCTGTGCACCTCTGCTGATATTGCCTGATTTGGGAGGGCTTTGCCACTGGTACAGGCAGCGTCCTGAGCTGAGTGGCCTTTTGGGCTGACTTAGTACAGCGGTTTCTGTGTTGTGTTGGCTGAGGGAAATCTTTCTTTTGATCTGTGGGGGAAGGGGAAGGAGGAGATGAGACTGGCTGCCATCGGCACCATGTACTAGTGCAGTCACCTGTAACTGTGTGGGCTTTCACTGTTGGGAATAAGTATTAGGGGGTGACAAGTCGAGGATGAGGATTTTCTTTCTGTATTGGATTCACATGTTTCCTTAAAGTGTTCAAGTGGAATTTGTAAAACTGTATGAGGAAGGTCACGGGCATACCGCTGTGTCTGCATTTTCTCATTCGTTTCTGTTTCTTCCTCTAAATTATGGTCTTGTTGGTCTTCTTGCCATTGCCACTGTGGAGAGGAACCTGCTTCTTTTGTAGTTGCTGTCAATGCTTGTGACTCACACTTGCTTATCAAGGGCATAATTACATGAAAGCCTGACACTGGGATTTTTATGACACAAGGCCACGACTAAAGATTATTGTTCTGAGCTATAATTAAGCGCTTGTCTTATTGCAGTGGGTCTTGAAGGGCACTTGATAGTTATTATGAACTGTAAGTATGAATACATACAGATGACACAACAAACTGCATCTGTTACATCATTGCTAATGCAACAGAAAGCTGAATCCTTCCTCAGTTTCCTTCCCTCCTAGGCTTTTCCTAATCCCTGGATACAACTGCATGCTTCAGCATATGTTGTTCTGCTGTGCCCTGCATATAATCATCTGGATCTTGGTTTCTGGTGTCCCTTTTGGGCTGTTCCAACTACCTAGAGGAGAAGTAAAGCTGCTGGAGTTGCTCATTTTGCATGGGCCGAGGGATCTTTCCACTTTGGAGGTTTTTTTTGCCATGTGACCTCTGCAGCCAGAGCAGCATCAGTGTGTGGTATCTAATTCATCGTTCCTGCGGTGCTAGTGGTGATGTGACCGACACTGGGGGAGCTTGGTCTTGGTTTTGTATATATTTGTATATATTTATTTATTTCCATTATTATTATTATACTCTTTTTCATTATTATAGTTCATTAAAACTGTTTTAACTTTCCAACCCATAAGTCTCTCTCCCTTTTCTCTTTTCTTCCCTTTCTGGTGGGGGGAGGAGGGTTAACAGAGAGCATCTGCCACCAGTTTAATAGCCAGCCCAGCTTTAAACCGTGACAATACTATTCAGGAAAGTAAAAGCAGTCTTTGGAAACATACAAAGCGTTGAATCAAGAAGGCGGTAGTCATCCAATGCAAATAAATGGGTAGTGTTCAAGAAACCACGTAGGCCAAACAGATCTTTTCAAAATTGGACATATAATATTAGTATAGGATTGGCGTAGTATGTAGTATAACTTGCAGCATAGATTAGTATGGTATTAGTATAGGATTTAAGTGTATCTGAAAGGCGAGCCATTAAAATCCAGCTGCAGAGCAGTAAGTCTCAGCTAGAGTTAGCTGCTAGAAAAAGCTGAGCCTAGAGGCTGTTTCTGAACATCCATCCCTCTCTTGGGCATATGCAGAGGCTGAGTTGGAGCTTGGCATGGTGTGTCTTCTCCTTTCCTGATCCAGCAAACCTGTGGTGGGAAACTGTTCTCTGTCTAACAAGAAGTTTGAAGGACTTTAAACCTAAATCTTCCATCTCCCCAGTGCACCATGTGGTGCTAGTCATTGTCCCAGTAGAATTATTTAAGACACATGTAGGCCTAGACTCATCCTGAATTGAAGATTTTCGGTACCAAAAAGGTCATGGCTCTGAAGGCCCGAGTAATTACATGGGGCAGGCATAAACAGGAGAAACAAACCCAACTGCTGCAGAACAAAGATACCTGGCCAGAAGGCTGAATCAACAGGGCTGGAGTGAGTGACAGTCAACATAGGACTTCTGGCCATGCACACCCCTCCTGGATTATATCCAAGGAGCAAGAGGACATTTCCCAAAGATAAACTGGCAGAGGGGTGAGATTATAGGAGAAGGGAAACGGGCCTCAGTCATTGCTGTTAGCTGTAGCCAGGCTGGATTTGTGGGTGAAATGGGTCTGAGCCATTAGGGAAATGGCTTTTTGTTCTCTGCCTCCGTAAAACGAAAGGTTTGGCAGGCATTTCGTACTGATTAGGGAAGGCTATTCTGAATTGCATGGGAATTCATGATTTTTAAATGAAAACTTTCAGAATTGCCAAAGTAATACAAACATCACAAACTTTGTATGATGAAAGAGATCTCTACTGTATTAGACTGTTTTTTGGACAAAAATTGCCATGCTTTCTTATTTGTTATATCTCTGTACTTTTCCACACATAGAGCTCTCAAACATACCTAAAAGCTTTCTGTGGACTTTTCCCAAAAGTCTTACTCATTCTGAAAAGAAGCAAGCTTTAACCTAAAAGGAAAAAAAGCAACAAATAAGTGCAATGGAAAACATGCAGTGAAGTTTGACCTTCAGGTCTATCTTCAGTATCATAAAAATCTGTGTTGCAGCGCTTGCCGAGAGTCAAAGATATGAAATTTTGGTTTATAAAGAAAGCAGAGTTGTAAGCCAAACCTCAGTACAAGGGTATATATCTCACTTGAGCAATGCACATTCATGTTTTATCACCCTTTTGGGCTTTCCTCCATTCTAGGTCTTGAGATCAGGTACAGACAGAAGGACAGGTTATAAAGTAGGCAAAAGTGGTGTGGTCGTGGTCATCTCTTCTGTCTTTGAGTTCTGTGGTTTTTTTTTTTTTTCTTCTTTTAAATATCTGTTTATTTTTCCCTTATTTCCCTCCCGTCTGTAAAGAACAGGAAGCATTGTGCTGCCTTTCATTTGCCCATAACACTTGCAGTCTGCATTAAGGAATTGCAATCTCATTTTACGCTTTGTAGCTTTGGATTGCTGCCAGCACGGGTCAGGTGGGAGTTGGCCAAGAGCTGTCTTGGGACCTTTTCACCCTTTTTTTTTTTTTTTTTTGGTTTTGTTTTAGGAGCATCAGGGATTGGCCTTACCTCAAAACAAGGGGCTAAAACATGCGGGTTAGTGTTCAAAGGTAGCAGAGAGAATATTGTTTCACAAGTGCTTAAGTTGTGTGCATTACTCCCCTGCATAAAATGGAACAGATTGCCAGATTTAAGTGGAAGACTCTCTTTCCCCGTGCAGCCACCCTGTTCAAATTATCAGAAATTCTGGGTGTGTATCCTCTTCCTCTTCAGCTTAAGACATGAATCGTCTGCCTAGATCAAGGGATGTATTCTCACCTCGTCGCTTTCCTAACCCTAAAGGGGCTAGATAAGGGCATGAGTGGCCCTTTGATCTCTCTTTTGTTCTCCATCTCAGTAATTTGGTCTCCAGTGATCAAATGGGTTAATCCAATGCGTGTTACTGTGCTCAGTGTCAGGATAGTGGCAGCAATGTAATGGTTTGTCATGTATGAAATTCTGACTAGGCAGCTGAATTAATTCCTCTGCCCATAAACTCTATGAAACAAATTATAAGTTTTTTAGCCTGTTCAGTTATGACATGTTAATTTTTAATGTAAGTAAAGCAGTTTGAGGATTAAATTTGCTATTGTGTTGACAAAAGGTGTGTGAATTCTAGTTCCAAATTACATGAAAGGGTGGAATTCAGACTTTCTACCTCTAAAACACTTCAGCAGCTGTTGTTCCGTGGGGTCTTTGTTCAGCTGGGTGGATTTGCTCAAGTCTGTCCGTGCATCGCTGTAGAAGGGACACATTCACTGTAGAAACAGTGAAAAACCAGCCTTGGTTGTAGTGACCATGAGATGGTAGAGTTCAGGATCTCATGTGGCAGGAACAGAATAGCTAGCAGAATCGCAACCCTGAACTTCAGGAGGGCCAACTTTGGCCTTTTCAAGCAATTGCTAGGGGAAATCCCATGGGACAGGGTACTAGAAGGTAAGGGGGCCCAAGATAGTTGGTTAGCATTCAAGGACTGCTTCTTCCGAGCTCAAGATCAGAGCATCCCAACAGGTAGGAAGTCAAGGAAGGGTACCAGGAGACCTGCATGGCTGAACAGGGAACTGCTGGGCAAACTCAAGTGGAAGAAGAGGGTGTACAGATCGTGGAAGGAGGGGCTGGCCACTTGGGAGGAATATAAGTCTGTTGTCAGAGGATGTAGGGAGGCAACTAGGAAAGCTAAGGCCTCCTTGGAATTAAACCTTGCAAGAGAGGTCATGGACAACAGAAAGGGCTTCTTCAAATACATTGCAGGTAAAACCAACACTAGAGGCAATGTAGGCCCACTGATGAATGAGGTGGGGGCCCTGGAGACAGAGGATAAAAAGAAGGCGGAGTTACTGAATGCCTTCTTTGCCTCTGTCTATACTGTTGGAGGCTGTCCTGAGGAGCCCCGGACCGCTGAGGCCCCAGAAGAAGTCAGGATAGAGGAGGAATCTGTCTTGGTTGATGAGGGCTGGGTCAGGGACCAATTAAGCAACCTGGACGTCCATAAATCCATGGGCCCTGATGGGATGCACCCGCAGGTGCTGAGGGAGCTGGCGGAAGTCATTGCTAGGCCACTCTCCATCATCTTTGCTAAGTCGTGGGCAACGGGAGAGGTGCCTGAGGACTGGAGGAAAGCGAATGTCACTCCAGTCTTCAAAAAGGGCAAGAAGGAGGACCCGGGTAACTATAGACCGGTCAGCCTCACCTCCATCCCTGGAAAGGTGATGGAGCAACTTGTTCTTGGTGCTGTCTCTAGGCACATCAAGGATAGGGGGATCATTAGGGGCACTCAGCATGGCTTCACCAACGGGAAGTCATGCTCAACCAAATTGATAGCCTTTTATGAGGATGTTACCCGGTGGATAGATGATGGTAAAGCTGTGGATGTGGTCTATCTCGATTTCAGTAAAGCGTTTGACACGGTCTCCCACAGCATCCTCGCAGCTAAACTGGGGAAGTGTGGTCTGGATGTTTGGGTAGTGAGGTGGATTGTGAACTGGCTGAAGGAAAGAAGCCAGAGGGTAGTGGTCAGTGGGACAGAGTCCAGTTGGAGGTCTGTGTCTAGCGGAGTCCCGCAAGGGTCGGTTCTGGGACCAGTTCTATTCAATATATTCATTAATGACTTGGATGAGGGATTAGAGTGCACTGTCAGCAAGTTCGCTGATGACACCAAACTGGGAGGAGTGGCTGACACAACGGAAGGCTGCGCAGCCATTCAGAGAGATCTGGACAGGCTGGAGAGTTGGGCGGGGAGAAATTTAATGAAATATAACAAGGGCAAGTGTAGAGTCCTGCATCTGGGCAAGAACAACCCCATGTACCAGTACAAGTTGGGGGCAGAGCTGTTGGAGAGCAGCGTAGGGGAAAGGGACCTGGGGGTCCTAGTGGACAGCAGGATGACCATGAGCCAGCAATGTGCCCTTGTGGCCAAGAAGGCCAATGGCATCCTGGGGTGTATTAGAAGGGGTGTGGTTAGTAGGTCGAGAGAGGTTCTCCTCCCCCTCTACTCTGCCCTGCTGAGGCCGCATCTGGAGTATTGTGTCCAGTTCTGGGCCCCTCAGTTCAAGAAGGACAGGGAACTGCTAGAGAGAGTCCAGCACAGAGCCACGAAGATGATTAAGGGAGTGGAACATCTCCCGTATGAGGAGAGGCTGAGGGAGCTGGGTCTCTTTAGCTTGGAGAAGAGGAGACTGAGGGGTGACCTCATCAATGTTTATAAATATGTAAAGGGCAAGTGTCAAGAGGATGGAGCCAGGCTCTTCTCAGTGACATCCCTTGACAGGACAAGGGGCAATGGGTGCAAGCTGGAACACAGGAGGTTCCACTTAAATTTGAGGAAAAACTTCTTTACGGTGAGGGTGACTGAACACTGGAACAGGCTGCCCAGGGAGGTTATGGAGTCTCCTTCTCTGAAGACATTCAAAACCCGCCTGGACGCGTTCCTGTGTGATATGGTCTAGGCAATCCTGCCCCGGCAGGGGGATTGGACTAGATGATCTTTCGAGGTCCCTTCCAATCCCTAACATTCTGTGATTCTGTGATTCTGTGAAACTCGGCAAGACTTTGGGATTGAATTGGATCCAGATATGAAAAATTAATAGCACTCCAGTCCTATTACAGACATGAAGCAGTTTTCTTTACAAAGGCCAAAAAGCCCAATAATAGAGCAGACCAGGTGGGTGAAGACACTGTCTGAAAAAGGATTTGGGGTGTTTGCCACATGGTAGAGCAGAAGAGACAACTTGAGGACATTTAGGTAGTGAATGGAGAACGTTGGTTCTTTCATTAGTTGACTTTTGTGCAGGATCCTGCACAAAAATGTTGCTTTCAGATTGTTTAAATATAGGGAACATCTTTAAGGATATGAAAGTCAAATAACAAAGCGTGCATTGCGGCAATTCCTGTGACTCCCTGGATGCTGATTTGAATCAGAGTTTAATGCTTAGCAAGTTAGTCTCTTTAGACCACCATCTAGCGTAGAAATACAACTTCAGAAACCTTATGCTGACTATGGTTTTAAGTAGTAAGAGCACTGACATGTATATCTGTTATTGCTTCAGTCTTGAATCATGTACTTGCAAAATTATCTTAATAACTTTTATTTACTAAGACAGTTTTATTCCAAAATAAGTGGAACCTCATAAAGATCCTGAAGAGAGAAGGAAGAGTTCCCCTTTTCCACTTGTTATGCTGTACCTCAGTTATTCCTTTGTTCCACAAATGTCTTACTTGAGTGGTAGTCCTCATTTCCAGCCATGCTGTGGGTGCACATATGTCCCTAAATGTCAACGCCCTGTTACCCTCTATTTCATCTGTTCTCATTCATATAAGCATAAGACACCCCAGGTCATATAGTTCCACTCAGCTATGTTTTTCTACTCATCTACTCTCCAAAGTTTCTTTCTTTTATCTTTTATCATTTATCATTTTTATTACGCAGAACAGAGTTTATTTTTGTTATTTTTCTGTATGTGGTCTTCTTGATCACTACCGGTGCACAGAATGGTTTAGGCTATTGCCTGGCATCATTTGCCTCCAGCACTTTGCTCTCCTCCATTCTTCTCTATAATCATCTAGTCTTTCCATTATCTCCTTCAGAGTACCTCTGACCTCTGTTTCATGTCTCAAGAAGAAGATGGCTGTACTAAAAGCTGTTGTTTGTAAACTTTGTACAAAGTACATACCTCCATGAGAGATGCAGATATCTCATTTGAGAGATGGATGAACCCCATGTACTTGTATAACATGTGGCTCCTATAAGCCCTGTGTTAAAAAAGATCATCAAAATAATTTATTTAGGTTCTTGGTTGAGAAATCACCAAGTGCCATTTCTGACAGTTGCACCTAGTTGTGGCCTGAGTTGGTGTCAGCCCGTGTCTTCACGCTCCATTGCTGGGTGCCTCTTTTATGGTTGCTTTCTCCATAAAACAAAGACTGGGGAATACCTGTGGGACAGGTCCCTGCTGAGCCTTCCCTGAGAAAACGAGCTGTAGCTTTCTCTGCTGAAGACACTTGAGTGGCACATCTTGGGTCTGCGTGACATTGCAGAGCCTTCAACGGGCTGGTAACTTCTATGGGCAGAGGGAGATCAAGGGGCAGGAAATGCAGCAGTTATGGGGAGCTTCAGCTGCACCCATTACACCTCAGGGAGCTGCTAATCAGAGAATCAAGAGGGGAAGAAGCAACGCTGGCCTTGGCCTTTTCCAGGACCTCATTCAAAGTCTTGCTTTGAGGTAGGTAGGAGACAGCTCTTGGGGGAGGGGAGCCAACTCTGATGGGCAAAGGAGCTCAAAAGGGCTAGCAGGCCTTTACAGATAATCTTCTCCAAACACGAGAAAAGCCCATGCTGATGCTCAAGAAAAAAACCACAACAGGTATATCAGGAGGCTGGCATGGCTAAACAGGGAATTCATGGCAGGGCAACGCAAAAAAAGATGTATACGGGTGGTGGGAGTTAGGACAGCTTCTGAAAGACAATGTAGACAAGCTGCTGAGGTGTGCAGGGATGCGATCAGGAAAACCAAAGCTAAGCCGGGGTTAGCAAGGGATATGAAAAGCAACAAGACGGGTTTCTGCTGCTTTGTCAGTAGTAAATCAGGCAAAGAACGTATGTGCCTGCTTGCCAAATGGCTTGAGTGATACAGTAACAGCAAATGTGGGCAAAGCTGACGTCCTCGGTGCTGCCTTCATCTCAGTCTGCACTGATGTTGTTTCCAGGCGTTATAGCCCAGAGGCGGGGGTCAAGGAGCAGAGGAATTCCAGTATGAGAGGACGTTCAACGCAGTGGTCTCCTAAGAAATCGTGTCCCATACAAGTCCATCGACCCTGATGGGATTTGTCTGAGGGTGTTGAGTGAGCTGGCTGAGGTCACTGCGAGGCCGCCCTCTGTCATCTTGAAAAGGTTGTGGAGCTTGGGGGAGGCACCAAAGACTCGAGAGCGCCAAATGTTGCACCCAATCTTTACAAAAGGCAAGAGGATGACCTGAGGAGCTCCGGGACAGTCATCCTCACTTCTGCCCCTGGGGAAGGTAGGGACCGAGTCCTCTTGGTAGCCGTCTCTGGCCAGAACAACTATGGTGTTACCATCAGAACTTGGCGTGGAGGAAGAACTGTCAGAACGGGAACTACCCACTCCAAAATTGATCTGTCCAAGACCTGGCAATTGGCGAAAGCAAGAATTTATTAATTGGACCAAGCTATTATCCCAGAGTCGTGGTATTTTGAACTTTGAAAAGGATAAAATTAGCAATAACTGGATTGAAAATTTAGGGACATTCCTCACAGAAAGCTCATCACTGTGTTACAACTAAGGGCTAATGTTTAGCCTACAAGGGAGTTTCTTGCGAGGGGCAGGCAAGAAACACAAATTAAAGCCTGCTGACATTGTAGGGGAGAGAATGAAATGTGCACATATAATTGGCTACTGCCCAGCAGGACAAGATGCTAGAATTAAAAGACGTAATCAAATTTGTGAATTATTAATTGAAGAAGCCAAAAAGAAGGAATGGCTGATCTTTCAAGAACCACTCTTGAGAGACGAAAAAGGAGAATTGTTTAAACCTGATGTGGTATTTGTTAGGGAAAATGAAGCTTATGTTGTTGATGTTACGATTCGATATGAAAGTAAATTAACATCGTTAAGTGAAGCTGCGGCAGAAAAAGTAAAGAAATATCAACATTTAAATGATCAAATTCAAGAAATAACAAATGCTACTATTATTAAATATGTTGGTTTTCCCTTTGGTGGACGAGCAAAGTGGTACAAAGGCAATTATGAATTCCCGGAAAACCTTGGACATTCAAAATCCTGACAAGACAAAGTTGCGCGTCGATTATCCAGTCAGGCGCGTTTTACCTCTGTTGATACGTCTGTATGTTTGCTGCAGAAGCACATGTTTAAAGTAAGGATTTGACTATTATTGCCTGTTGTATGTTGACTTATTTATTTATTTATTACTTAATTTATATCAATAAAATCAAACAGACAAAAATGGGATCTTGTGATGATTACAATAATCGTGATGCTGTCACGTAACCGGATATGACAATAGGTGGACGGGCCACCTCCACTTAACTCGGAAATGGAACATGTAATTATTACATGCTCGATCAATAGCCGTCTCTGGCCACATGAGAAACCCACATGGGTGGGGATAGCAACGTCAACTACATTGTTAGAAATACCAAGACTATTTCTGTAGTTTTCACACATTTATTGAATAATTTGATCACTAGGGGGCTGGTGGGTGTCCCAGCTGCTGGCCTGGCCCAGGTCTCGCCAGCTCCTGGGGTAGCCTCCTACTGTTGCCGGCGGGGTGGCCTCTTGTTTGGAGGTGAGTTGTCCTCAGGGTTGCCGGCCTTCCTCTTCGGGGCTCACCGGTGGCCCCCAGGGGAGTGTCTGCTACCCCAGCTGGGAGCGGAGGGCCCGGCCCCAACTTCCTCCTGCTGCTCTTCTTGCTCCCTGTGGGTGGGAACGGGGGCAGAGAAGGGGCTGCCAGCACCCCCACCAAGGGCAGCCGATGAGGCGCTGGGGAGCTCTTCTGCCTCAGATCTGCCAGGGCTGCTGGAGGGGGCTGGGCTGGAGGCAGCACACCCTTCTCAGGAGGCAGCGGGGCCAAGGGCAGCCACAGGGCTGCCTGCCTGTTCCTCGGCAGCATCGGCGTCCTCCAGGCCCATCCGACGTCGGGCCTCCCTGCCACACCGGTCTATGATGGTGGCAACGAGCCAGTGCACAAAGCCCCTCGTGTGTGGACCCAGGGCAGCCTGCAGCAGTTGGATCAGGGCTTCCTCATCCAGCCCAAAGAGGTACAGGTTGAACAGGATGAGCCTCTGTGCTGCTGCTCCTGCTTCCCAGGCATCCTCAAAGATGAGTCGCAGCTCCTGTTGCAGCCAGGACAGCATGGGCCAGAGTAGAGCTGGGTCTTCTCGGAAGAGGAATGCCCAGATGTAGGGATGGAGGCCGCCCACAGGAGCCCTGGGCACCAGCCCCGCAGCTGATGGCTGAGATGCTGCAGGGTGATGGATATGGTCCTGGTGGACAACAGCTGCTGGTGCCGCAGGTGGTGGGATGACATGCTCCTGGAAGTCGTCATCCCCCTGCACCGAGTGCAAGATGGAGGTCACCCTTCTCTTGCAGAGAGGGCACTCGGGCTTGCTCTCAGCCCACTGCAGGATGCACGTGTAGCAGAAGGCTACATGTGGTGGAGGCACGGCATCACGTAGCTGGCCTCCTCCCAGCTCTCCAGGCAGATTGGACAGCGCTTGTCCAGCTTCATAGCCATGCTCCTCTCCACGGGCTGTAGTGGGCTGGGGGGAGCTGGGGATGACGAGCCGCTCCCTCTGACGGGCGCTGCAGCAGCAGGTGTCGCGCTAGAAAGGGAAGCGAGGCCATGGTCATGGGCTGGCCCAGGGAGGGCTGGAAGAAATGGCCAGGTCCCCCAAGAAGGAAACCCTCCCAGCTCCTCAGGGTGAGGTGTCCCCTCCCAGCTCACCTGTGCTGCTGCGAGCGTGCCTGCTGGGTGCCCCGGCTGCCTGAACGTGGCAGGGCCGGGGGGAATCCTCCGACGGCTCTGGGGTCGGGCACCGAGAGCTGCAACGAACAACTCCCCGAGCACGACACCAGCACCAAAGGCCTCGCTCAGCACTCCAAACCTCGTGACCTCACTCAGCTGGAGTGTGGGCACGAGCCGGCCGGGTGAGACTTGGCGCCCGAATTTATAGCAGCGAGGGACGCCGCGTCACAATGCATCGGTCGGGGATGTCATAGTCTGTCACTTGGAAACGTCACAGCTCATCCCTCAGCGACAACAAAACCCATCACTTGGGGACATCACGACGGACCATCCTCACCCACAGTGCTCGCCCCGGCAGCGCTGCAGCCCCAGCACACGCCTCTGGGGTTGCCACAGCGCCACTGCCCACTCCATTCCTCCATCTCTTGTCCTGTACTCAGCATCGGTGTTTCATGCTGGTCACTGAGGCCTCGGCCGTGTCTTCCCAGGGCCCCGTCAGGTCTCTCTGGCTGGGGCAGACGTCTCCAGGCACACATGGCAAGAGGGTTCACTCGGTAACACCTCGTGCCTCCCTGGGGGGCTGCAGGACAAAGTGCCACAGGCTCTCCCCACACCCCAGCACTGCTGGCCAGCCCACTGGGCTCCCCTGCTTCCTCCCACGGGGAGGACTTGGCTCACTGTTGGGGATTTTCTCTTACTTGTAGAGCCATCAAACCAATGTCTCCAACCCCAAGATCTACATGTCCTCTTGCCGAAGGTCGTTGCACCCCTCACCCCCTGTGGTGATACCACAGAACATGGTCATTTTTCCAGAAGGGTTTTTGTGTTCCGTTCCTGATGCCCTTTGGGCCAGAGAGGGGTTGGTTGGGCCCCAGTGTCCCCTAGTCAGAGTGTGCAGGGCGATGGGGGGACACAGCACCAAACAGCCCCAGCGCCTCTGCCTTCTGTGAGCCATCAGAGCAGGCTTTGGGAAGAAGGTGGAGCCTTTTCCCTGTCAAACCTCAGCTTGGTCTGGGGGCTCATGGGCGGGAACTGCTGGTAGTGTGGAACTGCTGGTAGTGTGGTTTAGCGACAGGAAGGGCGATGGCTGCGTGCCCGTTTCCTCAGCGGGGCTCTCCAGCCCTCAAGCCTGGAGGCCACAGGCTGGCTGGCAGCACGTAGCCATGCCGCCACCATCCCTCCTACCCACCTGCTGGGGGCCCGGCCAGGCATTCCCCCGGGGGGTCTCGGGGCCAGCATCAAAATAATTTGTGTAGGTTCTTGGTTGAGAAATCACCAAGTGCCATTTCTGACAGCTGTACCCAGTTGTGGCCTGAGTTGGTGTCAGCCCATGTCTTCATTCTCCGTTGCTGGGTGCCTCTTTTATGGTTGCTTTCTCCATAAAACAAAGACTGGGGAATGCCTGTGGGACAGGTCCCTGCTGAGCCTTCCCTGAGAAAACGAGCTGTAGTTTTCTCTGCTGAAGACACTTGAGTGGAACGTCTTGTGTCCGCACGACATGGGCCAGTAACTTCTATGGGCAGAGGGAGATCAAGGGGCAGGAAATGCAGCAGTTATGGGGAGCTTCAGCTGCACCCATTACACCTCAGGGAGCTGCTAATCAGGGAACCAAGAAGGGGAGAAGCAACGCTGGCCTTGGCCTTTTCCAGGACCGCATTCAAAATCTTGCTTTTGAAAAGCTGTTCTGTAACAGTGACAGTAATGCATTTTGTTCTTGCAAGGATGTTGAGAGAGAGGCCAAAAAGTCATCCACAGTTGTATTTTAATTCAGAAAGGGGAGTTATGTGAAATCGAATAAGGTTGTTATAAGGAAGCTGAGAGGGCAACTCAGAGCTATATCCTTGTGGTTGGCATGGAGGTATTTAAGGACACTACAGTAGGAATTAAGAGCCACAGAGTCACAGAATGGTTAGGGTTGGAAGGGATCTCTGGAGATCATCTAGTCCAACCCTTGCCAAATCAGGTTCCCCTAGAACATGTTGCACAGGGCAATTTCCAGGCAAGTTTTGAATATCTCCAGAGAAGGGGACTCCACAACATCCCTGGGCAGCCTGTTCCAGTGCTCTATCACCCTCAAAGTAAAGAGGTTTTGTCTCATATTTAGATGGAACTTCACGTGTTTCCGTTTGTGCCTGTTGCCCCTTGTCCTGTTGCTGAGCACCACTGAGAAGACTCTGGCCCCATCCTCTTGACACCCACCCCTAAGTTATTTGTAAGCATTGATAAGACCCCCTCTCAGTCTTCTCCAGGCTAAACAGACCCAGCTCCCTCAGCCTTTCCTCATAAGAGAGATGCTCCAGTCCTCTGATCATCTTTGTAGCCCTCCGCTGGACTCTGTCCAGTAGTTCCTTATCTTTCTTGAACTGGGGAGCCCAGAACTGGACACAGTACTCCAGGTGTGACCTCGCTAGGGCAGTGTAGGGGTGGAGGAGGATAACTTCCCTCGACCTGCTGGTCATACTCTCTCTCATGCACCCCAGGATACCATTGGGCTACTTGGCCACAAGGGCACATTGTTGGCTCATGGGGAACTTGTTCACCAGAACTCCCAGGTCCTTCTCTGCAGAGATGCTTTTCCAGCAGGTCAGTCCCCAGCCTGTACTGGTGCAGGAGGTTATTCCTCCCTAGGTGCATGGGCCCTACACTTGCTTTGTTGAACTTCATTAGGTTCCTCTCCGCCCAGCTCTCTAGCCTGTCCAGGTCTCGCCGAATGGTAGCACAGCCTTCTGGTGTATCATGCCCTTACAACTTAATTAGTGATGCCAGAGAAATGCAGCAGTGAGTGCAGGCCCATGAGGTGATGCTGAGGTTGCTCAGTAAGGGTATGGGAAGTGGTTAGTGGGTCAGATGGCCACCCTGCTTCAGGTCAGTCTGGAGGAGAGGGCAGACTCGGACACTTGCTGAGCCCTTGCCAGGCTGCCTGGATAGTGGTGGAAAACTGCTGGTGTGGTCAGAAACAGAATGTCCTGCAGATCGCAGAGGGCAGAAGGGGAACACTGATGGGTCTCACAGGGAGAGAAGAGGAAGCATTTCTGCAGCGAAGGTGCCACACTCGACAGTGTTGTTGGCAGTTACCATGTGGAAGAGGAGAGACCAAGAACTTTTGCACAGGGGCTTAAAAAAGGAGCACAAGTGATACTGAGCAGCGTCCAGTTGTGCATGAGGAGGCACCATCTGAAGATATTAAGAAAGCCATGCTGAAGCGTTGGCAAAAGAGGAGGACCTTCCATCTGATTTCATCACAGAGGGATAGTGCAAGTTTGGAGGAGCAGTCAGTCTCTGAAGTGCATGCAAGAAACATCAGGAGGAACCAGACGTGCCTGGGGGGCTGGGATAGTCCTTGTTTCAGGCTGTTCTGGACCATTTGTTTCTTTACAGCTGAGAAAGCCCAGAGGTCTGAGTCAGCCTGTGGATCTGATCAGGGGCCATGATGCTGAGCATCTCATGGGTGTCGTGAACAAGAACAGAGAGGCCCATGTGAAGACAGAGGTCAAGGAGCCACCAGTTTGGGTGAGTGACATACCGTTCCCCCTGTCTTCTGTATCCTCCCTCCCGAGCTGCTGTGCTATGGAATAGAACTTTCCCAGAGATGCTGAGCTTTCCTCCCCGGGGACGGAGATCACAGCCCTTTGCAGGAGCTGCCTGTCTGCAGCATTCAGATGGCGTGCTGCAAATAAAGGCTTAAAAGCACTTGCTTATGTACTTTCTTTTCCTTAAAAGTCACGAGTGAGGTGAGGGGATTCCCTGTCTCTTCAGGTGAGACCAAGCCTTGATTTTTCTCACCTTGTACTACCTTAGACCATGGCCTCTAGTGAGCCGACATCATAGAATCATAGAATCATTTTAGTTGGAAAGGACCTTTGAGATCATCAAGTCCCACTGTTAACCTAACACTGCCAAGTCCACCACTAAACCATGTCTCTAAGCACCACATCTACACGGCTTTTAAACACCTCCAGGGATGGTGACTCCACCACTTCCCTGGGCAGCCTGTTCCAATGCTTGACAACCCTTTCAGTGAAGAAATTTTTCCTGATATCCAATCTAAACCTCCCCTGGCACAACTTGAGGCCATTTCCTCTCGTCCTATCGCTTGTTACTTGGGAGGAGAGACCGACCCCCACCTCGATGCAACCTCCTGTCAGGTAGTTATAGAGAGCGATAAGGTCTCCCCTGAGCCTTCTTTTCTCCAGACTAAACACCCTTACTTCCTTCAGCTGCTCCTCCTCAGACTTGTGCTCCAGACCCTTCCCCAGCTTTGTTGCCCTTCTCTGGACTCGCTCCAGCACCTCAATGTCTTTCCTGTAGTGAGGGGCCCAAAATTGAACACAGTATTCAAGGTGCGTCTTTCTGCAAATCTAAATGAATCTGCTTTTTTTTTCTGACCACGAGTGAAGATACATTGTTCTTTGCCACTATATCAACATTTCTAGCTTGTTTTTGAACAATATGACTACTTAATGAGAAGGTGACATTTCACAGTCTACAGTCACAAAAGAGCAGTGGCGGTTGCAACAATAAACACTTTGTCCCAGGACATACAAAGCTTGTAAACATCCCCCCAACCAAGGCTTACCCTTAGGCCATTGTCAGCTGGCCTGAGCACTCCACATGGGCCAGTCCAGCGGGGCCACGCAGCACTTGGCTTGTCAACACAGAGATTGACACAGGGACTCAGAGCTGACCGGGCATTCAGTAAGAGAGAATTGCGCACAAACATTCAGTAAAAACTACATTTGTGTGGGAGAGTAACGCTGCGTGACTGGGCTGAGCGTTGTGAGACTGAAGTTGCGTGCTGCGTTGGGCAACTTTTTTTTAATTATTATTTTACACATACTGGAGACTTCACGCAGCATCTTTTATCTAAGAACAATCTGGCATATTAGTTTTACCTTAGCAGATATAGAGATACCCAAGGTACCATAAATAAAAGCCAGTACCCAAAGTTCACTCTGACAGAAGCCTGACATTCTGGGAGAGAAATGCACAACTATTTCTCTCTTACACTGAACTGGAATGGATGGAAACACACCAAATGCACACTCAGAGAGCCTGCATCCTTCTTGTCCTTTCAACTCTTTCCTGCTCAGCACGCGCAGGGTTCACAAGGCAGCCACACATCACGTTCCTCTTTCTTCTTTCATAACTGCGGCTTAAAAACTCTTCACATCCCCTGCAGTTTTAGCATTGCTTGTTAATGGCTTCGCAGCTGAATGATACCAACCACCACAAGCTTGACCTGGCTTCTCACTACAACTAAATCTATGTTTATTTTGTTCAGTGGCTGATAAGATATTATAGCACGTCATAAGTAGTTCCAGTTGTTAATTTGCTAAGAATTCATGGCAGTTAGTGCCCTGACAGGGGAAGGCTTTGACCTCACTCTTTGTGCTAGGTTTACCACATTGCAGCGCACATGGGCTGAGGGAGCTGGGTCTCTTTAGCTTGGAGAAGAGGAGACTGAGGGGTGACCTCATTAATGTTTAGAAATATGTAAAGGGCAAGTGTCATGAGGATGGAGCCAAGCTCTTCCCAGTGACATCCCTTGACAGGACAAGGGGCAATGTGTGCAAGCTGGAACACAGGAGGTTCCACATAAATATGAGGAAAAACTTCTTTACGGTGAGGGTGACCGAACACTGGAACAGGCTGCCCAGAGAGGTTGTGGAGTCTCCTTCTCTGGAGCCATTCAAAACCTGCCTGGACGCGTTCCTGTGTGATATGATCTAGGTAATCCTGCTCCGGCAGGGGGATTGGACTAGATGATCTTTTGAGGTCCCTTCCAATCCCTGACTTTCTGTGATTCTGTGATTCTGTGATGCACTGAACTGTAACGTGCAGGTTGTCACCCAAGTCACCTGAAGGTGTCTCAATTAAATGGAATTACCATTCCAATTAAGCAGCTGTCCTTGCCACAAGTATCATTAGGTGTAAATTGATTCCTTAGGAAGCATCTTGATTACTAAGTAGAGTTTTCTAGTTAAGCAGTGCACTGTAGTAGTTAATGAGGATTTATAGATCAATGCAGTAAATTGCAACAGCTTTTTGCTTGCCAAAGCTAATTCATGTTTTATCAGAACTTTTAGGTCAGTAATGTCTGTCATGCTATAGGATTAGGACTAAGTGTGGTCATGGTACAGAGAAGGGACTTTGTTGATTTGTATCTTGCCATTCAAACACACATGTGGGAACTTGTTTGAAAGACTGCATATATATTCTCAATACAAGCTCTGGGGAGCAGACCACCGCTGAGCAATTCAAGAGAAACTTTATTATTTAATTGCACATTAGGACATACTTTTAAATTTGAAAGACTGTGTTATGATATAATGCACAGTTTGTGTGGATTCATGTAATGTGTACTAATAAAAAAAAAAGAACCAAATGTCCAGGTCAATTAAAATTAAGAGCTGTAATTAGGCCACTGTATTTTCTACGTAAAATAGATGCTAGTAAACCCTAGAGTTTCAACACCCTGTTTTGCCGTTACCTGTTTTTTTAAACTCTTAAATGTGAAAATATTTCTTCATTGTGAATTATCAAAATTTGTAGCAAAATTTACATTATAACTGCTCTTCAAACTCTTCTCCAATACCTGTGAAAAATTTAGATCCATCTGTGTAGCTAAATATTACTGGCAGAACAGGAGAGCTAGCAGTGCAGAGAAGGATTTTAAATCGCTAGCGGCAGCTACTTATGCAAGCAAAACCTGTGACCTTCTTGCTGTTTCTGGACATGGCAGCTGGAAAACTTAAAGAAGCATCCGTCTGGCTTTGTTACACACATATTTGGAGAGGTACAAGGGAGAGCTGCATGGGAGTCAACTTGGAAGCTGCACTAGAATTTTCTAAGTACTACAGGTCATGAAGGCACTTTTGCTGAACTGCTCCTTTCTTTATCTCCCTTCCTCTAGTGTTTCTTACTAATTAGGTGCATGTGAAGCACAACATCCTGAGAGTGAAGCTGTCTGATTTCATTGTACCACTTTTAAAAAAATACACAGATGATGTAGAGGCAACTTTTTTCTAAAGAGCTGTACCACAAATACCATTTTAAGGATGCAGTGGAGCAATTTGTTCCTAGCAAATAGTCAGTGGTAACAGTTCTGCAAACTAGGGAAATCATTATTAATTACCAGCTACATTTATTTTTCAAACCGAAACATATGAAAAACCTAAATCTGTTACTCTTTTTTTTAATTGGAATTTAAGAATTTTGTCAAATGGGGATAAGGCAACCCACATACCCAGCCATAACAGGCTACAGTTGGTGCCACTTATAATGTAGATTTTAAAAGCAGAACGCTGCCCTGGCCACTGCATTCCTCAATGCTTTGCTACACACCCCCCTTTGTTACTGCTTTCTTCAGGCATGGCACATCCTAAAACTGCAGCTCAAGAGAAAATTGCTTGTATTGAAAAGGACTGAATCCTACAATTCTGCCATGTTTCCTTTAGTTGGGTCTCAGGTCGCACACTGTACCATGCATAAGGAACTAACTGGAGGGATGGCCTTTTTCCAGGCACTTGTATGTGATGATCCTGCTCACAGCAACCAAAGTTTAAAGAGTACTGAAAAGTGCCCAGTTCTTAGGAAGATGCAAAGCTGTATGGAATAGTTGCCACCATTGGCAATTATGGTATAAATTACCTAATGCACAAGCAGATTATTTTTATACTGTAACTAACTTACATGAAAGGTCTGTTATGCAGCCTTCACACAATGCAGGTCACATCGCTCTCAGGAATATATTTATGCTTCCATAATTTTGCTGAGAATGTAGTTTGGGAACGACTGACTCAGCCAAACAAACCATTGGGCAGCCGTTACTACCACCACCGCGTCTTCACCACGCCACGGTGTGGAGTCAGTGTTGGGTGCGCAAGGCGCGCATCTGCGGTGACAGGCTGCTGCCAAGCGACCATGTCAGCAGGGAGGTAGAGAAAGTCAGGGCTCAAGTGTACATTCCCAAAGAAATCCCTAGCACCTGAGGAGCCGAACACACGGACGTTAAGAATCTCAAAAATTGTATTTGCCAGTACAACACCGTAACCATACGCTAAATCCTGTCCTGTTCTTGTTTAGTCTGCTCTCCTTTTCCTAGATCTTTAATCTGTGGAAGTAATGGATCATGTCTCTGACTAGGCAAACATTCAAAACCAGGCTGGTGGGGAACCCCATGTATTATTTACTGCATATCACTGAAATTCTGCACAAAATATAGAACTCATTTTCTTGTGGACTTTTCTGTTGGGGCTTTCACTGCTATGTCTGCCAGCTTTGTGAAGAGTAAAGAATATTTTTTTCAGTATGTCTGGGATCTGACATGGTGCTGTTCGCTCTGTACAGAAGGGGGAAGTGAGGCATAGAGAGATTAAGGCATAAATTGTCAGAAAACATCAACTAATTTTAAGTACTGAATTTGTGAAATAAGATTTATTCCCTTTTAACCCTCTTACTTAGATATCACTTTATATATTCAAGACACTGCTGCTCGCCACCAGCTGCAGCTCTGAATATTCAAGCTCTGCTCCTGAAAGCTCAGAGATTCTTGACAAGCACCCAGAAAAGGACCACGCGAATAACAACCAGTAAACTACAGAAAATTGTATCCAAGTGATCTGTGGACCATTGCACTAGCAATCCGTAGCAGGGCAGCACTGCCTGGCAGACTGGGAAGGCTGTATTTCCTACAGCCTGTCTTGTTTATTGGCATACCTCTTTCTGCTACCAACGCAGCAAGGTTCCTGCAGATCCCTTCATCACTTGTAACGCTTCACTCAGCGTCAGGGCAAGATGGACTTCATATGACTGAAACCAGGAGCCCTGTAGGAAGACAAATGCATGAACTCATCCTCAGAGCCTGAAGTAATGCCTGCTACAATGGGACAAACAAGTAGACAGCTCAGGCAACCTGAGCGCACTTGTAATTGCAAATGTGGTCTTTGTGCACAACTAGAGAGGAAGAAAGGAGAACTGACTGGGGAATGCATCTCTCAGGACTAATAGTTCCTGAGTCAAATGTTTAAAAATTAAGTTACTGTCTGTTTACTTCTATGTGGAAGAGCCTTCTTTGTCAAATTAAAGCCTTCATTCTAAATGTTTACATAGTTTTGATTACCAAGATTTCCAGAGTAGGCCAGCAGGTCTTCTAGTATGCGTAGAAGCCTGTAATATCCATTTCCCACAGAGACTGCTAAATTCTGTTTATTTGTGTCAAATTTAGCCTTCTAATTTAAAACAGCATCCAGTTTTTGTGACTTCTAACATCATAGCATTTCCTTCTGTTGAATTCATAGGTGTGTTGTGTACTCTCAGGCCAACAGATGGTGACAGCTGCTGATGTGCCTTGCTGAGTTTCCACTGCCTGGTGAGACTCTAGAGCTTGCGTGTTTTATTTTTAGCTAGTGCAATAAGTTAACTGAAAGCATCCACTCCAATCCAAAAAAATATTTCATTACATATTTTAAAAATACCAAGGAGGTTACTATGCAAAGATTTTGATGCTAGGTCGTTAGAGTGAATGATGGCTGCTGCAAAAGGTCACTGATACAGATGCTGCACCCAAGTAAATGGGTAAAGGAAACTTATCTGTTTCTCAAAAGTGGTATTTCCAGAAGATTTGTTAGCTGCTTGCTGTGAAAAGCAAATCGTGACTCACTGGTGCTCTCCAGCAGTGAACATTCAGTTCTAGGAAGAAGAAGGAAAAAATTTTAAAATGCCTGTAGCTGGAAAGCCAGAACACCTTATCACAGAATGGGCAAACGGTATACAAAAGTTTGGGAAGTATTCAAACTTCCTCAAAGAGAGGAGTGGTTTTCATTCCACAGTAAAACACTCTGAGTGTTTGTACAGAGTCTTTTCACTAGCAAATGTTGTTTTATGGTGTTTTTCCTCAAAGTGTGAGCTGGTAGTTAGAAAACCCAAAAGATAAATGTTCATAGTTCTGTTCTGGGAAGCATGAGGAAATTTGCACATTTTCTTTCGTGCTGTACTCCCCTCTGTTCCTCCCTTCTAAACAACTGCCACGAGGGGGCACAAACTCTACTAGAAAACAGAATTTCTAAGAACTCTGCTATTAAAGTCTTGCTATTGTCCTATCATAAATCAAACCTGTGTACCAGTAAAAAAGAGTACAGATGGGTATTGGTGTATTTATCCAGGTTGGCTAAAATACAAACCAAAAGCAGGCACAGCATGACTCACTGCGGTCACAAGCTTACACTGAACAACCCTTCACTATGGCAAGGGTACAAAGAGTTTCTCTGAGCTTCCCCAATCACAGTGTGCTGCCTGCAATGTCTCGAGTTTCCTGGTGGGTTTTTTTCACAGTTTCCATTGATTGTTAACGTCATTAGTTCGATACCCCTGTATTTTATTTCAGTGAACCTCCCACATGCAAAGAAGACCCCATTTAGGTGCACTGAAGAGGCACTAATGCCTGCCTGTTAGAACAGTAGATCAAAATTACCAGGCAGCCTGAAGGATCATAATTACACACTATGTTAAATGTTTCCTGGTTTTCCTACTCCACTGTCACTGTAATATTTTCTTTCTCTCCAATGTAGCTTTAACAAGTACACAGCACTTGTGTTGCGCCAGAGCTTCCCCAGAAAACAGCTCTGCTGTACTGTGGGCAAATAAGGAACTGATCAGCTGAAGTAAAAAGAAAAGGGGGACTAGTTATACTTTGCACCTAACAAAGCAGAAAGGAATCTTGCAGAGAGCTCCCTTATTCTCCAATTTTAACCCTGACACTAATATTTTATTTTCTTTTGCATGCACTATATATATATATATACACAGACATATATATATATGCACACATATTGCATCTACAAGATAACAAATCCACCCTAGCAGAAGTTGTCACTTTAGTCAATAATCATAGTGGAAGAAACAAAGCCACATATGGAGGAGGACGGGTTGGCTTAAAGAGCCTAGGCCTCTGTTAAGGATTAGCATAGGAACAATTTAGGCTGTCACATCATTATCATGTCATGAACCTCCAGCACCCATGGCACACAGTACCCAAGCAGACTATTGTCTTTAAACTACTATTCCAGGGAAAAAAATACTGTATGACTACAGTGCTCATTACTGGGGGGAAAAAAATTAAATAAAAGTAAGGCTACTGTTCACAAGTACTGGTTATGTCATATTTACATGTGGGGTTTTTTTCTGCTGTAACTAGTTTGACAGGATTTCCTAGCATTTTTTTCTAAACAAGACAAATGTATATCACCAAGCCCACTGTCTTTACTTCCTTGACTGCACTAGACTGGTGACTAGAAAGCTCAGCTCTCCTCAGAGGACAGCATGGCTTAGGGGTAACAGCAGCTAACAGAAAGATGGGCTTCTCAGCTTTCGTATGTTTTTCAATGCCAACACAAAGCTTGTTCATCTCACAAGTAGTCTGTGGAGCTGGCTTGTTAAGCCAGCATCCCCAGTTGCCTGCCAGTACCTCTTTCTGAAACCATCTCAGTGGCAAAAAAAGTATGTATGTAGGACTGAAGTTTCAGAAGACACAAAATACTTTAAGTATTTTTTCACTTAAATTTTAAGATAGGATCCTGTCATGGTGCTGAGCTCTTTTCTTACACAGCTGTGGCCTGGGATATCAAAGACATACTGTAGACTAGGTATGAAATTCTGTATGAGTTGGGACCACGTCTAACAAGATTACCCAAGATTAACTGAAAACTCTTAATAAATAGTACTTTCCTCCCCCTGCATTATATGTCACATGACATTCAGCAGCAGAGATGAGAGGGAATGCACATGTTCAGAGAGTGCGATAAGCAAATCTTCCACAGTATCAGACAGAATTCGCTGATTTTCTAAATTCAGTTTTATGCTAGTTTTCTTCCTCTTTGTGTCAGTCCCCCAATAAAAAGAACTGACTTGCACTCATCAGTTTTCCACATTAAATAATTCCTATTCAGCTGACTTTGAAATACAGTCTTCTCAGCAGGAAGTCCAGATCAGTAACAACTCACTCAAGGAATTCAGAGAGTAACAGCAGTGCTTTAACTTTCCTAGACCGCTGTCAGGGGAAATCTCCAAACCTGTACTGGCTCTGGGAAGATGTAACCATAAGGGAAACCAGATGTTTGTGAAGAAAGCACAAATGAATGCCAAATACTCTTAAGATTTTGACAAGCTTGAGAAATTAAAATTGCTCATCCTAGCGTGGAGAGCAGCTGAAGCCCTCGTTGCTTCATGTACAGAACATTACATGTACTTGATTTCGGCAGCTTTACTGTTTTGTGAGACCATAGAGCTGTGGGTTAGACTAGAAATTAAAAGCTGTAAAAGAGTTTGCAGCTTCTCAGAAAGAACAGGAAACTGTTTTATAACAGGAAAAGGAGGACATGAGCTTCTCTACAGTGGAGGCAAAATTTACATCAAGTTGCTCAGATTATATTCATCCCACAGTATCTCTGCACATTAGGAATGAGTTATCTAAGGATAAACAAAATGTTTATTATAGTGAAATGATGCATTGTGTCCTGAAAGGGTAACAGTAAGGTATGGCCACACTGCCATTCTACCAACAAAATCTGAAATTCAAATGCATGATGAGAACATGTGCTTTTACTAGGTTGTGTCTGTACTTTTGGTCACCTAGTGAGTGCTTCTCAACACCCACATAAATTAACCACTGGACACCTACAATGTTCTTAGATTCATATAGTAATAGAACATGTGCCTTTACTAGGTTGTGCCTATGTTTTTGGTAACAGAGCAATACCTTTTTAATGCCCATACAAATTAACCAGTGGACACCTGCAGTCCTTTTATATTCATAGAGTAGTAAAGTGGATTCAGCTAAGGAATTTAGAACTATTACATTTTTTTTCAGTCTGCAACAGAAGTTTCAAACTGTTTGGCAATAAAATGTTAAATGAGATTATGCTTAAGTATCCTCTGTCTTGGTCTGAAGTGTCCAACAAGGTGAAGGCCATTGCCCAGGCTCTGCATTGTTTGATTCAATGCAATGATCTGTCAGCTCAGACTGACGTTTACCATCTGTTGATTCTTGGTCTTTGCAGGCTGCAGGTGGCATTTGTACAGCAGACATGACATCTCTTGTGTAGGCATTTATTTCCCCTTCAGCAACAGAGTCTTGTTGGCTTGGATTATAGGATCTTTCAGATAAGCCAATGTAGTCATGGTCAACAATTACTGCACCTCGTAAAAAGTAATGGTTGTCTGTAAAAGAAAAGTAGCCGTTAAATCAGATCCTTCTAGATCACTGAAAGCCGTACTTAAAATGTTAGTGAGTTACTAACTTAATTTTCAAAACAATTTCCATAAGAGGTCAAGAATGTTTGAGTGACAGCAGTCTGATCACGTGAATTTTGTAATTTCACCGAGCATTAAGTGCATGGCTGCATCTCATTACATCTAGAAAATAATGCTTGCAGTGCTCCGCATTAAGAGTTTTTCTTTGCTAGGTCAATAGCTAGCTTGACATCTATCATAGTCACTTACTGAACTAATACCTTAATCAACAGACACGTAGATTCTTCCATTTTGTGCACACACACAGAGAAATGTGACTACTCCAAGCTCTTGCTGGGAAGTCTTAATTCAACACAACAGGCTTTTTTAAGAAATAAAAAAAGAAATAAAAGTTTCATAGAATTTAAAGACAACAGTTGTGATTGCTACTGTATAGTAGTACTATTGAACTTTTCTTCTATCTGATATACAGTTACGATGTTTGACTTTTCCAAATGAGTTCAAATAAAATGAAAACAGTCTGACCAGACAAATTATAAGTCTAACCGTCAACATGGGGTTAACACTTCCATTTTGGAAGATGAGGTTAAGCCCTATCTTCTTGCTCATGTGAGGACTCTAGTGTAAAATTAAGTGTTTCATTAAATCAGAAGAGCTGTTTAACAGACGAATATGTCTATACAGGGGGCTAAAAATTCCCTTGGGAGATGTAGGTCCAAAGAGGGACCTTTGTGGGAGCTACTGTGAAGGTGAAACTGCACTTTTCTGGCCATGTTTCTGAACGGGTGCGTCCTAAATCTGCCTATTTGCACTCCTGAATCATTTGAGCAGTGGAACCAGAGGCATTCTCTTGAGTTTAATATTTAAACCAAACTACACTCAAACAAGAAAAACAAAATGTTGCTTCAGACACATAAAAGTATGCATGCATAAGGTGTCCTGGAACCTCTGGCTGGCTGTAAAGACACCCAGGTAGCAAGCAATCCAGGTACACCCAGACTGCAAATCTACGATGCCTGTACCAAGGGCTCTATCAATCCACTGACTCAGGATTTATCTTTAGGTAAAAGCAGCTTGTTCTGCAAGAGAAGTCTTCTAAACACTGAGTATTCATTTTCCTCAAAATGCCTGTGGTGACTCAAAGACAGCATCAGCAGAAAAGAAACAGCTGCCACTGTTTGATTAACATGGCAGCATTGCAAAAGGACACACTGAATGTGTCAGAGTAATAGCAGCAGTTGATTACCCAAGTCTTTGGTTCTTTGATGTAGTCTTTCTATTTTAAGGCTTTAGAGGACACACTTTTGTTGTTTAAAAAAAAAAGTCTGAACATGTACCATCAGCACTAGTCAGACTAAACAAAAAAAACCCCAAACTACCAAAAAAAGAGAAAACCATTAGGTTTCCATTGCACAAGCAAAATAAATGTGAATCCTGTGGACATCAAAACAGAAACACAGTCAGAAAATGCTCTTTAAATACAGTTCAGCCTAATTATACTTCTAGCATGTTTTCACCAGCCAGCATGAACAGGGCCAATCCACAGATTAGAAGCAGCTTTAATGGAAGCTATTTTTAAACCAACTTTAAACATGATTCATTAGCTCTATTCCATGCTCTACGTAGGTTTGAAGCCACTCACGCTCACTGTTCTCCTTACTGAAAACTGCAATTGTTACATTATTACCCAGTGTTAGCTTAATTCACACTGGTGAGTGAATACTTGTTCACTCTGATAACCTAACCTAACACCAGGACATGACAGAAAAGTTAAAAAAAAAAAAAACCACAACAAAACCCAGGATTATATATATACACATGGAACACACACACACATAAGTACCTTTTTCACTGGACCCTCTTATGTATGGCTTGAGGTGAGACATCTTGATGGGTCTTTTCAGCCTGGATCCTGTGGCATCTCTTAATATTGCACACCCATTATCTGTGATATAATCTATAACACAAGGACCAACCCATTCCGACTGGAAACGACCATCTTTCCACCAGTTTTTTCTTTGCCTGAGGACTTCATGACCAACTTTAAGTTGAAGAGTATTTAATTGCTTTGGCTTCCTTTTGACAGTGATTTTGTTTCTGATTTTTTGTTCATCTGAAATGTTTTTCTCCACCTGCAGAAAGACACATATAAATTCTATTTAATTCTTCCAAAAGTAACCATGTATTTTCATAACACTGGTTAATAATGCAGAAGAATAACATTAAGTGGTTTTGGATGTGTGTAATTCATAATATGTAGGGCTGGAGACTTCTGAAGGAATTGATTTTATCTTCATAAACCAATAAAATCCATAGGCAATGGTCTTCAGGTCCCGTAGATATGCAGCCCTCTAAGTCAGACATGAATCCCTTGGCAGTAGGTCTCTTTTAAGGTTACTGCCTCCAAATACACATGAGAATTGGGACACTGGAATCTAGGGATCACAGGCAAAGGGGAAAAAAAACCCAACCCACTAAAAATCCCCCCCAAAATCCCACATTGCTTTAAAAGGTTAGTTATACTTTACACTTCAAGTCTTTTCATCTTTTTTATCTTCAGTCTTACTAGTAAAATTTGAAAACACAACATTTACCTGGCAATCTGAGGTTTTCTCTTCTTCCAGTGCTTCACTGGCTTTTTTAGTAGCTTCAAATATTTTGGCAAACATACTGTATTCTCCTTCCACACATATATTCACTGGCTCAACAATACAAGGGTTACGATTAAACATTTGGAAATATGGGGTGTTTCGATCTGGCTCCTATTTATATGGGGAGCAAAAAGCAAGTAAATTTAGCATACAGCTTTGCAGATATTTTGTGGGACTTCAGTGAAAAGGAAGAACTTTCACATACCAAATTTGTCAAATTAAAAGCATAGGCAATAGCAGACAAATGTTCATCCCAATTATTTGGATGCTCGGTGCAGTATTTGTTAAGGAAAGCTTTGATTGTCTTGCATGTTCTTTCATTTACATCCTCTGTCTGAGGATAAGACAACACAACTTGTTTCATTCCAAACAGTGCAAACAGTTCTTCATTTATCTTCAAAAGAAAAAGAATACAATTACTGAAGGTTTCCCCTCTTCTGTATCACAGTTCAAGTAAACAAACTGTTTTTCATCCATTCACATCGTTGATATGGTGACAGAGCAAAAGTCTTACATACATATTCCCACCATACAGTCCAGGGTTGAGAGTGAGAGCTAAAGGAATCAGTATGGCTTAGGAGCCAGTAATTGATGGTTTCTAAACACATTTCTCCCACTAACTTAATTTGTCATTTCCTCCATATCATAGTCTCATGATTTCATCATCTCTGAGAGGATAAAAGTGTGAAAAGTTCTTCATAATCACGATAGGCCAATGTCAAAAATACCCTTACCTGTCTCCTGTACTGGACAATATGGATGAATGAAACACAGCGTATTGGAGTGTGAAAACTTGTGCCAGTTCAACTGAGTGACAAAACCTGCACTGTGACTGCCAGGAAATCATTTTGCTTTGTTCTTTACGCAAAGAATAAAACCCTGGGAAATGTTGCATAATGTTACACTTGCAAATAATTGCTTTGTTTTTTTCTGTACATGCCAACTTCTTTTTTTCTTTTTTTTTTTTTAATTGAAGAAAAAAAGATTTACAGTCTTTTTCAAGAATGGTCTAAAATTCAAATTTAATATGGGGAAAATGTATTCTTTCTTGAAGAAAAAGAAACCGGCCACATAAAGACTTACCTGATAAACAAGCTCCTTCCCTTGATCGATAGGCATTTTTTGAGGTGGCCCATATAAGAAAAACACATCTATGATTGCCTTAGCAATTTCAGCAGCTGAAGTGTCATGCAGTGGCAAGATAACAGCCCATCTTGTAAACAAATCTGTCATAATTATGATGTACTTATGGCTTCTGTTGGTAACATTAAAAGGTCCCATTAAGTCTATAGTTACTGCTGTCCACGGGTCCTCTGCTTTGATAGGGTGTATTTTGGATGCTGTGGTGGTTGTATTCTTTGCCACTTGGCAATGCTGGCAAGCGTATACCTAGTGCAAAAATCAGGGAAGACGCTATCAATAAAAAGCTATGGTGAAGGTTTAATACAATCAGCAGGATCATAGATCTCCACTATTCCTCTGCAAGTCAGGTCAGACCAAGCAATGCGAAACAATTAATTTTATCATCTTTCTTGTTTTTTTCCCTTAGATTTTTCAGTCTCAGCATAACAACAAAACAAAACCAAACAATAGTGAAGGCCAGTAGAAGGACATGCAGGAATTCATTGCTGAACTCTCCTTATCCTGAAGGCACCGTGCTCTTTCAAGTCCACAGTATACATTTCAATATCCATTACCATCTGTAAGTACTAAAGGAAGTATGAAGCAGATGGGATCAAAAGAAAGTCCTAATCATTCCCGTTTTCATTCTGCTGTGTATGCTGTGGCTGAAAAACATTGGCAGTATACATAATCTTCCATGCATAACATGGATCAGCTTTATCTACAGGACAGAGCCCCTTTGTCCAGGTCTGAATTGAAAGCAAAGACTCATTTTCAGTTCATGTTACAGTTGTGCATGAACCCAAAGTACTCAGGTAATGCAGCAAGCTGATAGCAACTGTAATTTGGCTGTAAAGGACATTTACATACAGTTTCCTCAAGGATCACATTCTGCCTGGGGATCATGTCCATGTATCTTTGGGTGAAGGAGGGGAAGGAACTTTCCCAAGCAGTGATTTGTTTAACTATTTCCTGAACACGCCTAACTGTAAGGCGGAGGCACCATTTTCATATTATCTGCCAGTAGCCACTCCAGCCACATATCCTCAGGACGGTACACACTGCATCCTAACAAAGATCCGTAAGAGTCCTTGCAAGAGAAATCCCTCTCAAAGACCAGATGTGCCCTGCATATTTATAGGCAGTATGGCCCCCCACCACTGGGTAACATATGGCAATATGCAAGCCACGTGGTCAGTAGTAAAAGAAAAAAGAAAAAGGAAACACTATGCTTTGGCAAGACTAAAGTTTGATTGTAAACTTGCATTTCCTCATCATGAAGCAGTATGGGTGCTTGCTGTACAAAAGTCATATGATTACAAAATGTTTCTAACAGACTACATTGAAAAAATCCTGTAGCTATAAGACCATACCCACTGCTTGACGTCATTTGTTACAGAGGTCCAGTAGTAATTAGATTCCACTAAAGTCAGTGTCCTTGATATGCCGTGATGAGTGCCAGCAGCATTTTCATGGCATTCCTCAAGCACCTTTTTCTTCTCTTCATCTGAAACAATTACCTGGCGCATTTGTTTTCTGTCTTTTCCAACATAGAACAATTTATTTTCTGAAAGAAGAAAAGTACCAGCAAATACAAGTGCTTTGTCTTTTGTTTAGTTTACTCAACTACTGGGCATGACTCAGTACAGAATTTGTTAAATCAACTTCAATTCAATTCTGTGTAACTGGAGCTTTTTCTTTGCAAATACTTTATTTCCTCCAAAGAGCCAATTGTTCACCTATGTTTATTAATCTGGACATGAGGCATTACAAGGGCAAGTCAGAATGCAAACAAGATTCCCACAGGAAGTCTGACTGAAATACAACATAATGCCAGGGGTGGGAAGGGGAGGTAGGATGTGTTATGAGACTTATTGTCCATCTGCCAACAACCTGAAGTTGTGATTCACAGCTTTAACTCCTTCCTGCCTTCCCTCTACATAGACTTGGCAGGTTTGATGGGATTGAGGATGCACAGCAGACTACAAAGACTCATATAACTCCTTGCAGGGATGCAATAAAGCTGGGAAGAGCTGGGAGGCTCTAAGGTGACAGATGGCAAAGCCATCCTTGCACGTCTGCCCAGCCACATACAGCGTCCTCCAGATGGGATTGAGCACTCCTTGTCTATAGCTGCAGATCTGGATTTCCCTTTCTGTAAGGACCTTTGAATTACGGATTGCAATGGCTATGTATTTCCCCAGTATCTAGAACAAGGTTTGGCTTTTGGATAGATATATAAATCCCTCCTGAAAAGGACGAAAGCAGATTGAGTTTCCATTTCTGTAAAAATCCTGTTATATATTAACAAGGGTTGAGCAGAGTGTTTGTTTCATAGAGAACTAAAATCACAGTATTCTGCAGTGCAAGATCCCACTTTCTTTTTCTTGTATCAGCAAATCTTCATCTAAAAATCTAGTTTCAGAGTGGTTTGAGAATATATTTTTACCTTTGAAAACAAATTTTTTGGCTGCTCTCCTGATTCCACTTCTTTCACTTGATAATGTTGTGGGATGATATGCCCCTGTTCGTTTGTAGTATGCAATCTGCTTCAGGTGGAGCCCACCACTTTTTCCACTACGGACCATTGCTAATCTGAACAAAATGCACAGATTTTGTTAGATGAACAACTGTCAGAGCAGCACATCTTCATTTTTTACCGGTTTCTTTGTAGTCCAGAGGTATCCTGATAATGTATCATCTAACAGGATGTTACACTATCCACTGCACTGCTTTTGATATCCCCATGTTTCCGAGTTAAGCAATAAGAAACACTGCTTGACATACTACTTTCGTTCTATGAAAAGTTGTTTTTGTCAACCTGTATGTTAAAACTTCCAAACAATGGGGACTTACACTATATTCGTAGGACACTGGGGGAAAAATGAGACCAGAGAGAAAGAAATTGCTCTTCTCATTCTTAAACATTTGGATAGCTCTCAAATGCAGGTGTGCTGGAGGCTAGATGTGTCCAAAGAGCCACCCTAGTTGGAAAAAAACACACAAATAGGAAAAAACAACTCCCCAGACAGAAACTGACAGAAATTTATTGTGTTCATTAATTCATCCGACAATTAGATTCTGAAATCCCAAACCAGACTCCGCACGTAAGGTAACAGTTCATTCCCTGACACCAGCTGACTTCCCTGATCATATTAATAAACTAAAATGTCATTAGTAAAATACATCATTGGTACAGGAATAGTTTGGGTCTAGCAAGAATAGCATCAAAATACTTAGCAATTAACGACAACCATAAATATACATGCAAGCTCTGTGATCTCAGTGGGTTTTTTTTGTTTGTTTGTTTTTTTTTCCTCTTCCAAATCTGCTCCAGCAGCAAGGAAGTTGTAGATGGAACAGCAGTCTGATCCTGCTCTAATCGATGTCTACAAGAGCAGGATCAGCCTTGGGGTCTGCCATGTCATAATTTCTTAATGAATGCTGGTTACCCACAGCTCTAGAGCAAATGTCTTCCTGATCCTGCCAGCGTCCCAAGACTAGAAAATGTGACAACACATAGCCTGCTAAAAAGAGTAACCAGTTTGTCTGCCATATCTGCTAAGTGGCATATAATTATGGGGAAGTGACAGTATCCAGCCACTCTGGAATCCATGTTATCTCATTATAAACATATAATGCTATTTGAAAGCCAAATGTGTAAGTCGGGATGTTTATTTTTCAGTGTATGGATTCTCATCCACCTTTACTGTCCTGGGGGTGGGAAGGAGGTAAAGAGCTCTAAGGAGTGATTATGTCTGCTTTTATTTATTCCATTTCTCCCAGAAAATAAAGTGCTGTATCTTATTTATAGAATATCATATTCTACAAATACAGCTAGGCTAAACATTGCTGTGTTATCAATGTCAAATGCATGCCAGGAACTTCACATTCAAACAGTGACAAGACATTTGCCCCACTGAACACTTCATTTTGCACAACCTAGACCTGGCTTTCAAAAACAGCCTAGTCTCTTGGCATGCAACATTAGTGTTTTAAAGTAAAATTCTTGTACCTGAGAAAACTAACACAGATAGATAAACTTCTCGCCACTACAGTCCTGTCTGCGAAGAAAGATGGTGTTTCAGAACAGGGAAGAAGTAGAGCCAGACCAGAGTACTGTTTCTAGTGATCTTGGCTGGCACAGGAGTTTACTGTAAATTTACATCTCATAGCACAAGCCAAAGCAACCCACTGAGTTGGTAAATTGGGTAAGTAACAGCAGAAAGGAAGGTGAGGCTGCCATGGTAAAAGCTGTGTTTGTTGTTTTAAAGAACTCTATTAACTAGCATTTCTGATAGTAAAAGAGTACTGGTGAAGAGCAAGTAAAATATCCTATCTGCCAGGGACATGCATTCAAGCTTCATTCAGGGCTTTCCAGTCCTGCAATTACACAAGCATGGCTTCAAGTTAAAACTAGCCAGATGTGATTATCACTTAATCACTGGGATGATGGACCATTTTGGCTTGACACAGACTTTCACACACAGCAAAAAAAGATGTTCCAGAAGAATCTTTATTCTTCCAGTACTTTTTGCTCATGAAACTCTTTCCTGAAACAGGAATATTCTCCATGTAGTACATGGTTATTTGTTCTAACAAAACGAAGTTGCACAGTAATAAGACACGTTTGAGCAGGACTACAGCTTATACTTCAGCTAAACAGAAATACTATCCTCATTCCTGCAATGGCAGTTTCTACTATAAAAGTTTGGAAGAGTGTACATAAGCCAATAAAGAAAGAATGCATTATGTAGTATCCATATACATTTAACACGTGTAGTAGGATCCCGATCGAGCAAACTGAAGTGCTTCAATAGTCTGCTGGATTGCAGCCTAAGAAGACAACATTAAATGAGCTTCCTTCCTGGATATTTAGTTTCCTATGTCCCTACTCATTTTCCCCCAATACCTAATTTACTTTGTTTGGCCTAATCTTAAAAAAAAAACAAACTGAAAATAACAAATTATAAAATCTTCTGGTTTTGTTATTTAGAATAAACCATATTACTTTAGATAATTCATACGCTATCTCTGTCAATACTCATATCTGGTAGTCTGCAAAAATCAAAGACTTTTACAATCAGTAATCAATTCTTAATACCTTTGAAGATAGAAAAGAATACACTGCTTTACATTCAGGGGAAGTATTTTGGCAAACAGAATGAAACTTCCATATAACCAAGGCTCTTTTTGCTTTAGCGTCTTAGCCAAAACAGTCACACCTGCTAACACTTAACTATTTTACTTTTTAATGCCTATTTTTCCCCACAATCACAATCATAACTGCAAAGCTGTTTTTAAGTCCAGCTTTCGAGTACTTCCCTTACCTCTATCTACAATTCCTACCAGAAACAGGAATTCCCGTGGAACCTTGAATACATTCTTCTCTAACCAAAGTGCTTCCAGAACCTGTAAATAAGATGGACACACTTGCCGAAATCCCTCCCTGGCTTTTGCAAGCCTGAGCCATTTTTGACAGACAACCCTGCCATTTCAGAACACCCTCATTTCTTAGGTGTCTTCACCTTCAAGCTTGACACCACCTAGCAGGCCGTTGGCATCATTAAACCACCAGGCAGGCCTCGGTCAGGATGGACGCTGCACTGCAGATGACAACAGTGCCGCCTCAGAGGTGCAGGCAAGTAAATGAAACCTCTGCCCTAACCCCTGACCTCTGCCTTGCAAATACCCTCATATCGCTTACTGCGACCGCCACACGAGGACAGGAGAGGCGAGCAGGTGTGGCGCCTGCGGGACTGGCGGAGGGCTGGGGCGCAGGCCAGCGGACCTGAGAGGGTCGGTGCACCAAGCCGAGGGTTTATTGCCCTTGGTAGCGTCAGCCGTACCTCCCAGAAGCATTTCCTCCGTGGAAGGAGTCCCGCCCACCCTCAGCATCCTCTGGTGCGGCGACGCCACAGCGCCAAGGCCGCGGCCTAGCCCTGTTCCCGCCCGCCGCCAAGACTACAGCCCCCAGCATGCAAAGCCGCAGACCGGGGCCGCCGGCAGCCACGCCCCTGCCCACGCAGAGCGCGCTGGGAGCGGCAGTCCCGAGTCGCTGCTACCCAGCGCGCAGGTCAGCGCGGCGCACCTCACGCATGCGCAAAGAGATGTCGACGCGATTTTTTTTTTTTTTTTTTTTTTTCCTCCCCGCCCCCTCCCCGGCCCCTCCCCGCCGTCGATCTCCACTCCCTCCTCTCGGCTCTGCGGCGAGGTCGTTTGTACGCCGGGCGCCGCGGGGAGCCGCCGTTCCCTGGGCACGCACCTGCTCCAGCAGAGGTATCGGCACAACCTGTCGCCGGGGCCGCAGCCCACCGACTTGACCTCTTCCCGCCGACTAACCGCAACAACGCCCCGTGCTCCCCGAGACTTATGTGGCGCCTCCGGAAGTGGCGGGAGGGGGGGCGGGACGCCGCGGAGCGGGCGGGGCGGCCCGGGCGGTGGCAGGAGGCGGCGGCACCTCGTCAATGGGACGTGGGGGCGCAGGCGGCGACGCGCGTAGGTGAGGCGGTTTCTCCCCGCTGCCCCTCGGGGCCCCTGCTTACCCCCCACCACCCTCCAGCCGGCCCGGGCGATGCGGAGGGGGCCGGCCGGATCGACCCCGCCGGCCGCGCCCCCTTTTAGACTGGAGGCGGCGGACTGCGGCGGGGCCGCTCGCCGCCTGGGGCTGCGGCCTGGGGGCCGGCGGCGGCTGCCGCTGTCCCGCGCGCCCGGCGCTCCCGCCCCACCCCGCACAAGGAGCCGGCGCCCGTTCCCGTCCTGGCGCGGCCGACACGGAGGGGCAGCGCCCGGGGCCGTGTCGGCGGCGCCGCGGGGCTCGGCGAGCTCGGCGCGGCGGGATCGGCCGCGGCGCTTGTGGCGGCCTCGGCTCTGGCCGGCTCGGCAGCGAGCGGGAGGACCCATGAGAAGCGGAGTCGGGTCAGCGGGCAGCTTACTGCCGCGGTGGGAGCCGCTTGGCAGGATCCGGCCCTGTACCCGATGGCAGGATGGCCAAAACCCTTCTAGACCGCTTTGTGTTCCACGCAGACCTAAAAGGTGCTGTTCAGTAAGCAACAATCGTCAGGAAAACGTGGTAGGCATGGCCAGTAAGCACATCTAGGTTTTTGTCTGATTTTGTGCTTTATTCTGTTCTTGTAAGCTGCTTTACTGAAATAGCAGTGACGTGAGTTTGCAGCGTGCTGTTCTGTCAGAAAGCTTTTTAGTTCAAAGAAGTACTGCCTTTCACCCAAAGGCAGTGTTCCTGAACGGTGTGGGTGGAGAGGGGTCGTCTCTTAAACCACTGGATTTGCGGTGCTCTGTTAACATCCCAAATTGATGATGATAAATTAAGTGTAAAATTACCCGGGGCAAGGGAGATTGCTTTTGTAATCGTTGTAATCAAGCTAGGAAAGAAAAGCAGAAGCAGCCCCAGAGCTGAGAACCAGTTACACATAGTAACCAGAAAATAACCTGTCAGGAGCTGAGATGGGAGAGATACGTAGATAGAGCAGCCTGTGTCATGTTTCTCTCTGTTCTAGTGGTGTTTTCCTGAACCTGTGGGCTTTACTGATATTGGTAAGCTTTGAATACAGTGGTTTTGGACACTTTGTTGCCCTGTAGTAGCTGATTTTGTAGTTAGCTGCTCTCCTCACACAAGCAGGAAGACGGGGGGAGATCAGTATCACAACCACAGTGAAACCACAGTGGTTTCCTTTCTCATCCAAACCACTTGTGACTAGTGCCCTAAGATGAAAAGCTACTCTTTACAGTTGTTTGTTACAGTATTTCTGCATCATGTTGCATCTTTCTAAGTGGTGTTTCCCTTCATCTATTTAAGCTGCTCCATTTCCATCTTTTCTGCATCCCTTCTGCATCATTTTTCTACTTTAGTAGGAAGCCAGACTTTTTTTTTTGCCTGAGGTGTCAAAATTCCCATAGAATCTTCCTTTGTTTTGGTGAAAACGTGTATGGTAGTAAATTATGAGAGGCAGCTAAACCTATCACTTTCAACAAGTTTCAATTCAACCAATACCAAAACTGTTGGTTGCTATGTGGAACTGCTTTTGGCATAAGAATTTAACTCATGTAATATGCCTCTTTTATGGTTCAACATGTGAGAAATACAAATTTTTATACTGGTTGGCTTGTCTTGGTTGGCTGATTGTTTCTCTGGAAGAGAGTTTCATCCTTCTGACAGTTGTGACTAGAAAAGATCAGGCCTCCAGAGGCTGAGCCTAATGAACTTTGGTACAGAATTTTTAGCAAAAACTTGCTCATCTCTACAAAGCTGAAGTAACAAGTTCTTTGTGAGAATATGGAGAAGCTGTTTTGACATCTTTGAGTGGGATCTCTAAAAGTTCGGAAGCCAGACTTTCATGAAACGTTCAAGCTTGCCACAAATGTAAATATCTTTATGTGATGTGTTTGACAAGGTTTGGTTTAGAAAGGAGCTTGAAGGTTAATGAATGTGAAGGTTATCTGTTCTGTGGCTGTGCAGGAAACACTTGTAACGCATGCCAGATGTCAGTTTGTAGTAGTGTTTGCCAGTTTAAAAAAAATACAGCTTTTCTATCTTGAACGGAAGGCAGTGATATTTACCAGACAGGTTTTTCTAGCCTTTTAAGGCCGTTCTGACACTTCTGTTGAAGAATGGTAATTGTTCATTTTGCAGTTTATGCTTTATGACTGCTAAAGAGTTGAAAGATGCCCTGTGATAGTGCAGTGTTTGGGGCTAAACCTCACAGTTTTAGCAGATGTTACATGTGCTGAAAAGTCACATTTCTGCTGGTGAGATATGGGAGAAAAATAAGTTCTGCGAGCAAAGAATTTGTTAAGGGAAAGATTAAGATACTTGCATTTAAGTTTGGTAATTCTAAATGACTGGAAATATTTTGCTTAACTAACTGGAAATAAAACTAGGAAAGAAATCAAACATGGGGAAATCAGCCAAGTAGTTACTGTTTGAAAACTGTAACAGTGATGCTGTAAGACTGGAAATCTCATCAACAACCTAAAAGACATGTCTTTCCTCACTGCAAAGCTGGCTTCTTAACAGAGTCCTGGTTCATATGGCACAGTACAACTCTTTAAATTTTTAGTCCCTTGGGCTAAGTTACTGTATTATGGAGGGTTAGATTGAAATCCCGCTTTAGGCATAAACATTTAGGGGTCACAGTTCTTGGAAAATAGTTTGGGTCCCCAGGAGAAGATTTAGGCAACTGCAGTTAGTTGGCTAGCCTAGCATTTTAAGAAATATGAGTGCCTCTGTAAGACTGATGAGAGTTGTTTCCGGTAGGCAATGCCAGTAAGGTGAGTATTTCTGGATTCCTGTTGCTTGAGAGTGTAGATGTCTCGCTGGTAAAATTTTGCACATTAGGTACCTGCCTTGTGCTTGGAATCCAGAGCAGCGAGCCCTCTCCTGTAAAAAGAAACCCAGTGGCCACTTTTAAAGAAAACTAGTGGTGTATGGGGAAAGTGAAGTTGGATTATGGTAGCCTAATGGTTAGAAAAGTTGAATGGAACGGGACAAATATTGTTTCTGTTCCCTCCTGTCTCAGTGTTTTCAAGTCCCTGTTTTCTGTTTATCAGAAAAGTGTCCTAACCACCAAGCTGAAAAAAATGTGTGTAAAAGCACCTGTACGTATACTGTACTGCTGAAGATGGAGTGCAGGTAACACTGCAGTAGTTTTTTGCCCAGGAAACACATTTGGAGCACTGTTGTGGGTTGACCTTGGCTGGCCACCAGCTGCCTACCAAGCTGCTCTGTCACTTCTTCCATCAACAGGGTAGGGGGAGAAAATATGACAAGCAGCTCATCGGTCGTGATAAGGACAAGGAGATCACTCACCAACTACTGTCACGGGCGAAACAGACTCGACTCGGAGAAATTAATTTAATTTATTGCCAATTGAACAGAGTAGGGTAATGAGAAATAAGAAAGAATCTACAAACACCTTTCCCCCATCCCTCTTTTCTTCCCAGGCTCAACTTTACTCCTAACTCTTCTACCTCATCGCCCCAAGCAGTGCAGGGGGATGAGGAATTGGGACTCTGTTGAGTTCATAATGCTTTGTCTCTGCTGCTTCTTCCTCCTCATGCTCTTCCCCTGCTCCAGCGTGAGGTCCCTGCCACAGGAGACGGTCCTTCACAAACTGGTCCAACAGTCCTTCCCACGGGCTGCAGTCCTTAGAATAGAATAGAATAGAATAGAATAGAATAGAATAGAATAGAATATTTCAGTTGGAAGGGACCTACAATGACTGTCTAGTCCAACTGCCTGACCACTTCAGGGAAGACCAAAATTTAAAGCATGTTATTAAAGGCATTGTCCAAATGCCTCTTAAACACTGACAGGCTTGGGGCATCAATCACCTCTCTAGGAAGCCAGTGTTCTGGTTCCAGTGTTTGACCACTCTCTCAGTAAGGAAATGCTTCCTAATGTCAAGGCTGAACCTCCCTGATGCAGCTGTGAGGCATTCCCAGGTGTCCTGTCACTGGATCCCAGGGAGAAGAGATCAGCAGCTCTCTCTCCGCTACCTGGGTCACAAGAATGGGAATCTTGCATGATACTACTACAAACAGTTCTTCACAAACTGCTACAGAGTGGGTCCTTTCCATGGGGGGCAGTCCTTCAGGAGCAGACTGCTCCAGCATGGGTCCCCCGCGAGGTCACAGGTCCTGCCAGCAGCCCTGCGCCTGCATGGGGTCCTCACCACAGGCCCAGCTCCTGCCAGCAGCTTCAGCATGGACTCTCCACAGGCTGCAGCTTCCTTCAGGGCACATCCACCTGCTCCAGTGTGGGGTCCTTCATAGACTGCAGCGTGGATATCTGCTCCACTGGGGACCTCCATGGGCTGCAGGGAGACAGCCTGCTTCACCGTGGTCTTTTCCACAGGCTGCGGGGAAATCTCTGGCATCTGGAGCACCTCCTCCTCCCCCTCCTTCTTCACTGACCTTGGTGTCTGCAGAGTTGTTCCATATACTCTCACTTCTGTCTGCCAGCTGCTGTGTGGTGTTTTTTACCCTTTCTTAAATACGTTGTCACAAAGGCACCACCAGCGTCACTGATGGGCTCAGCTTTGGGCAGTAGCATGTCTGTCTTGGAGTTGGATGAAACTGTCTCAGTCTGACATGGGGGCAGCTTCTTGTGTCTTCTCACAGAAGCCACCCCTGTAGCCCTCCTGCTACCAAAGCTTTGCCACATAAACCCAATGCAAGCACTTACCTGGCAAGGAAGACTCACGGGTCCACTTCCTCCTTCAGAGTGTTTCTTCAAGTCTCAGTAAAGCAAAACTGAAAGGTGAGTAGTCTGTTTTGGAATGGGAGCTGATGTAATTTTTCTGGTGGACTAATGCATAAAGTACTACATAGTAATGCTGAACACTGTACAAAATATTTCCAATGTTCCTGCAAACAGGAAGAACTTAGCATGTTTACGGTTGTCATTCAGCATAGATTATGGCTCTTCACCTGACAGTCTGAGAGCTGTGCTTGGCTTGTAGGCACAACCAAGTAGCTGGCTAAAAGCAACATATAAAGGCTACTCTTAATCTCTTTTGGGACGTTCTTGTTGTGTCATCACTTCCTGACAGATTTTGAAGACTGCCCTACCTCACTGCCTATAATGGAGGAGATTGGGACTAGCAGGTAGAGCTAGTGTTGGTGACACAGACTGGGAGTCTAGACAGGACAAAAAGGTGCAGGGTTCTTGGTGTGGGGAGAGGAGGGTAGTAAAGGTGTGGCTGTCCCTGTGCTGGAGTGCAGTGGAGCAAGTTGTGGAGTCCTGGGAGAGTCTGGGAGGAGAGTGAGTGGGTTGCAGCCTCCTGGTTGGAGCAGATTAAAGTCAGCTGCTTTCGAATGGAGTAGCGGGAGAGAGAAGGGTTGTTTTTATCTTATTGGATCCCTCTGTGGGCGCCTACCACTTTTTGCCCATGCCACACTGCCTGCCAGTGGAGAGGGGAATGTGCAGTGGTCTGCCCTGCCGCCTTCTGATACTTCGCAGATTACCTATCTTGATTTGGGGAGGGAGAGCAGACTAAACCTTGCATCTGATTTCCTGTGAAAATACTTCCAGAATAAGAAACAAACTTAGGAAAAGCTTGTATTAGTGTGTATGCCTGTACATATGGTGGGGGAAGATGTCAGGATATTGTGAAATCTAGAGTTTGATGTTAGTTTAATGCAAGATAGTAGCAGGTGTTCCTGTAACACTGTATAGTGTAGCCTTTATAATTGCATCTTTTTCCTTTGCTACCTTTTTTAGCTTATTTCTTGTCTGTTCTGTGGTACGAGAGCACAATTCCGTGCCTCCTGTTATTGAGCACAGCTGAATTACAGAAAGTGGTGATAAACTTCTTAAGGTGGTTGTTGAAGTTTGTATTTGATAAGGAGAGCTAAAGGCATTTCTCAGTTTCATGTTTCTTGATCAGCCTGTTTTACCACTGGACCTTGTAAATTCCAGTAGTTACTGGAAACCTTTATATCCCTTTGTATTTTATGTGATTATTGTTTCATTTCATTTGGTTTGGGTTTTTTTGATTGTTGTGCACAAAGTATTATCAGGCTAAAACTGTAGTATTCTTTGTGGTTGAGGAATATTGGGATAAAGCTGCTCTACATCTTTTTTTTGATTTAGTCCATCTCAGTAATGGGCTGACAGCTGCTACTCACCACCTCACAGGATGTGTGTTAGAACAGAACAATGTCTGTGTGTAAATATTAATGTGTTGGATTACTGACTACATGACACAGTAGACATTGAATATTTAAGTAAATTGGAGAGGATATGTATCTTTTGCTGTGTAAGGTACAGCAATAAACAAGTCTCTATGGTTTGCACAGTGTTGTCTTCAGCAGCTTCTGTGGCTTGACATCCCTTCCCTCTTTTTCTGCCTTTTGCCTGTCCTGTCTCCTTTCTCTTCCTGGTCTTCCTGTCAGACCTGAGGAAATGCTATTCTTGAGCGTGGGCCTTGTTAGTAATTCTAGAGTCTCACATTTAAATCTGAAGTATTACCAAGTTTCTTTGAATCATCTGTAGAAAGGTGTTACACCTGCACGCAGAGCACTTGGGGTCACAGTTGCTGCTGTCAGCTCTCTCAGAGTTCAGACTCTGCCAGTTCTTTCTTCCTTCTGTCTCCTCTCTGCTTCTCCCTTGCCCCCTCCCCATACTTTCTGCTCCACCAGCAGCCCAACAAACTGGCTGTCTTTGGTGGTTTGTTACACCATAAATCATATTGCAGAATTGGAATTTTGAAACGGGTAAAATGCCTCAGCAGGAGTGAGGCAAACATTTTTTCTGTTAAATGTACTGTTAATGAAAATGTTGGGTATAGCAGTTCTAGCAAGAAGATGTTGAAAGCTTTTTGTCATCTCACGGAGACTACCTGAAAAATTGCTGTTAAAATCATTCATGTTTTAACTACTTAATTTGAATTGGAGGAGACTGGTAATGGATGCAGTTTGAATATGCCTGCAGCGGTTAAGAACTGAAACTTTAAAAGGAGTAATACAGGGAGAGGGTGCAGGAGAGTGGGCTGTTTTGTTATTGTTATGTATATATATGTACAGAATCATGTAACAGATGAGCACCACTTAACACTTCTTGTACAGTTACCTGTTTGTTAAATTCCACAATGTAAATGTCACAAAGTGTTTTGTAGTTGTTTTGTTCTAATGGAATTTCCCAAAGTTGTTTTCCTGAGCGGTACATGATTTAGAAATGTTTTATAGCTATTTAGTGTATGATGTGTTTTTTTTTCTTGAGATAACAGATGAGAAGCATTTTTATTCTAGTTTTGTTCCATTAGTTTCCATTAGAGTGCAGTAGAGGCAGTGTATATTTGTTCTTCTGATAGCCATAGTGACACAGAAGAAAACCTGGTGAAATGCTTCTGTTTGTACAGGAGTTGTGTATGTTTTTATTAGTATTTGGAATGTGACTGTTAATAGTCTAAGCCCCTTTTACATGACTGTTCAGACCACTGCTGCTGTGTTGAGCTGATTTAGCGCTGACAGTTACTGGAATGGTAATCTTTATGGTCTAAGTAAATATGGGAAATACCAGGGTTGGATTCCTGAGCTGATGAAACATGTGGAATGGGGACAGGAAAACTGTTCGTGGGAATATCTGTTAAGACTTAGTGAGGACTACATTTTGGCTTATTCTTTTAGAATATACTTGTGGAAGTGGAGAAATATTCTGTTAGAAAACAAGTCTGTAGTGCTCCCCTGGAGTGAAAACTGGACTTGGAGTGCTTAGCAGGCTACCAAAATCTGTGATTCAAATACAGCCCTATTTGTATTTTAATGCTGAGTTTGTCTATGTGTCATTTTATATATTTAGAATGTTACTTTGTATATCTTCCACTAGCAAGTGGTAATAATTAAACATGTTCTTTTTTTTTTTTTTTTTTTTTTTATTGGCCAAGACATATCATGTGGTGGTCATGATTAGGAAGTTTTAGGACAGGTGGAACAAACAGGCCATACATTTGGTTGGAAGTTCTTTTAAGAAACAACACTGTTAGTTAAATTGTGTTTTTCAAAATTAGAGGAGATTTTTTTTTATCTGTAAGCTGTAAAACAGAAGCTCTGTGTAACAGCTGAGGTTTGAAGGGAACATACTCTAATTAATTTTACCTGGAAAGGTCATTGCACGGTACGAGATTGTTGCCTGGATAGTCTTGATGCTGTCTCTTTGGAAATGGGTCAGTGTATATTCCAACACAATGCTTTGGGTTTTGTCTTGCTTACATTGCAGTCTTCCATGGTTAAGGCATGCATGTAATCTTCTAATCTTCACTGTCAGATGAGGCTTATGCTCATGCACCAAGTATGAAAGGATCTAACATGGAGCATCTCTGTCCTTGTATTGCTGCTATTGCTCACTCCTTAATACAGAAAAATGGTACTGGGAAGACTCTTCCCTGCTCCAGGGGCAACAAGATGGAATTCTGCATTAGAGCACTGTGTGTTAGAATCTCCTCGTCAGCATTGACAGTACTTCTGGGGTAGGAAGACAGCTCCATCTTCTTGCTCTGCCTTTTATTATTTCTCCTTGGTGTACAACTTGAGAACTACATTTTTATCCAAGCATGGTCTTACTGCATTTTTGATGTCAGATAACTGTAGACCTTTTTAGGAGACTTGTGTAAGTTGTTTACTGTAGTTGCAGTCACTTACTCTCATATTTCTCTTTCCATGTCTGTTTTCTTTGGCTCTTTCTATTTTACACATCACAAGAAAGAAGGGGATTCCTCAGTTTTTATAGTAGCCAAAGCATTTGGAGGGAAAGAATTTTAATTCCCATCTCTGAAAGCATTTCTTCTAAAACATAAATAATTTATTCATTATATCCTGACTCAAATTTATGCTAATGACAGTAGCTTACAGCATCTGCTGTCTGGGAGATAAGCTGGTAACCATCAGCAGTCAGAATGCCAATTCATATGCAATTCAATGAGTCCATGCAGTAGTTTACAAACCTGAAAAGTGTCAGTATCTTTTCTTGATCCTGTGTCTTTGGTCTTATTTTTACAAACCATCTGAAAACTCTGGGGCCCGGTGATAATAGCATGGAGTGGCAATCTAGTAATTCATCCACCTTCAGATGGGTGAAGAACGTAATAAACCTTGCAGATAATAGTCTGTTAACTCCAGGCAGACTATATGACTGTTCAAGGTCTGTTTTCCGCAAGTGAAGCTCCACTTCACCGGTCTGCTTGCCACCAATAACACCAGCAAGGTTCGTGAGGGAATTAAGCTTGCCAGGTTATATCTTTGTGTCATTTTTAGACAAATATGTTGTGCTTTCGCTTCAGTCTTTATTTATATGTTTCCTACTTGCTTTGCGAAGTAATCACTGCGGGTTAGAGAGACTCAGGTAGTGCCAGAGATCTTAATGAAATAACTAGTCATTAGCTGCATACAAACTTCACAACTTCTGCTGCTCTCACAAAGTGCACTACAGGTATAGGTAGGGGAAAGAAAGCTTAAAAAACCGCTTTTGATGATCTTCTGCTTATCTGCTTCAAGTGGTTGCTTTTCCTTCTTTATGAGAAAACCTTAGGTTTTAAAAAGCTGTTAACACACTTGTTTCCAATTTATAGAATTTGGGTGGTGGGTGGGGAAGCTGATGCAAGAGGAACTGTTAAACTTCATTTTCAGGCTTTACCAGTTTTTTGGGGTCTTTTTGTTTTTAATACCATTTCAAAATTGTGTATTAGTTGCCAGTATGTGTTGGCAATAACCTCTGTCTTTCTGAAGCTTGCTAGAAATAGGATTTGGAAAGCTCGCTTTCTTCACCCTTTCATAAACAGTATTGATTTATCTCAATACCTAATTTCCAACTCTCATGGGAGTAAGATGAATTAAGTGTTTGAAATTTCATTTTATTCTTGTTGCTTCAAGGACAAATGGCTGCAGTTTCACATTATAATGGAAAGTAACTTTTCAAGAGAGGAATTGAAGGAGGGCAGATACATAACAAATACGTTTAAGAAATTAATCTTTTTAATCCCTTGCTGTCAGTCCAGGATCCTTGTGTGTCTGTTGTTCAGACCTCAGCTTCAGCTTCTGGATCTGCAACAGCTGTTTTGTTTACCCATGCTTAACCTGTTGCTCTCTGACTTAGGACAGATTCTTTCTGGATAACTTTTGCTCTGTTTACCACCCTCTTTCACAGGAAGCTGAATGGTGGATCAGCATTGGGAGTTTACTATTGCTTCACTTTGTTCATAGAACAGCGAAGTATTTTTACAGATATTTAAAGACAATTTTAGTTCTGCTGAGGCATCATTGTTGAATGGCACTTACGTAATGATCTGACTAATAAACAACTTAACCTAAAGCGTTTGATCGGATGAGCTTCTAAACAAGTAACTGCTTATTAATTTTCTAAGTAGTAATAAATGGATTATAATTAATGGTATAAAGCCATGCACAACTTATAGCAAGAACAGTTATCTGGTTAAAACATCAGAAGACGGAGCTCTGAGTCTCTGTGTCTGTATACAAATTATTAGGCCAAGATTTTCTTCTCACATGACTGGTTAAAAGGATACAATATGTGTTCACTTCCCTGGTACAGTGCTTAGAAGTACTTTTGACAGGAGGCAGTGCTAGTGTACATCTCTGTAAAAGTTAATTTTTCAGTGTGAAAATAAAGCAATGCTTTGTTGGAAATAAATAAGCAAACATCAAGCTGGCACATACATTCTGCTTTCACACTGAAGATTCACTCAGTTTTTGAAAGAATAGGTTTCTACTTAAGAATAGTCCTAATGGAGGCTTTATAGTTTCCATTAGCATTTTTGTCTGTTTGCCATTGCCATTTGATCAGGAAACTTTTGGGGAAAAAACAGCTGCTGACAGGGATGAGTTAAGTATCACAGATATTGGAGAAGATTTTTGTTATTTTTTGTATAGAAGATATACTTTGCACTTTGACCTTCTTAAGTTAGGAAAAAAATGCATTTGACAGTTTTTACTTTCGTGAGTTATATTGTCTATTTTTAAAATGTCTGCATCAGTAGTATGACAATATCTTGAAATTATTCCCCTACTCTAAAAATACGTGTAAAAGTGTAGACTGCGTGTAGTGAGCATGATTTTGTTTCTGATGCTTTGCTCAGAGGTATGTAAATATCCAAATGCTTTTTCTAAATGAGCAGGTTTTATCTTTATGGGCTTTTATCAAGTGTGTTTTTTCTTTTTGTTGTTTGTTTGTATATTTCTTTTAGGTTGAAAAGTTGTTGTATCATCTCAGGGAAACAGTAGCCTATTTTGGGTTTCTTGGAGCAGCAACTCAAACCGATAATGAGCAGATGATACCAGTTAAACAGTGTCTGGCAGACAACGTCATCACTGTGGTGACACCGCACAAGGAATATCAAAGAGGAGGGGACTTTTGTGTTCCTGAATCAGCAGGAAACATGCCCAGTATCTCAGCTGCCAAAGTGGCTGCAGTTTCTGCATAGATCTCTATAGATCTTGTAACCATGTCTGTTAGTGCAACAGAGAATGATCCTCCTAGATTCTTTGTGGGTGGAGAAGATGGAGAAGAATTATTGGATTCAGCCAGATCTACAGATTACGAACACTTCTATGACCATGGGGAAGAAGAGGAGGAAGAGTATGACTCTGTATGTACTGTGGGGGCATGCGTGTACTATTCTGTATGTTCTCTAGTGTTATTTTACTTTGAAATGACATTAGATCACAAAAGTCTAAGGTGTTCTGAACTGGGAAATTGTTCATATTCAGATAATGATCTGTCAGTTATGTTTGGAAATGCAGCACACTTGAAAAGTAGGTATACCTTGAACTCTGGAGTATATGTGCTTGACCTAAATACAGAGTTTCAGGGCAGCTGAGGTTGATGTGCCAGCTTTGCAGACTTGATTTGGATTCTAGGAATGCACTTGCTGGCATAAGCCTTCATTTTATTTATTTGGATAATTAATACCAAAAGGTGATTGAGAGTTTTTCTTTTGTGTGTGTTGTCAGCTGCTACAGAGTTAACTTTTGATTTTTCAGTTTGAACAGACTCAACATTTTTTTTCATCTTGCTGTTGTTCTCATTAAGATCTGACATATTTTCATTCTTCTTCCTTGTCTTGGTGTATGGAAAGTGCATGCTAAATTAATCAAGAGTGTTCTGAACTGTGTTTTAGCACTGTCCTTACCAATTTTAAGATTTTTGTTTTAAGACAAACTCTTTAATTTTATTATGCATGAGTTGTCATGTTATTTTTTTAGCTGTATTTTGCTGTTCTTTTAGTCTGTAACATTTCACTTTAGGGAATAGTCAGATTAAATTTTCACTGATTGCAAGCATATCTAAAAAGTTTAAATGGAAGGAAGTGTTAATAACACACTTCACCATGATTAAAAGTAACTTGGAAATGCAGAGAAGTAGTGCAAAATTAGCAGCTCAGACAGCTCAATTCTGTCAGTGTATTTTAGTGAGGGAAGGTAATTGGCTATGTTTTAAAAGAACAGTAAGTTGAAATAAAGGATTGTTCTGTTTTTTTCTTTTTGTTTGTTTTTAAACAGAGGAGGAGGTTGCCTGTTGCACTTAGGAATACCACTGGGGGAAAGAAATTTTTAAAGGCTTATAACATGAAAGAAAATATAGCATATGCAGAAGAAAAGTGAAACTGTCTATGCACAAAATAGCTCAGAAATCTAGAATAGTATTTTCTGATTTACTAGTTTTCCTTTTCAGAGTTCACTTGTAATATTATGTAATAGGATGAGAAGCCTTGTGACTACTAAGTAGACGTAGAAAAAATAGTTTAAAAATGAATTGCTAGTTAATTTCAGAGTAAGCTATAAGTATGATTTCGTTCGGATTTGACATTTATGACTTAGATTTTGATCCTGTGTATTTGTTCCTGATACGATACTCACAAAAAGTGGTGTAGAGCTATTGAACAATTTCATTTTTTGAGGCGTTTTTCATAAGGATGCAGTGTGATGTGCTGTCATGCTGCATTTTGTTATCTGCTAGCAATTTACCTGATAAAAACTAAATTAAAGGTAGTATGTGAATTTTAACAGAAAATATCTGCTCTAGTATTGTGCTGCTAAAAACCCTGTTGTTTTCTGAGAAATCTTAAAAATATTAATTGCTTTTTTCCCCCGCTCTTCAGCCACCAGAAAGACAAATTGCAGTTGGGATTTGTTCAATGGCTAAGAAATCTAAGTCCAAACCAATGAAAGAAATTCTTGAACGCCTCTCCATGTTTAAGTACATAACTGTGGTAATATTTGAAGAGGATGTTATTTTGAATGAGCCAGTAGAAAACTGGCCTTTATGTGACTGTCTCATTTCTTTTCATTCTAAAGGTAAATATTCTAATACTACCATAACTATTTTTGACATCTAAATACTTTAAACAGTTTTTTTTTTCTCTTGTAGTTTTATTGCATTTTCCTAGGAAGTGATTCAGTTGTCTTGTTTAATAGAATACAACTGACTTTTAAAATACAAGCTTTTTAAATGGTACTGTTTTCTTTGCTTGAGAAAGCCCTGTCTGACATAGTATTTAAAATAGCTATTCCATTAGTGAATATTTGTGGAGCCAGTAGAAATGGTGATCTAATACTTACTTGGCCCAATAACTGTGAAGGCATGCTACTTTCTCAATGGGAGCGTTAGGTCTCTGGCCACTTGTTGGTGTATCTCTGCTAATACCTAGGGTTTTTTCCTGGGGCTGGGCAGTGAAGCAAAGATGAGTAAACTGAAGTTAAAAATCATATTTTTAGGCAGAGGCAATAAAAGCCTTAGTTCTGGCCCTATGGAAGTGGAGGGCATGTGGAGTGAGGAGGAAGGAGTTGGAGACAGGACTACTACTTTTGACAGCCTATACCGAAATTAGGCTGTAGTTTCATCATCGTCTTAAGCTGATGTTATGTGTGTTTATAGTTGAGGGAGCATCCTCCCACTTAAGCCATATCTCTGGTTGTACTATAAAGCTTGAATATGAAGGTTCCAAAATATTTACTGGTGTTGTATCTTGTAGTTTTAATTTATTTGCCTTAATAAATATTTTAGGATTTCCACTGGACAAAGCAGTTGCCTATGCAAAACTCAGGAATCCATTCATAATCAATGACTTGAATATGCAGTATCACATACAAGACAGGTAAGGAACACTGATTACCTCTAAACAGCAAACTACTTTTAAGTCAGAGACTGTGAGAACTGTTGATATTTCATAGCAACAGCTCCAGTGTATTGTACAATAGCCTAAATAAAACCACAGTGAATGTTATATTTTATTAATGTATGTGTGGTTTTCTGGGATATGCATTTAGGTGTGTTTTTTCTTTTACTGCTTTTATATTGATGGGTCTGAAGATTTACCAAGGTAGAAATTTGGTGATACATTTGTCTAAAGCTTAGCAAATAAAAAAGTTTAAACTCTGAAAATATGTATAGCATAGGTATGTATAGCAACTGTACAACCTCCTATAATTGTAGAATTCATGGAACTTACTACAGGTCTTTTTTTCTGTTAAGTGGATACTTAACAAAAGTTTTTGGTATTCAAAGATCGTGTGGTTATTCAAAGTGAATTTTCTTTTGGGGCTGCAGTCATGCATAGCAAATATTAACAAAACAGTAGTGAGCAAAATACATAAACATTGGAGCCTTCTGAACAGTGAGCAGACTTGCTATTTTGTGCCTTCAGCTGCTGTCATGTATAAACTTTTTCAGCCCTTCTTGTTAATAGTCTCCTTTAACAAGAGAATTCTTCTATATAAATTGCTGTTGCACTGCCAGAGTGGAGAGGACAGGACTGGCGTAGCAAATTACATTTTTATTTATATTGATGAGATCACTGCAAAGGTTCAGCTGTGTCAGTGACCTTTAAAGCATTGTATTAATAAGTAGAGTATTTTATATGTAATCTTATCCTGTGTGATTTAAAAAAAATAATTTGTATGTATTTTTCTCCTCCCTTACTCATGGACTATAAAATACAAATATTGGCAGGATTTGCTGTCTTAATGTGCAACTTTTGTTTTTTTTTTCTAGGAGAGAAGTATACAGTATTCTTAAGGCTGAAGGCATTTTACTTCCTCGCTATGCAGTTCTGAACCGTGATCCAAACAATCCCCAAGGTAAAAACTGATAACTAAAATATCAACCATTGACATGTCTTTGTTTCCACTGGAGAACAGTACATACATAATGGAAAGCTAAATTTCACTTGCTAGACAATTAATTCATTGGTACAGATGTTGATTTCTCCTCCAGTACTTAATATATTGTTGTGGATTAACTTGTACTGGCTGTGGGGGCAGTATGTGAAACGGAAAAGTTGATGCTGTATAAGCACTGTTCAGCAATAACTAAAACATCAAGGCTGTTTTGGTCACAAATTCAAAACATAGCACCATACTAGCTGCTGTGAAGAAAATTAACTCCATCCCAATGAAAGGTAGTACCTCTGGAACAGGTTGCCCAGAGAAGCTGTGAATGCCCCCTCCCTGAAAGTGTTCAAGGCCAGGCTGGATGGGGCTTTGAGCAACCTGGTTTAGTGGGAAGGTGTCCCTGCAGGGGGGTTGGAACTAGATGATCTTTAAGATCCCTTCCAACCCAAACCATTTTATGATTCTATGAAGTATGCATCTGCAAAGCATGATTCTGAAGGTTGGGGTCACAATCCTCTTACAGCCATCGTAGAACAACTAGAATATAAAGGCCTCCAAACTCAAACCGACATTCTAGTATGTCATCAAAGAGAGCAGCATTCATGGTGTTACATTACCCACAACAAGCTGTAATTTTACTTAGGAAAGTAATATTGACAGAAACAAGTCAGACTATTGAATACTTTCCCTTCTAAGTACAAGCAACCATGTAAGGGAAATCTAGTCTAGACAGATCTGCAGATTATATACTCTGAATATAAATTGGAATTAATTTTTTCTGTACCTGAAAACAAACATAACAGCTTTTTCTACTAAAATAAAAACTTAGAGCAACAACAGGAGATTGCAATGACAGGTCAAGACACAGGAGTAAGAGATAAGAAAAAATAAATAAAATAGAAGTACTACTGTGGTGTAACTCTTAAGATGTAGGGAATTTTAGGTTAAAATGTCTGTGTAATCTAGGGAGGAAAGGGCTCATTTATGCTACAAGTCAAATAAAAGCTGCTGCATGCAGCCAGCCAGTAGTGAAGAGATTCCTGATCCCTGGTTCCAGAGGACCTAATCCTCTGTGCACGGTGCATCAGTCACACAGTGTGAGACAGTTCTCAGCCTATTAAAAGCACTATTGCATCTGGCACCACACCATGGTTACTGTCCGTCTGCCATCCCCCTCATATTTCAGGGAAAGACACTGAAGGAAGAGACAGCCTACCCCCTGTCTTTAAAACATTCCCCCGAAAATAACACCCATGCAAGCTTATGCATCTGTAGGAGACAGTTTCCTGTCTGACACTGAGGGAATCAACAGAAATCCCAGAACGTAGTGTTAAAGTAACATGATATAGATGTGATGCAGCAGACATGTTGAGCACATGATCATCCGGTCTGTGCAGTCAGTAAGAAATCAGTGAACCAAAAAATGTAATATAATCTTTTTATTTCAACCTACAAAGTTACCCCAAATCTCTAATTATTTAATTCCATGAATATATTATTGCATCTCTGTTGTTCGCACTGTTTCTTCAGAATGCAACTTGATTGAAGGAGAAGACCATGTAGAAGTGAATGGAGAAATTTTCCAAAAGCCTTTTGTAGAAAAGCCAGTTAGTGCCGAGGACCACAATGTTTACATTTATTATCCAACATCTGCTGGGGGTGGAAGCCAGAGGCTCTTTCGAAAGGTGAGGGTATTGTACTAAAGCTGTTGAAAAGTTGTAGATGTGTAACAGAATTGCAGAGTAATTCTGTCCTATCTGTATGTTAGCTTGGACCTGTTTTGTAATGTCCTGCTTGTGTAGTAGGAGTAGTGCAGATCAGAGAAAATTCATTTCAGAAGAACATGTAGAGTGAATGAAGACCCTTGTTCCTTGCAGTAGATTGTCAGCCACTGCAGATTCTTGTAGGTAAAAGAAGCATATGCTATCAGTGCACTTGCAGAGTCTTATAAAAATCTTTTGGGACTGATCAAAACCTACTTGCTTCATTTGGTACAGGAAGTCTTTTCTCAGTACAGCTGTGTTATTTTAAGGAGTTTTAAAGTTTCTCAGGCAGTAGCCTATGAGTTTATTGATAGAAAAATATTCATTTCAGATTGGCAGCAGAAGCAGTGTTTATTCCCCTGAAAGCAGTGTGAGAAAAACAGGCTCCTATATTTATGAGGAATTCATGCCTACAGATGGCACTGATGTGAAGGTATGACAACTGTGCATTCTTATTTATATTTAGAACAATCAAATGCTCCAAGAGGTTGTCAGTTATAAGATGAAAGTATATCTTTGTGTCAAGGATTAATTTTAATGAAGTTTTGATACAGTTCATAAGTAAAGAATGTAATTCTTATGCTAGCTAAACACAGTACTTGTAACGTAGAGCAGCTTTGCTTATGTTGTTGGAATCAAGTGCTGGAGGCTTATTACCCAACACATTGTCTTTCTTTTCTTGTATTGTATTAGTGCCAGAACAGCATATACTTTCCTGTGTAAACAGATAGGTGCTGCCTAGATATTTTGTCTAAAGGTTACAAAGAAACCTGTAACTGAAATAGATTTTATCAACTATCCTAGTGTTCTAATTAATAAACAAAAGTTACTTACTAAAATTATATGAAGTTGCAGAAAATAATGCATTGACCTTATCTGTAATTATTTTCACTCTTTTATTCATTTATTTTCTTAACAGATCTAAAGATTAGGTATCACAAAAGAGTGCTAACATAGAGCAATAACAGAATAGGTGTCAAGCCAGCCATGTGTGGAGATTGCTTGCTTTCCCTTTGTGTTAGTTCTGGCTATTTTAAGCCAATCACAAAACATGTGAAACAAGTGTTTTACTTGAACACTTGAACATGTGAAACAAGAGGTTTAGAAGTGTGAGATCTAATCCAATCTTAGGCCAAAGAGCCCGTTTATCAATTGCAGTTAACTTCTTCCACTTGGTGATCCATGAGGGGAATGCTCATTTTATGTTCTCAGACAAATTCCCCGTTCTTTAGGTTGCTGTGTTTTCATGAGCTATTACTCTTCACATGGCTATACTGTGTAACACTTTCCAATAGGTTAATCTGAGTTAACAGACATCCATGTAAGAGTTTTACAAACTGTTTCCAAAAAGAAAAGTTTCTTGCAACCTGAAGAGATGCAAATGATTTGAGAGGTGGGGACTATTTTGACTACTTGTTGTACTGTAGTCATCAAGCAGCAGCTGTGGACTTTTAACACCCCAAATAAATAATGGATTTGCTTCAAGTAACAACACTGTCAGCTTCATATTAGGCAGCTTCACCCAACTCGTCCTCTTGCCTGAATTGACTAAATCTGGTTTAGTTGAAAACTTTTTTACCAAAGCCTAGGGTTTTATTTTCGATTAAAGTAACCCATTTTTGAGAGCTGCTGACAAGTCTCTTCTAGCATATGCCCCAGTCCTTTCAGTGAGCATTGAAACTGCAGCAGAGTAGATAGCACAATCATTCTTTCAAGTCCCTGCCTTATCATACTAAAACTGGGCAGATCTTTGCTTTGTTTAGTCCTGCCTAAAATATGAAAATAATTTTCAGTGAAGAGAATCACTTAGTCCTGCAGCCAGATTTCCATAATCAAGTAAATGGAAATAATTCTCAAATTAATCTGCTCTCCAAGTTCTGCAGATGTTTTGGAAAGGAAAACATCATTCTTTACCTCTACACCAGCATAATTAAGAAATTAATTTCTATTCATCAAGTTTTATAATTATTATTTTTCTTCACCTGTGCTCCAGCTGTTTTCTCCTCTTGCTTTATCCTGGGTTGTCAGTAAATGATGGGTGTTCTGTGAAGGCAGAGAATGCCATTGAGGAAGGTACTTTAGAGCGACCTTTTCAATTATGAAAGCAGCTAGTATCTTTTGAAGTCATTGTCACATTGGAGATAAATTTAGCAAGGTGTATGCATATATTTAATGTAATTTAACGACACTGTATCGATAAAGAGTTTCTGTTTTTCAATATAGGTGTACACAGTAGGTCCAGATTATGCTCATGCTGAAGCCCGGAAGTCTCCAGCTCTGGATGGCAAGGTAGAACGAGATAGTGAAGGAAAAGAAGTGAGGTATCCAGTCATCCTGAATGCAAGAGAGAAGTTAATCGCTTGGAAAGTATGCCTTGCCTTTAAAGTAAGCTGATTACTTTCCTATCTGATCAAACATTTAGTGTTAATTAATTGTTTATTACATGAAACTTCTGTAGGGTTTTAGTGCACAGAGACAGCAGTGATAATTACTGCAGAACTCCTAGGAAGGTGAAAAGTTGAACTTCCACATCCACATCTCTTTTTAATCTAGAATAATTCTTCTTTTAATGCATTGAAAAGTTCTGGATGGGTTGCTTATGTTGCATAAGTTTCCTGAATTCACATGTTGCTGTTGTGCTTTGCTAGTCCACAGTGTTATCTGTTCTATGTGTAGAACAGATAACAGAAAATGTTCACACATTTTGTTAATGGTTTCTAAGTTAGTGAAACACAATTTCAGTAGTCAAGTTTTTGTAACTTTTGTTACCCAGTGTTTACATTGAGCCCAATTAAATGCTAATTTGGTATTGACATGACTAGGTCCTTATTTGGAGTGTTTGATAGTTTCCATTTTTGTATAGTTTTAAGATTCTTTTGTTCAAAACTTCACTCAGTCTCTTACTCTCCTTTCAGCTGTCGTATTAAAAGGCTGTCTTTCAGTCTGTCTCATTACCTGTGTGTAACTATGATGGCAATTCTGGAGCCTGTAGGGTGTGAACCTCTGTTACCTAGCAAAGTGGGCTTTGAGATCTAAAAAGAGAAATCTATTGAAATAGCATCTAGTGTCCTGTACTAATAATTTCAATATTATGTCAATGTCAAAACTATCCTGTCAAATTTAAATTTGAACAAAAATGTTTTTATTGGTATTTTGTAATTTCTTGGCTGTCACCCTTAAAAACTATGTGTAGGGGGAAACCACTGTCAGAATGGGGAATTTGTAGGCCCATCATTGCTTATGCTGTAAATCTTGAAGGTTAAGTTTGTGCACGTGTGAACTTGACCTTCAGTACTGATACTGCTAGGGATATATAGGAAGGGTAAAATCAAGTTGGGGATATAAAGTTAAAAATGGGAAGATATTTACATGACATGAGCGAACTTAACATGGAACTGGCAAAAGGTACTAAGTATAAAATCTGTCATATTTTTGTCATGTTTTAAGATGAATACCATGTTAAAATCAGAAGTTTATTTAAAATAAGTAATCCTCAGGAAGGTGATCAATGACTTGAACTTTTATTCTTAAAAACAGCAAACAGTTTGTGGCTTTGATTTGCTGCGTGCTAATGGGCAGTCCTATGTGTGTGACGTGAATGGCTTCAGTTTTGTGAAAAACTCCATGAAATACTATGATGATTGTGCTAAGATATTGGGGTAAGAGTTTACTGATTTATATCAGGAGTTTTGCCTATTCACTTTGTTGTATGTGACTCTGTACTACTTATTCCTTATTCCTAAATCAATTATTTAAAATGAAATACCATGTAAAATAAGTCATTAAATTAAATAATAAAATAAATAAAATATTAAAAAGAATCCTAAATCAATAAATAAATCCTAAATAAATTCCTTATTCCTAAAATCATCCAAAACATCTGAGTCTGAGTGTTTTATGCAGTTAAAGTTAACTGAATAAGTATTTTGAAAGCCGGATTAAGTTCTTAAAGGTAGTTGAGATTATTTTCAAGTAGAGAAGTGCCATTGGATTGTTATGCTTGCTGATGTTTATTATGTGCTCAAATTAATGTACATTGTCCTTGATCTGAAGCTGGTGTATACTTGCATATTTGTGGATTTCACACTGGTAATTCCAAACTGATGTAATATCAAGGTGTCTTCTGTCATACCATCTTCTCTCTGTTACTGGGAGTAAAAAAAAGGTATAACAAGGGACCATACAGAATTGGATAGTGAACTCCATGCCAACGAAATGTTGCCCTCAAAGTAGTCTCATCCCATTTTGCCCAGTTAAACTGGCTTTACAGTAAGATTGAACTGATGGGATACAGCATGACTTTCTGCATTATCAAATGATCTGGGATCTTATTAAATGGAGGAAGAGCTAAGATGAAACCCTAGAAAACAACTGTAGTCCTGTTGTTTTAGGCCACTTTGAGTTAGAGTTACAATTCTCAGACCCACTTTGATGTGTCTCTATTCAAATTGTTGTAGCTGTTGAATTCTTTGCAAAAAGTTATCATTTTTTACTTATGCTTTATTCCTTGAGGTAATACATTGCAGTGTTAAGTAACAGTAGATTATTTTGGAGCTTTTTAGAAATTAGGTTTTGGCTTATGCTACTTTAAGATGCACAAATTTTTTTCCTCAGTATTACTGCTTCTTATGTAGATATTAATCTGAAGTTTAGTATTTTTTCATTAGATACTCGGGAAACAGAACATTAGCAAGATTTAACAACCGTCTATAGGTGGAGGCAGTGTTATAATTTTGATTGTTATGACCAAAGACTACCTATTTTTCTGGTTCTATCAGAAAAACTTTTGAGAAATTACCACTGAAGGTACCAGTTACTCTGATGAGAACGGCATGCTGATTATCAGGGACTTTCAGTTAGACAATGGAGTCAGGTGTCTGAATATTTAAATGAACAAGACTAAATCATATCCAAGGAACTCTTTTAGGAACTGGAGTTCAAAAACTTGAGGTTTCTTATAAATCCAGGGCCATTAGGCTAATATTTTCTCTGTAGCAGTTGTAGTAGCTTTGAATTGTTAAGTAGGTTTTAATTATACAATTAAAAGAAAAATATGCATCTAGACTCATGACCGCTAGTACACTAAAACCACATTGATAAAAATGCATGTATATATTATCTGTTTCGAGTTTGTATGTGTTGTATAAGCTGTGCTTTAAACATCATTTTTTTTTCTTTTTAACCCCTTTTTTAGAAATATCATAATGAGAGAACTTGCTCCCCAGTTTCAGATACCATGGTCGATTCCTTTGGAAGCTGAAGACATCCCCATTGTGCCAACCACCTCTGGAACAATGTAAGAAAATAGTAGCTACACCTGTATTTTGCAGGCTCCTAATGTAACTTTTGTGTGAATTTTTTTTTCTCTTCACAAGGTGTGCCCACTTTGGCCTATGAACGCTTGTTTTGTGTGATGAAAACAAGGAAGGAATCACAATTGCTATGCCAGCAATCAGAGTTTCTGACCCTTAGTCAAGCTGAGTATAGAACAGCAGATTTTCAAGTGTAGCGTCTTTTATGCATAGCTTCCTTCACTGCTAATCATTGTTCCAGCACCAACTTAATATGCGCTTCTAATAAACATGCTCTCTCATTTAATGAACCTCAAAATTGTTGTTTTACAAACTACTTAAAATAGATATTCTGTAGTTACCCAAGTCTTAAAATCAGTATTTATATTTTATACCTTACATCATTTTCAGTTAACCTTATATTCTTGCATATCCTTCCATCACTTCTGTAGTTATGTCAGATAACTACGACTTTGTCAATTGTCTTGATTGGTGGTTTTAATATTAAATAAAAGACCCCCATATATAGAGTTGTGAAATATAACTCTCTTGAAATTTCAGGATGGAGCTTAGGTGTGTTATAGCTGTAATACGCCATGGGGACCGAACACCAAAACAAAAAATGAAAATGGAAGTAAAACATCAGAAGTAAGTAGAATCTTGGTAAAAATCGAGTTTGGATGCTTTAGAGCAGAGCTCACTTCTTGGGGATGTGCAAACAATGAATGGAGCAGGAATTGCATCATACAAGTTTTTTGTTTTGTTTTGTTTTCTTTTAAATCTATGTGATGTTGCAGCTAATTAAGAAGCATGCACCTCTCGTTCCAACAGGACTGTCAAATTACTTGTGCAGACTTCCTTCATCACATGCTGTGCCTTGTGAAGAGTCCTGCTTGATCTTAATGAAAATACATTTGTCTCTATAGATGTCTTTATTCAAAATAATGCAGCAGAGATTATTTCTGGTTCACCATTTGACCATGACTTCCACCTTTCTCTTTTTATCATAACTGTTCTTGTGTGAGCTGTCATCTTGCTGCACCATCTTTTTGTGTTTTACTTTTTGTCAAAGTTTGATGACTGACGTTCTGGTAGATACCATCTTTATGTTAGCCTTCATGAAGTGCCTTACATAATTGGCCTGGAATTAGGTGCAATTTCAGTAAAAAGTAGTTATTTGTTTTGTGACTGGATTCTTGCATTCAGAGATACATGCTGTAAATGTATCTCATGTGGTATTTTTGGTCCCTACTTCTGTTCAGGATCATTCTTGGAGATTAAGAATTGACATAGTTGTATATTTGAATATTATGTCATTTGATATATAGAATAACTTCCTTTTTTTTAACACTTAGCAAGTCAGTAAGATAACATTTTTAGTGCTCTTATTTCTCTAATGTGTTGAAGACTTTCTTGGGAAATGGGATTTGAATAAAGGTTGGTTTGACCTCTGTAGTGCAGGTCTTAACATGCTTTTCAAGTAGTGTAAAGGTGCTAATTTCAGACCACTTCAAGTTTAAGAACCACTTGTTCAAGTAACATTTTAACTTATTAACTATGGGTTCTAATCAATATTCTTTCTCTTAAAGGTTTTTTGATCTCTTTGAAAAATGTGATGGATATAAATCTGGAAAACTAAAACTGAAAAAACCAAAACAGTTGCAGGCAAGTTTGTCTTTATTTTCTTGCTGTGGTATTTTATAAGTAGAAAATTATTTATTTAAGTAAATTCTACGTTTTCTTTCTTTAGGAAGTGCTTGATATAGCAAGGCAACTCCTTGTAGAACTTGGGCAAAACAATGATTCTGAAATTGAAGAAAGTAAAGCAAAACTTGAACAGCTGAAGACTGTGTTAGAAATGTAAGTGGCTAATTTTCAAGCTTCATAGCAACAAAGTTCTATCTGCTATTTTGACATGTTTGACCAGTTACTGCTTGGATTGCAATGATTATCAAATATGTAATGATGTATTAATTCAAGCACAAGGGTTATCAAGAGAAAGGATGCCATGTTTGACACTATGAAGGAGAACTGGGCCATCTCTCTGTTTTTTCTCCTTTTTAATTGAACTTACTGCTTTATCCAGTGGCTCAGTATATTTTCTACATGAAAAATTTACTTTCTTTGATCACAAATTTTATCTTGCATGTTTTTAAACTTAAAAGTATTTGAGTGCAGGGTCTGCTTCTTGCAGTGTGTGATGTAATGAAGTCTGATGTAGCCAGTAAGAACTTTCACTGTGTGTACTGTCTACTTACAGCAAATTTGGAGAATTCCAAATAAATAAGGCTTTGTATATTGAGCTTGAAATATGTACTAATTAAAAAAAAAAGAAAAAAACCCTAAGGCTCCAAGGTTTGTTAACGATCTGGGGTGTCAGAACTTTAAATGGTATTAGGTGACGTTAATTTAAAAAAAATCAGGGCAAAGACAGTTATGGAAACTTATGATGATTGTTTGAAATACGGAGTTCTGCTTGAGAACTTAATTGGCTAACAAAATAGTGGCCGTCTACACGGCCAGATCAGATTCTGGATACTGATAGCCACTGTAGTTGTGGATCTGAATAGATAAATTACTCATGCAATCTGCAAATGCTTTTTTTTTTTTCAGTTCAGTGTTGTGAAAAAAAGTAGTAGATAGTATTTTTAAATGTATCATTATAGAATGGTTGATATTTCTGTAGTCACTCTGTGCTTGTTGAGTTAAGTTTGTTCTAAGCACTGCTTCAATAAACGGTGGTCAAATGCACAAATCAGTGACCAGCATAGGTTTATTATATCCTGTTACAGGAGCTTAGCAGGTTAGGAGGAAAATATTTAAAATGTTTCTCACCTTCTTCCCCTCTCATTTTTTCCTATTCCTACTTCAGGTATGGGCATTTTTCAGGCATAAATCGCAAAGTTCAGTTAACATATCTTCCTCATGGTTGCCCAAAGACTTCCAGTGAAGAGGAAGGTATTGTGTTACTTTTGCACCTAATCCCTTAATATCACATGTATTTAAATAGTCACTGATTAGTGGTATAACATGTCTTGATGTTAAGGAGAAGGAATATGTTGTTTTGATTGAATGTTTGTATTGTACGCAGATATTCAGAGTCTGTTAATCTGCTGAATCGTACACCTAAATCTATGTAGTAAATTTATATTTTAATACTGCATTTTGTAACAGAAAAGTAGGCTGAAAATAAGCTTCAGTGATTCACCAAAAACAGTGTTTTGCGGACAGGATGGGAAAATCCCACTCAACATTTACTGCTATGTCTAAAACCTTCATAAGCTTTTCTGGCCCTTGACCCATGGTTATTGACTGAAATAACTGTAGGGTATTTAGCATCCAATTTGTTTTAGTTTTTCTGTTTCAATTTACTTGTTGCTTCAGATTTCATGCTAAATATTTTTCAGTTATGTTTTCTCTGTAATTTAACTACTTCAGGTTTCTATGTTTAAGTGCCCATTTAGTTCTCCAGTTCAATGTTTTCTTAATGTTAGAATGCTATTAAAGATTCATCATGTTGAAGAGATCCTTTAGTGAGGCCTGAATAGTCCAAATATTTTTGTTCATATGAAAAAAAATAAAGAAGGATTTATAATATACTTCACTAAACTCATCTTTCTGTATACAATTAGATAATAGAAGAAATGAGCCATCCCTGCTTCTGGTTCTAAAATGGGGAGGAGAATTGACCCCTGCAGGCAGGGTTCAAGCAGAGGAGCTTGGAAGGGCTTTCAGGTGTATGTATCCAGGTGGACAAGGTAAAAAAAAAAAAAAAAAAAAAAAAAAAAATAATTGTGTTGAATGGCATAAATCCCTTTTGAAGTTAATAAGTGCAAAATGAGAGTTTGAGCAAAATGTTTGTTTGGTAGGAGATTATGCTGGATTTCCTGGATGTGGTTTACTTAGATTACATAGCACTTACCGACATGATCTCAAAATCTACGCTTCTGATGAGGGACGAGTTCAGATGACAGCAGCAGCTTTTGCAAAGGTACAATGTGACATTGTATTTTCAATTTTAAAAAATCTGATGTTCTCAAGTTTGTTTTTTCTTTAGAAGACTGGGGGAGATTTATGGTTTATTAGAGTCTACATTGTATAATGAGGCTGTGTTTTAAAAGAAATTTATTTTCAAAGAGTATTTAGTTCAGTGTAAAAAAGTATCCAATTAATGTGCCAAGAATTTGAAGTTCTTTGAGCAGATGCAGACAGGTTTTAATTATATGGCCTTGGCCTTAGCAATATACCTTATTCCTTTCCAGTAATAACCTCCAAAATCATAGAATCACAGAATGGTTTGAGTTGGAAGGGACCTTAAAGATCATCTAGTTCCAACCCCCCTGTCATGGGCAGGGACACCTTCCACTAGACCAGGTTGCTCAAAGCCTCATCCAACCTGGCCTTGAGAACTTCAAGGGAGGGGGCATCCACAACTTCTCTGGGCAACCTGTTCCAGTGTCTCACCACCCTCACAGGAAAGAATTTCTTCCTAATACCTAATCTAAATCTCCCCTCTTTCAGTTTAAAACCGTTACCCCTCGTCCTGTCACTACTTGCCCTTGTGAAAAGTCCCTCCCCATATTACCGGTAGGCCCCCTTCAGGTACTGGGAGGCTGCTATAAGGTCTCCCCGGAGCCTTCTCTTCTCCAGGCTGAAGAGCCCCAACTCTCTCAGCCTGTCTTCATAGGAGAGGTACTCCAGCCCTCTGAGCATCTTCGTGGCCCTCCTCTGGACTCGCTCCAACAGCTGCATGTCCTTCTTATATTGGGGGCCCCAGAGCTGAACGCAGTACTCCAGGTGGGGTCTCATGAGAGTGGAGTAAAGGGGTAGAATCACCTCCCTAGATCTGCTGGCCACACTTCTTTTGATGCAGCCCGGGATACAATTTGCAACATTTTTAGTTTGCACCTTGCTTATTTGTTTAGGGCTTACTTTCCTGAAATTTTGTCAGATTTCTGTGTCAGATTGTGTGCGTGTGTTGGTAAAAGCACAGACATTAGACTGATTTGAGATATTGTATTCATTTTACATGAGCAAAAATAGATATTTTCAGTTACTTCAGTGATTTGGACCAGAAGATTTTGAGTTCAAAAGGCAACTCTTTTCATAGAAACCATCTTTCATTCATTGATTTGTAACTTTAGAGAGGAAATTAGAGGGTTTGAAACTATTAGAAATGTGGAATTAATAAACTGCTTTGCATATATTTTAATAGGAAATTGTACAAACTATACGTTCAGGCTTTCTTTTGAATTAATAGAAGTAGTTTCTTGAAGTTGTTACAGGAGACTTTTTACTTTGGGCCTGTCAAAATGGATACCTAATAAGTAAGACATGGTAGCAGTACTACATCTTGGCACTCTACAGAAGTATTTTTTTACATGTATTTTTGGATGTGAAATTATAAAAAATTTGTGGTGATGTTTAAAAAGCGTGAACTGTTTTTTTTCAGCGCAAATGGGAATTTATAGGAATTATTAATATAAAACACAGAATTCAGAACTTTCTACATCTATAAGGCTTGCCAAAGTATTCTTTTACCCCTCTTCGTGCTAGACAAATTCCTCTTTTGCTCCTCCTCCCAGGTAGCCTTTTGCATGCATAATACTTCCACTTTTTAATAATTTATTCACTTATTTCCTCATTTCAATGATACAGATCTTTTAATTGTGTGAGAGGACATGGACAGTGCAAGTGTTACATAAATACTTCCTAGGTGAATGAGTTTCAGTAATAATACAGAGTGATAGAGAGGTTTAGGTTTCAAGGGGCCTCTGTAGGTCATCTAGTCCAGCTCCACGCAGCACAGGGCCAGTTTGGATGAGGTTGCTCAGAATCATACCCAGTCAAGTTTTGAGATGGAGATTCCACAGCCTCTCCAGGTTTTTAATTCCAACGCTCATTTTCAGGTCGTGTCTCTGTTCCTCCCAAGTAGCTCATCCCTGCTTCCACCTTCTATATGTTCTTTTTTTGTCCACGCTGACCGTCTGCATGACTTTCCATATGTCAGAGTGGACTGCTCTTGTGCTTTGAGGAGGTTGTCTTTGGAGATCATCTAGCTGTCCCAGGCATTTTGTCCTTCAGGACTGTCTCCTTTTAGCCTGCATCTGGGGCTAAAAAATAACCAGTTGTTCTATCACCCAATGACCCCTCCCCAGCTAAGAAAGGAAATCGTGAAAAGGAAAAGAGACCCGTGGGTTGAAATGAAAACTAATATTAATACTAATGCTAATATAAAGTACACAGAGTTATACTCAGCCCATACAGTGGTCACGAGCTGCGCATTTCCAGCAGTGAATGCCAGAATGCGAAAGTGTGATGGTCACAACGAACAGAAGAGTAGGACTCAGGAGCAGAGTGACAAGCAAGACCCTCCAGGGATTGCGACTATTGAGAAGAAGAGCCATCCCCAGCAAACTTTCCAGTTTATAGTGAGCATGATGTTTATGGTATGGAATACTTCCATTGGCCAGCTTGGGTCAGCAGTCCTGACTTTCGCTCCTCCTGGCTTAAGCATCTGGCTAACTTGGAACTGCTAAAGGCCTTGATCACTGTGGAAACCTGCATACCATGGCTTGCCACAAACTAAAACAAAGTGTCTTACCAACTTTGTTCCCACTGTATCAGGTGCTGCAGTCTTCTTAAAGATGCACCTTTTCTGAACAGAAAATTGATTCTATGTTTCTATCCCAGTGAAACCAGGACAAGGACACTCCTCCATAGGATTCCATGAACAAGCTAAAGCCTGCTCATTTGAAGTCTAGGGCTCTAATGCAATTATTTGTCTTGTGCACTTCTCCAAAGATCTGTCATAATATCAGGTTTCAATTACCAAGGCTGCCATTGACCTCCACATTCCTGGCACTTCTGAGTAATAGGTCCAGATGAATGCCTCTGCTTGATAGTTCATCAGTAACCTGTGCCAAAGAATTGTCCTGGGTGTTCTCCAGGAATCCGGATTGCTTGTCCTCTGCAATATTGCCCGTGTATGAGGTACGCTGGGCTAAGGGCCCCACTTGGAAAACAGGACCTGCAACCAGGAGGCTTTCTCCAGTTGTGTTAAGAAGGCTTCATCTATTTCCCCTTTTAAATTGGGTGATCTGTAGCAGAGGCCCACCATGATGTTGCCCTGTGCTTATTTGCCCTCTAATCCTTACAAATGAGATCTCAACTTGCTTGTCACTGGTTTGAAAGCAAAGGTCCTGATGTTCAAGCTACTCCTTTATATAGAGCCCAGCTCTGCCTCCTTGCCTTCCTGGCTTCCAAAAGGCCCTGTATCTGGCTATAGCAAAACTCCCATTTGTGTGAACTATTCCACCACATCTCTGTAATGTGAATAAACTTTTAAGCTCTGCAAATGGTCAGACTTCTTACTTCTGTTTGTTTCCATGCTGCATGTGTTGGTATGGAAAGTATTTCAGCCATCTGTCCTGCTTTCTTCTTGGTCAGCAGGCTTGAGGAGACACTACTCCATTTCATTCCTTATCCCAGAGCCTTTCTGTTGCCAGAAAAGTCACAGAATTTTCCAGCCTTCTCTGTTTTGGAAGTCTCCATCCACCTCTTGTTCAACTGTAGCCTTTGATTGTCCTTCTGTGCCACACAGAGTTTGGGTTTTTGCCTCTGTAGAGTCTCTGCAAAGACCCTGTCTGTCTCCCATTTGTCCTCCCAGATGCTATTTGGCTTGCTAACTCTTCCCATAGCTACTATCTGGTGACTGAATGCCTTGAGCAGAGCATGTCCCCCACAAGTCAGGCTGCTGTTGCTGCCAGCTTCAGGGAGAAGGCACCATGCACTCCCTGCAACCCAAGACCTGAACATCTGTGGCCTCCCAGGAGCAATATTGGCACCACTGAGATACCAGGGTCACTTCAGCTGGTGCTGAGGAGCATGTTCTATGACATCTCACCATCACTGTTGCACCAACTGTAGGAATCCTGTACAACAGGGCAGTGTTTTGGGGGCCATTTCCATGCAAACATCTGCATTGTCTGCCAAGTCCCTGTTTGTCTAATCCATAGGCAAGTGATACAATCTTGAATTTAGTGTTTTGGGTGTTTTTTTTAATATACTCTTATACTCTCATCTTTATCTGTTTGCCTGTTTAATTGTATTATTTGCTTCAGGGACTACTGGCGTTAGAGGGTGAGCTGACTCCTATCCTTGTCCAGATGGTAAAAAGTGCTAATATGAACGGTCTGTTGGACAGCGACAGTGATTCTTTAAGCAGCTGTCAGCATCGTGTTAAAGCAAGACTCCATGAAATTCTCCAGAGAGACAGAGAATTTACTGCTGATGACTACGATAAGGTTAGCATATGATTAGTTTCCTATGAAATGAAATAAATAACCATGCCAGTTCTTGTAATGAGCAGTGATTTTATGCATTTATTTTGAAAAATTATTTGTGTGCTTGCAAATAGTTTGCACTACAAAGGAAGCTGTACTAATTGCAATTAGATATTTTGAGCTGTAGTGCAATGTAAGTAATCAGAATAGCTACAAACTTTGAAATAGGAGTAGGTAGGGACCTCATTTGTAAATCTTTTTCACTGTTCCATTAAAAATATTTTAATTATTCAATATATGAAACTGTATATTGTTTACACTTTCTGTAGTCTTTACTTCGACAGTGTGTGGTATTACAAAATGTACTGCCTGCCTGCTGCAGTTTTTTACATTATTTAATTGGCTGCAAGGCCTTTTTTTTTAACTTTAAGAATACTAAGATCCTGAAAACCAGTAGAATACTTTCTAATCAGTAAAAGGAAATGTCTCATTAACATGCTAAATTAGTGCATATTAATATAGTTTATGCTGACTTAGTACAGAACACACATGATTATTCCTGGTTTTAAATGTAAGTAATGTTTGCTATTGTTAAGAAACTTCTTTTTCAGTTGCTCTTACTCTGTCTGGTATAACAACTAAACACAAGTCCTCAAATGAGGTTTAAGCTTAAACTGCTATTTTCTAAAAGGTATTGAGAGCAAATTATTGAAAAAATAATTTTACCACCCTGCATGTACACTATCTGTGGATTTGTTTAAACATGCAGATTAAAACTAGCATCCAAACCACCACCAGCAGTGGATTCAGCAGTACTTGGAAAAAGTGAGAGGATACAAGGTCTCAAAGATTTCTTTATTTTCCCCCCTTCTTTTTGCTATATGGATATAATGGGATTTGAAAGGTGGCTGGAACTAATAGAGCACACTCTTATAAGACAGTCACTGAAAGTAACTAACCTTTGGGATTATAAAGTGATAATAACTTTTTGTTTTGTTTTGTTTTGTTTTGTTTTTTTAATTTGTGATTTGGGAAACAATATGGGGAATTTTTCTGTGCCAGAGCACCTTTCCTATTGATTTACTTGGTCATAATAAGGATGTAGGAACTACTTACTATTAGGTAGAGGGCAGAAGTTTTTCATATTCAAACTATGTTACGTATATAAATTATTGTTTAATAGCATTGTTTGCTTACTTTGCATTATGCAGACTTTTCTGAAAAAATGAGGCTAAGCCTCCCTTACATGGATGCTGACTGTATTGTTTTAGTGATGCTCAACTTGACGGTGATAATTTGTAGCTTCTACAATTTCTATAATTAAGTCATCTCTGAAGATTATCTTGTGTGTTCTTGATATATGCACATTTAAAGGGTTTCTTTGTGTTTGTGTGCTGCAGTCCTGTAGAAACAAAAAGAGGAAGAGACAAACTTTTTTTCAGGTATCAGTTACTATTGCAAATCTGGTTCTTCCTTCCAGTTATGCTAAGGAGGGTACTTTATAGAACAAACAGTATTTTGTGAGGCACGTAGTCTAACAATAACATTTCTTACCGAATTTTTCATAAGCTTTTGAATACAATAGTTCTTGAAAGGAAGTTATGGGAAGTTGCTAAGTATGTACAAGGTTTCAAACGTCTTTCCAATTTTCCTGTCTTGGAACAAAAAAAATAGTTTTAGGAACTCCTGAAGCTGTCCACATTATAGAATTAATTGCCCTATGAACTTCTTGTCACCTTTGAATCTCTAGTAAATCTTACTACCTTCTGATGTATTTTCTTTTCTTAATGCCTCAAAGGGAGTAGATAATTGAGAAATGGTTTCAAAAATAAATAGCAACCTGCTTGAATGCCGTTCCATCTTATCTCCCCAGTTCTTTCAAATCTAGACAGTTTGTTTAGATAATTTTGTGTTTATATCAAATTGCAGCTTACTCCATCTGGAAGCATCTCATTGATTAAATCAATGCAAGTTATTAAAAATCCCGTAAAGACATGTGACAAGGTCTATTCTTTGATCCAGAGCTTGACTTCTCAGATCAGGCAAAGAATGGAAGATCCAAAGTCTGCAGGTACTTAAATGTTTTTGTAGTTGTGTTTAGTTTCTCTTGTTTACATCTGAGAGAGAATTGTAACATAACTTTTCTTCATTAGACTCACTTTTAGCAGAACTTTAATCAGCAATGGGTTGGGGATTTTCACAGTCTGATTCTATATGCATTATTTTAGAGTAAAAAGCAGGAGGAATACGTGGTCATAGTGCAGGTAAGGGCTCTTTGTGGTATTCAGAAGTTCAGGCTAGTCCTCAAATGTTTGCAGAAATTCTTGTCGTAATTATTTGAAACTCGACAGTCCACAAAAGTAACAGGAAAAGCAGGTGTCACTAAAGCTAAGTTACATAGGTACGTTTTTATATTTAAGTATCTTTGCTGAATATTTGTTGCTCATTGTATGATGCATAGTAGTATTGCATAGAATGGTGCTCAATATTAATGGTGGTGTACCAATGGCACAGGAAAACTATAGCTGGAAGTGACCACAGTGCTTTTTTGGTACTAGCTAAATACCAGAATATTTGCTCTCCATGTTCTCTGCAGTGTATGGTATGTAAACAACTTCTGTTCTCAGGTTGAGCAGTATGATTGTCACCTGTACACAGTATCAGTGGTTTTTGTCTATTTGGTCTAATCTCCTGTCCTGGGATGGAGATAATCCATCCTTTTTACCAGTCTCTTGGCTCTTGCTATTGACACATGCAAGAGGGAGACACAAATGGGATGTATGGTCTGTTCTAAAAAAGAGATGTTGTCCTGCTCCTCTTCCTCCCTCAAAGAATTTCCTTACAGCTTTTTTTGTTGCTTTTTTTTTTATATATGATCTGTGCTGTAGGACACATTATTCTTGGTGGTATGGCTTTGCTTAAGGGCCAGTGGTGCATTTCTGCAGCAAAGCTTTCTGCTATCTTGTTGTAGCTATGTAGCTATGATGCTTTCAGCAGTAAAATTTACCATATGCACATCTGTTCTTCTTAGAAGTAATGCAGTTAACTTCTTTGATCCCTTTTATCCCTCTATATACAACAGTTACTACCATGTAATTAAAATTTCCCTTTTATTACTTGGATGGTCTCGATTACTTATATGTATCTATTCAGATATTCAGCTGTACCACAGTGAAACACTAGAACTGATGCTGCGCAGGTGGGCCAAACTGGAAAAAGACTTTAAAACAAAAAACGGAAGATACGATATTAGCAAAATTCCTGATATTTATGACTGTATAAAATATGACGTGCAGCACAATGGCTCCTTAAAATTAGAAAACACAATGGAATTATACAGGCTTTCAAAGGCTTTAGCTGACATTGTGATCCCTCAGGTAAGCATTTTCAGTTATTATATAGAATAAATTGTAGAATAAATGCTTTTTCAAATTTTGTGAAAACATCTGCTCTGTCTTTTCTATTGAAGGTTCCTGTATTTTGCAGTAATAGAAGCCTTTAACATTACCTCTTATTTTCCAGTAGCAAGCTTATTATTTTTTGTAAGAAGAATTTGATTCATAATTCATTAAGCTGTGTTCAAAGTGAATTTTTCTACCAATTATGAACATATCTGCTTCCTTTACTGCAGTGTATTAAAATAAAGTGATTCATTTCAGCCATTCTTCGTAGATTTAAGTGGAGCCCCTGTGAACAACTGTGTATTTTGAAATTGCATTTAATTTCATTCTTCCTGCTTTTAGAAATTTCATTTTCAGGCTCTTTGCAAATGACACTGTTATTCCTAGTCTATCTAATTTCACTTGCCTTAAGCAATTTAAATTTAAAAAGACCTTTCTGCTGCTCAAAATTCTAACATCCCTGATAAAAATGTACATATTAAGTTTCATAGAAATTCAGTCCAGAAGCAGACAAGTTAAACTTTCATGTAGTACAGGCTGTTAAACTCAGGTTAGCTCTAAAATGTTGTAGGCTGCAGGACATGAAATTGCGTTGTGGTAACAGGACAGAACAGACTAAAGCTTTCCTCAAGAGTCCCTGCAGCTACAGAGCACTGTTGTAAGAGAGGTATTATCCATATTGTATGCAGCAAGTGAGGGAACTTCTTCCTCTCCGCATCTTTCAAACTCCCTGACAGCAAGGAGGACAAAAAGAGCAATGATATCAAGTATATGGTCTGTTATGTGGGCCTGTTAAGCTTAAATTTTGAATGGAGTGTTAGAGAAGAGTGGGTAAAAATGAGGACATATACTGAAGACAGAAAAATAAAGACAACTTGATAAGCCTACGTAATGCAAAGGAAAAGTGCTTATTGTGCTTTCTAGGGTAACCAGAAGATCCATCATAATGATGAGAGCACTTTCATATCATGTGCAGCATAGAGCATGAAGCTTCTGGAAGAGGAGGTTTTAAATATTGTAGATACTTTGACAGATATAATATTTTGCAGTTGTATTTAACTACCCTTTTCAGTATTACTTGAGGTGAATAGGAGATCTGTGAGGTGATTTACCCCAGACTAAGAGAAACATATTAAATAGGTAATATGCCTATGTTTCTTTATTGACTGTTTAAAAAAAAAAAAGTTACTTGAAATCTGGTGAGATTAAATGCATCATAGATGTCTGGGGAGGAGGAATAATTCCCTAGATGTTTTGCTTAAGAAAAAGGGCTTCATCATACCAGACGTGGTTTAACTAGTGAATGAAAAATTGTTTCTCTGTGTCAAATCAAACAGCAAAAAGGCAAACCCCTTGTTATTTGAAGGGATGTCAGTAGTGAAATGTAATAAAGATGTTAAACAAAACAGTTTGCAGCCACAGAAAATTGCTTTAATATACAAGCTTTGAATTAGAAGCATTTTAATCTTTACCTGAATTTTAAAAGTCACTTTCTTCTTACACAGGAATATGGTATTTCTAAGGCTGAGAAACTAGAGATTGCCAAAGGTTACTGCACTCCTCTAGTTAGAAAAATACGTTCTGACCTTCAGAGAACTCAAGATGATGATACTGTAAATAAGCTTCACCCTCTGTAAGTCTCTTACTTTTTTACATGGTTACATTAATTTCCGTAAGACTTCATGGAGATATTCTGTAGCTTTCATATTTGAAATGTCTTACTAGCTCATAGTCATTTAAAAAGTATGATTTATTTATTTGTTGACAGCTATTTCTAAAATAGAGACACATCTCATTACGGTCTAATAAGATTTTTTTTTTCTTTCAAGTTACTCTAGGGGTGTTATGTCCCCTGAACGCCATGTTCGTACACGGCTGTATTTCACCAGTGAGAGTCACGTCCACTCCCTGTTATCCACCCTTCGTTATGGTGCCTTATGTGATGTAAGTTGAACAATTTTTCTGTTAAAGCTCTGATATTTTGAGAGGAACCAAAAGGACTCAATCTTACTAAAATTGTATCTATTGAAAGCTTAAAATTTATCACAATTTTTCAAACATTTGATTTCCTATTATACATACAGAGACATATTTCAAAATTGGTGGAAATCAGCATGCCTTTTAAAGTAATGCTGAGTTCCATTGATGTGTTCAGCTGTATATGTTACGGTCTCAAAAGAGATTTGAAAAGGTCAGATAATCCATTTTTTTGTTTTATGTTGTCACTTGTAATTCTTCCAACTCTTTTTCTTTCAAATTATCATTCAGGGTTCTCTTGAATTCGCTTTTGGATTGGCTTATTATTTTTGACCATTGGCATATTGTCAAGACCTCCCTACCTGACTTCAGGAATACTCATGTAGTGCAAAGTTTCTCACGTTCAGTGGATTGTCTTCCTTTCCTATACTGTCGTAGAATAGCTTGAAGGTGGTACATTATTCTCCATCTGATTGGCTTTGAAGCCAAGGACTAAAAAAGACAAGGTTTTTAAACTCAGAAATAACCTAACTGAGCTCTTGGAGAGGATAAATGCAGCACCACAAAGCCTACGTAGCTGCTTCTAAGATAGAGTTTGATTAATATACTAACTTTTGAAATGGTTGTATTGACATACTTGCTTCTGACAATGGATGACTAAACTCACTGATAAAAGCATTTTTAATCCTAGACCTCTGTGACATATGCTACAGCAGATACAGTCCTAGTTTTAGCCTGATAAACTTCTAAGTTTCCTTTAAGGTGGATTACTAAATGTATTTTCTCCAGAGCATGAAAAAAGGTGAATATTCATTTTAAAGAGTTTGGGATGTGATGGTTATTTTTACTCTGTGTGCTAGAAGCCTTCATTTAATCTGTCTGTTTGAGTTGTAGAGTGATATCTAGAAACATTTTCCACAATATACTAGTTGAAATGAGTTTATCGCAAAATTAACAATTCCCATCAGAAGAGTTAAAATGGTGCCTCTGTCTACAAGACATATCACCATTGGCGAAAGAATATGAAAGATACACTGAAACAAAATATGAAAAGTTCTGATCTCCACTTTTCATTCATTTGATTAGTAATTTTAAGTCACCTTTTTTTCTGGTTGTATCTCTGTTTTTTCCTTTAGCTGTGAAAAGCTTCGTACTTCTGCTGTGAATGTAAAATCCATGTAATTGGGGAAAAAGGGAACATCAGTCTTTAAAGAAAATAGCTGGTTTTTATGTGTTGATTTTTTTTCCCCCCTTCATAAGGAATCAAAAGATGAACAATGGAAACGAGCTATGGATTATTTAAATGTTGTCAATGAACTCAATTACATGACACAGATTGTTATCATGCTTTATGAGGATCCAAACAAGGTATTTAAAATGGATAAATATCTTCAGAAACGAGTGGTGCTAAGCTATATATTAAAGTGTAAACCTATTTTATCATTTTTCTTCAGGAACTTTCTTCAGAAGAACGTTTTCATGTGGAGCTGCATTTTAGTCCAGGAGCCAAAGGCTGTGAGGAAGATAAAAATTTACCAGCTGGATATGGATACAGACCTGCCTCCAGAGAGGTAAATAATTATGCCTTTCTTTAAAGCAAAAGTTAGTTTTTCTGGATGTGGACATACCTAAAATAAACACTGGGAATTTGTTAGATAAAAAATACAAATGTGATTTTTATTTTGGTAGAAAAAGATCTAGTAAAATATAGGCAGTCCCAATGTATTCCATTTTGAATGGACACTGAGGTAATGGACACAGATAATTTGGACCTTCTATGGCTTTCCCAGAATTTTTGCTAGAAATACAAAATACTCACTGTAAGAAAAGTTATATCAACTTCAGTGTCACGTCAATGATATTCTGGCAACTGAAACAAATACTTAAGAAAGTAAGGTAGTTTGGCATGTTTATGAATACAGATTGTTGAGGAAGAATTGATATTTTCAAAGATGTATGGGCAGGTCTGTGGAGTTACCACCTGCTTTTTGAGAAATGAATGAAAGCAAATCTTGTCTGGAATTCTTCTATTGACATGCGGGGCCAGGATTTTATTACTATGTCAACAGAAAATTGGAGAGAGATATGTTGGCTGAACAGTGTGGTTAATTAGGACCATACTGTCATATGCAGTGGCTGGTTAGAAGCAAATACACATAGATTATTGAAGTCTACAGTAATTTGTTCAATAATATATGATTTACATCTTGTATTTTTAAAATTGGCTTGCTTTATGTTTACACAGAAGATTTATTTAACAGCCACTTCTGTCTACGTGTTGCAAGGTGTGCAGCTAAATTGAAAATGAATTATGTATTGTTTGTAGAATGAAGGCTCAAAGAAAACCTCTCATAGAAATGATAGTGATGAGGAGGCACATGCTTCTAAAAGAGATGAAACAGATCGGTCAGTAGTGATGTTCAAGCCAATGGTATCAGACCCAATTCACATACACAGAAAGTCACCCCTTCCAAGATCCAGGAAGATTGGTTCTGTTGAAGTAAGTGTTTAATGTTCCAGATAATGTCTTTCACAGAAATTAACTTTTGCTTACTTTTAACAAAAGAAAAACAAATGTAATTCTGCTTTTGATTACACAGAACCAGTATGATGTTATGTCTCACAAAAGGGTTGCTCTTATTCTGTGGGAAATCCTCCATGGCAGTAATTTGTCTGAAATATTTTTTTTTTAAAATGAATTATTATTTTGCGATGAGACTTATTTTCTTTTTTCTTTTTAAGCCATTGTAGAAAAGCTGATATTTGAAAATGAAGACTTTTTTCAGTCTAAACCTACATTTTCAAACTAACATACATTGCTTTTGTATTCATCCTTACAAGACATCTACTATTGGGAATTAAGAAAACCTTCAGGGTGATCATGCTGAGAGGGAACGGAGGGATTGGGGGGCGGTAGGGTAGGTACAGGAGGTGAGAGACATGTCTTCTGCTGTATTTGCTTTCACGTGGGGTGAAAGTGACTCCACTTGTCAAGCATTTGAAGGTAAGAGAATAAACTGGAAGCTTTTTTTTTTAAGTGGGTAGGGTTTGTGTTTCATTAATTCTTTAGATAACATCTTGGACAGTCTAGTCTCCTGTCTTGAAGGCCATAACACTTAGGTGTGCTTCACAGATATGGCTTTAATGTCACAGAGGTGGGAGGATGCACGGCAGTATCACTGATACCATTTGTACGGTTGGGTGGCAAAGCTTCAGATGGTGCATAGTGGCACTTCTGTGATATTACTGCTAGAAGCAGACTAACAGCTTCTTATTTCCTCATTTTCAGTTGCTTAAAACCATCAGAAATGAAGATTCACACCAAAAGCTTTTCCTTTCATGTTTGTGTTGGGAACGGGCTGTTTGTGTGCAATGAAAGTATTACAGATTTGCAAGTAACTTGGTTATTGGTAGTGTGGAGAGAAAAAGGTGCATAGTTCCCTTCTGTAAGGATGTCTGTAGAACTTACATGACTTCCGTAAATTAACAGAGATAATAAATGTGAATGTCTTACATTTCTATTTGCAAGTTTTATCATAAACAAATGCTCACAATATCAATATTTTGGATTTTTAAAAGCTGTTTTCACTATGATCATGCAAACTCCCCTCCTAGTTATGAGTTCACATACACACAACTTAATAGTCTATTACTTCAAACTTTTAACCATTTTCATTAATTATGTAGAAATTACTTTCAAAAGGTATCAATAACATAAATTGCTATATTTTGACTGTGCAGATAATATATGTTTAGATGGAGTGTGTTTCAGCCTTCAGTGCTTGTTTGTTTGCTGGACGAAAATAGCCAATTTAAAGAAAACATACACTATGAAACTTTTTTGAAAAAGTAAAATTGGAAGTTTCATCTGGCCTACTGAAATCTGCAAAACCAGTATTTGGAATATTTAAACCAAATGGTATTTTCAAGTGTTTAAAAAAAGTCATTGCAACTTAAACTGCAACTGCCTTGAACCCTTTTCCCCCACCCACCCCAATAAGGCAATTCTCTCTTCACCTATATCCATTACTTTGAAAGGACGCTGTCAGGTGTGAGCTTATATGGAAGTTTTAATCTGGGAATATAGTCAGCAATATTTACAAAAGGATTGCAACTGTGATTGAGTCATGAAAGTAAAGAAAAAGCAGAGTTCTGACAGTAAAATGAGAAAGTAAGGCATGGGAAATCAAATTCTGTATTGCTAAAAATGTTGATTCCTAATGATACGTAATGATTTAGGGCATGGGGGACTCTTAGCCTGACACTGTCCTCCCTTAAAGTCTTAATAGGTGTCCAGCATCAGATAATTTTTAGGGCTTTTTTTTAAGGTTGGGAAACTACTGCCAGTCAGGTTGGTGCTACTACCAGTAAGTCAGCTGCAAAGTCTCAAAGGCGATTCTAAAAATGAGAACCTTTTAGATAAGGTTATAGACTAGAAATGAAAACTATTAAGTAATAAATAGGAAAGTGTAAGAGGGGGGAAACTATTAAACAGTATGTCAAGGATAACAGATGTTCTGTTTCCAACATGTGGGAAATTCTTCAAATTATGAATCATTAATTCTTGATAACAATTACTTTTCTCTCATATCTAATAATTAGTCTACCAGAAATTTGATCAAAGTGTTGTATTAAAAGATATAATTGGATTAAAAGATATAAAAGGAACTGATAACTTCCTAATATTGTAATATTACTGTTCCCTATTTGCTGTTTAATAGTTTTCAAACCAGTACATAAAAGGGTGCAAGCAGACTGGGTTTTTTTCTTTTCTGTTCATTTGGCTCTGTTGAATCTAACTTTGCACGCTTTGCTGTTTTTTGCCCCCTTTCTCACTTCCAGGAAGAGAGCCCCCTGAGTGTGTCTAGCCCAGAGTGTATTGGTACCTGGCTGCATTACACCAGTGGTGTGGGTACTGGGCGTCGAAGACGCAGATCAGGGGAACAAATCACTTCTTCCCCTGTCTCCCCTAAATCATTGGCTTTCACATCCAGTATTTTTGGCTCATGGCAACAGGTTTTTAAACTTTACTTCATTAAACATTATTATGCATTCCAAGCAACAACCAACTGTCTTTAAGGACATCTAATCCCTTGTTACGGATTATGTTTGAAGCGAATTCTTCCACTTCTTAAAATTACTTCCCGAGAATGTTTGGGGGAAAAAGAGCAAGTGCATGTTTTTCCACTGAATGTGTTACACGTTTTCCTAAAAATTTGGTTTCTTTATAGGAATTGCAAATGTTACCACAGTAAAAAAGACTTAGCCTACTGCCTAATGAAGCAGATTTCTGCTTTGGTTTAGTTGTCCTTTAAGACTTTAAAAACAGCATTGCTTAATTTGGTGGTAGGTAAATTGAAAAACTTTTTTTTAATAATTGCAACCAATACCATTTAAAATAATTTATTTGGTACTTCATATTGCTATTCAAAACTTGTTTTGCATTTATCATATTTTCAGTGGCCTGGTATTAACTATTGCAGGGAACAAACTCTAGCACTAATAATTCTCGCCTTCTGTATCCAGAGGTATCTGAAACTCCCAATGCAGTACATCATCCATTGACTTGTACAATATTTTGAAAACTTTTCTAAATATTGGGGGGGAAAGGCAGGAAAAAAAGAAACAGTACATTTTTTTGAAGTACCAGTGAAGATCTAAAGATTGTTTAGTATGTCGAGATATTGTTTACATGTATGACAATGGATGGTGTTCTGTTACCCATATCCTTTTTCTTTGAAAATTTTCATAATTTCTTTTTATTGTGGAAAATTCTAAAACTATTTACATAGGAAAAGTTTATATCAGTAAAGGCTGTGAGCATCTGAAGATTACACTGATTGAGCCCGTGCATGGATCAGTGATTGTATGGTGTCCTCAATAGCTTGTCTGTCTTTCCTTCCCTCCCCTCCTTTTTTCAAAACAGGCGCAGTTTAGGAGAGTGCATTTGGTAAAATGAAATAAAATGTCTCAAATGTCTGTTCTCACATCTGTCTTGGTCTGTGTCCTTTCTCATTCTGAATGCTTGCTTTGCACCACTTCATTGCAAGGAACTTATATGTGAAATGGACTCCCTTCAGAAGGGGATATTGCATGATCTTTTATGTTTCCTTTACATATTTTTACTAACACTTATCATACAGCTTATTAACACTTGTCTGTCTGAAACAGGCTGCTGTATCAACTTAAATGGACGTTTCATGCTGCTGTTCTACTTTCCTTTATTTTTCTGTTTTTTATATCCAGGTCCTATCAGAAAGCAATAGTAACTTAAGAACACCAAGAACTATTCTGGAACAAAAGCAGAGTGGTCTAGGTATGTGCCTACAGTTGAAATTTTGTGTGATGTGAGCAGCTTTTCATCTGCCTGTTGTTCTGTACAGTTGTACGTTCTTTGAATAGTTTTCATGTTAACAGGACCCAATAGTATTTGTTATCAATAATATATGATGAGTGTCTGCCTATAAACTGGACAATATTTCTGCAGCAAAAGTTTTCAAATAAATTGTAACTAAAAAGAGCAAATTATTTGAGACTGTTCACACTACTCACTCTGTACTGCTCGCAACAGGTACACAGGATTATTTTTAACATAAAGTAGATTTTTAAGATAATGTAGTTCATGATTGAGTTTTTGGGTTTTGCAACAATCTTTTGGATTGAAATAGCCTGCACTGGAGACTGTTAAAGCACTCTTCTTGAAAATTAACGTTTCCTACTGTGGGCAATTGATGGAATTGAAGGTGTTTTACTGAGGGGAGGGGATGGGGAACAAGCCTGAAGTTTCTTGATAATATCAGGGGTTTTGCACACATTCCCTCTCCTAAAATCATTTTCTTCCTTTCAGCATTAGAATGAATCATGCTATAATTCAATGAGTTGTTTCAAATTCTTTTAATTGAAATGATGCTTTTCTGTTGCTTCTTTGAAACAGGCATATATATATGACTGATATGCAAAAATATGAAATCTTGCACTACTGTAAATCAATATAACGTTTTTTTCTGTAAGTGTGTCTTTTCATGGGAAAAATGAAGTGTAGAAAATGCATAAGCTAGATGCATAAACTTAGAAGTAGCTTTTCCTTTCTTTGTAAAGGTCTGTATTTTTTGTATGTCTAATCTTTCTGTGATACTTTTCTGCCTATTATATTTTTCCTTTAGTAAAATGCATACATCAGGTGCTCTTGTTTATCAAAGTCATGTTTTTTATTGTGTGCTTGCTAAAGTTAAACAACTTTTCTTCTGCCAATGCGTGACACAATATGGCTTGTGGAAGTTGATGCATTTCTGTGCGTAGATTAAGGTATTACATTTGGTGTGAAAGGCTTTTGCCACAGACCAGGCACCAATTTATTTTGGCTGTGATTGGTCACATGTGCTAGTAATGTTTCCCCTCACTGGGTCATTAAAAGTAATGAAAGGAAGTATCACTGGATAGAGAGGTGGTTTTCAAAAAAAAGCTGCTGCTACTTATTTAAAATGTAAAAGATAAGTTCAGAGTGAAAAACCACTTCTTTCAACTAGTAGTAGAAACTAAAGGAAAAAAATTGCAACTTTTTTTTTCCATTTTGTTCATTGTTGTATGTCAGTTTCATTTATGGTTGATGATTATAAAATTTATTTTTATATTTCTGTCTGTGGCTTTCAGTGATTTGTTAAAACTCCCATCCCAGTGGCTGGAATGTATGAGTTGTAACAAAAGTACTCTCACTTGCACAGAGATGTACAAAAGTCTTCTTAGGAAAGGAAGTCAAGCTAAACATGGTGGAACTTTTAGGTATTTCCAGTTTGTAACATTGTCAATAATGGTAGCTGAAATACAAATAAAGTATTTCCAATTTGGTTAACATTATGTTGGGGTTAGAAGGGAAATACTTCCATTTTATGTCTGTGGAAATGCATGAGTACTCCATTGCAGCCTGTCATCTCACAGGCTGATTTAGATGAAAGCAATGAGCAGTATTTTTCCAGTTTATGTTTGTTTCAGAACTGCAGGTTTTAAAGCACACAACTTTCACATCATGGTCATCTTGGTTTTGTTTTGTTGTTTTGGTTATGTTTACATTGATGCTAACTGGTAACTTTTCTTTACCAAAAGTGAAAACAGGACAAGAACTCACTTTGTTAAAGCCAGTCCTCTCTTTGCACATATAGCAGAGGGTGCTGTGTCATGAGTAGAAGCACAATAAATTATGATAGTTTCAGCCTACAAGTACCACTCTCACATTACAAGCATATTGTGAACCTGTCCAAGGCACTGCCAAAAGCTGCCTTTTGTGTGGTAAGAGCTATGTGCTTGCATGCTGCATGCATCCCCAATGTGAATGGACGAACACCTGGTTGTTGTATGTATTTTCTCTAACTCCCATCAGGGTCTCACTGTGCGGGCCTGTTTAGCACCTCAGTGCTCGGGGGTTCTTCAAGTGCACCTAACCTACAGGATTATGCTCGTACTCATCGTAAAAAGCTGACTTCTTCTGGCTTCATAGATGGTATGTGCACACTTTCGCACATGCACGCACAAACCCATGTGCCACATTAAACTTCTAAAGATAAATCCTAGGTTACTGATTTTAATGGAATCCTACAATCCTTTGCCTTAGTATTAATTGTATGAGTTTCTGTTGCTTCTTTATTGCCCGTAGCTTGCTTATGTTTAACTTTATAGCATAGCTAATTATTGTTTCTGTCTTGAACACTAGGTTACAGACTTGTAATACATGCCAGGAGATTTCAGCAAGTGCATTTTTTAAGTAAACCAAAATTTTGGTATTAAATTTTTTTTCTCATTTTAAACTAAAGGTTTTACTATTACTTATTGATCTCAAAATGAAATAAATTACTTGGAGCATATAGAAGGAATGAAAGAAATTATAAACTAATAACTTAAATACTGACGGTGAAAATTTTAGGATTCCTGACCTTTTTTTGGTGGGGTTTGGATTACAAAGGAGCAGGAGATTTTCAGTTTTGGATAATCTGGGGTAGAGAAGAAACTCCCTCATTAGATTTCAGAATGTCAAGATGCCAAAGCACACCTTTATAACTCTGAGGTGAAACAGTATTCATGCTGTTTTCCTCCAATTCACTACTCAGTGTTTGACTCTAACCTGATATAACCTTGTATGCCAGAATCACTAGCTCATTCTGCTTGTTTTCATACACTTCATTACACATCTTGTAGTTACCAACAATCCAAATTATCTTCTTTTAACCTCTATTTAGATTTTAGCCCTTTTCCTTGGTCCCTTCTGCATGCCACTCAGTTCTAATACCTTCTCATCTTTTTTTCTTTCTTCTTCCTTTCCTTTTTTAAAATATCCCTCTTTTGGTAGCTGTTACAAATTTCAGGTACCTGTTTTTCTCTTTCTCAGACACCACACGCGGTTCTGCTGTTAAAAGGTTTTCTATCTCATTTGCTCGACACCCAACCAATGGTACGTTTTGCTTTTATTTTAAAAACAAAAACAAAAACAAAAGGTTCCTTGTTTCATCCCTTTTATTTTTATTTAAAATATGGGGTGTACAGTATCATCCAGCCGTCTGTCATTCCTAACTTCAAGCACAACTCCGAATATATTTGTAATCATTAGATATCCTAAATCCCTTCTTTACCATTCATTAGTATAAATACAACATCAAAATTCATTCCTTAGAAAAATCCTTGAAAAAATTGAAGTGCCACTGTTAATCATGATCTCTGTAATAAATTATTCTCCCCAATTTCTTGTGTGATCAGACTGTATGGTACAAGATAAAAACAATTAAATCTGATCTTTATTGGGCATACACTTCTTGATAGCTGCTGCATCTTCTTTGTCTTTCTCCTGTTGAGCTGTTTCCGTGAGCCTCCTGATTCTAAAACAAATCACTGAATTGACAACTGGAGTTTATGACTATCTTCTTGAAGTTATGCTGAATTAAAAAACTAAAGCAGAAGCTTTTGTTCTATTCCTGCTAAATTGCTATGTTTATCATCGGACAAAAATTTATTTTACCTTATCATACTTCTCTGTTCATCAGATGTGCAAATTACTTAAATATTGCACTAAAAATTACAGCAAGGGAGCTGCCTGTTGCTTACGTTGGCCTCTTGAGTTTCAAGAGTGAAAGTTAACTTGCCTTCAGTCTACCATAGTTACAAAAAAAGTCTGGTTTAACACCCAGGATAGAAGTATGTCTTTCTCTTCGTCAGCAAAATAGTTCACGCCTACCTTTCTACATGATTAAATAGGTCAAAAATGTACCCTGTTCATGAAAACCAGACTCAGTCTTCAGCATCCAACAGATCTTAATGTAGCTCTTCCAGATTTCTCAATTGCACTTTTAAAATGTGCGTGACTGCTGGCTGAGTAGTGATGGTGATATTATTGAAACTGCAGTGGAAATCATAAGCATTTTTGTGTTAGATTCAAAATGTATTTGCTTAGAAACAAGGTTAAAAAAAAGACTGAGTTTTTGTTTGGCTTTGCTGAGAAGCGAAGTAGTCTATTATATTAATTTGGAATCCACAGTGACTTTCTGCACTGCAGTGCTTCTTGAAGGGAAACTGTTATAGTAAGGCTGAATTAATACTATTAAGACTGTAAAAGGCCACTTCTAGGGTCCTATTTCAAATAGGAAAGTTAGGAGTCAATTTTTGTCTTTAGACTCAAAACCAAATATTTCCAAAACGTACAAGGTCAGAAAGTAAGAACTGCATTTGAGTATCAGTGTCTAACAATATGATTACTTTCTGTTCCATTTAGTACTATCTTTTTGTGACTGCATTCTTTAAAAAAAGGATTTAAATTGCTTTCAATGAATTCATTGGTTGTTTTGATTCATTTAATACAGCAGTTTTACCACACATCTTTTACAAGATTAATGCATGCTGTGTGAGCTCCTGTGAAACCTAAGTATATTGCAGGTTTCTGAGGGTTCTCTACTAACATAAGAACATATTGATGTTGTTTTGTCTGTCCTCTGGACTATCATTTTGATTCTCCTTGTCCTTTTCACTCCGTTTTTTCTTATTTTTATGTTGTTATCACACCCTCTTAACTCATTTCAGACTACCACCCCATCTTTAGTTCAAGGAACATGGTGAAACAAGTATCTTCTGACAGTGCTTTACCTTATTTTCTGGGCCTTTGTGCAGAACACCCACACCTCTTTAGGTGCTGGTCCATTTCCTCTGTGGAATTTCTAGGCTCCAGTGGTATGTCTCTATAGCTTTTAAATGTAAGGCATCAGGGTGGCTTTTTGAGATGCTGCATTAACCCTTTCATTGTCTTGCCTTTTGATGGGGACAGTGGTTTGAGAATAAATATAGCCAAAACTCAAAGGCTGTTAGTTTACAGGAAATTGCTTTTTTAAAGGGATACTGTCAGGCTTCTTCATCATTAGAATTCTAATTTATTTCTCATAACATCATAAAATATTTTATCATTAAAAATTCAGATAAAACACTGCAGACAGATTTCCAGGATATCTTTTTAAGTCATTCCCCTTAGATGCAAAGATACTACAACGACATGTTGGGATATGGCTACCCGATAGCAGAATTGTCAAAACTAAAACCAAAAAACTATGGAGGGGAAATTCCTTAAAGACAAAAACTTTTTTTCTTTTCTTTTTTTCAAAGGGCGTGGGTGTATTTTGAAATTCCTTTCTGGTTTTCTGTAACACAGCAGTATAACAGTAATAGTTACTAAAAACCTGACATTGTCCCACTACGTTCCTTGCAAAATTAAAAAAATAAATTCTCATTCAAATGATACTGACTTTTCTGTCAGGGTAAAGAGATAGATCTTACATTTTACTGTAATGCAAAGAAAGGGTTTGCGCTTTGCATGCATGCCTAGTTATTTAGGATATTAATATGTATGCCAAACATCTTAGTGCTTACACTGAAGCTTAGCTACTGCCTTCATAGGAAAATAGAAATTAAGTATGTGGTGGTGTTTTTTTTGTACATGAATACCAAGTTTCCATGAAATGCAACATTTTATTTGTAATATAAGTGATGCTGACGTAAGTACCCTTTGAGTGTATATTTGAAGCGACTGTCCCTCAGATTTGAGTATGGCCAAGGTGGATCGAAATATAAATACAGACATTTGGGGGCTGAAATTTTGTTGAGTTACTTCTCTATGCAAAACACTAAATGAGGAGTGAATGGGGAACACTGGATATCACAGGAATATTGATGCTTTTTATTTTCGGGGAGGGAACAGTTGACAGTCATAATGCTATCTCTAATAAATGTACCTTGAACTGAAATTCTAAACATTATTTCATTCACTATTGTTTCTTCATTTAAATATCTTAAAATAAATGTAGCAACTGTAAATTTACAATATTTAATTGCAAAGTTGTAATGTTACAGATGTATGTTGAAAACACTAATGGACATATTTTCCTTCTCTGAAATGCAATTGGATGAAGAGCTGTTCATTGAGTTATCAAACTTGCATCACTTCAGAGAACTGCATTTTTTTTTTTGCCAAGATGTTTAAATGCTTTTTAGTATGTTAGTAATATGGATATGCATGGTTGGTGTATGATCAATACTAATGTAGAAAAGCAAAGTCCAATAAATTTTTAAATTTTGGGCTGCTATACTTACCTGTTCTAATATATGAAACTTCTAGTCTTTTAAGTACTGTTTTTAAATGCATAAAGGTAGGTGTAAATCTGTCTTACAAAGTTAAAACATGTAACCTCAAGGTACAAAGGTGCTAACAGTGGTTTTCCTTTGATATTTAAGGCAACAGTTTGTTTTCACAGAATACTGAAGATGACAGAACGTGAATTCTGCAAATTTATTTCTTGGAAGTTGTAGTATTTTTAGCTCTTGTCTGCTAAAAGTTGACAACATACCTATCCTATTTTACTTGCATGAATGAGTTATCTATTTAGTGTTGTGCCAGGTATGAGAATGAGTAGGAGAAATACTACCATTCCTGATTATTTTTTTTTTCAGTGATTTACTAAGTTTGTCATAGAGGAAGGTTATCTTTCATGAACTGATTTGGGAGTAGAGCATAGTTGTAGTATTTGAAGACCACTTTATGTGTACATGGAATTTGTATCCCACGGTATGTTACATGGTACCTTTACTTCAGTGCACCCTGGAAATTGGCACATCTTGTTCCAACTCCTATAATATTTAGTGTTCATGATTTCAAGAGTACTATGTCTGCATGTGCTGATTTAAAATAAATACTTTTTATCACACATTAATACTTGTCCATGCAATAGCTTAAATCCTGTCTTATGTTTGGAAATCTCTTTTTTTTTATTATTTTTCTTTCAGGTTTTGAACTATATTCCATGGTGCCTTCTATTTGCCCTTTGGAAACTCTACACAACTCCTTGTCTCTGAAGCAGGTGGATGAATTTCTTGCCTCTGTTGCTGCCCCATCAAGGGAAAATCTACAGGAGACATGTACTGGTTTTAGTTTGTAATTATGTTCGTTTAAAATTGTTAAATATTGTCTAGTTAATCTTTCCAGTATTTTACAGCTAACAAGTCAACTAAGACTACCGCTTTAAAAAAAAGAAATATGTACGTAAACCATAATTTTAATTTTTGCAGTATCCTTTTGTGGTATGGACACTATCATAATTCATTGAAATCTCTGTTGACTGGGATAGTAATAAGGATTTAATGAAATCGTAATTGGTTTATTTCCTCACATTAAGAACTTCTCTGTACTTTCCACACTGTTAGCTGAATTACAAGGAGTGCTTTTTAGTAAGCATGGAGTATTTCCATCTTTATACTATGGTGTTGTATGGGCAGTAACCTCAGCAGAATAGTGTTGCCTTCTGCAAGCCTTTTACATCTTAAAACTGTGTTATTTCCCATCTCTTTCAATATTACTTGGGGTTTCACCTGCGGAGTGCCTTGCAGTTACTCAGTATTTTAGTAGTTTGTGCTACATGTTTAATGTTTAAGTGATCTTGAAATGAAATGCAAAGTGAGTTCTATTCATGTGCATGTCTCTGGGAAGATGGCTTCCCATTCTGATTCTACTGCCATGTCTTGGAAACTGTCTCAGTTAGGTCAGATTTACCACCTGTTAGGATGCTTATAATTCATGTGTCAGGTGATAGAAAATCATTCTTCTTGAGGAAACATCTGAAGACTCACACTTTGATCAGAAAATTTGTTACAAAGGTTACCTAGATACTAGGATTTTTCCTTTTTTCTGTTATAGGATTTTTCCTTTTTTCTGTTATAGGATTTTTCCTTTTTTCTGTTATTTTAGTTTTATACAGTTTAGATTTTAGTCAGCATCTAATTTGATAGGGTGTGCCTCCTACATCTGAGAAGGAAGATAAGCAACTTAAGAAACCTGATGTTACTGAAAAAGAACTCAGGGAGGCTTACAGGTATTTTAAAGTTCTCAGCTATTTTAAAATGCTTTGTTACACTGGTTAGGAAGTTCATGTCTCTTTAAAATGAGTTCAGAATTTAGAGTAAACAAGATGAAAAAAATATTTTAAAACTCTGTCATACTTCTGTGATGGTCTGGTTGTCACCTTTCTACAAAGGAGTGGTTGGAAATTACACCTGATAGAATTGAGGCCATGGGTGCTTTGTTCTCCTTCTGCTTTTCTATAACATTTGGAAGTTGTCTAGAGAATAATCTACCGTATGCACTTTTCATAGGTGTTTTGGACTAAATGGCTTCCAGTGCAATCTTCATAACCTATGAGAAGTAGCACTAATGCTTTTGCCAGTCTTCTGGCAAGGCAGCTGTTACTGAAATTTGGCTTAGCTCCCTTAGTAGCATGAAGTTATCATGCTGCCTTCTGAGGTAAAAAGATTTTTATATTTGTCTTTCATGCCTTGAAGTTTTGACACTAGAGTCAAAAATCGGTAGCTGAGCTGCAGGTTGTATAACTGTGGCATCTCTATTGCTAGCCAGATACACAGTTCTGTGGCTGCTATTTTTGACATTTTGCTCATGTGAGCGTATTTTTATTATTAATAATGTGTATATTTCCCCCCCCCCATTTCAGCTTCTCCAACTTACATGATTCCACTGTCAGGAAGAAAAATTTCTTTAAATACATATACCCCTGCAAAAATTCAACCAACACTACTTGAAACCTTGCCTGAAAGGATAGCAATAGAGAAACCAAGCTTATGTAAGTAACTTCTGTCAGAGGCAGAATGGCTAACTTCATTACATTATTTCCAGCAGTAGGATTCTTTCTTATATATTACGTAATATCTTAGGGCAGCTATTTCTTTACATTCCCTGTCTGTGTGAGTGGGATCATCTCACAAGGTAGCCAGAACTCAATAGCATTGCACAAATAGTTTTAGAAGTAAAACTGTGCTAATGGTTACTTTCTCTTATCTTCTGAAGTGATCGAAAGAATTTCTATGGACTGAAAATTCATGGGGTTTTGTTTTGTTTTATTTTTAAGCATGACAGTATTTCCAGCTATCTCCAAGTAAGCCATGCAAAGGAAATTTATTTATTTAAATGGCAGAATTTCTAAGATGTTTTCTAAACATTTACCATAGAGCTCTGTGACCAGATTCTGACTAAAGCTGCCAATAACATGGTGATGAGTTCAATAATTAGTATATCAGTCTGAACTGTCAGCCAGCTACACTGTCTGCTTTTGGATAGTTGGGCTGTTTTGAGGGCCTCTAGAACAAAATCCCATTGCATTTGTGATCTCATTAGCCATTAGATACAGTGTAGCTTTGTGTGTGTTTCTGTGATAGGTGACTTGCATTTTTTCTTGTGTTTGATGCTTTTTAGCATGGATGTTCTTAAGTGTAAAACCTAATACTTTTTTTTCTTTATCTGTACAGCTACCCCTGGATCTTCTGTTTATGTATCTAATGTTAAGCTATCTCGTGAGCAGGCCTTGCTAGATGTAGAACTTAGTGGTGAAGCTCTTTCTGAGAAGAAATGATCAGACAAAACTGGAAGCAACTTCTTAAACAATTATTTAGTGTGCGTTCAATTACTAAGCTTTCAAAAGCCATTCATGTCTGCAGTTCATAGTGCACTTAAGAATCTTCAGTCTATACATGGTTAACTAGTGTGCACACTACATATTTAGGTCAAATGTCTTTTCTCATTTTCTAAAACATTTCAGGAAATATTTATTTAATCAGTTTGATGAACTGCACACCTTTAATGAACCTTTTCAGTGTCTTCAAATATTTACTGTAAACTTGTACAAAAAGAAAATGCCAATGCAGTGGTATGTGTTACAGTGGCTCTGTTGATGTCACTGTAATGAAGGCATTGTCTGTTGTCATTACAAACTTCTATTTTCAGGAGTTTATAATCTTCCCGTGAATTTCTTTTGTGGGCTGAAATGTAACACACATCTTGGCTAGAAGCTCTTTTTTAATTTAACGACATTTCCAAAGAGATCTCTTTTGCCTGGTTTTGAAGATAAGCAGACGTTTTCTGCATTTGAATTATTTTATATCATATATGCTGCAATAATTAGGCATGATGGAGTGAGTTAATGTCTTTTCACTTTTGACTCTCCTTATTTTTATCCTGTGTTTACATCGGACCTGTAACATTTAAATCCAGCTTCTCCTTTGTTGTTTAGTATACATGCTTGTATACGGGTACCTGTGTTATCATCCAGCAGATAAAACTGTCTTTTATATGTCTTTATCAAAAGCTTCTTTTGTTTACTAAAAAGATAGTTTTATTTCCTTTGCCATATGTTTCTACAAAAAGGTGATATTAAAAAGCAGGTTTCATAAAAAGAGAAATGGTTTTAGCTGGTCTGCTAGTAAGTTTATCCTAAAAATTGTAAATATTCCATCTATGCTTTATTATCATCCCTTCATAGTAGAGAGAGAGACTGTGGTCTACCAGAACTCAGTGCTTACTGTTGCAAAATACTCAGGATTCATCATGGCCTGGGAATTTTCATACCTCTTTCCTTCCGATCTTAAGTGGTTGACAACAGCTCTCATTAAAAAAAAATTGAAGATTTTATAAGAGCTGTGAGAAGCATTAGTAAGTCAGTGGAACTTCGAGTTACTGGGTTATGTAGAGTAATCATGCAGTCTCAGCAGTTCTTGTGATTTTTTTCTGTGGCATGAAAAATTATTGAATGATTATAATTATCCCAAATGTATGAAAATATTGTCCACTTTTGTAAGTTCAAGTGGCTGATTATTAATAACTGACTTCATAACCAAGTTACATAATTCCTTTCACATTTAAGTTGCAGAAGACGTAGCTTCCAAGTAATATTTTTAAGTAGGGCTCTTACGCGTCTCCATAGCCAGTGCAACTATAATTACATTCCCTTTGCCACAGGGTCTGTTTTCAGTGTTTACCACACATGAAATGGCTTTGGATTAGCAGACTAATTATAAAAATGCTGGTTAAACACCAAAAATATGAAGGGTTTCACAGCTATATACTTAAAACATTTCATTTTCTGTAGTGTAATTGTGTTATCGACAGTGTTGGTCTTGCACACGAATGAATGTACACTTGTTTACCATTTAAAAAAAGATACTGTTAAAATTTAAGTATGCGTATCATTCCAGTCAACCAAAGCTGTGGCATAACTTTTTTTTTATGTGCTCCTAAATAAAAAACAAGGTCGCTGGCAACTTCTCTCCATTTTGTTTTCTTTTAGGAGTATATGTGAAGTACAGTGAGTAGTTGACTCAGTAGTCTCAGTGGAAAAAAATTTACAAATAAGCCATTAATATACAAATAAGCCAAAATCTCTCTTGGCGGTGAAGGACATGACTTATAAGAAATGAGGATTTATAAATTCATACAGAAATCCCTCCTCAAACAGGTAAACGGTAGTCACGCATTACATTCTGCACTGCTTCCTCATGTTCCAGAATGGTAAAGTTAAATACAGAACCATTGTGAGTGCTCTTCTATTTCCTATTACTACTCTGGCAATAAGGCAGAACGTAGACTGTACTGAGCTGATTTGAACCTATTTTTAGTCCAATTTTTGTATGCAATTGGACTCTCTTTCACAGTAAACTTTTTGAACTGTACATTCTGCAATGGATGGCTATAAACTCTTCAGAAGAGATAGGCAAGGTAGGAGAGCCAGTGGGGTGGCCCTGTGTGTTAGGGAGTGTTTTGACTGTCTAGAACTTGAGGATGGTGATGAAAGGGTTGAGTGTTTATGGGTAACGATCAGGGGGAAGGCCAACAAGGCAGATATCATGGTGGGAGTCTGCTATAGACCACCCAACCAGGACGAAGAGGTAGATGAAATACTCTATAAACAGCTGGGAGATGTCTCGTGATCAGTAGCCCTTGTTCTTGTGGGGGACTTCAACTTACCTGATGTCTGCTGGAAATACAATACAGCAGAGAGGAAACAGTCTCGCAAGTTCCTGGAAGATAACTTCCTGACACAGCTGGTGAGTGAGCCAACTAGGGAAGGTGCCCCACTGTACCTCATGTTTGCAAGGAAAGACTTATTGGTGATGTGGTGGTTGGAGGCCGTCTTGGGCATAGCAATCATGAAATGACAGAGTTTTCAATTCTTGGAGAAGTAAGGAGCAGGGGTGAGCAGAACTGTTACCTTGGACTTCCAGAGGGCAGACCTTGGCCTGTTTAGGAGCCTGGTTGACAGAGTCACTTGGGAGGCAGTCCTGAAGGGCAAAGGGGTCCAGGAAGGCTGGACATTCTTCAAGTAAGAAATCTTAAAAGGCGCAGGAGCAGGCCGTCCCCACGTGCCGAAAGACAAGCCAGCGGGGAACAAGACCGGCCTGGCTGTACAGAGAGCTTTGGCTGGAACTCAGGAAAAAAAGAAGAGTTTATGACCTTTGGAAGAAGGGGCAGGCCACTCAGGAGGACTACAGCGATGTCATGAGGCTATGCAGGGAAAAAATTAGAAGGGCCAAAGCCCAGCTAGAACTTAATCTGGCTACTGCCATATAAAGAGAATAAAAAATGTTTCTATAAATAGATTAGCGACAAGAGGAGGGCCAAGGAGAATCTCCATCCTTTATTGGATGCGCGACGAAACACAGTGACACAGGCTGCGGAAAAGGCTGAGGTGCTTAATGCCTTCTTTGCCTCAGTCTTTAGTAGTAAGACGAGTTGTTCTTGGGGTACCTAGCCTTGTGAGCTGAAGGACAGGGACGGGGAGCAGAATGAAGCCCCCATAATCCATGGGGAAATGGTTAGTGATCTGCTATGCCACTTAGACATGCACAAGTCTATGGGGCCAGATGGGATCCACCGAAGGGTACTGAGAGAGCTGGCAGAAGTGCTCACCAAGCCACTTTCCATCATTTATCAACAGTCCTGGCTAACCAGGGAGGTCCCAGTTGACTGGAAGTTAGCAAATGTGATGCCCACCTACAAGAAGGGCTGGAAGGAGGATCTGGGGAACTACAGGCCTGTCAGTCTGACCTCGGTGCCGGGGAAGGTTATGGAGCAGATCATCTTGAGTGCCACCACATGGCATCTACAGGACAACCAGGGGATAAGGCCCAGTCAGCATGGGTTCATGAAAGGCAGGTCCTGCTTGACAAACCTGATCTCCTTCTATGACAAGCTGATCCGCTTCCTGGATGAGGGAAAGGCTGTGGATGTTGTCTACCTGGACTTTAGTAAAGCCTTTAACACCATCTTCCACAGCATTCTCCTGGAGAAACTGACTGCTCAGGCCTTTTTTACCTTTTTTACCTTTTTTACCAGTTTGCTGGGTAAAAAACTGGCTGGATGGCCGAGCCCAAAGAGTTGTGGTGAATAGAGTTAAATATAGTTGGCAGCCGGTCACAAGTGGTGTTTCCCAGGGCTCAGTATTGGGGCCAGTTATATGCAATATCTTTATCAATGATCTGGACAAGGGGATCGAGTGCACCCTCAGTAAGTTTGCAGATGACACCAAGTTGGGCGGGAGTGTTGATCTGCTGGAGGGTAGAAGGGTTGTGCAGAGGGTTCTCAATAGGTTCGATCAATGGGCTGAGGCCAACTGTATGATATTCAACAAGGCTAAGTGTCGGGTCCTGCACTTGGGGCACAACAACCTGTGAGGGACCAAACTGGCAAATAGATGTCTCAAAGTTTGCCTATGCGAGTGTACCTGGACATTTGTGTGTAGAACTTGTCTAGACAGCCACCTGTCCCTGTCACTCAAACTTATTACACTGGAGTGAGCAGTGGTCCTCATCACCTGCCTGCCAACACTCAGGCCCAGGATGCCCACAGGCCCACACACTCGTTGGACGGGACAGGTACACATGCCCACCCTCACTCCCCGTAAAAAGAACTGTGCTGACAGGCCTGCAGCTCCCGCTTCTCCACTGCCGCTACCTCATCTGTGTGTGCTGTTGCCTTTACCCCGCTGCATCACTCACTGCTGGGAGACAGAAGACGTCACTGGACCCATGGTGGTGACTATCCCTGCGCATCTCTCCCTCTCTGAACGCTCGCTTATTTTTTCCCCCTTTATTTCCCACCTTTCCTATTGCTCAGTTTCCTCCGCCTTTGCTCAATAAAGCGGCTTGTTTGGCAGCATTTGGCCTCGTTTGTGCGCAAAGAACCTTCCCAGGGCCCAGATTCGAATCCGGGCCCTGACACAATCCCATGCAACGCTACGGGCTTGGGGAAGAGTGTCTGGAAAGCTTCCTGGCAGAAAAGGACCTGGGGGTGTTGATCGACAGCTGGCTGCATATGAGCCAGCAGTGTGCCCAGGTGGCCAAGAAGGCCAACAACATCCTTGTATCAGAAATAGTGTGGCCAGCAGGAGTAGGGAAGTGATTGTCCCCCTGTACCTGGCACTGGTGAGGCCGCACCTCGAGTACTGTTTTCAGTTTTGGGCCCCTCACGACAAGAAAGACATTGAGGTGCTGGAGAGAGTCCAAAGAAGGGCAATGAAGCTGGTGAAGGGTCTAGAGCACAAGTCTTATGAGGAGCGGCTGAGGGAACTGGGCGTGTTCAGTCTGGAGAAAAGGAGGCTGAGGGGAGACCTTATTGCTGTCTGTAAGTACCTGAAAGGAGGTTGTAGCGAGGAGGGTGTTAGTCTCTCTTCCCAGGTAACAAGCGACAGAACGAGAGGAAACGGCCTCAAGTTGTGCCAGGGGAGGTTTAGATTGGATATCAGGAAAAATTTCTTCACTGAAAGGGTTATGAAGCATTGGAACAGGCTGCCCAGAGAAGTGGTGGAGTCGCCATCCCTGGAGGTATTTAAAAGTCATGTAGATGTGGTGCTTAGGGACATGGTTTAGTGCTGGACTTGGTAGTGTTAGGTTAATGGTTGGACTCGATGATCTTAAAGGCCCTTTCCAACCAAAACGATTCTATGATTCTATGATCCTATTCCAATCAGATTTGACAGAGATCAAAGAATAAGTTCACAGAAAATCAATGGTTGAATATGCCTATAGCTCCCAAAATACTACCACCCTGAAATGTAGTTTAAGTAAACATTTCGCATTTCCTTCAAACATGAAGCATTATTACCAAACACAGCAAAACACAAAAATGTTTGTACAAATTCCTAAAATTTTTTTAAATCTTGTTTTATCTGTTTTATGTTTCGTTATAATAAAGACATAAATTTGAGTTCTCTATATAATTATACTAGCAAGTAAAATTTGAGAAAAGAGAAAACAGATGTGCTTTCATAGTTCAATTTTGTAGGAATCTGTACAAACAAGCCTAGGGAGGTATGCATACAAAAAATAATGATCAGACACTGATCAATAGCATCAAAACCAGCAGAGTTCAAAGGAAGATGGCAGAAAAGATGTAACAAAAACCTTTAATAACCATTTCAATACAACCAACTATTCAAGTGGCAGAATGCAAGGATTTAACATCTAACACAGAAGCATAATGTTCCCTTATTTTTCTTGTATTTTTTCTTTATCAGTTTACAGCAATTATATTGTTGATAGACACATAAGTAACTTGCTAAAGAAAAAAATGGAAAAACTTTTCCAAAAAGTCAGTTCTGGAAGAACTGGTGCAAGAAAAGAATGGTACTTTCTAGTAGCTATGTTTCTTGTATTTTTCTTTTTAAACAATGGTTTTAATTTTGTGTGGTTTTGTGGAGAGAACAAATTTCATTGAGTATTTTCAAATACTAATTTCTTGTCTCCCTCACTTAGCCCTTAAAAACAACCATCTTCTGCTTCTAATATAAAAACGGGTGTAGTAACAAAACAGTCCAGAGTGTATTACTGTGGAAAACAGATGCCGAATAAAAAAATAAACCAAATATCTTATCTAGAAAGAAATAATAGACCACATACTGTATTATCTCCATCAGCTTTCTTAACTATTCATTTTTAAATGTATCAGTCCTGTGGTCTAATCAAATACAGTTCCATTAAGAATAACAAAGATTCAGAATTCCAGCTCTGAAGTTCCCTGCAAAACAGCTAGCTGGAGGTCTGGCTCAGTCTTCAAAGGATGTGCAGTTCTGTCTCTGATCCTTCCTTCAATGAACAAGTTGAAGTATGATATGAGAGCCCTGCAAATCATCTGTACTTTGGAGACAAATTCTATTTGCAGTTCACACTCTAGAAAAATCTTTGAGATCCAAGTGTGTGTGAGTGGCATCAAATGTGGGCCTTTGAGGAGGCGGATGCACTAAATACAGAGAATATCCATATCATAAAAGAGGTAGAAGCTAGTGTGGAAAAGACCTTACAAGAGGCTTAAAGTCTTTGCATTGATACAAAACCAGTTCTAACATGTACTTGCTTAAGGAAAAAAAAGAACGGATGAAGAACAGTTTGTCACCACACCATGTAATGTATGAATGTAGTATGCAAAAATAGACTTCTAGTCCAGACTTGTAAGAATTATAAATTTTCATGTGATCTGCTACTCAGGGAAGAATCAGCTTTCTGAAATAACACTGAACATGAATATAAATAATTTTTTGTCTTCTTCCAGGCTATACTGAGATCAATCTATATTTTTCTACCATAAAGTTGCTGGCAAAGAGGAACTTTTATGTGGAAATTATGATGTCTAGTGGTGTATTCTCTTTCAAAAAGAGTTAGCCTAATTTGTGATAACTGCTCTGATTTAAACAGGATTATGTGGTTGACAGGTTCTAGTGAGAAATTCTTGGGTTTTAATCAAGTAATACTTGAGAAGTGCAGGAAAGGAAATGGTCATCTTTTACATGGGTATCTCAAGACGAGCCTGAAAGGGAGGTATATTAGGCTATCTTTGTCTTGGTGCATCTTTCATCCAATGTGTTTTTGAGAAATCCACTTTTTGTGCAACAATCTTGAATATATAATCTGATGTCCAAGTAGAATGTAAATACCATCAAAGCCATTTTCTGATGCACCACAATTACAGATCTCCATTCTGTTCAGTAAAAAGGAACAAAAGTCACCAACAAGGGAAAACAAGGTAATTAGGTGATGTGCCTTTTGTACCAGATTAAGAATTCCCCTAATATAATTCCAATATCTTTGCTTCCAACGAAGCCTATTTGGTCTGGATGCATGTGTCTCACTAAAACTCTCCAAAAGAGGGAATAACTGCTCCTTTCACAAAATTATTATTATTTATTGTATACTAATACAAATATTAAAACTCCTGTGAATCTTTTAAAATCTGAATATAAGTCCATTTGGACCTCCTGTCTTATTTGTCTTCAGATTCTTAATAACTTTTTAATTCCTCTTTTGAGTGAGGGCTGGGAATATATGTAGATTTAAAACATCATTTGTAAAGCCTCCATAAATTATTTTAGAAGACTGCCCTTGGAAATATTTTGAACTGTTTATGAATCTTAACTAAGAGTCTATAGTCATTTTTAAAGAGCACTTGCACAGTAAACATAGACTTAAAAACTACTGAGGTCTGCAAAGCAGAAAATAAAACCAAAATAATTCAAGACTAAAATGACATTGTATTTGAAATAGAATGAAAAAAAGCAAAAGCTTGGAGATCTCTGCCTTTTCTAGGTTGAATATTAGTTATGAACAAGTAAACACTGACAAACTGTGTGCAGTTCTGGGCCCCACAATTTAAGGATGTGAAGGTCCTTGAATGCGTCCAGAGGACGGCAACAAAGCTGGTGGCAGGGCTGGAAGGCATGTCCTGGGAGGAGCAGCCGAGAACTCTGGATTTGTCTTGTTTGGATAAAAGCAGGCTGAGGGGCAACCTCACTGCTCTCTGCAGCTTCCTGAGGAGGGGAAGTGGAGAAGGAGGTGCTGATCTCTTCTCCCTGGGATCCAGTGACAGGATGCCTGGGAATGGTTCAAAGCTGCACCAGGGGAGATTCAAACTTGACATTAGGAAGCATTTCCTCACTAAAATGGTGATCAAACACTGGAACAGGCTTCCTAGAGAGGTGGTCAATGCCCCGTGCCTAACAGTGTGTAAGAGGCATTTGGACAATGCCCTTAACAACACGCTTTAACTTTTGGTGAGCCCTGAAGTGGTTAGACAGTTGGACTAGATGATCATTGCAGGTCCCTTCCAACAGAAATGTTCTGTTCTGTTCTGTTCTATTCTATTCCATTCTGTTCCGTTCCATTCTAAACCATTATTAGTTCCCATACATTTTGACCTCAACATATGCTACGCGTTCAATCCACAAACAATAAGGTTAAACAAGGATCACAGGAACACAGAATAGTTCAGGCTGGAAAGGGCCTCAGGAGGTCTTTAGTCCAACTTCTTGCTCAAATCAGTCATCTGTGAGACCAGACCAGGTCACCTAAGACTTCATCCAGTTTCGGCTTGAAAACCTCGAGAGATGTAGACTGCACCACCTCTGTGAGCAACCTGGTCCAATCATGAACATGTGTTCATCACTTCTCTTGTTTATTTAATAGATCTACATTTTGATTTTGATAAACTTACTTAGGTTCACTTAACAGACCTAGAATAATGTTAACAAGTTTTCTGTTGCCTTCTCCTATACGTGCACATACTAAATGCATCATTTGTCTAAGACTGGTCCAAAACTTCACTGCCCTTTCCCAGTAACTTTTAAGTAAGTCTTACAGTGTCGGGCAGAGTGCATCTTTTCATGTTGCTTGGTTCTGTTTATTGCTTCGAGATGGTCTGAATCAGAGCTGGTACTAACTGAACATCTGCAAAACACACAAAGCTCTAAAAGCACCATCTTTTTCATATTCTTTCCTGTGCTTACCTCCTCCCTCCGGACACAAATTCAGCTTTGCTTAGGTAGCAGTAATTCCTACTGAAATCAGCTTAATTAGGCAAAAAGTGAATTTGGCCTAAGAAGTAAATCAAAGGATACTTTTCGCACTCACTAAAATTAATTGTTTTTAACTTGCTATATAAAAAATAAAGGTGGGATTTTATTAAATGGTGTACTAAAGACATTTTGTTCAGGTTTTAAGTAAATTTTCACTATAGTTTCTTTCAATTTAGCCAAATAGCCTTTTAATGTATGTTAAAAGATGACTAAGCTTTTACTTTTGGATAACAAAAGTTGCTAAATTGTATGGCAACAGATAATATTTTTGTCTTTTAATATAAAAATATTCTGTTTTTAACAATTTTTTCAGTGGAAAAGTTATACTACTACTTCATCCACACCCTGCTCAGAATTGTTCAGTGCAGGAATAGTGTCTTTGCTCAATCTTTGAGTAGCAAAATAAAACAGCGAAATTATCTAACTGGTTGTTGGCAAAACTAAAGGTTTATATCCAGTCAGTGTCCACATGTTGTAGATGTGGAAATAGCACAGAGGTTATAGACAGAGATGAGTGGGATTTCAGTGAAGAGAAATTCACCAAGAGGCGATTACTTTATCTCTTCTTATAGTTGTGTACAAAGTGAAGATATATAAAAGATAAAGCTTATTAAGCCAGAGAGTATCAGAATAGGTGGAACGGGTGGAAGACAAGGCTTGTGCCAACAAGGCTCACCGCCCAGCACACCAGAGTGACTCGCCTCTGCAGGGGCATCCAGGAAGACATTTCAGCTCTTACGGCCCAGCTGACCTGGTACCTCCTGCCTCCTCCCGTGCAGCGCCCTGGCCCCCAACCGCAGGAAGCCACAGAGCTGCGTGGAGCCAGCAGGCACCTGCCCTGTCCCGGGGCGCCGAGGGCCAGCCAGGGCCGCGCTCCGGGGTGCTCCTCACCGCTGCTCACCTCCGGGCTCGGCGCGGCCTGTCGCGCCCCAGCCGTTACTGGGTCCTCAGCCTCCTCCTCGCAGCACCAGCACGCGAAGGGCGGTTTTACAGAGAGAAGGGAGAGGGAAGCGTGGGAGGGAAGGGGAGGACGCGAGGGAGGGTAACGGCGCACCCGGGCCCAGGCGGGTTGGGTCGAGCCCTGCCCGAGTCCGGAGCCTGAAGTGCCGGCGGCGGCCAGCTGGCGGCCCGCCCGCCGCCGCCGCCGCCGCCAGCTGGCGGCCCGCCCGCCGCCGCCGCCGCCGCGCCCCGCCGTCGGCCCCGCCCTCAGCGCCGGCGCGCGGGGCGGGACGGGCCGAGTGAAGGGGAGCGGAGCGAGCCGCAGTCGCCGCTTCGCTGCGCGTTCCGCGCCTGGCGCTGCTGCCCTGGACCGCAGGTAGGCGGCGCGGATGGAGCAGCTTCGCGCAGCTGTCGGGCGGTGCCTCGGCCTCGGCGGCCTCGGGCCCGTCCCGCGCCCCTCGCAACGGGTACCGGTGCGGGGTCAGCGGGTGGGCCTAGGGAGGGGCTGGGGGAGCCGGGCCGATCCTGGCGCCCTGACGGAAGCGGCGCGGTGCGGTGGCGCCGTGGGGCGGCCGGCATTGTTGTTGGGCGGGCGCGGGCCGCGATGATGCCGCCCATGCACGCCGGGCCGAGGTGAGAGCCACGGGGAGCCCCTCGGCGCGGCCCGGCCCGGCGCGGCCCGGCCCGGCCCGGCCCCCTTCCGCGTGCGGCTGTGGTGGAGCCTCTGTCCCCTGAGCGCGGTGGAGCCTCTGTCCCCTGAGAGCAGCGGTGCCGGGCGCCGCGGCGAGGCCGCTCCGGGCTTGGGAGCCGCGTGGCGGCTGAACCCCGGCCCAGGGGTGGGCCCTTAAGACAAGCTTTCCCTCGCAGCGCGGAGGTCCTGGCGCTTGACCCCCGCCCGCCGCCGCCGTGAGCCGAGCGGCGGGCCCCGCGCTGCCGCAGGAGCCCCGCGCAGGCCTGCGTGCCCGCCTGCGGCTGCATCGCTTTCCCCAGCAGCAACTAATTGATGCAGTGGAAGTAAGCGGGCAGCGACCAGCACGGCAGAGCGTTCGTGGAGCTGTCCGGGCAGGTCCAGGAGGACGCCAGGGTGTTGGTCCCGGTACCCGCATGCGGAAGGAAGCCTGGAGAATTGTCACGTAGGGCCTGAAGCCTGCAGTGAGAGAGCTTGAGTGCGCTTTCGGTACCAGCTGCTAGTAACAATGCAAACGGTGGAAAAGCCAGAGTTCGCCTGTATCTGTTTATAACCATTTATAGCTCTCTTCAGTTGTAACTTACAACCACTATCAGGCCCCGTACCATTCTTAGTATTCTTAGGCGAGTGCTAAACATGAATATGACCTTACAATTCATTCTGGTAGTAACAAAGTGCACTAGTGCCCAGCTCTCTGTGGGTAACTTTATATTTCTCTGTAATAAATCTTGTTTAGTGAAGGGTAAACTGAGGCTCAGAGCTGTGTGTAAATGTCGATTGTACTGTCCATGATACTCATTGACTGTATTTGTGCACTCTAATGTGCATTAAAGTGTTACTTTACAGAAGCTTCCTAAGCTGCTTTGATTTGTTGGCAGGTGTGTTTTGCCAGTTCTGTCTCTGCATATTAAGATACTGGGGGAGTGTCTCTGAACAGCTGAGGTGCTGTTTTGAGTGGTCTGCAGATATGTAGGAAAATAGTCACAGGTCTTAATTTCTTTATATATAAAATTTATTTATATGCTATTTTACATAGGGGTTTTAGCTAGCATAAGTGTGAGTGTGTATGCAAATAATGTGCATTAGTAGATGCTTTCTGTGAACATACCTTTGCTTGTTAGTGTGCTCACTACAGTGGTGCAGTATGTCACTGTACATACGTGCTTGCGTAGCTGCATGTGGAAATGAATTGATGGCAGAAGCATGCAGTTGCACAGACCTCAGTGGGAGTGATGGAGAGGGTCTGTGATGGGGAGAAGGACTTGCTGCTTGTACCAGTAGTTGCCTGACTTCTGACACGGCTCGTCCTGAATATAGTAAAAGTCCTTGGAGCATTTCCAGGAGGGGTGTAGTGAGGACTGGGAACCGATGCTTTGTTTTGCCACAAGGAGCAGAACTGTGCAGTACTGATTCTCCTTCCCGCTTTTTTCCAGTCATCTCCCATATTGAAAGCTTCTCCTCCCACCACCCTCCTGCTGTTGCTGTATTGAACCATATTCTGTTTTATGTGGTGTGCTTGCTTTATTTTTTTTCTTTTTCCCCTTGAGGAAGAGCACTCATTAGAATAATGAAGATGGAGGAGGGTGGTTCTTACAGTGACTTTGAAATGGAGGGAAGTGAGGCCATGGCAGGGCGATCAGTGAAATTAAGTTCTTGCGTAACAGTGCCAACATTGTAGCATGGCTTTCTTTATAATCTCTTCTTTGATGAGCCTCATGCTGCTGGCTTAGCCACCAGGCTTGCATAATCATGTGCAAATGCACTACATTATGGTAATGCTAGATGAACTGAGTATTCTGGGTCAAAGTTTTCTGTTTGCAGTAGTTGTAAATTTAATACAAATTTACTGTACCTGCATGTGCTTTTGAGCTTTTATTAATTTTTATTTCATACTTGCATTACATTTAAACACTTGTTTTTAGGTAGCATTTAAGTATGGGAAGGAGCATTTGAGAAGGAGGCAGAGAACAAAACTTTAAAGCCATTATATGCATAACAAGTAAGCTTGAGGAAGTGAGCTTTAGCAATGTGAATGGTATAAGTGAATGAGACACCTTTCCAATGAACACCTAAATATCTGCTGCAGATTACATCAAGTTAAGACAAAGAACTAGTCATTTAAAGTGCTCAGTTAAAAAACAAACCCCAAAAAACTAAATTGCATTGATTAAACATGTTTTTCCTGATATCTTTGAGTAGGTCTTATTTTTAACTAGTATCTTTTTTGAACAGGTGTTCCTAGTCAAAGGCTGAATGTAATATTGTTTTTGTTTAGGTTGCTAGTTTCAAAATAATATCTGCAGAGCTGTATTTTCAGATATGGCAACACAGGATGCTACCAAACATGCATTTCTTGGCTGACACAAAAGCAATTGAGACCCTTATTTCCAATAGTGTTTTGTTTTTTAAAGGCAAAAATCAGTATTTATTCAGTGAAATCTGTGATACTTTAAAAACTCTGCTTTTTTTTTTTTTTTTTTGCTATCATTTTAAAAAGGCAATTTAATTTTTCTTGACAAGTCAGGTTGTGGTATGTTTTTTTGTTGTTCTTTTCCAAGTGGGCTACCCTGAAACTGGAGGGAGATAACTTAGAAAGTTAAACTTAGCTTTTGGTTGGTAAGAAGATGAAAATCAAAAATACAGAGAAATAAAATGCAATTATAAAGAAAACATTTTTAAATTTAGTAACCACCTAAAGAATAAAAATTATTTGTTTTACAATATGCATCAGCTTTTTTTGTATGTGTCTCACTGTTTCATCTTTTGATGAGTAATGGTAGTAACAGCTATCTTTATGCTGGCCAGGAGCATCAGCTTATTAATGGAGCGGGGCGGGGGGAAGCATTCATATGTGCTTCCATCCAGCAAGGAAGTCGTGTTGTTTATGTAAAGAACTCTAAATAAAGTTACCCTTTGTTAAACATTCCATCTAATACTGCTTGGCAAAGAGATGTTAGAAATTAAATGACCTTGTTTCCCACCATTTTCTTTTACATTCCCTTCTTGCAAAGTCTGCTCATACAAAATTCATTAGCCTGGACTGACTCTTGAAATTCCAACTGTCTCTTTTCTGTGTAAATTGTACGCTCTGTCATGCCGATCTGGTCTGCTGGCTGTCTGGTCTGCCAGATGAGCTAGTTGCTGGACTTGCCAGCTATACTTCCTCAGTAATTCAGTGGTGATCCTCTTAATTTTTAAAAGGTGGTTTCCTGGTTCATGATTAGTTCCTGCTTAAAGCTGCATTAATAACAGGAATTAACAAACTGCTTAAAATAGTTCTTGCTTCTTGCAGTAGGAACATATTAGAAATTGATTTAGTCTTCTTTTGCAAAACTTTTAATAATTCTTTGTTCTGTATAAACCATGTGGTATTTATTGTCCAGTATACTGAGTTACTGTTGACAAGAACCTCCCCCCCCCGCCTATTCTGTAGTTACCATTTTTACTGGTGGTTTTGTGAACTGTTTTGCATCACATCCTAAAGTTATTGCACTGGCTTCATTAATGCAGTAATATCCATTCATCTGTTTTCTTAAGGCCTGCAGGATCATAACATATGCTTTATGCATAATTTAATTTTCTTGCACTTAGTTTTGAGAAAAAAATATCTACTTTTACTCCATCTGAATGTTGTCTCATGTGGTGCAACAATTTAGTATTACCTCCATTTGCTTTTTCTTTAGCTGAGTTTGGAATTTCTCCTAAGGAACAGCAGGAGTTGGTGAAGAATATGTATAGTTTATCGATACCTTTCATGAGCTTATTCTCTGCGTTTTTTGTTTTTTTTTTTTTTTTACCCCTTGTCCTCTCTCCACAAACATGGTGTCAGTCTGTAAAACATAACACAACTGTTATAGGGGACCTTCAAGAGCATGGTGAAGCAATATTAGGCTAAGTCCCTTCAGTGGAAGATAACGAGCATGGCTAAAAACAACCATCTGGCTCTGGCAGTATGTGCAGCAGTATCACAAGCTTGCACTGGAAGAACCTGCAAGCTGCATACGTCTCAAAGTCTATGGCCTGGCTGCCCCAGTTCTAGAAAATAAATGTGGCATCTTTGTGGATACTCTTATGTAGCTGAATTTTAGCTTGATTTTTTTCCCTTTCAACTAAATATTTCACTTGTTTTAGTTGCAGATTGGAAATAATTATTTTCAGAAACCTTTGCTCTGCAAGTACATAATTCCATCAGCATATTTCAGTGAGAGAGAAACAAGATGGGATTTCCAGGAGCACATTCTGTATGTATGTATGTGAGTTTTTCCTTTTAGACTGCAAAGGGAAAGATGTAGACCTTATTCTTCCCCTTCAAGAGCAGAGACAATTGAAATAATTAAAAGTGTGTGCTGGCTTCACATGTGCTGGGTGACTTTGCTTACTCCTGATGTTTGATAGACAAACATTGTCTTTCAAGTGCATTGTATATATTAAGTAGTGGTAGCACAGAGAAAGGGAAGTGTCAAAACTGGCTTGATATCTCTATCCAATATGTTTGACTCTCTTAAGAGTTGGTATCGCTGAGTCTATTGCCATCTTTCTGTTCTTCCTTCTGCTTACTGCAGTTATGAGCATTTTATCAATGAGACAGATCTTTGTGGTTCTTAACAAATGATACTACCTGCAGACTTGGCATCTAGGGAAAAAAAAATCTGTTCTTAAAAAAAAACCAAAATCAGTAGTTGGATGGACAGAAAGTTAATGCTCATCCTGAAAAAAGACATCTTCTCAAAGCAGTTCGTATTCTATTTGAGAAGATAAGAATGGAAATACCAATTTACAGAGAACCAGTTCTTGTGCTGAAAGCAACTTATTGTGGTGGTTTCAAAACAATGCAGAGTTTTTACAAAGCATAGGAGTGTCAAGGGAAACCATTCTTCATCTTTCTTTGTCTTCTTTAAATATTGAGTAATTAAAGTTGACTTTTTTTTGAGTCACTCGTCTTTCTGAGGAGAGAAATGTAATACATCCAACAGAAAAAATAAATTATTGGAAAAAAAAACCAACCAAAAGATGTCATTCAGTGCAGTGAGAGCACATGGCGAGAGGTCATTCTGACAACAAATGGTCTACAGTGTGTGTATTATCATGGTGTGACGTTAGTGTGTCATATGTCTGTTTTTCATTTGTCCCATGCTAATCTTTGAGTGGTATCTGATACCTTCATGAAAGATTCAATGATCAGAAAGCCTTTATATTTGCAATATGTGGAGGTTTTGATGTTCTTACCCTTGAGGAACTATCTCAAGGATATTGATTTATTCTTTGAGGTAATACAATGATTTATAGTAGTTAACCTGGTATTTCTATTAATTATTCCTTTTCTCTGTGTTTTAGACAGGTTTCTCAATATTTAGCTGGATTGGGTCAGATTAATTGATATGCAGAGACTGCTTTATAATACGAAGAGAATTGATAAAATCTTGTAAAACCGTAATGAAGTGAATTGTATTCTCGACGTACCTCTGGTGTGTATCGGTCAAGTGAATCCTCTTGGTAACTGTTATTTTCAGTTCTTTTCCATACTTTTAAAACATGTGAAGCAGCAGCAGAGAAAAGCATATGCCATTTTGTTCCTCTTCTTGTTTTGATTCTATAGTAAATCTTTAATTATAAATTGTCTTGAACTGACATCACTCTGTTCTCATTCTCTTTGAGAAGCAAGAAGACAAGGCAGCTGTGGTCTGAAGAAATAATCTTTTTATACTGAAGTACTGTTTTTTTCAGTGTTATAATTGATACTGAGAGTTACTGATGAGCTTACACCACTACAGAGTGATGAACCTAAGAGCAGCCATCTAAAGCCTTATAACTGTGGAAATGGCCTAAAAATGCAGTCTAGAAGTTTTGAATACATATTTGTAGGTAATGGTATCTGCATTCACAGATACTGTGAATCTCTCAAATGATTTTCTTTTACAGAAGTCTTCTAAATAACGTTGCTCTATCCTTTTTTTACCAGATAAGGAGACAAAGCATGTTTTAAGCCATATGGCAGCTTGAGTAACTCACATTAAAAGTCTTGGGAAAGAACAGATGAACACATACATGCTGAATTTTGGACTTTTGCCTGTGGAGCTGGCCAGTCATTCCTCTCACCAGCTAGCACTGCTGTTCCCTCGAGCTTCTGATGTTTAAGGCACCAGCTTCTGATGCTACTGTTGCTTTCGAGTGTCTGTTGGATTTCTTGTTTTTAGAGCTGTTTTTTGCACTAAGCACAGAAATTGAAGTTCTGCAGTTTCAGGCTGAAGTATTAGGCTGGGGCTTGCTGACTTTAAGGCTTTTCCCCTCTGATTTTCTTTTGTACAGTTTTTGGCCAGTGGGGGGTAATTGTTTGTCAGTGAACTCCTGCCTCGTTTCCTCCTGCTTGTAGTTCTTTTACAAGGCTGATTGCTTTTTGTTACCAGGGCATGCACCCGTGTTTAAAACAGAACTAAATTAATTTTAAAGCTGTGTTCTGAGAAGAGCCTGTGTTGCTTTCCATTCTCAAGGCGTTTTTAACTCAAAGAGTGCATGAAGACATCTTTTCTTCCCTCCCTTCCTTAGGGCACATATTGCTGTGGCAAGTGATTGTTAGTTTTGTGGTTTTATTTTTTTGTTGTTGTTGTTTATATGTGACTAGATAATATGATTCATTTCTAACCTTGTATGACTATTTTGTTTATATTTTTTCTAGCATTTATTTGTACTTTTTCTAGCATTTCAGCTTTTTAACAGAATGCATTGAGTCTTTCTAGAAAACAAGGAGGGTGTGCAGCCAGCTCACCACCCTGGATTTCAGGAGAGCAGACTTTGACCTCTTCAGGGACCTGCTTGGGAAAGGCCCTTGGGATAAAGCCCTGGAGGGAAGAGGGGCCGAAGAAAGCTGGTTAGTATTCAAGGACCACCTCCTCCAGGCTCAGGAGCGATGCATCCCAACAAAGAAGAATGTGGGCAAAAAGGCCAGGAGGCCTGCATGGATGAACAAGGAGCTTCTGGACAAACTCAGGCACAAGAAGGAAGCCTACAGAGGGTGGAAGCAAGGACAGGTAGCCTGGGAAGAATACAGGGAAATTGTCCGAGAAGCCAGGGAGCAGGTTAGGAAAGCTAAAGCCCTGATAGAATTAAATCTGGCCAGGGATGTCAAGGACAACAAGAAATGCTTCTAGAAGTATTGTCAGTGGTAAAAGGAAGACTAGGGAAAATGTGGGCCCTCTCCGGAAGAAAACGGGAGACCTGGTTACCTGAGATATGGAGAAGGCTGAGGTACTCAATGACTTTTTTGCCTCAGCCTTCACCGGCAAGTGCTCTAGCCTCACCACCCAAGTCGCAGAGGGCAGAGGCAGGGACTGGAAGGATGAAGAACCGCCCACTGTAGGAGAAGATCAGGTTCAAGACCACTTAAGGAACCTGAAGGTGCACAAGTCCGTGGGACCTGATGAGCTGCATCCACGGGTCCTGAGGGAACTGGCGGATGAAGTTGCTGAGCCGCTATCCATCATTTTTGAGAAGTCGTGGCAGTCTGGGGAAGTTCCCACTGACAGGAAAAGGGGAAACATAACCCGCATCTTCAAGAAGGGGAAAAACGAAGACCTGGGGAACTACAGGCCAGTTAGTCTCACCTCTGTGCCTGGCAAGATCTTGGAGCAGATCCTCTTGGAAACTATACTGAGGCACACAGAAATTAAGGAGGTGATTGGTGACAGCCAACATGGCTTCACCAAGGGCAAATCATGTCTGACCAATTTGGTGGCCTTCTATGACAGGGTTACAGCACTGGGGGATAGGGGAAGAGCAACTGATGTCATCTACCTGGACTTGTGCAAAGCATTTGACACTGTCCCACACGACATCCTTGTCTCTAAATTGGAGACACATGGACTTGACGGATGGACCACTCGGTGCATAAAGAATAGGCTGGATGTTCACACTCCAAGAGTTACGGTCAATGGCTCAATGTCTAAGTGGACACCAGTGACGAGTGGCGTTCCTCAGGGGTCGGTATTGGGACCGGTCCTGTTTAACATCTTTGTCGGCGACATGGACAGCGGGATTTGAGTGCATCCTCAGCAAGTTTGCCGATGACGGCAAGCTGTGTGGTGTGGTCGACACGCTGGAGGGAAGGGATGCTATCCAGAGGGACCTTGACAGGCTTGAGAGCTGGGCCTGTGCAACCCACATGAAGTTCAACAAGGCCAAGTGCAAGGTCCTGCGTGTGGGTTGGGGCAATCCCAAGGACAGATACAGGCTGGGTGGAGAATGGATTGAGAGCAGCCCTGAAGAGAAGGACTTGGGGGTGATGGTTGATGAGAAGCTCAACATGAGCCGGCAGCGTGTGCTTGCAGCCCAGAAGGCCAACCGCATCCTGGGCTGCATCAAAAGAAGCATGGCCAGCAGGTTGAGGGAGGTGATTTTGCCCCTTTGCTCCGCTCTCGTGAGACCCCACCTGGAGTACTGTGTTCAGCTCTGAGGCCCCCAACATAAGAAGGACATGCAGCTGTTGGAGCGAGTCCAGAGGAGGGCCACGAAGATGATGAGAGGACTGGAGCACCTCTCCTATGAAGACAGGCTGAGAGAGTTGGGGCTGTTCCAACCCAAACCATTCTATGATTCTATGATTGCTGGAAAGATTTCTGAACTGCATGGTGAAAATTGGGAATTAAAATAACAGGAACAGTTAAATATTTAGGTTTCTTGGCTAAAAGCACAAGGTTGCCAGAAGTTTTAATGCAAAATTTTTCTGTGCTATGCCTCCAGTAACCGTGTTCTTGATCGTACAGGAACTATAATTTCTACTTAAGGAGTTGTCATTAATATCTTTAATTCAGTGGCTGAAACCTCGCCATATTTATTGTCTCACTGCTAGGTATGGTGCTTAAGTAAGAAACAACTGCTTCTGCTATTCTGAAAGTTTTAATTGACTCCATAAATATATTAAATGTGCCACTTAAATATAATGGGTTACATTCTTGAGTTTTATGTGGATTTTTTACCAGTGAAAAATTTTGGTGTTTGGTTTGCTTCAGTATTTTAATTTTCTATTTAGTTTTTGCTGTGTTACCTGTTGTTAAATTCAAAATGCTTAAAAGCTGACTGAATGAAGTGCTATAAAAGCGATGCTATGCAAAACTGGTAATGAAGAATCCTGTGTAGACCACAATTATGTGAAATGAAAAAGCCATTTAAGACTAAAGGAACATTAGTAATAGTTTTTCCATAATAGAAACTTGTCAATGACAAATAAAATGCTCTTCAGCAAAACGATGGGGTTTTTGTTTAATCCTAGTTCATTAGCATAGGAAGGGAGCAGCAGGTTCATTTTAGACTAAGTAGGGAGGCAGAGGTGGGAACATTTACTTAAACTGCTCCTTCCCAGTCCCTGAACAGGAACAACATAGGCTTAAATTTTGCATGAGGCAAGATTATTTTCTTTTGCAAGTGAGATTTGCACACAGCTTCCTGTGTTATTTTAAGACTAATGGAGATTGATCTTGATGGGTTTTTTGCAGAAGTTTGAATAAAGTATTCCCTTGCTTGTTCCATCTTTGCTTCTCAGCTTGTGACCTCCTAAGCCTCAGAATGGCAGCAAGTAGCTGCTTTAAAAGTTTGCAAACTGATAATGGCATGTTTTAAGTCAGTCTCATTTGTGAAACATTACTGAGCTTTTGAATGTGGCTTACAATCACCTGTGATGAAGTTCAGAATTGTGTTTTTGCTTGACACTTGAATACCAACTTTCCTTTCCTCTTTGAGTCTCATTGCCTTTAAACATTACAAAGCTATGCTGATTTTTTTGTGAACTATATTGGCTAGAAAGTCACTAGCTACTGTCCAGAGCAAACGTGATGCTGACAATGAAGGAAGCATGGATTTGGAAACAAATGTGACCTTTGTGAAGTAGCCATATCACTGAGTTGGTGTAGATGATGCTGAAAACAAAGAAATGAAAAGAATTAAGCCTTCTCTGTGTTCTCTCATCCACTGGTGTATACTTGCTGTGATGTTGACCTTATCTTTCCATGTTAGAGATGATAATGGCTTCTGGCAGACAGTTGTATCTGTAAAAGCACCAAATTTTGTATTTGGAATAGTTGTGAGGGAGGAAAGGTCAGGGAAGAATAGTCTGTTTCCAAAAGAAATAGAGAAACAAATACCATAGAATTCAGAATATTGTTTTTTTCTTACAATGCTTCTAAGAATCTTATGCTATGTATATTCATGAAATGCTAGTATACTGTTATCTTTGTTAGGAATACATTAGAATAAAATAGTGTGAGTTTGGTTGGTTGATTGTGAATGAGATGATAGGGCTTTTTTTTGGTGGGGGGAGGATTGCTGGTGATCTATAAAGACAGCTATTGAAAGGGCAGGATGCTATTCTTTGAATCTAAGGCAAGCTGTCTTCACGTCTGGAAGAGAGAAGCATTGTACACTTGGTAGATCAGGTCTGGTCCGTGGTTGTGCCTCACCAAGGCAGTAGCTGTTGAACACATTTCTTGAAAGCTTTATTTAGTGAGATTATTGTCAATAGAAAAAATACACAGCTGAATATGGGAGAAGCTGCTGTGGATGTGCTAATGGATGTAGATGGCCTCAGAGGTGAGGGGGTGTAAAGAATCGAATCGACTAAAAGGATGAAAAAATGGACTAGAAAGATGCTTCTTTTTTGTGTACAGTACTACTCAAGAATGTTTTAACATTAATCACTTCTGGGTGATACAAAATCTCATTCTGTGACCCTCTCTCAGCTCCTTGTGTTGCATAAAGGCTCTCTTTCTGATCAAACTCTGTTTTATTTTTAGGAGGATAGCATTGTGTTTAAAATGGAAGTTGACATAAATGGAGAGTCCAGAACTACCCTATCCACCCTCCCTCTGCCTCTTGCAGAGGTGAGTCCTGCAGGCAGGATGGAAGCAGAGAAGCCCCGCTGTTCCAGTACCCCCTGCTCGCCAATGCGACGGATGGTTGCAGGATATCAGATCCTTCACATGGATTCTAACTACCTGGTTGGCTTCACGACTGGAGAAGAGCTGCTAAAATTAGCCCAGAAGTGTACAGGAAGTGAAGAGAATAAAGGGGAATCTGGTCCAAACTTGCGCTCCAGACAGCTTGATTCAGGATTTACACGTTCCTCCCGTTTGTACAAAACTAGAAGTAGGTACTATCAGCCATATGAGATCCCAGCAGTAAATGGGAGGAGGAGGAGACGGATGCCCAGCTCAGGGGATAAATGCACTAAGGCTTTACCATATGAACCTTACAAGGCACTTCATGGTCCCTTGCCTCTGTGCATTTTAAAAGGTAAAAGGGCTCATTCAAAATCCCTGGACTACCTCAATTTAGACAAAATGAGCATTAAGGAACCTGCTGACACAGAAGTGCTACAATACCAGCTCCAACACCTTACCCTTAGAGGGGATCGTATGTTCACAAGAAATAACACATGAGCTAGCATCTCAAATTTAGAACCAATTTCTGATTATTTCTCTGTTGCTGCAAAAATCCACTCTTGTACTGTGTACATGACTGTCCACATTGTAGGTGGTTGTATCAGCTAATTGTTATCAGACAGTAATTTATTTGAATAGAATCTTGGCAATGCAGTGTGTTACAAATACTCAAGAGGGAGAAATCTTTCCTGAGCAGCAGCTTCTGATGCAAATTTGACTGCAACTGGTGGATATTTGGACACCTTTTAAAAACAAAAAGCTTTTGATTTTTGGGTTTGGGATAATTTTTTTGTACAGTTAGATCTAGTATTTACAGTAATTTAACACTGAAAAATTGATGATGTTTGCTTGGTTGTTGCTAATTTTGGCTTGATGTTAAGAAACTTCTCTTGGATAAGTACTCAAGTTTAGGAGATTTTTTGGTTTTACTTTCTATTCCTGTATTCTACAGTAAAATGTATGGGTTTTTGTTTTTTTTTTTTTTTACGTCATGGAGAGGAAAGTGAGCTTGGCTAAATTGGATCACTTGCTATTTAAATAATCCAGTTCAGACATTTTCAAACTGCACTTGCACTGGTGATGAGGGTGAGATTCATTCATAAATCAAACCTTTGCTACTTGAATCCTATTAAGTTATTTTTTAGTTTCTGCATGGAAGTAATTGCTTTGCCTCTGTTCTATAAAACTTGTCAGCATAAGTATATGGGTTATTAAAAACAAATCTCTTTGGGAGTGAAGATTTTTTTGTTGTTGTTAATAGGATTTATTTTTTACAGTGTCTTGACACACAAACAAGGAGTTACCTCAGATTCCAGTAAATACACTGAAATGTCTGCAATGGTATGTCAGTGATGGTTTTTTATTTTAATTCATGATTTCTGTATAATGTATAGTAACAGAAGGTGTCAAATAACTTCAGCATTGCTTTGGAAATTCAGTTGATTTGAAGCACTGAAGACGAGCTCTGGAAGGCCGTTTTTTTGTTTGTTTGTTTTTTGGATGGAGAGCAAGTGAAGTATTTCTATATCAGCATTGAAGAGACGATCGTGGATTATTCAAGAGTAGATTGAATTTACTGGCTTACTTAAGAATTTTTTTAACCAAACATGACATCAAATGCAGTTTTGACATCTGTATTCCTAGATGTATTTAAAACATAACTTATGTTTAAAAATGAAAAATAGTTTTCAGACATTTTTTTAGGTGCAATCTTTTACTGAAGCAGTGTGCAACTTGCTTTTGGCCGATGACCTCTGCAGAAGAAGTTAAAAATAGGATCACATTGTTTTGAAATAGAAATTATTTCATCAGTTGTTTCTGGTAGAATTAAGATTTTTCTTGTTTGTTTATCATTCAGAATTAATAGAAAGCACTAGTTAGTACTTGTGCTGTGGAAAATGAAGAGTTCTCATTCTGTCACTTCACAGTTGTAAATGAAGGCAGCCCAGTAGTCTTCATTTTGCTGGTTTGGTTATCTTTTTTTGAGGTTTATTAAAATCTTTGCAACAAACTGATGTGTATTTTTAAAAGTTACCAGTGTAAATTTAATGTCTTGAACAATGATCTTGAAAGTAAAATCTTCCTATATAATCTTTAGTTTGAAAAACAGAATATGGTCAGATGCCGAAGAGATAAGGGTTTTGTTTAAGGAATAAACACCACTGTTTATTGAAATACCCTTTGAAAACTGTATTTCTGGCTGAAAAATAAAAGGGGTGGTATAAACACCTGTTGTTGTGGAGTCTTTTGCTGTGTAGGAGAAAGAGAACATTTGAACGATACAACCTTAGACCAGGGATCATTTAAAAACAACTTTAAAGCAGGGATCTTGGACTTCTGTGAAATAGATGCTTAAGTTTGTTACTTTGTTTCAGGAAATGGGCTGTGCAATTATTAATATTTTGTGCATGTTTCTAATGTCATCCTGTGCCATAATTATATAGCTACACTAATAGGGAGGTTGATGGCTATCTAGCTAAGTTCAAACACAACAAATGTGCTAGTTGCCCGGGAGAAGAGGCCGACTCCCACTCCATTACAACCTCCCTTCAGGTAGTTGTAGACTGCAGTAAGGTCACCTCTGAGCCTCTTCTCCATGCTAAACAACCCCAGCTCCCTCAGCTGTTCCTCATAGGTCTTACCCTCCAGACCTGTCACCAGCTTGGTCGCCCTCCTCTGGCCTCACTCCAACACCTCAACATCTTTTTTGAAGTGCGGGGCCCAGAACTGGACACAGTATTCAAGGTGTGGCCTCACCAGTGCTGAGTACAGAGGGACGATCACTTCCCTAGACCGGCTGGCTACACTATTCCTAAGAGAGGCCAGGATGCCGTTGGCATTTGTAACGTTCTTTATCAGAACTCTGACATCCATGAGGGGTTCCTGTTTTTACCTCTAAATTGAGCAAAATCTCGGCAAAATGAAAGGTTTTGATCTTATTTTTGCTGCTTGTAATGCCTTTCATTAAACCAATCTAATAAAATCAAAGATGGGATGGTTCTTCAGACTACTAAAATGAAATTAAATATGAACAATACTGACCATTCAAAGTGAGTTCTCACTGTTCTTGTAATAAATTAAAAGGGGGAAAAAAAGCCTCAAAAATAAAAATGTTTCCTTGTCAGCTTTAGGTATCTTCCAGAGGATTAAAAGAGTGAAAGCAGAAATGATACAGCGTAGTAACACAAATCTTCCTTATAACAGACCATTAACACCAAAGCAGATCTGGAATCAAGTACAAATCTGTAAGCTGGGATATTGAAGCAGATCTTGAATTCTGGCACACTGCTGGCATTTTTTAAAAAAATATACCAAAAAAGGATTGGTATGAAATCTGTTCTTTATTTCAGTGTTTTCTTTTTTCATTTCAGGCATAAACTTGTAACTGCTTCTGTCGTGCTGTGTTATGGTTTGTATTTGCAGCTGTACACAGTACGTAACTGACTTCATGATTTCTTCTGCTTTCTCTTTGTCCATCCATTGTATCCTGACTTCTACCCAGGTCTCCTGGGTGATGATCTCTCTTGCTGAGCATGTTTACTGTAGTAGGGGATTGTTAATTGCAGACTAGAGCCACCAGACAATATTGCAAAATAAGTAACAGACAAGCTTTTAGAATTTTCTAAAACTGCCCTCCTGGATGTGCTTTTTTTTTTCTGCTGGGAAGAACAGAGAAATGGAGAAACATTTCTAAATTGCTGAAAATGCAGATGTTGCTGTCTGGACATGGAGAATGGTTTTCAGTAGTTCAGGGCTTGGAGCATAAAAAATTTAATTATTTTGTGGGCAAATGAGAGAAGAGGACAAGTATAATTTTTAAGAAGAATTACAAGAGAAGAGCAGAAAGGCTATAAGCTGCGTAAGAAAACTTCCAAAATCTACAATTTCTGCAGAAATATCAGCTGATTAGTTCACTAGAGCTAGGTGGTGTCAGGCTGTGTAATTAGCTTTTGAAGAAATGGAAAAACTGTCCAGAAAACAAAACTGTAGTCTGAAAAAGTCTTGTGGGTTTCAAAGGTTTCATTTGGTAAAACACAGCATTCAGTTAAACAAACAACAAGTCTTAAGGTCAGTACTAAGCTAATGTTGGGTTTTATGGATCAAATGAATGTTTGTAGTAGTAGGAAGGGAAATAATACCTATGATATAGACTAAGCAAAGAATTGTTAATGGATAACATAACTGTTGTTTCTAACTCTTGCAATGGTACCAAAGAATCTGAAACAGAAATTATCCAACATACTCAAATTTTGACATTCTGGATGTTTGGGAGTATGGTCTGGCAAGTCAGTTATTAATATTAAACTTCATCTTATGGAAGAATGTGTGCTAAAAAAGAAACAATGAAAAAATGTTCTTCAGTGAGGCCACACCTTGAATATTGTGTGCAGTTCTGGGCCCTGCACTTCAAGAAAGATGTTGAGGTGTTGGAGCGAGCCCAAAGGAGGGTGACCAAGCTGGTGAAGGGTCTGGAGGGTCTGACCTACGAGGAACGGCTGAGGGAGCTGGGGTTGTTTAGCGTGGAGAAGAGGAGGCTCCGAGGTGACCTTACTGCAGTCTACAACTACCTGAAGGGAGGTTGTAGTGGAGTGGGAGTCAGCCTCTTCTCCTGGGCAACTAGCAATAGGACAAGAGGACACAGCCTCAAGCTTCACCAGGGGAGGTTCAGGTTGGACATTAGGAAGAATTTCTTTTCAGAAAGGGTTATTAGACATTGGAATGGGCTGCCCAGGGAGGTGGTGGAGTCACCATCTCTGGATGTGTTTAAGAAAAGACTGGACATGGCACTTAGTGCCATGGTCTAGTTGACAGGGTGGTGTAAGGGCAATGGCTGGACTCGATGATCCCTGAGGTCTCTTCCAACCTGGTTGATTCTGTGATTCTGTGATATAAGCAGAAAAAAATAGAAAAAAATATTTGAGGAAGACTAATCTTAAAAGCGGAGCTACATTACAGAAAATATTTGAGTCATTAAGCTGTTGTAGGAAAAATAGAGATCTAAAATTGAAAAATCTAGATTTATTACAATGGTAATAACTTTAAAGACAATGTAAAGCTTGGCAGTCAACAGTAAAAGTGCAAGTTTCTTTGCGTGTTGTCTGAATATTTGGCAAATACACTTTTATTGATGATTCTTTCTGGGGACTGACTATTTCTTTGTATCACACCACGTTTTTCAGCCAGAGGTAAATTCCAACTTTCCAAGTCCTTGAAAACCTTCAGACAGATTACGGGTTTTTCTGTCCCAGTGATTTTGCTAGTGAAATATTTTTTCCTCGTTATTACATCATAAGTGCATTCAGGGAAGATCCAGCTGTATCTTCAGGTCTATAGAATATGGAAAACTTCCTTTTTTCAAAGAAGCAAGGGGGATCCCTAGTTGTCTGTCTGCAGTACTTGCTTCTGATCTTGTAAAAGTTAGGCATCATTGTTAAATATATGATACTTAGAGCATAGAAATCTTTCTGTGAGCTACTCTTGTAGGTGTTTTCATCTGACTCTTCAGCATGGGTGCAGCTTGGGAGAGTGTAGGCTGTTACAAGATGCTGATAACTGACCTACAAAGCATCACAGATTCATTAAAAAAAAAAGTCTCTTGTGTCTCGGGAATCTTTATCAAGCAATTCTTCGGCCTTTTTTCCTTGCATCAGAGTGATGACTTCCATCAATCAACAACCACTTTACTTTCCTCCTCTATAATGCAAGGTCATTCTTGATGCTACTCCATCAGAAGTTGCCTTTGGTTACTGTGTTTGGCTGCTTCTGGATGGCAGTACTTCAGATTCAGTGCTGCTCCTCCAGTGGTGTAAGTGCAATACCTAATCTGTATTTTTTGTGGGATTGCTCAAGAGAGGGAATGTTTCAATACCCAGTCTGTCTTACATCCTCCTTAACTTACTCTTAGCTTTAGTAGTTTGGTGATAGAGAATGACATCAAGGCACACCTACAGAGGAACTATCTAGGTCACATTAGAAGAGCTGAGGAAATACAACTGTCAGTCTGTGGGGAAAAATCCAAAATCAGCTGACTTGCATTGAAAACAAAAGGGAAGGTAAAGACATTAACTAGCCACATTCCATCTGTTTTTAGGAGGTAGTTGTCTAAATGTACATATGCTTGATCTTACCTATCAAAGAATTGGTCTGGAGTGAAAAGAGGAGGAGGACAAAAAAAGGAGAGCTTTGCACAGTGCTTTTATTTCTGTGAAGAGTGGGAGGGCAGAAAGAATTCACCAGAATGTATCAGGGGAAAGGCTGGAGAAATAAATGGAAAACCACAGAGGGTCAGTACTGCAAGAGTAGGAAGAGTGACAAGTGTATGATTTCAGGGTCAAAACAAGCAAAGACATGGAAGGAGATTGTGTGCTGGTCTAAAATCTCTCTAGAAAGCAATTGTATTTCTGGATGATTAGGCAGGGTGATGGGACATTTTAGCAAAATGCTGTGATTGAAGCTGGACTGCAGTGAAGGTAGAAAGGAGGAGCTTGAGGCTGTGTGTGTACACTTACATACTCCTAAGCTTAGATGAAATTTAGAGGTTTCTGAGGGAATAAAATAATCTTTATGCCATTTGAATATGGTCTGAATTAAAATCTTGTGGTATTTCTGTGGTATTCTGCAGCTCTACACAGTGACAATAGATAGATGGTTCAATTTCATAGTTCTTTGACAAAGCAAAGTGTAAGAAGCTGCCTAAGCAAGAAGAAAATTTTGTCTGTTATGTTCCTTTATTATTATTGTCAGTTTAAAAAAGAAAAAAAAAGCTTCATGCTTCTTTATGTATTCTGGTATCAATGCCAACTATGATGTCTAGTAGGATTATTGCCCCATTTAATTTTGCTAGACTCTTGCCTGCTGAAGCTCTTGATGACTTGTTCTTTCTGTGAAGGTGAAGGAGATGCAAGTGCTAAAATGCAAGAGCTTTGAGAACAGGGTCGTTAACAGCTTGAACCCTATGAAAAATGGAGCAAGCCATGATCCACTGTAGTGTTTTACATAAGCCCATTTTTCAGAAACTCAAAAAATGTTGAAGAAAAGTGTTAGGTGTTGAGATGCTTTTAGAAGTCTGTTTCAGGCCAGTGTAGAGCTCCATGGTGTGAACTAGTCTGCAAATGCATAAAAGTACAGAGGGAGAGATAATGTCATAGTGCCCTGGAATACTGGTTGGCAAAACACCAACATTTTAAGCTAGATGAGACAGAATCAGGAGAGGAATGCAGTAAATGTAAGATTCATATTTTTTCTGCCTTAGCTCAATGATTTAATGTTTTTTATTTTAATTGGGGTGAACATCTTCCAACATTTATGAAGGAAAATTGAAAGATACCCAGAATACCTACAGCTCCAAGCAACTGAGTGTATGCAAGATTTCTACCTATTGTTTTATAGTAATGTTTTCTGTAGAATTTACTTGTCTTTCATTTTTATCAATGTTCAGCTGATATTATTTCAGAATTAGTTTTGGTAAAGAGATGATTGGAAAAAAACAGTATTGGAGGAAGAAATGCTGATGAGGGTATCAGTTAAAATGGTAGATAAACTTTAACGTAAATGGTGGCAGTGCCATTGATTTACTAATTTTGAAGTAGAACTGCAAACACAGCAAAAAATCATTCATCGCTCCAGGGTGTAGAGGTGGGACAAGATGATCTGTAAAGACTGTTCCAATCTGTAAATTCTGTGAGAAGCAGTCATGTTTCAGAGGTGATGAAGTGTTTCAGAAAAATTAATCTCAACATTTCAGAAGGGTTTCTAGAAGGCTGGATTACCCTGTTCTCATAGAATCATTTAGATTGGAAAAGACCTTTATGATTATCTAGTCCAACTGTAACCCTAACGCTGCCAAGTCCACCACCAAGCCATGTCCCTAAGTGCCACATCTACATGCCTTTTAAATACCTCCAGTGATGGTGACTCCACAACTTCTCTGGGCAGCCTGTTCCAGTGCTTGACAACCCTTTCCATGAAGAAATTTTTCCTAATATCCAATCCAAACCTCCCCTGGAACAACCTGGGGCCGTTCCTTCTCATCCTATCACTTGTTACTTGGGAGAAGACACTAACGCCCTCCTTGCAACAACCTCCTTTCAGGTAGTTGTAGAGAGAGAGAAGGTTTCCCCTCAGACTCCTTTTCTCCAGACTAAACAGCCCCAGTTCCCTCAGCCGCTCCTCATCAGACTTGTTCTCCAGACCCTTCACCAGCTTCATTGCCCTCCTCTGGACTCTCTCCAGCACCTCAATGTCTTTCTTGTCATGAGGGGCCTAAAACTGAAAACAGTATTCAAGGTGCGGCCTCACCAGTGCCGAGTACAGAGGGACGATCACTTCCCTTGTCCTGCTGGCCACACTTCTTCTGATACAAGCCAGGATGTTTTTGGCCTTATTGGCCACCTTGGCACGCTGCCAGCTCATATTCAGCTGACAATCAGTCAACACCCCCAGGTCCTTTTCCACTGAGCAGCTTTCCAGCCACTCTTCCCCAAGCCTGTATCATTGCGTGGGGTTGTTGTGCCCCAAGTGCAGGACCTCACACTTAGCCTTGAACCTCATCCAGTTGGCCTCAGCCCATCGATCCGGACTGTCCAGATCCCTCTGCAGAGCCTTCCTACCCTCCAGCAGATCAACACTCCCGCCCAACTCCCGCAAACTTACTGAGGGTGCTCTCAGTCCCCTCATCCAGATCACTGAGATATATATATTGAACAGAACTGGCCCAAATGCTGAGCCTTGGGGAACAAACACCGCTTGTGACTGTCCACCAACTGGATTTAACTCTATTCACCACAATTCTTTGGGCTCGGCCATCCAGCCAGGTTTTTACCCAGCAAACTGTATGCCCATCCAGTCCATGGGCAGCCAGTTTCTCCAGAAAAATGCTGTGGGAAATGGTGTCAAAGGCTTTACTAAAGTCCAGGTAGAAAACATCCACAGCCTTTCCCTCATCCAGGAAGCGGGTCAGCTTGTCATAGAAGGAGATCAGGTTTGTCAAGCAGGACCTGCCTTTCATAAACCCATGCTGACTGGGCCTTATCCCCTGGTTGTTCTATACATGCCCCATGATGGCACTCAAGATGATCTCCTCCATAACCTTTTCCAGCACTGAGGTCAGACTGACAGGCCTGTAGTTCCCTGGATCCTCCTTCTGGCCTTTCTTGTAGATGGGTGTCACATTTGCTAATTTCCAGTCAACTGGGACCTCCCTGGTTAGCCAGGACTGTTGATAAATGATGGAAAGTGGCTTGGTGAGCACTTCCGTCAGCTCCCTCAGTACCCTTGTGTGGGTCCCATCCTGTCCCGTAAATGGTGTAGCAGATCACTAACCATTTCCCCTTGGATTATGGGGGCTTCATTCTGCTCCCCGTCCCTGTCTTTCAGCTCAGGGGCCTGGGTACCTGGACAACAACTTGTCTTACTACTAAAGACTGAGGCAAAGAAGGCATTAAGTACCTCAGCCTTTTCCTCAGCCTTTGTTGCTATGTTCCCCCCTGCATCCAATGAAGGATGGACGTTCTCCTTGCCTCTCCTTTTGCTGCTAATGCATTTGTAGAAACATTTTTTATTCTCTTTTTATGGCAGTAGCCAGATTAAGTTCTAGTTGGGCTTTGGCCCTTCTAATTTTTTCCCTGCATAGCCTCATGACATCGCTGTAGTCCTCCTGAGTGGCCTGTCCCTTCTTCGGAAGGTCGTAAACTTTCCTTTTCTTCCTGAGTTCCAGCCAAAGCTCTCTGTTCAGCCTGGACGGTCTTCTTTGCCGCCAGCTCGTCTTTCGGCACATGGGGATGGCCTGCTCCTGCGCCTTCAGTATTTCCTTTGTGAAGAATGAAATCCTCAACTAGATGAGTTTCCACATGCTTGCATCTCAAGGTAGTCTGATGGTACCTGGGGTGTTTCAGCAGCCGTAAGCATGAACTAAAAATAGCCCTCTTTAAAACATCTTCAAAGGCTAAATGGCCAGCTGTGAAAGCAAAGGAGCATAAAAAGTGAGGAATTTTCATGGTGAATTATGGGGTTTGTAACAACTGCTCAGAGGTACGAATTTTAGGATGCTTTACCTTGGAAGGTAACTTTGCAGAATGAATATTTAAAATTGTAATGGGATGAAAAAAACTAAAGCCAAAGGCCTGAATGTATTCCTTCTTAAAATGTTTTTACAAATTTAACCAAATCCTTCTTTTTTAGTCTGGACTTCCAGAGAACGCCCCGTTCTTGTAGGGAGTAGTGTTGATGGTGAAGCAAAAAACTCTTCCCATTGAGATAAGTTAACGCCCTTGAATGCTGATATTGGCATCTAGACTGCCGCTAGCAAATCAAAGGAGAAGTTCACTGAGGTTCATTGAGGTTCTCATTCTGTATTTTTCAAGGTGACACTTGTTGTACTTGATTATGAACCTAAGTTAGAAACTGTCTGACAAAACCTGAAATTCAATTCAAACCATTATTAAAATGTTAGTCTCATTTTTACAATATTTGAATATTTTTATCTGCCTTCCTGTTTTAGAAGATCAGTGATGCACTTCATACTATTCTTTTTCTGTCTTAATCTTCCTTATGCTTACATATTCTTGAAACATAACATATGCTTTATATCACCAACTGCAGAGTAATCCAAGATGTTAGTCAGTATAGAAATAATTGTTGTGGTCATTGGTAACTTTTATCTGGCCTCGAAAAGAGAAAATTTTTAAAAATGCATATAAATGATGGTATGTTCCTTACTTGTATGATTTAGTCTTCAAGTCAATGGGAAAATGGCCATTGGTTTTAATGACAGCAGATGTGGACTTCAGAAAAACAAAGCTGTAACACTGTTTTGATGTCAAATCTTCAATCAGCTGCCTGCTTCCCTGCTCCTATTTTGTGGAGGTTTTGTTGATTAATTTAGGAGAACTTCAGCCAGAAGGCAAGACATTTTTGGAATGAAAAGATTGTCTCAAGTCGGCAATTTTCAAGATGATTTTAATGAGGAAAAATCTTACTTGGCTGATGTGTTTGAAAAGTCGAGACTTGCCTGTCTCAGGAGAAATAATTGGTGGGGGGGCTGGAGGCTGGAGGCTTTTTATTTTTATTTGACAGTGAACTGTGGAAAGAAGACAGAAACCTTAGTTTGACAGCAGTTAATGCTTAATACTAATTTATAAAAATCCTGCCAGAAAGAAAATTGTATATGTGATTAACCAGAGGAGAGATGGCAATGACTTCAGACAGTAACTGGAACCACAGGACATACACAAGGTATCTTTTAAAGACAACTTAGGAAAACAAACCAAAAAGAATAGGTATCTGCAGTATTCTGCTTGCACAAATTAGAAGTTTTCTTGTGTCTTTGATCTGGGAAGTCCATATTTAATCGTGATCTGGGGTGAAATAGTAGTAACCCTGACTGATCAAGTGACAGAAGCTTAAATTTCCTGCAGAGGAAAGGTCAGCAATGCTGTTCACTGGGGCAATTTCAACACAGCAAGTAATCGTTTAGATTAAAGCTCCTGTTGAGACTGAATGTTTTCTCTGATTGGAAGACTAAATCTGTCCTTAATCATCCAGATAAGATGATATCACTAGGATGCTATGAACTGTCTGAAAGATTATTATCAAATGAACTATCAAATGCAAACTTAATCCTGAAGGAAAACCAAAAAGCTGCCTTTCTTAGTTCTATGATCACCACTAGTGAAACAGTTGGGGCCCCAAGAACAAGGAGGATGTTGTAAATACCTTAGACACTCGACTATCCTAGTTGCTTAAATAAACAAAGGAAAGCCTTTGTAATTTAGATGGCTGTATCTCACTTCAGACAACTGGGCCTTGGGAAAACAGAGGCACAGAAACATAAAGATAAGGGAGTGGCAACAACAGCCTTGAAGGGCATGGCCTACGTGATCCCAGGACTGAGTTTGTGTAGAAGCAAGGATCAGTCAGTGAATACAGTGAGGAAGACTACAGGCCTTCATCTGAAGACCCCTGATGACACCCAGGGAAGACGACTGCGCATGTGGAACAGACATTTACATATATTAATGAGTTCTGGGAAATCTGATGGTTATGTAAATGAGTTCTTGGAAATCCTATGACTATGTATAACTTTATGGTATATAGTCGCTGAAAGTTTGCCAAATCGGTGGAGCACTTGGGGAGGATTAAACCCCAGTGCTGCCCGGCCCTGCAATAAAGAATGCCTGCTTAATAACACACTCTGGTGTTACTGAGTTTTCTTTTGGACTCCTCACCCAGCCACACCTAGCTTCCCACTTTGGTGAAGACAGTTAGAAAGCAAGGGGGTTTGGAGACTACTGAATTTTTGTATCACTAGTTATCATGAACCATAACTAAATGCTATAGCTGAAGAAAAAAAATCTGTATTAGAATGGGTGCTAAACATAGTGAGAATTTTTTTGGACTTAGTAGATAACTGCTTTCTGGAAGAACTGTTCTTGGATGATTTATAGGAAGGTGTTCTTCTGCACTTGGTCACAGGCGACACTGAAGACTTACCTCAAGACGGGGAGACCTCTGTAGTAACAATCACAATACAGTTAGGTTTATAATTTTAATAGGGAAGAGGAGGTCACATAAATCACACGTGCAGAATTTATTCACATGAATCCAGCATGTGTTTTAATTGTGTAAAAATGAGGCAATTCAAAAAGCAAGAAGCCTACAAAAAAAATCATCCAATAAAACCATGTCTGACTCATTAGAAGACTTTGGGTAGCTATCGCAGGGGAAAGGTTATGTTAAGAAATGAAAAGCCTGCTTAAATGCAGAGGACAAGGCAGCCGATATACGATGGACTGGTCAGTTGCTAACAAGAGTGTAAGACGGTTTGAAAAATCAATTTGCTGAGGAAATGAAAGGTGATAGTTAAATGTTTTCTAAATGCATTGAAAGCAGAAAGTCATCTAGAGAACCAGTGAGACCACAGGAGGAAAAGGTGTCAAAGGGGTACTGACAGAGAAATTCAGTGAATTCCTTGTGTCAGATTTTACTGTTGAAGATGCTGGGGAAGGTCTCATGCACACAACAAATTCTTTGTACCAGAGGGGTCAAAAATGGGTTATCAAAACAATGAAGAATGATTTAGTTATAAATAATTGAAAATAGAGGGTATTTAAAAGGCTCTTCAATTTAGAAATAGGAGAAAAAACTTCATGAAAGCTCAGCCCAAGGAAATTTGATTGAAACACCACCACCAGTGGTGGTAGTGCCAGGCTATGTTGCCTTGCGGTGTCCCTTTGACCTCTTGTATTTAAGAAATGGTTTTTGGAGCAAGCCCAGAGGAGGGCCACAAAGATGATCAGAGGGCTGGAGCACCTCTCCTATGAAGACAGGCTGAGAGAGTTGGGGTTGTTCAGCCTGGAGAAGAGAAGGCTCCAGGGAGACCTTATAGCAGCCTTCCAGTACCTGAAGGGGGCCTACAGGAAAGCGGGAGAGGGGCTTTTTACAAGGGCAAGTAGTGACAGGATGAGGGGTAATGGTTTTAAACTGAAAGAGGGTAGATTTAGATTAGATATTAGGAAGCAATTCTTTCCTGTGAGTGTGGTGAGACACTGGAACAGGTTGCCCAGAGAAGTTGTGGATGCCCCCTCCCTTGAAGTTCTCAAGGCCAGGTTGGATGAGGCTCTGAGCAACTTGATCTAGTGGAAAGGTGTCCCTGCCCATGGCAGGGGTGTTGGAACTAGATGATCTTTAAGGTCCCTTCCAACCCAAACCATTCTATGATTCTATGATTCTATGAAGTGTGCAGATCAAGCAGCAGCTGTTAAAGCACAACTAGATGGTGCAGAAGTATCTGTCTGCAGCCAGCACACTCGAAGGGTAAGTCTATATTACACATTGACTTCTGACTGTCGCTTGTCATCTCCAGCATCCTCTTGGTAACAGAGAGGACAGAGGAGCCAGCTTGATTTGAAGGAAGCCCATGCGAGTGTTGAACCACATGGAAATGCAATACAAAGAAGCTGCCCTAACTCAGTGGCATTCACCTGAGGGACATGAGCAGGCATGTAAGCGTGGTCTGTTGGGACAGCCCTGCCAGACTAAACTCTGGGTTCCCTGAGTGAGTCAGAAAGGATACAGATAAAGGTGTCTAGTGGGTTTTCACAAAGCCTTTGATGAGACTGTGCACCTGAGGTTATTAAAGCACATGAGCTGCCACAGGGTTGGAGGAGAGGTGGTCGATGCATGGGAGGCAGAATTGGACCTTGGGAACTGAGGAAGGTTTTGGAAGTTGGTTGGGTTTTAGTGACTGCCCTTGGGACAAAATGCAGAACAGAAATCTTCTTTCTTCATGGTGTGTCCTGGTTTGGCCCAAACCAGGCCAATTAGTCTTAGAGAAACCAAGGTCACTGCTAAATTCCTCACTGCTTACAAGTGAAGAGCCGAAGGGGGGTCGCGCTTGCAGGGAGGAGCAGACAGGGCAGGTGACCCAAGATTGACCAACGAGGTATTCCATCCCATACATGTCATTCTCACTTTCCTATTTATCACTAACCCACTGCCTCCTGGAGGTGGGGCCCAGGAGGGAGGGGCCCTCCTGTCTCCCACTGATTGGTACCAGCTTTGCCAATTCTCCAGTTAAAAGCCTGCAGGTGTGATGGCAGGGGGAGCTACTGCATTTTCCCCTCTGCCCTTGCTGGAGGGAGCAACTCTGCCTGAGGAGGATTTCCAAGCTCTTGATCTTGGTTTTGTATATATTTGTATATATTTGATTATTTCTATTATTCTATTATTATTATTGTACTCTTTTTCATTATTATAGTTTATTAAAACTGTTTTAACTTTCCAACCCGTAAGTCTCTCTCCCTTTTCCCTTTCCCTTAGGGTGGGGGGGGAGAGGGTTAACAGAGAGTGTCTGCCACAGGTTTAATAGCTGGCCCAGCTTTAAACCTTGACAGATTTATTGGTGCCCAACGTGGGGCTTGAGAGAAGCTCCAACAGGTTGCTCTGATAAGTTGAATCCTGGCTCTGGTGGGAGGAGACCCAGAGAGCTCAGCTGAGAGAGTAACAGATTTCTTCCTTTGAGATTTACGAGGGGTTGGAAATTAAAACAGATAGTGAAGATGGTGATGTCATTTTTGAATGCTGTGTTATCTCGTCTTTTTATAGAGTTTCTTTCACAGTTGAGTATTGCAATGATGCCTTACCTGCCGTGGGCACTGTGTTATTGCTTGCTTCTTATGAATGTTTACATGCAGTTTAGCAGTGGTCGCTGGTCGAAATGTATTGTTTTGGTATGGGGTTTGATACTGATTTATGCTGTGATAAGAGATCAGAATAGTAACTGCCCAGTTTATCTCTATGACACAATGATGGGCAGCTTTAATCGTGAATCAGTAGCAGCAACTTCATCTGCATGCTCCAGGCGTCCTTTAGCTGATTCTGTTAATGATTACACTTCCAGTTTTACTTCGGGAAATGGTACCTTCTCCTTTTCTGCAAGCTGATTCCACTAGATTTTGCGAAATTAGGATGGTGCTGTCTAGGTGGCATGTTTTTAATTTTCAGTTGTCCTGAATGTGTTTCTGATGTGGGATAAGATTAAATATCGGTGCAGGGACAGTTGTAGGTGTTATGCAGCCACCTCAGATCCTACAGCATGTGCTGCCGATACAGCCACTAAATCCACTGAAACCTCAGCAGCCTGCACCACAGCTGCTACACCCCCCAAGATGGCCGCTGCAGCTACTCAGACTCTAACGAGTCTCAGCACTCCCATGACAGCCACTGCATCCACTCAGACCCCAGCATCTATTGAATCTGTACCAATTGCTCCTGTAACCAGCAAGAAATACCAAAAGAAATCAGCTCGTGAAGAGAAGGATGATGACTCAGAGCCTTCTAAGACAGAGCCATCATATGACCCAGGTGAGGGCCCTTCTCAGGCAGAGTTAGGGCCCAACACAGATGGGGGTTTCCTCGATCGTCCTTTTAAAGCAGACCCATCACAGAAGAAAAGTCCTTCTAAAGCAGAACTATCACAGGAGGAGGACTCTGACGTAGAGATAACCTACCACTCCTTATCCCTGAAGGACCTGAGAAATATAAGGAAAGACTTCAGCCGTTATGACGGTGAGCCAATTATTACCTGGTTGCTCCGATGCTGGGATAATGGGGCAGACAGCATGCAATTAGATGGCAGAGAAGCCAGACAGTTGGGATCCCTGTCCAGAGATGGTGGTATTGATAAGGCGCTCGCAAGAAAGTCAAACACTATCAGTCTCTGGAGGCGACTCTTGTCAGCTGTAAAGAGCAGGTATCCCTATAAAGATGATGTTGAGTCACCTAAGCAAATGGACCACTATAGAAAAAGGTATTAACTACCTTAGAGAACTAGCTGTGCAAGAGATCATTTATAGACACCCACGGGACATTGTAGATCCTGATGAAGTGGAATGCAACCGATCCATGTTCCGGAAGGTCGTGAAGAATGCTCCACCGACACATACCCATACATTGTCAATATTAGTCTGGGGAGAAGATGCTATGGCACGACCTAGTGTGGGTGAAATGGCTAACTGTATGCGACAGTATGAAGATAGTATTTCTTCCCCACTGCAGGCACGCATCTCGGCTGTGGAAAAACTGACTAAGGAAAACAAGGACTCATTTAAACAACTGTCAGACAAACTGTCCAAGATCAAGAATAAACTTGACTCTCTACCTACACAGGCGTGCGTTGCAGCTGTTAGGAGAAAATGCTCTCCTACAGGACCAGGAACGGAAACGGAACACGTCACGAGGTATCCTGTGGTTTGCCCTGCGTGGTTATGGGGAGGACATGAGCAGATGGCATGGACAACCTACCAGTACCCTACAGGCACGAGTATATGAGTTGCAAGCTAAAAGAAATACCAGAGAGAATTTGTCTAGAAGGATGGCTGCTCCAGTTACCAGTGAGCAGGACCCCAGTCAGGGGAGATGGGCCTCAAATCCCTTTTTCCCAAGTGTGAATAGGAGAAATGAAGGTCCAGTCCCTGTGAGCAGTACGAATCCATTTCTTAATTAGGGGGGCCCTGCCTCCAGCCAGGTGGAGGAGAGGGACAACCGAGTTTATTGGACTGTGTGGATTCGATGGCCTGGCACATCGAAACAACCAACAAGCGGATCAGGCTGCTAAAGTGTTCCAAATAGATTTGGACTGGGAACATAAAGGTGAACTACTTTTAGCTCAGTGGGCTCATGACACTTCAGGTCATCAAGGGAGAGATGCAACATACAGGTGGGCTCGTGACCGAGGGGTGGACTTAACTATGGACTCTATTGCACAGGTTATCCATGATTGTGAAACATGTGCTGCAATTAAGCAAGCCAAACGGTTAAAACCTGTGTGGTATGGGGGGCGGTGGTTGAAATATAAATATGGGGAGGCCTGGCAAATTGATTATATCACACTCCCTCAAACCCGCCAGGGTAAACGCTATGTGCTTACCATGGTGGAGGCAACCACTGGATGGTTGGAAACATACTCTGTGCCCCATGCCACTGCCCGGAACACTATTCTGGGCCTTGAAAAGCAAATCTTGTGGCGACACGGCACACCAGAGAGAATTGAGTTGGACAATGGGACTCATTTCAAAAACAGTCTCATAGACAACTGGGCCAAAGAGCATGGCATCGAATGGGTATATCACATCCCCTATCATGCACCGGCCTCTGGGAAAATTGAACGGTATAATGGGCTGTTAAAAACTACCCTGAAAGCAATGGGGGGTGGAACCTTTAAAAACTGGGATAAGCATCTGGCACAAGCTACCTGGTTAGTTAACACCAGGGGATCTATCAATTGAGCTGGCCCTGCTCAATCAGACCTTCTACATACAGTAGAAGGGGATAAAGTCCCTGTGGTGCATGAAAGGAATCTGTTGGGAAAAACTGTCTGGATTCTTCCTGCAACAGGCAAAGGTAAACCCATTCGTGGGATTGCTTTTGCTCAGGGACCTGGATGTACTTGGTGGGTGATGTTGCAAGATAGTGAAGTCCGATGTGTCCCTGAAGGTTATCTGATTCTGGGTGAGACTACTTAATTGTGAACTGTATGTTGTTGCTGCATAAGTGTCTTTCAGGTTAAGACAGTGGTGATGAGACCGGAGCTAGCTGCAAGTGGCATCCAGTAACCTCCTCGAGACTGACATTTTGAACCTGCAACCCATGGGCATGAACCGTGACAAAACTCATACCATCTCTCCTGCCCTGAGAGAGTGCTAGCCAGATGGAAACCCACAAACCTGAACTAAATGAACTTGATGAACTTTTTGCATAAAGATGAATCATAAACTAGTGATATGTGTATATATATTTGAAAATGAAAAGGTAGTGGTGATCTGAGTGTGACGTGAATGGTATGGAATAAGGGGTGGAATGTCCTGGTTTGGCCCAAACCAGGCCAATTAGTCTTAGAGAAACCAAGGTCACTGCTAAATTCCTCACTGCTTACAAGTGAAGAGCCGAAGGGGGGTCGCGCTTGCAGGGAGGAGCAGACAGGGCAGGTGACCCAAGATTGACCAACGAGGTATTCCATCCCATACATGTCATTCTCACTTTCCTATTTATCACTAACCCACTGCCTCCTGGAGGTGGGGCCCAGGAGGGAGGGGCCCTCCTGTCTCCCACTGATTGGTACCAGCTTTGCCAATTCTCCAGTTAAAAGCCTGCAGGTGTGATGGCAGGGGGAGCTACTGCATTTTCCCCTCTGCCCTTGCTGGAGGGAGCAACTCTGCCTGAGGAGGATTTCCAAGCTCTTGATCTTGGTTTTGTATATATTTGTATATATTTGATTATTTCTATTATTCTATTATTATTATTGTACTCTTTTTCATTATTATAGTTTATTAAAACTGTTTTAACTTTCCAACCCGTAAGTCTCTCTCCCTTTTCCCTTTCCCTTTCCCTTAGGGTGTGGGGGGGAGAGGGTTAACAGAGTGTCTGCCACAGGTTTAATAGCTGGCCCAGCTTTAAACCGTGACATGGTGGAACACGAAAGGAAGCCCCATTTGTTTGTACGTGGGTTTTAAAACTGAAAGTAAACTTGGGTATAAGATACTTTTACGTAATTAGTGGGCCAGAGGAGCTGTATTTTGGCAGTTCTCACATACTGAGAAATCTGGTTGTCACCCTCATGGATGTTTGTAATAATATGATAACAGTTTATGAGAAAGAGGTAATTATTAGTGTTGGGTGCAATCTCCTTTGGAGATTATGGTGAAAAATGACAAAACTCCTTACTCTGTACTTTTTGTCTCATATCAGACTTCATAACTCAAATTATTTTCAACATCCTGAGGTTTTATTTGCACTTACTGCCTTGACCTCTGGTAATAGATAAAGATGCAGGAAATATTCTTGAGTGAGCAATTAATAATTGTTATTACACACATTGGATGAAACATCTTAATTCAAGCAGTCTTGTTGAAAGTAGAACCATGATTTATAATAGTTTATAATGTTCTTGATTGTCTTTAAAGATATGTCTGTGGGTTGAAATGGATTTTCTGTTGGCTTGAACCTTGGGCTGGTGAAACTTTTTTAGTGAAGATTGAATTTCTATATTCTTTTCTTTCTTCCTTTCCCAATTAGATTGTTTCTCTCTTGTACTGCAGTACATACTTGCAGTCCTGACGCCTTGTTTGTCATTTGACTCTTAGCTTTGATGTTCTTAACATCTTTGTCTTTAATACATTGTGGTTTTATTACTTAATCCTTGCTGTGTGGGACTATTGTGAAGAAAGAGGCATGAAATCCAGCTGGCCTGGTGTCAAAAATTGTTTTATTTTGCAACGTAATGCTATACTGCTTACTCGGTGAGCGTCTCATCATGTCATCCAAACGCCTCTTGGAGGGTCAGCCAGCACACTGCAGGCTCCTGCAGCAACTCGCAGCACTGCAGGACCAAGGGTCTCCTTTTCTAGCTCACACCCCTGCAAGTGCTGCTGTGACTCCACTACTTCATTCACACATTCAGATATTTTACTCCAATGTTGAAACACTGGAATCTGTTTATTTATTATGTGAAAAAATAAATGATTGTGTTAAGAGAGAGCTTTCTTTGGAAGCATGTGTGTGGGCACAGGCATGTATTTTTAGAGTGAGAGATCATGACAGAACACAGTAACTTGTTTTGCCAGGTGGTCTTTCTTCTGCTTTACTGCTATTTTCACTTTGATATTTAATCACTGAAGAAAGAATTTGGGAACAGTTTATGAGACAAGGCCAGAAAAGCTTGTTATGCATGTAGCAAAGATGCTAGTGGATTTTGGTTAGTATTGGAGTGCAAATAAATGTAAGCTACTCTAGATTTTCTCCCATATCATGAAATAAATTAATTATGTTATCCTTAACACACCGAGGAAAAAAATGCATTAATACTGAAAGCATGTGATTGCATTGAATAAAAAGCCAAATGTAGTGGAGATATGTTTTGTATTTATTCAAATCTATATTTAGATTAAATAATCATTGTCTCCTGAGTTTATTATAGGGGATTTCAACTGAGCTTGTCACCATTTCCTTTAATTTCAGTGTAGATTCTGGACATGTAATGTACCGCATTAAACTGTTAGCAATTTTTATAAAAGTTTCAAGTTTGGTGCCAACTGTAGATTAATTTTATGGGTTCTTCAAGTGCTCTGCTTTTGGTTTCATTAGCTTTTGCAATTAGGTTATCTCTAGATGAAGGGAGAGACTGATATACTTCATACTCTCTTATCAGCAATATATATGCTCTAAAAAGTTGTTGAATGGATCTATGGAACATGGGCTAATGTAAGTTAACGATTTCAAAGTACTTTCAATACACCTGTATCAAATGAAAACTAAGACAAATGCAGAAATAGATGAAAGAAGATCAGTAAAAGCAGGTTTTTCAAAGTTGTCTTGCTTAATGTGGTTAAGTATCTTTAAAAGTTTGCTTTATTGGGCAGGAGTGGAGGAGATAGACATGAAGTTATGTCTGTATAGTCTTAGCTGTTGCTCTATAAGTGAAGAATCCTGTACATTAAGTTTAATAACAGTAAAATTGTAAATAAAAGGGAGTGGTACTTAAAAGTTAGTGGAAAAACTGTTATTGATTTTATATCATAAAATCTTTATTACTCACGGTATTTAAATGGGAGTATCTAGGGAAAAATGGATTTATGGATAAATTCTTTTGGACCAAGTGGCACACTCATATACTTGTGCTCTGGAATAGCCCTGTACATATTAATCCCATAGTTTATTTGGAATTCTTGCTTTCCTATTACCCTAATGGTCTCAATTAGTACTATTTTTCTCTGCATCAACACAGTGCTAACTTAATTTGTTAACTTTGAATTTGAGATTATGCAATCAACTCTTAAATAGTGTTTCAGAACTAAGTAGTAAACTCAGAAAGTACATGAAGCATTACTTAGAAATATAAATTCACTCCTTGCATGGGTATTAATCTTCCAGTGTGAATGTGTGTCTGTGTTGGGTGAATGTGAAGTATTTCTCAAGATCAAAAGGTAGTAAGTTTCTGTACTATGCTGTGGAGCCTGGAGGCAAACTGAGTCCCATGTGATGTGGCAGTTGCTAGGGTAAATAGCTTTATTTGTGAATGCTGAGTATAAGAATTTCTCTTTGTCAAGTCAGAGGGATTTTTTTTTTTTCTGTCTTCCTGTCTGTCTTCTCTTTTTTTCTTGCTGAACAAAGGCATGATAAGTGGCACTCCATTTCCACCCTGTTTTTTGTGGTGATGCATGACAGGTGTTTGACCCCTATTTAACCTATAGAAAGAGAGAAGCCTTCACAGGTGTGGCCTTGTTTATACACAAGTCTGTGTACAGGAGAGCATATTTGACTTTCCATGCTTTTCTGTGGCAGTAATTTTTATTCCTGCTGACAACAGAAATGCTTTAAGCAGAATAAAATTAGCTAGAAAATGTTGAGCTCTGTCATCTTGCTTCTTATTATAATTCACAATGTGATTTCATAGGAATCCAAAGCAAAAAAGAACAGCATTTGCAAAAAGAAAATAAAATATAACCATTTGATAGATTTTTATGCTAGCAGCTGTGCAAAGAATACAGTATTTCACCTATTCATAGCAGAAAAATGAGAGGACTACAGTCAATGCAATGAGTTTGCTTTTAATTTCTTTCTTCTATTTGACATCTGTTAATTTTAAAGGACATTTGCAAAAGTCTTCTGCTTAAAAGTGGTACATCTGTTTCTGATCCTTTACATAAAATTATGCTCACTGAAGACAATTTTTCACAAAAACTAACAAAATATTTTTCACTGTGAAACTGGTAGAAATGTGCTATTTGATATGATTTTATTGCCAAACCAGCATTTTTTTGTCATTTGATGACAATAAATTTGGAGGGAGCCTGAAAAATCCTAATATTTTCAGCGCAGCCATAGCAACTTGGTTTCAGAGGATATTGCAATTTGTTCTACTTATGTGAAAATTACATGTCACAACAGTTTCTTTAAATGATTAGTGAAATAATTGCTTTGCTTTCAGTCATTTTTCCCATATCGTATGAAAAACAAAGCCCTTTGAAACTAAGCACAAGCTTTTTAAATGCAAATATGTGAATTTAGCTGTTACTCCTGAATGTGAATTATCTTTTATTAAAGATATGAATACCTGCTGCTCCTACTGAAGCCAGCAGGCTCAAATACAAAGCATGGTGCAAATTAGGTGATTTTAGGCATTCTTGTCTGAAAACTGTAATTGACTTAGGCTGAAAAACTTTGCTTCTGTCAGAGCAGAGCTGGAGTCCGGAGTCGTCCTTATGTATTGGAACCATACAGATGACCCCAATCCCACTCACCAGAGATACTCTTCGTCTTGCTTTTAGGCATGTTAGTTGATGTTTATAAAATAAAGAACATGTTTCTGAAGAGAAGTTAAAGACAAGAAAAAATTATTTGAAAGATCTCAACCAAAGTGGTAATTACCATTAGCCATACTCCAAACTATTTACTAACTCAGTCTGAATTTACCAAACAGCTTTGAATGGAAACATCGCTCAAAGTGATCTCTTACAAAAATGAAGGAAGAAGTGCTCTATTTTCATCCACTAGCAAGTTCCTTAAGAGCAACAGGATTTACATGCACAGGTTATCTTGCCGGATCAGAGCCTGAATTTTAAACTCTTCACAATGGAACTTGATTCTCAGTGCTATATTTAAGTGACACTGGTAATTCTATAAAGTAAATACATTCAAGAGCTAGTGTCATACTGAATGTAGCACCCAGCAGAACTGAAGCTTAATTAACATAAAAAAGCACCTTAGGGTTTTTGTATAGGAGATTTAATGAAAGAACAGAGAGTTATTATAACATTTCCTATGTTAGATTGTGTGTTCAGTTGTTCCAGTAAATTTGTAAAGTAATTTGGTATTACGAGCAAGTAATGCCTAGAGATAGCTACAAAAATATCAGCCAAAGCAGGCATGATTTCTGTTAATTGGAATTTTGTTGGATAATTTTCCTGCTTTGACAGTATGAAACCAGTGCCCCTGTTAGATACTATCACCCTTCCCTGTTGTTTGCGAGAATACAGGCCAAAACATACCTTGTTGTGAAAGTACCTTTTGCTTTGTCAAGATACTGAACAGCTTTGTTAGGCTTATTAAGGCACAAAAATAAATCTGTTGCTCTTAAGTGATGTTTCCATGTGTGTCCTAAATCCGTGAGAAGCAGCTGAGATGATTTTTTAATGGCAGTTAGAGAGATTAGGGATCAGTACAACAGATAAAAGACTCACAGTGAAGATAGGTAATCATAAATTTTCTTTGTTACTTCCCCAAAAATGTGGTCTGAGTGTGAATGTGGCTGTTAGAATTTCTAGAGCTAAATAGCAATGATTTTGGTAGGCATCCTGCAGAGCTGCATTCTTTTTCTATCTATGACCCTGTCTCCTGTATAGTCTTGCAGAAATCATGTCCCTTCTTTGCAGGAGAGGTGTGAAACAGAAGCATGATGGAGAGGTTGCTACGATATCTACATCAAGTGAGGGGACAATCTAACCATGCTATTCCAGTTCTGTGCTTGAAATAACAAGTCCTGCTAAGACAGCTGGTTAAGACAGCTAGACTATTTTTCTGGGCTTGAGTGAGATCACATGTAGTTAATTATTTATTGCAAATCTGGTCCATACAAGGGTGGGCAGAGCCAATTCACTACTCTTGGCATCTGCCAGCATACTCCATGGCTTCATTGCTCCTTTACTTTTTGTTCTTTTTCACTTAAATTATAACCTCTGTTTTGGTTAAAGGGCTTATCTCTTTTGACATGTATGTACAGCACCTTTTCTGTGTCAGGCTTCTGGATATTGTGACTCTTAGAGATAATAATAGCATTTTAAAAAAAAATCAGCCTAGTTAATTTAATTTAATTTCTGCCTTTTTTTTTTGTCTACAGTTTTCTCTTAGCTGGTTTAATTAGTCAATCAACTTTTCTAAGTTATGTGTGGGCTGAGATTGTGTATTTGTTTTCTAGCTTAAGGTGTTATAAACTTGGCTTTAGGCTAATAAATGCTCTGTCCTGTTATCCGCATGAAAACATTTGACATTCTTTCTATGTCAGAACTATAGCATTCCCATTTTTGATGGTGAGGGTGATTCTAAGGACAGGATGAAATCTCCCTGGCATAGAAAAAGGGAACCATGCCTCATGGATTGAGGAAAATTGTCTCTTCCTTAGAATTTCTAGCAGGACTGAACTCAGAATGAAAATTGAAGAATTTATTCTTTTTCTTTCTTGAGTGGAAATAAGCTTTCTGTCTGGAGGGCAGAGAACTGGAAGCAGCTCAAAAAAGGGTGTAATTGTGGTTTTATTTCATAGCTATTTAATATTATTTAAAATATATGTTTTCTGAGTATCTGATGTTGTTGCTCTGGGTGGTAAGAAGGAAAAATCTTTATAACTAAAAGGGAGAGAGTTCTTTTGGCATCTTATCTAGTTTGCTTTATACAAGAATGTTTTCCTTATAAAATGTTTGCTTTTTGTTGAGGAAAAAATAGCATACTCCCTCTGTAAAAGTGTTTAGTCAGAACTTGTTTGTTTCTGCAAGGCCACTTCCTCAAAAGTTGGTCTTTTATTTGTTTTATACTCATTTGGCTAAAATCATAGGATCCATTCTCATATAGTGCTGGTTCTAGGTTTTTCCAGATGCATCCTGTCTTCCACCTTGATGACTTTCTTTCAGGAATTATTAGTACTAATATGGAAAGATTATTTTTTATTCTTGAACTCTATAGTAGATTTTTTTCTGAAGATAAAGTGCGGAATAACTACAGACAGGAGGTGTGCAATGGTGAAATCCGCTTGAAAGAAATGATACCAGTTGAGGGGAGTGGGGAAAAGAACTCTGAAATGGTATTGGTTTAATGCTACTAGCAATCCTTTTTAATAGGATTTAGAGTACTTTATAAGAAATCTCAGTTTTAGGCAGGATAGCACTTTACAAAATCAATGAGGTGACAGTAAGTATGGTAAGATATACCATTCCACATCTGCACTCATTGAATGAAAGAGATTTTAGTTTCTGCATTTGTGCTCTAAAAAGCTAATGTCTAAATGGTCGAATAAAACGCAATGGTGGGAATCTATTTTTAAAAACATCTCAATCAGAAATGTCTCTTGCAGTGATATTTAGCTTTATTAACAGTCCATGTCAGCTCTCTTTGTGGAATGACCCTCCACAGGTCATCCTTCAAAAGCAAATTTGTTTCATGCTTCAAAAGAAAAAGGAGCTATACATCAAAATCATATATTCAAATTTATGACTGTTAACAGAAAAATATAGTTATTTCTCAACAGAATCAAGTTTAGTTAAAACAATGCAGTAAAATACTGAAACAATCTCTGTCTTGGATGTAGCATGCATCCAAGTTTCATATATAGAGCAATGAAGAATTATTAGAATTCTAAGAAAACAAAATCTTTAATTGTTAACATATGAAGAAATATAAAGGCAAGGTATGTTTAGCTTAGCTTAAGAATGACTGTAGAAAACAGCGTATTCCTGATGCATTACTACTGCTCCAAAGCGCTATGGTAATATAAACAATACCGTGTAACATTTGCAACAACTTGGTACCAGGTATTTGTTAAACAGCATGTAATGATACAAAAACCTGTGACTTACAAAATCAGGGGATTAAAATGCCAACTAAAAACAATATAATGGCAGTGAGTATTATGTGTTTCTTTTGGCACTTCAATAAAATGAAATAAACTGATACAAGTTGTCGTTTGCCTCATCAAAATAAGCACCATGGTTTTACAAGAATGTTAACTGGAAATGAGTCTGTAAGGTAGGTAAGTCATTTAATGTGGTCTGTGCATTAGCATTAAGTATATGCTAAGTATTATTGTGGGTTGATTAGTCGGAGGAGAAAACTGAAATAAAGCAAGGGAGAAGGAAATGATACTTATTAATTTTTAATAACCAAATATGAGTTTTCTGTGGCTGACCTGTGTTTTCACACATATAGCTAATTAATTTCAAGATTGCTAAGAAGCATTTTTAAGAATAACTGGAATAAACAGAGGTGGTAAAGGATCAATGTTTCTGTTCCTGGATGTTTATTTTTGTCTGTGTTTGGGACCAGAAGCTGAAATGTATTTTTACAGAGTAGAAGTTTTCAGGCCCTCTCACATGAAATGAGTTCAAATACTCCAGTCCGACACTTTCTATCTTCACTTCCAGAGTCTCCACACGCTCTCTGGAGGTGTTGCACAGTGTGAAACCATGTTCTTGTTGATTTAGTTGCATGATTTCTATGTGTGTGCACACAGCTGGATGGCTCGGTGCCCCATAGCATTTGTAGCTGCATGGTAATGCAGATGAAGACAGTTTAAGTTGATTGTATGTTACAGTGGTGTTTTGTGCTTGTGTTTCCCCAGCATGAAACTCATGACAGAATGCAGTTATTCCTCTCTCTTCTTTAAACTTTTCTATCAGTTATATATGAGGCAGTTTAAAATCGTATCGCTTTGTGACTTGAGAATATCTAAAATACAGTGAAAATTCAGTTAGGACTTGGGAACAAGAAAATGTGGAGGGATTGTTAAACGGACTACTGGTCATCATCTGAAATGTTTTTCCTGGGAACTGAGGGTTGAATACAGCATATTTAGTGAAGGCTGGAGAATTCCCAATATGAATGTTTTTATGTTCTCAGAACTATGGAGGGATGGGGAACCAGGATGCTGTGGCCTGGCTGGGCAGTAGGAAGTTGACTCTCCAATTAAGGTATCAGAGATGGATGCTCAACTTTCTCTTCCACCTGTTTAATCTAGAAATCAGGAACATTAAGGAAACAAAGTAAGATCAATCTTATTTTGATTGACCAGATGTGAAGAAAAGTTGTTTCCCTAGAAGGGCCTTAAGTATTTTGGACTGAATATCAGAAAGGAGAATTTTTATTTTCAACAGCTTTGAACCCTGGCAGGGAGCTCACCATGTGGGACTTGCAGGGGATTTCCCAAAACAGAAGGAAGTGTCTGGAGGATTCATAGGGATTCTGGAAGAGAGGAGGAAAAGGGAAAAGCAAAGGCCTCCTGGAAACGTGCAGTGAACCTGAGCTTTCAGTGGGCACAGAGTGCTCAGGTCCCTTGTTCACATCACCACTGGAGAAATGGGGCATGCAAGTGTGTGTGGGTCTGCAGGCAGAACCGTGGCAAGATAAATAATAATGAATGCCATGTCTACAGGTAGGGTGAGACATGCACTGGCTTCAGGTGGAAAGCCAGGAGCTGCTTAAAATCATATCTTCAGAAAGTTTACCTGTTAGTTTCAAAAAATCTTAAACATTTGTTATGATTTGGGGTAAGGTGTTAAAATAATGCAAAGTTTTTTGCTAGGCACTCTTTTATGCATGTGTTTAGTCAGGGATTGCCTGCTTCTATTAGGATCCTCAGAACAGAGGTTTTCCTATCTGATCTAAATCAAAGTCCAGTGGAGCAGTTAAAGAGATGAAGAGTTGAAATATAATCTTAAGGGCATGTTCTCAGGTTTTAATAAACAGAAATCCAAGAGTGAGATTCATAGAGTACTGAATACTCTGGATATAAATCACTTCCTATAACATCCAAGCAGCGGGCTGTTCTTTATTTTTCTTTACCATTCACAGACTAGACCAAAAAAAATCTTGATTGAATTAAATGTTAACCTCAGATAGTTTTGCTTAAAAATTTTAAATGACATTTAAATGTTTTATAAATTAAATATTGAGCTTTCAATCTGAAAAATGAAAATGTAAAGAATTTTTTTTCCTTTTAATGTCACTTTTGAGTCAAAACAACTGAAATCCAAATGAATTTTCAAAGTATTTTTTAAATCCACATATTTTGGAAATTAGAAGTTTGGTTGAAAAATCAGGTCAACTGAAAAAATCTTTTTAATCACTAATTAACAGATCAGTGAAGTGACTCCTATAGTAGGAGTGAAGTCACTGATCTGTTAATAAACTGGTGTGTGATCATGCCATATATCTTTCAGTGTTCAGATTATCATTGTTTCCTCTGTTCTTTCTGTTACTTATACCAAAAATAAATTAAAAAAAAATGGAAAGCCAAAATAGATCAACTTGTCAAATACTCAATATTTGCTTTGGACATACATAAGTTTGTTTTTCCTGTTGATGCAGGTATGTACTCAAAACCCTTTGGCCAGGTTGAAATAACTGAAATATGTCTATATGAGGAGCCTAGAAGAGTGGGGAGCCCACAGAAGCTTGTATATGTCCTTTTATCGCTCTTGTGCACACACAGCATGGTTGAGGGCTAGGACTGTTGTCTTTTGCCCAGCATTTGTTTCATCCTGAATGGAGTGAAATCTATTGTTGTGCTATGCCAAGTGGACATGTGGTGCTGTCCTGGCTTAATGATTTGGGTCATCCCTGAGGTGATTTATTATCACTCATGTATTCAGTTACTCTAGGGCCTGAGGTCTGGAGCACACCAACATTAACACCGTCAGATGTAGATCTGGCATACAAACAGACCTGTCCTGACTGCTGAGGCAAGAATTCAGACACGTAAATAGGAATGCATGTACTTATGATCTGAATTTTGTTCCCACTGAGCAGGTAATCTTACCAGGAAAAAGATTTAAACAGTTGATATAAAATGTGTCATGGAAAGACTCAAGATAGATAATAGAGGTTTAAATGGGACTGGGAGAATAAAGCTCTTTTGTACATTGTTAAGTCAACTCTTAAACTTATCTATTTGATGAATATATAGGAGACCTGCACTAGTGGGGGCTGTATCTGTTTTGAGACAATATGGAGAAATGTCTGGCTAGTGTCTATATTGTGTGTAAACATAGTCACCATAAAAATAATATATTTCAGATTAAGCGACCAAATGTAAAGGAATAAAGCTCTCAAAAAGGCAAAATACTTCAAAGCATTCTACCTGGGAAGGACTAGCATGATGATATCAACTGGGGCATAATTACCATGTTTTTCTATAACTTACATCCCTACAGGAGCATCTTATAAATCTGCTCATTTACCTTTGTAAAGTTCTTCTGGATTATGTTGCCATCAACATGGCATTTGACTACAGAGAATTCAGTATCTCCCACAGACTGGGGACCTAACACTGTTTGCCCCATTCTTCAGGCCTGCTATTTAAAAGCAAGTAATTTTTCAATAAGTTTTCATAACGTATGTTTTTGATGAAATGAACTGTTACAATTAGATCGTTTTTCCCAAGTATTGCCTCAATTTTTGCAATTTCTTCAATTTGTGATATTTCATCTTAAGAAGTGGAGCAAGGACTGAATGCATTACTTGGCTGTTGATCTCAAAAAGCACAATGAAAAAGGAAAAGCCTTTGTGTTTCTTCCTGTGTACTACCCAAGTGTGTACTACGCAACTTTTTTTTTTTTTCGATCTGAGTTTTCCACCCGAGAGTATATGTTCAGTTTCTTGTCCACTGTGATCTTCTTGTCATTGTCACCATTCTGGCTTGTCCTGGATTTGGCTCTCCTGAAGTTCTGTTGTTTGTGTACACCAGTATGTATCACTCTGCCAGTCTTTGTATTATCTACACACCTTGTATTTTTTTGCTTCCAGGTAATTGATGCAACTGCTGAACAGCTTCTGGCCCTATACTGACAATGTTGGAAATACTGTTTCCATACAGGCAACTGCTTCTGGAGGTTTGTAATTTATTGAGTTCTTAATGTGTATTAAACTGTTGGGGTTTAATGTTGGATAGACAAATTATAGTATTCATTTTCCTAAAGAAAGCATAAATAAAACAAGCACAGAGGTATCTTTTCTCCCCTAACTTTTACAACATAGATATGGCACGTAATCTGAAATTTCTGTGGTACAAAATTCAGAGATACTCTGAAGAATCCTTAATGGGTTATATGTTTGGAGACTTACAGCTAAAATTTCATCTTTTAAAAAATAAGTATATGATCAGGAGATGTTTAATTCTCTATTAAGGTTATAAACAATAGTATCAAAAGAAAAATTATCTCTTTGATGCTTTTGAAGAAATGAAGGGGCTCATTCTTTCCGTTTGGATAAGTAAGTTCCCTTTTTCATAGTTTTGAAGATGTGCCCAAGAGCCTCTGAATGTATGATAACAAGAAATGGTAAGGTGCTACCTATGGTGGTCTTTGATGGGAGTTGTGCCCTGTTCATCACAATGTTTTTCTGTAACAGCAGTCCGTCTCTTTTAAAAAATGTGTTTATGTCCCTTGCAGTCCATTAAGTCTGCTCTAAATATTAGCGTAGGATATCAGCAAGTTTCTTCTGACAAAAAGCAAGAAGGGTTGAACTCTTGATTTACAGAACTAAAATATAGTTATAATTTAAGAAAAAAAAAAACCACCATCCTCCATTTCTCAGTTGATTCACCTAGCCTGCAGGGCTCTCAGTTTAGCTCTCAACAGTCCAGGGAGTTCTTTTCTTAAAAAAAATCTTCTTTTCTTGTTACATCTCTATCCACCTTCTTGGGTTTTTGTTTTGTTTTCTTTTTTTATTATTAAGAGGAATGAGGATTCTGGATTAAACTAACATTCTTCTCTATTGAACACTTAGAATTAAAATGCAGATGGAGGAAGACATATCTTCCCTGGGAGTTGATTTCTTCTCTTTCTCTGGATGCTTTCCTTTTCTATTATGTTCCTCGGCATTTTAGAATTCTTATTTGCCAGTTACTCTTGCTGTTAGTGTGGGGAGACCTGCCATTAAATTATAAATTACTGTCCATTTAGGTCTAACAGTTTTATACATTGTTTCACTGCAGAATTTATCCTAAATCTCATTGTAACAAACGTAGAGTTAGCTACAGACATTTGTAAACATTTTTTTCATTTCTGTAGCTGAATTTGCAGATATGATCTCTCCTAGAGAACTGAGTACAGCAGTTGTGATTTTTATTTTAAAATATCCTCCGTAACACTTAAAAATGTGTTACTCAACACAGACCATTTACTAAAATACTTGTAGTATCCGCCCTCTATTTCATAACATAGCATGAGATGCTTGGTTTCCAATTGTAATGGGATATCCATAAGTCATCAGAGACAGATGTAAGACACAAGATTTGGGACATGGCAAATATTCTGTGTTCTGAAAAGTGTGTTTCTAGAAGATGGATATTAAAATCACAAAATTCTTTTCTTAATTTGCCTGTAACAGAGTGTGTTCAGACCAGTGAGATAAAGGACTCAGAAGAAAAACACTGTTAATCAGGAAAAAGTCACATTCTCTGGATGAAACTCTTACACGGGTACGCGATCTTTGTGCAAGTATGCTCTAGTACTCAATGTTGCCAAAGTAAAGGGGCAGAGGAATTGTCTTCGTTTCTCTTTGTGGATTACCAGGCATACTGTGACCTCTTCAGTCTGTGCTTTGGCAACATGAGGATTCTGGCCTCCATTCCTCACTTGCTGACTAGTAAAGCTGAGCAGAAACTAGTTTAGTTTGTTACTAGGATGGGCCAGTAACACGCTGCAATAATATCTTTCTTCTCCACCTGTCTTCAAGAAAGGTGATGCTGCATTTCAAAACAACCTTATTCTGAAGAGTCTAGTTCTTTGGGGTCAGGATTGTTCAGCCTGGCTTTTCATACATCATTCCACAAGCACCATCAACAGCAGCCATGAAGGACAAGAACAACATTCATGAAAAACTGATTTCACTCCACTTTGATCTCAGAAGTACTAGCAATAAATAGTGAAGGATTTGGCAAAGGTCACTGTCTATCTGGGTCTAATACACAACAGTAGCCTGCATGGAAAGGACACTTACAACCTGCCCAGTCCCCTGACTTAAATATTTTCATGAAGCGTTTGAGAATTAAATGTGAACACATTGTAAATTATCTATTTTAAATGCATTCTGCAAATAACAGCCGCAAAACCTAAAGATATATCTATATGAAACATTGATTTCCTCAGAACATAATCCCTTCACCCACGGATTTAATTCCTATCTGTTTTGCTAATGCTCATCAACTCTGCCTACAGCTATTCAAGTAATTAATTAGAAAGATTTCACACAAACATATGCTCTTGCATATACCAGGAATTTTCCTCCTTTAATCATAATGATAAATGGAAAAAGAAGGACAAAAGAGAAATTCTGTGGAGAAGAATGGAAGACTTTATCTGACCCACAATACATAACTCTGGTCTCAAAATACATGACAGGTAAGTGTCAGGTGCTACTAGATGCAGAATTATGGTCTTCATAAGTGACATCTTTTCTCTGTTGGTCAAAAATGGAAGGAAGATTTACCACTGAATTTAACATCTTGTTCCACCTTCAGAATCTTGGGTTCAGTTCTGCTGCTTATTGTCTGCACAGGCAGCTGATACCCGTCTAGTGCACTAAGGCTTGGCAATGTTAGTGAAAATCTCACATTGCGTTTCAATATCTCTGGTGCCTCAGTGGTGACTAAGGCAGCATTTGAATGAATTTGTTCTTGACATTTTTACTGATATCTCTGCATACCAAGCAACACTTCACAGTTGCAAGTGCTCTGACGAACAGGCTATACTGACTAAGAACATATCTTAGCACTGTTCAAAATTTGTACCTACAGGGACAAGCACTGTATTTTGAAAACAGCCAGTTCAGCTTTGGTCAGGATCTATGTTTAGTTCATTATCAGTTTTCTATACTCCCTGAGAATAAATAAAGCTTTTGGTATATGATAATTAAGCTTTTCATGAGGCATATTTATGCTCCAGCAAGAGCTGCTAACATTGATGTATCTTTTTCATGATTTTACGTATATATTCAATAGATATATAAATATACTATATGCGTATATGTCCTCTATGTTAATCGCAGTAAAGTCAGCTTTTTGGAAAACAAATATGTTATGCCAAGACTGAAAATAACACAAAATAACACATAATAATAAAAGTTCACTGACAATGTAGGTAGAAATTGTGACCTACTTTAACTTGTTATAATAGCACAGTGATTTGAAATTTGAATGTGAAATTTCACACATTCAGATTAGTTAGTGAACAAACACTACTCCTTCCAGACCTCTACTGTTATCACTGATCATGCACAAATGTATTTTGGTGTGATAAGGAGCTATGTAAATTGAAGATCTTTTTTTGAAATAAGAGGCGCTTATTTTCTCCTAATCTCAATTTGACTAGAGTTTCCTCCCATGCTGCTTGCCTCATCCATTAAAAAAAAAAAAAAAGAAAAAAAAACAAAAAACAAAAGAAGAAAATAATTAAGATAAACTTATTTAACTGATGTGTGCATTGGAAGGAAAGAAAAGTTGGAAAGGAAATACTCTCTGAAACTTTTAATCAGAATATATTAAAACAATGTCAATGTAGGTATGTATTGTGTCTAATTTGAAGACCATTAAAATCTATCACATATTTCTGCGTCATGTATACAAGGTATATTGCCTTGAACTACATTATGTTATCCCTTGCTTCAGTGGAAAGGAAATTTCGGATTTCCTTTTAGAAGAATATTGACAGGGAAAAACCTCTAGTCTCTCATATCTCTACTAATGGCTATAAATCCAAATCTAAGGTGAGACACTTCAGCTAAGCTAGTTATAACTCATTAAATTTGCAGTGAAGGAGGGTGACCTTTGAAAAGGGCATAGAAAACAGGGATGATTTAAACACTGTGGAAGAGGCTCATTGCCTTGCATGTTTGGGCTGTAATTAGAGATTTTTTTTCATGTCTCCCATCATTTTCTTCTGTGGCTGCCAGATGGGTAAGTGAAATCTGCACTCAAGCTTTCTGCTGGAAAGCATACGGGGACAGCGTAGCCCTGTAGTATAAGGTCAGCTGCATGGATCATGAAGCTCAAGAAACTTCTTCAGTGGCTAGGGAATGCTGTCTGCATTTTGAATTGTGCACATATGACATATGGTTTTGGCCTAGTTTTACTTTCACCTTCTCCTGCCTCTGACATCACCCCTGGAGGACAGCATCATAAGTCTCTGTGCTTTGATATTTGGGATTTTAGTGGTGATTTCTTTTGAAGAAGGTTGACTAAGGAATGTTCCTTGAGTGCAGTCTAGTTTTTCTGGCTACAAGATGGAAAGTGAAATGTTGCCTATCACTAGAGCACATAGCATTGCTTTCTTGTTAAATTTCACTAGCTCGGTTTTGGCTCCAAGGTGAAGCTCAGATCTACTGTTTTCTGCCATCTTTCAGCATAGGTATCTATACACAGATACCTATATCTATATAGGTAGATACCTATATAGGTGTAGGAATACAGACAGCAACTGCATTGGCTCTGCTGAAATGCGTTTAGTATAAAATTCTACAGGGGGCAAGAAAAGCTTTCTGGTGATATGACAGATGTAGAAACCCTTTAACATTTCACACTTATTTCTGTTTACTTGTTTAAAAGGGATTAATCTTGTGTTTCACCCTCAAGGAAACACACAACACAAACTCTTTGATTTGAGAGCGAGCTCAAGGGTATGAGGTAGCACCAGAGATAATCTGTAGATCTGAGGTATCACAGTTAAGCATTTCCTGATGACCACTACTGGCAATGAAGGCAAAAAAAAAAAAAATCTGAGTGTACACAGACATGATTTAAAGATATGAATGACTGGGAATAATGCTGCTTTGTAGAGCAGGTCATATACTTTTACCAGGCTTGTTGGCAACAGCTTGCTGTAACAAACGGTTTGTTCTGCTGCACATAGCCTGCTGTCGTCTTCATGTATTCACACTGACAGTCCAAGGTCATCTAGAAGCTGAAATAAGAGTTCAAACATTTATTCTGTGAGACTATTTAAGTGACCTAACCTATTTCAGTTAAATAGGTTACAGTTTTAATCACTATCTTTCCAGAGTTGCTGTACAGAGGAAGGTTTGAAGAGACTTTCTAGGTCACCAGTTTCTTCAAGTTTTAGGGTTATCCACTGTTACACAAAGATGAGTGTGTCTCAAGCAAGGAAAATCAGCCAAAACAGAATGTTGCCCTCCCCATCCCTGCCTGAAACATTTAAAGATGTCTTTGCTGTACATGCAATAATTATGTTATTTGCTCACTTTGCATTCCTGTCAGCCTTGCTGCCTCAGTCCACATGAAGCAGCAGCTTTGCTGAAGGACTTTTACATTCTGCAGCTTGGCCTGCCCCACCAACTTCTTGGATGACTTCACTGGCATCGTACTTTGCTTGTACCGTGTTTCCCTGTACTCTACGAGTTCTCCATTTACTTTTGTTTTGCTTCTCTTCCCTGGTCTATTTCTGCTCCTAATGGTCTTTCCATTTTTCTGCCCTTCTTTGTCTCCCTATGGTCTCTGGCTCGTACTTTCTCTTACGCAGTCCTTTTGCCCTGAATAGGTCCCTATCTGCAGCGTGGCTTAATCATCACCGAAACCCTTAAAATTAATTTCCTCCAAGAAGCTGTTCTGGTCTATTTGCCTCACCTCTATTCTCACTTTCCTGGTTTGTTTGGGTGTCTGTCGTCTCCCTTTTCTGTTTGATCTTTGTTGTATACTGAGGCAATGTGTGGCATAGAAAACACATTAATCTGGGTTCGTGAATCATATGCATGTTACTGAAAGGTGTGGCAGTGTCACAGTGCCTTTTCTGTCCTTCATCCACCAAGGATAGAAAGCTATTATAACTCAAGTCAATATTTGATGCTTTTAATTCTGACAGTTCAGTCAGGTGGCAAATGCAGCAGCTGCCACACATATTTAAAGCACTCCTTTCGTTGTCACCAGTAGCTATTTAATGAAAAAGAGATCAGGGAGGAGTGTATTGGTCTAAGCCTAGCTCTAATGAAGTTGTTACATAAAGTCCACTAACGATTTCTTCCTCCTCACACTTTCTTGTTTGCTCTTTCAGCACATGTGGCCAGAGCAGTTTGTTGTTCCCATGCTGGGACACCAAGGGTGGAGGTGGTAGAGGTGCTGCTGGGACCAGAGGCTGAAAACTTGAAGCTGACTTGTTGAAAGACTTCTTACTTCATCTGCAAGATACTTTGCTTCTTTGCATAATCCCTAGAAAATCCTTTGTACTCTTTGAAGCTGACATACCATTGTTTTCCATAATGGTGATAAAGCTTATGTTTAGATTTCACTCTCAAAGCTGTATAAGAGGTTCTATGTACGCGGTATGTGTTCAGACAGTATATAATCCCTTTGAGACTGGCACCCTAGAACTGTTCAATTTGTGGAAACCATCATGCTTTTGTTTTTAGCATGTAGCTGAGTTTAGCTGCTTTTGCTGTATGAAGTTATTTGTTCCTGTCCTACAGTCTGAATGCATTTACGTTACAAACACATAAGCATTTTCATGAACTGCTTGCTCCCTGGTATTCATTATATATGCCCCACATTTGACTTGAAAGCTTTTTCACCTCTGAGGTGAATCCTTTTGCTGCACACTTAAGAGAAAAATGTTAATTTGCTGCTGGGTACAACATCTGGAAAAAAATCCTGTGGAGATGCTCATGGGTGCCTTTAGTGTACCAGAATAAATGATTTTAAGGTGTGATTTAGTGCTTAATGCTTTCTAATTTTCCCTTGAAGGAAAAAGAGTAAGTAATAGGAAGAAAAGTCATGTGGAGGAAAAGAACTAGCAAAACTAGTAGTTCCCTTTGCACAGTTAAAACAAAAAAAATTCCCAGATGCTAGTGCAGACAAAAAATGTGATTTTGGTGAATATCATGGGATCAGGTACTGTTATGACCACTATTGTGAATAATGACCCTGAGAAAAAGACCCCTGGAGGCATGGGCTTTTAATAAGACTATTTCACAGCTAACAAGTAAAATCACGCTGTGTGCTCCCACTCTAAATTTGATAGCATAAAAGATTTTTGAAAGCTTTCAAATCTTAAATAAATTCTTAAATTATAAACTCTGTTGGTCGTAAACAGCAACAACAAATCAGTTTAGGAAAGAAATTACTCCTCCCGTCAGCCTGTAAGTGCAGTTAAAGAGTCCCTTTAGTGTTTTAGGACACCTTTTATGATTTGGCGAGGCGAGCACTAGCAAATATAAAAAGTTGCAGCATCCCCAGCAGGTCCTTCCTGATGTGACATGCTTTAAAATTTCTTTTCCTCTGATCTTTGCTAATTACACTACCTCACTTGTCAAAGCTGAATACTCCTTCAGTGATGAACCTCAATATCCTCCTCATTTTACATTGCCGTCTTTCTTACCTCCTACAATGAGGGAGCTTTACTTTTCGTTGCAGTGCCATTTACAAGACGTTAATGGCAAGCAGCTGCACACTGTGGGTATGTATGGATGTTTATGCTGAACCTTTGTTCTTCCACCGATACAGCAATTAGACTGAAGCGGCAAAGGGGCAGGAGAAGAAAAGCTCTCCCAGTGCAATTCCCTCTATCAAGATGCATCTCTCTGAACCAAAATTTCTGGTTTCACTGCATTTGTAAGAATGCCAGTTTGGCACTCTAAGCAAACAAATGAACAAATAATAAACTGAAACCAAACAAATTCACACTTTCAATTAGGAGAGGTCTGGTGTTCTATTATTACACATTTTTATCCTCTCAGCAGCTAGTACAGAGATCTTCCCTTGGGGGTTTCTTGATAGAAAGTTTCCATTCTGTTGAAAGGCTCTTTCTGGGCAGGTATCTCCAGAGAAAATAATGTCTAAGCTACTAGACAGTAAACAGCAGCACAGTCCCACAGGGTCTAGGGTGACTCAAATAAGGTTCAAACTAAAGGTAGTGACAGTATAATCCTTCCAGAGTGTCTGTGCACATGTGCATGTATAATGTTGACTATGAATATTTTAAATAGCCTTGGTCAAACCTTAGGCAAAACAACTGTGAAATAAATTATGTTTTTGATAGCAGTTTACTTTTATCTGCACGAATAAATAAATTTTGTTGCAAAAGTGTCAGGGTATATCCTTATCAGTCCTTCCAAGATTTTATACCATGTACTCTTTTCACCTGTCCTTTCCTTGCATGTAGACACTCCATAATGTTGTCATGATGAATGTGATGAGATAGCTTTATATATCCAGGATTAAATTCTACATTTACTTACACTTACTTCCTGTTGTTCGTCATGTCTCCTTCCTCCTGTGAGCCAAATAATGGGAGAGTTTTGCCTATATTGCATTAACATCTGCAGCTCAAGCAACTATCCCTCTTGCGTTTTCCCACTGGCCTTATGTTAATGTGCCTTGATTGCTGAACAATTTGTTTTTACTAACAGGTTTTCTTTATACTGTCTGTCAGTTGTCACTGCAATGCTCCATAACACGTTTACTAACTGTGCTGTGTCCAATTTTTCTTATGAAAGAATCACATTTTTTTAATTTCTAGATGCAGCATCTCAAACCTGTTTTAAAGAAGACCACCTTTCTTTCTGTTAACAGGAAACATGTTTTGCATCTGTTTATAGTGGACTATATATCCACTGCACAGGGAAAATATGTTTTTTAAACTTTCATTTTATATCTACAAGGGTTTGGAGGTCCCAGGCCGTTAAGCCTCAGGTCAGCCTTGCATCAGCAGGCTTGGTGCAAAGCCTGCATGCAGAACTGTCCTGGTTTCGTGGGGATAAAATTTATAGAATCACTTTTCTGTTACATTTTGTTTCAGTTTGTGGCCAGCTGTGGTATGGTGATCAAGGCCATTAGTAGCGAAAGCCAGGGCAGCTGACCCTGGCTGGCCCACAGGTGTGTTCTATAACATTAACGTCACATTCCCTATAAATGGAAAAGCTGGATAGGGAGAGGTGGGGCTCTTTTTGTTTTGCTGTCATATCTTTTCATGCCTTCTCCTTCCTCTCAATGATTGCTATCCCTGGAACAACTTGCCACCACTCTGTGGGCTAAGTATAATTTTGTGTGTTTTGTATTAGCATCGATATTGGTTTCCTTATTTTATTAATTCTGTTTAAATTTTAAACCCACGAGTCTCCCTCCTTTTCCCAATTTCCTTCCTTGATCAGGGCAGGGACACTGGGTGAGAGAACAAGTGCTTATTGTTTAGCCCTGGGGGCGGGCTTAATGGTGACAGCAACACATCACTATTGAGATACACCCCAGTGAGCTTGTCACCTAGTAGCCCAACCACATCACTGCACTAACCTGACTATGCTGCTCTGGGTATCTGAGCTAGCAGCCTTGGGGGTCAGCATGGCAGCATTCTGTCTGGGGTAGACCCATAGGCCCTTTTACATGTTTATGTGGATTGTACTGCTTGAGCTGAGAAATCACTGCTTCTTCAAAGCTGTTACCTGGCTGTTCTTCATGGATCGCAGTCAGTTTACCTCTGTGGAGGCAACTCTGAGTAGCAATTATAGGCTATTATACTGCTGGAAAAGAATGAGCATGTTGTGGTTAATATTATGATATGCATAATAGTATATAATTTAAAAATCTTCACAGCTCAAGACTCTGGCAGATAAGAATAGAAAAATATATTATACCATTGCTATGTGACCTGAAAATCATGTGATTCTGTATAAAAGTCCTTCTACAATGTAATACCTGCTCCATTCTACCAACTGAAAAACAAGAAATGAAAAGACAGAAAGGTTAAAAAAATGGAAACATGACTTTTTAAATTCTGTTTTTTATTCTTTACCTCTGGCTTGGAGTCTCCAATGTTGGAACTGTGCTCCTGACAGATCTCAGTAGCTGATAACAAGTGCTGAAATTTCATGTCCAAACTTGATGTCAAAGTAAGTTTTCTATGAAATTTGCATAACATCCTGTAACAAAGGATATACAGCTGGTATTCAGCTGTACAGTGCTGTTATCTGAATGTGAGAATATGTTTTTCAATGTCTTCAAGAGTAGACCTTTCTTCTCATTGTTTCTAGCAACCAACCATTACCTCAGCAAATCAGCACTTGGAGATTTTGTCATTTTTTTTTCCATAAAGTGCAGGACATTTAGATTGTCAAATGTGTAAAATCTTTCTTTTTCCCATAATTGTCTTCAGGAGCAACTAAGATTTGCTACTCATCATCTTCCAGGTCATTGGCAATACGGCCTTTTTGATTCTTGGACAGCATTGATAGGAAAGTATTTTAGTTAATTTGTAGTTAATTTTAGTTTAATATTAGAATTTTTTTTTCTAGGCAATGTGAGCAGATACTATCTGTGACAAATATATACTAATTTTCATTTTCTCTCTTTTTCTTGTTGTTGTATTATGCTATGTTGTCTTATGTTGTCTTATGTATGTCTTACCACAATACAAATATATCTTTCATACTAGATTCTCTGTGTGTGAATAATAAGTAGATTCTATGCTCCAAAGAACATAAAATATAAATGCATTAGACAGACAAAAGGCAGTATTATCTCTGCTTGAAAGATGGAAAAGTGAGAACACCTTTACTATTTACTACCCCTGAAATTTGGTTTGGATTGAATGAAATGCTCTGTCCTCTGTTATTGCAGTCTTTCTAATACCCATCTCCACACATTCCTTACACTCTACAGATAAGTACTCTCAGCTCGTTTTTCAGATATTGTTAGTAGATATACTCCCTTTCATGTTATGAGCAGGAGTCAATGTCCTGGTGGGAAGCACAAACATCTTGCAATGTCTGCTCTTAGTGTACCAGGAGAATGTCTTTCTTCCCTTCACATAAAATATTGCCTTTACTAAAGTTCTTAATATTTTGGTACTACAAAATAACTGTTAAGAATTTTTTTTTTCATTGTCATGTGGCCAACTGTGGATTATTTGCTGCCTTGAAACCCTGGCTTGTTGGGTTATTTGTTGGCTTGCCTGGAAGCTTGCATAGGAAAGGGAAGCTTTTCTAATCTACAGTTGTGAAACTCTCTTCTCATTTGCCCAATAGAGAATAAATGAGATTCATGCATTTGCTGCCATCAGTGGATTTTCTCCCTATTGCTGCACATGCTGATATGTAATATTCTGTGGCTTTTTCAAGATGCTCTTTAATGGCTTTGATTATTCATTGGATGCATTATTGGATTGCACTGATTATTCATGGAAGAGCTAATAATGTCCTTCAGTCCCGAGAACACAGCCAGTAGCTTCCTCTTGGCCTGAGCCTTTCCCTGCCAAAGGTTGTGTGCTGCTGGCCATGTCCTGCTTCTTGGATTTACTAGAACTGTGCCTCTAACAGCAGGTCTGACTGCTGTTCAGGTTTGTAAAGACTTTAGGACAGAATCACCTTTCTTCATTTTTTCCAAGTGCTTGCTGAAGTGCTCTCTGTATCTTTGGAAGATGAACGCTGTCAAGGTTTTCCATAGGAATGCACAGAGTCTGTAAAGATGCTTGTCTGTTCCTGTAAATTGTTGAGCTCCTTTTATAACCTGGGGTTTGACTATTTGCTTAACAGCTTTCGGGATCTCACTGAGGTCCTGCAGGAGTCCATGTGTGTTAAATATAAGGAAGTCATCTCTCCTCAGCTTTGCATAGTCTGCTCAGCAGTTGTCAGGACTTGGTGTTATGGTCTGATGTTTGTTGCTTGCTACGTAGCACTTTTCCCAACTGAGGATTGCATGAGAGAGCCTTCAGGGGCTGAGCTGAGGCTCCAGCACCACTGGTGGTTCCCAGCAGCCTTGTCAGCACCAGTTTATCTAGCTTGATAGAACTGAACCTTTCTTAACAGCAGAAACAATTGGTCACTTTTCATCTGATTAAATAGGTGTGTAGTATCCTCAGTCATTTGCAGTGGGTAATGGCTCCACTGCTCCTGGATGCTGGGTCAGCATGCAGCTGTGCTTCATCAAATTCCCATTGCGAGCAGGCTGCTCATCCACCACACCCAGAATCCATGAGACCTTGTCCTTGTAAAGCTCTCCATAAGGGTTCTTCGTGCAGTGGCTCTTCTGGCGCTCCTCCATATTTGTTTGTTCTTCTGTGAGGAGAAAAGAGTCTCTTGCTGACTCTACTTTTTCCACTTGGTGAGGACCCTTGATTCAAGTCAAGATCCTTGATCTGAATTATTTTTCTGCTTGACAGAGAGAGGTGACAGTTCTCACTCTTCTTTCACATTGAATGTATTCTGTGGGATTACCTTGCTTGCACTGCCCTATCATGGGTAGAACTCCTACCCATCCACCCATTGCCATCAGCTCAAAGCAACAGTGTTCCCTTTCACTTTCCTATCATGTTTACAGCCTGTGTTTCTTCCCACAGATGGCCCCTAGACTGAGTTTTGAAAGCATGTGGCCATATTTCTCCACTCTGTAATTACTACTTATTGATACTGTTGGGATGATGCTCTACTTGGCTTGCAATCCAGATAAAATTGACAATGACCTAATGATCTAATAAGGAGCCTTTCCAGCTGTGAATGTATTCTGAATGTATGGGAAAGAGTGACTGTTGCATAAATATGTAAATTTTTGTTTTGCTAGCACAGGTATTTACAATCACAAAGGTGCAGAAGGCTGGAAATCAGTTTTGCAGGGATTATGGGTATTTGTTCTGATTTCCAACCTGTGCAGAGATAGATGCCAGCTTGTCTTGTGTCTGGTAATATCTAAAGTCAAACTAGGGCAGATTTTCCTACCCCTGCTATAACCACACTGTAAGAATCCTCCTTTCTTGTTGGATGTTTGTGTATTCGCAGTTACTGTGTGTACTGCTCCTCTTTATTTAGTAACTGCCTAATTTAATTTTTTTTTCTTCTACCTTTGCACTGTGGTTTTTAGCCAGGATATTTTTCATTCCAGCTTTCATACTTTCCCCTTTGCATTGGATTATAATGAATGTAGTTTCGTCTGGGGCTGCTTCTTGGGTTCTTGCAGACTGAGTTTGGAAACTTGTTGTCTGGTGGCTCTAACTGCTTTGATCCTTTCTCTCATCAGATTGCTTTGCTATTTCCCTAGAGTAAGGTCTGTTTTGCTGGTGAAATCTAGGCTGTTTTTCAAACTCGTTTGTGAACTACAACTTGTGGTGTCTCTATCCTACACAGAAACACAAAGTACAAGCTGGTGTGCTGGCTCTTTCACATGGTACTGTACAGAGGCACAATGGACCTTGCTTGCAGCAGTCATACAGTCTTGCATCGGCTGTGCTGCTACTTCAGTAGTGAGTTATTACTAGCTCTGATGCCTGCTCTCTTGTGTGCTATAGATGTGCACTTAGACATACCCTTCCAGAGCCATGCTTTTCCCTTCACGAACATACTACCTCATCTCCAATTAGTGGTTCCATTTATGTTTCAAAACCATCTTTGCAGCAGTGATGGCCGTTGCTTATTTGGAGAAGCAATGTCAGGACATTTGCTTGATTAAGGTGTACCTGTTTTATGAGCATTTTTTTCAGTGCCCAGTTCACTGGGCCAGCAGCAAATGATCTTTTTACTCTGTGTAATTTGACCAACACATGCATGATGCGTCATTTCCTTATAGGAAAGTCATTAGCTGTGCTTGCTGATCACTGGCAAATAATAACGCTTTCAATGTAAAATGCAGTTGTATAGAAGCATCAAAGACCTGGCCTCTGGCTTGGTATGGGTCCTAGACCAAAATGCCCAGAGCCTCAGTGGTTATAATTTGTTCCCACTGCAAAGAATTAGTTTGTTTCATGTCAGTGTAGACTCCAGAACAGGCTGAGCACACTGTTTCCCTGTATGGTTTATTGACTCCTCTGGCTTTCTAGTCTGGTGAGGAGTCTGAGGAAAAGGATGCCAGAGTGGTGCATCCACTGATCTTTCTGCAAAAGGACTCCAGGTGTGCAGAAAGGGGAATCATGTTTCCTTGACAGGGAGGTGCAATCTGGGGGAAGTAGTTGCCTGTGGAGTCTTTAATGACTGCCCTGGGAAACTGTCCTTTTTTCCAACAACTAATTTTCTTATTTCTTACTGTGTGGAGAAAAACATCTCAATTGTAAGAACAGTCCCATGGCAGCTGACAAGTAGGAAAATAACTGTTTAATACTGTGTCTGAGTACAATTATCTGTCATCATATTATTTTAGTATACCCATTGCTGTGGCAACTGGAGAGCATTGAACAGTTGTTCTTGTCCTGTGTCGTGAAAACTTACTTTTTATTTGTGAAAATGAAGATCAAAGTAGTGAACTGAATTTGTAGAAAATGCATAGTACACCTGCTAAAGTCCTGAGGGCAGCTACAAGTGCAGCAGCTATTCTGTACCTGTGGAATTATAGTGGTTTATCAGGTTTTGCATTTTATCATTTGAGGTTAGCTTTTAAAGAAACATTATTTAGCTAAAGACTTCATAGTGTTGCTAAAAATGTTGTATGTCTTCCTATTTCAGAATTTGCAGCAATGACGATATTTAAAGAAAAATCCCAGCCTAAATCCAACAGAAGATTGAGAAAAAAAAGCAGTAATTGATTGTACATCCCTCAGTATTTACTCAAAATTCATAAATTTACTTCTCAGTAATCACATTACAAATTTTGGTTTTCATTCCTAGATGGGACAATGGCAAGTACAGTCACAGTTTCTTGCAGAATATCCTTCTTCCAAATGTTTGTTTCAGATCATTTTAACTTAGAAATGTAGAAATTAATTTATACTTGAAATATTTTATTATTTTTTAAGTGTAAAAAGGCTTACAATTTGTTTTGTATTGAGACATATCTTCTAAATCAGGTTTTCAAACATTGTTTCAAAATCACAATGGCTGCAGTTTGTTGTAATGAAAACAAGACATTTCAGCTGGTGCTAGATAACAGCTGTTCTCAGCAATGTAAAATTAAGAAAATACTGAGTTATAAATTATAAAATAAGTATGATATTATACATTGCTACAGCTGGCATAATAAAATATACAAATGAAAAAAACACCAAATATAATTTTCAAAACGTCTAGCTGTCCTAGAGTATTAAGAAAATACTTCATTTTTTTTTCCTGTGTATTTTCATTAACAGGAGACCTTCCCCTAAATGATGAAGCCTCTAGGTGAAAGCAACATTTTTTTCCCAGAAAAAAGAAAGTATTTCCCAGCTCTGACAGCATGAGATTTTTTTTTGTTATGAAGTATCTGGCTTGGCTGGCATAAATTACCCTTGAGAGGATCATCTTGAATAAGAGATGTCAAATTTTACATACTGCTGAAATCCTTCCCCTCTGCTCAGACAAAATTAGCATGTCATCTTGTGAATGGGCACAATGCCAGTGGAGGGAATGGGCATAAGTGTTCACATGTCAGCAAAGTCTGGATATTAGGTAGTCAGATTTCTGTCCTAGAGTGCTTCAGTGTTTCAACTTTGGCTAATGCGTATCTCATCATTGCTGTAGTTGAAAGGTGGATTAACTCTGGAAAATTTAAAAAATATTTTCACTAAAATGACTTTCAGCTTCTGGTAAATGAGATTCCGAGGTCTGGAGAAAGAAGGGGAAAAAACTAACCCCAATGCCTTTACCCTTCAGAAACATGCTAGAAAAGGGAATTATGCACTTTGCAAAAATGCTTTTTTGGCCTCAAAGCGTTTCCTGCTAAGTAACTCAGCCCTTTGTGGAAAAATGCCTCAGTGACCTTCTGTGGCTTTCCCTCTGCAGAATCTTGTACATATTTTCTGCTGAACAGGGCAGAAAATGAGCTCCATTTGGAGCACAGCAAACCATCTGAATAAATCATGCTTCAAGTACATGACCCAATTTCTTCTCAGCAGAGTATCATACCCTGCTAATGGAAGTGTTCTGGTTTCAATATAGTTATCTTTTTCCTGGCTGTGAAAGGAAAACCTTGAATGCAGGTGTATCTAGCAATAAATATAAGGTATTCAATGCAAACAAATGAGCCATGGTGGCAATACAGTGATTGCACAGCTGTGCCGATCCCTTGCTGACATGAGACAGCAATGAATTGACACATCCCAGTTTTGCCTTCGATGTTTTCTTTTGAAGGAATTGCAACAAAATCTAAAATGGGACTAAAACTTAGATTCCAAAGGGAAACTTTAAATAAAGTTTTAAATCTAAACTTCCTCAGCCTTTGGATAAATCTGGATTTGGAGATGTCATGGCTGACTACTGTTTCTTTGGTGGCTAACTCAAATTCCTGTTCCATTTCATATCAAGATATGCACATCTGTGGTTTTTTTTTTTTAAATTATATTATCTAAGATGTGTCTAATTTCTAAATTAGACTTTATTTTCATGATTTTTCAGGAATATTTCCAAGCTACTTACTGAGTTCCCATTTGAAGTGTTGTAAGTATAAAGATAGTAGCATTCTGTTGACATTACTGAAAAAACTTGAAGACTGGAAAAAGTACTATTCTACTTCACATTCTTTCAAGCAAAGATTGTATTTCTTTCTTAGTCCCATGGGAAGTCCAAGAAAGACTTCCATTTCTCAGGATGGAGGTAGAGTTTTCCCTGGGATCATATTTTTCTCACTGTTCTCCCAACATTTTTCGTGTGAAGATGAAGGTGAAACTGTCAGCAGTCATTTAAACTACGCCAACTGATTTTGCATTAAAGAAAATAAGGAATTATTGCACAATTCGTCTGGCTCATAAGATGCGGCACTTCAACAAGTATCTAATCCTCAAGTGAAGAGGCAACAAGCACCTGGGAGTAAAAACAGCTAAGTTGCCACAGTTTTTGCAGTTTATTGCTGCAGCTGGAGATAGGATGTATCAACACCAAATTACAATATTGCGATGCAAGACTGGTGAGTCATTGGACATTTTTGTTTAACAAATTTAACATTGATTAACAAGTTCAAGTGTTTTTCGTTGATGCTTTGGGTATCACCAGAAGTGTTTCAGTTAATTATGATTTAATTTTTTTTTGAACAACCAAGCACTTCTGTTTATGCTTTTAGTGTTATAGAGATGATTTATAAGATATTTTACAGGCTAACTGTCATATGCCTAAGAAACCTGAGAACTCTCATACTGAAAAATTACTAAACATGAAGTTTTCTTAAAATATCTTTTATAAACTACAGATAAAACGATATTGAGAAATCTGTTTCATTAGTTCGCATCCAAACTCATTTCTAACCCATTTTAAACCCACAGCTTTTTACTTTTTTTCAACCCCTAATTTCACAGAATCACAGAATCAACCAGGTTGGAAGAGACCTCAGGGATCATCGAGTCCAACCGTTGCCCTGGCACCACCCTGTCATCTAGACCATGGCACTAAGTGCCATGTCCAGTCTTTTCTTAAACACATCCAGAGATGGTGACTCCACCATCTCCCTGGGCAGCCCATTCCAATGTCTAATAACCCTTTCTGAAAAGAAATTCTTTCTGATGTCCAACCTGAACCTCCCCTGGTGAAGCTTGAGGCTGTGCCCTCTTGTCCTATCGCTAGCTGCCCGGGAGAAGAGGCCGACTCCCACTTCACTACAACCTCCCTTCAGGTAGTTGTAGACTGCAATAAGGTCACCTCGGAGCCTCCTCTTCTCCACGCTAAACAACCCCAGCTCCCTCAGCCGTGCCTCGCAGGTCAGACCCTCCAGACACAGACATTTTGTGTGCTCTAGTCTAGCTTGAAAGGCATGTTCTTGCTTTTATGTCTCAGTCACAAATGTAATGAACAGGATGCAAGCTGCTGTTGCAGATATGATTCTGTAAAGTTCTAATTTCTAATGGTATGTTTAATTTTGAACAGAGAGAAGAATGAGACCACCTGTTTGACTGGTGGAGTTGGATTTGGAGTATTCTGCGGACTTCACATCTGAGCCCTCAGACTGCATGCATGATGTTAAAGCTGGAGGAAAAATAGTTCTTCAGTAAGAGGCTGACATTCCAGTGTGCTTTTTGCTGTGGTGCACTGTTAACCAGGAAGAGCATGGATGTGGCAATTCTGTTCACTCAAATCACTGTAGCAAACCATTTGGATCGTTTAACAGCTTTCTTTGAAGCACTATTACTTCAGGCATCTAAAGCTAATGAATCAGTCTCCTAAAATAATATGTTTGTGATGGCTGGGGAAGTGCTACTTGCTTTTTAGCTTTTTGTGGCATTGCAATTGATATTTTCCAGATTAATAATAAGAGCAGGCAAGTAGTTGAGGTTCTGGTGTGTTCAAATGATCTCAAGGTCTAAGGACCTTGATCAGAAGACCCAAGTACAGAGGCTTTGTAATAAAATCTCACAAATTGGCATTTTTTTTTTGTCTGTATTGTGTATGTATTCTTCTCCTTTCTCTGCTATGCTGCAGCATTAAATTGTAAATTTCTTAGGATGAGATATTTAGTTAGCATGTGGGTTCAACAAATAAATGGAGCTAATCTTTGTTATTTTACTTGAATTTGTATTTTGGGAAGCCTGGAAACTGAATACCCAGATTTATTGGGAGGAATTATTTTAATGTTAGAGAATAATGTCAAACACTATGTATATGACCAGCTGTAATAACCACAGTTGTCTAATCCTGATACCCTTCATAAAGATTTATGGTGCTGTCTCTTACTGCTAGTTTTGGAGGAAATAGTGTCTTAGATTCTTGAATCGATTTCTCTCCACAAATGTGTTGTGCTGTGATGGCAGATGGCCAAATCAAAACCCCTTTAAAACTAAAATTTATGATAATATAGAATATACAGGAACAAAAGTGTTCATCCAAATCATACCAATGTATTCTATTCCCCCTGGTGTGCTGTAATGGTATGTAGCTGCTAGCCCTTTAGTCAGCCCAGCCTCTTCAACCTTAAGCCCCGCAGCATCTAGAAACTCAAAGGCAAGCCCACATATGAAACTTCTGAATGCAAAAGCAGAAGTCTTTGCAAAGAGTACATCTGCAAAAAAAAAAAGGGTGTAGATATAAAACATCGGGGAGTACAAAATATACATTGAAATACAGTACTTTCTCTTTTGTCTGCACCAGATAAATGTTGATGTCAGTTCACTGCTGTAAAACAGACTATGCATGGTCTGAGTTGAAGTAGAAACACAAAGTAAAGACAGCCACAAAGAAGGCAACATTCTTTACGTTTAATTTACTAATGCTTACAAAAGTTGTGAATGTATAGCAATGCTAAGGATTACCTGCTGCTAGAGCATCTTTTGAGGTGAACCATAAGACATAGCATGGAATTTTTAATGGAAAACAGAAATTGAGGGGAAAAAAAATGAGCTTTCTTCTCACATCCTGGTCTCCTCCAGTGGTCTGTTCATGAAATCTTGGATTGCCTGGTGTAAGGGTAACCATTTATTAATTGAAGCTTTCAAAGCTGTAATCCACCTAGAAGAAATGAAAGACCAACAACTGTCTCTGATCGTGTTATGCATGTATTTTTATATTCTTTGAAACATGCCTTTTATAAATGGTGTTTGTACAGCTGTGTTACTATTTATGCTGATAGTAAGTGGACTGGAAAAAGGCAGGAGCTGGAGGAGTTGACTTTAACAGCAACATCTCTTAACACCAATTTCCAACATATCCAAAAGCTTTGTCCTTTGTTTTTTAAATCAAAACCCAAGTCCTGTAATTTGTAGTCTTTAGACAAGAACTCCCACTGACAGCCATGGAATTTGGCTGGATTATGATGAGGGGATTCACCTTCAGAACGTGATTTCATAGGCCAAGTTTCTTTTTCAATTCTAATGATCATTGTTGGAAGTAAATCATTCCTGGGAATGAGGAGAATATACTTTACATTATCTCTAATGAGAGGTACCATAGCTTTTCTGTTTGGTGTAATCATCATTGTGAAAGGCACCATATCCAGGTTTCTTTCCGAACCTCTGCAAGCCAGCCTTGCTGTAGTTCCAGCATCAACAATAACAGAGCTGATGACTCACATATGCCAGCCTGTTGTACTGCAGTTTGACTAAAGTTACAATTAAAGGAAAATCGGTGGGAACAAGTGAAAACAGAATGAAAAGTTGTCACTGGATCTTCCCAAGCTACAGTGTTGCCACTTTCCTAAAGTCTGGCAAATAAAATGAAAAAAAACCCGTTTGGTTTACCTTTTGTTTTCATTTACATTCTCTGCACATAAGTAGAAAGTTTTAAATTCTTCAGATGGAGGTTTGAGTTCAATTACAGATTTCTTAGAACCCAGAGACTGTTCACTCACAATATACCCCTGCAGGTAAAGGCCACCTGGACAGAATAAAACAGCATGCATCATGTATATTGCAGATACCATTTATGAAACTACTGCCAGTTACAAGCATACCAACAATTCTTGCAAGTTGCATTCTCAGATGCCTCGTGTCGGGTGTTTCAACAGAGTTGTACAGAATTTACATATAAAATATTTGAAAATGTGAAAGTCCAGGGTTATTTTTCTGAAAATTGATTTGAAAATAGTGTAAAACATGCTTCCTGTCCAGCAAATAATGAGCAGTATAGTTTTATTTAGCTTTTCGTTAAATAAGAAGTGGCAAAATATTTTTTCTAGCTTTTGGCGTGCTTTTTCTTTCATTTAAAAACTAAAGGGATACAAATTTCAACATTAAAAAAGTCCTCTAGTCAGCATTGGCTCCCCTTGCTGTCATTAGTAACTGGAGTGTCATTGCAGGCCACACTAGCCAACTGTGAAGGAAAGGCATTAGACAGAATTTGGTCTTCATGACATTTTCATTTTAGCTGTTTTTTGGGGTGCTCCCCCGCCCCCCTCCCCGACTTCACTGCAACACTGTATATGTTCACTTTATACGTTCGTAGTGAATAGCCAAAAAGACCTATGGAGCTGATTATCTGTAGCTGAGTGCTCCTGTTAGTGTCTTCAGGGTCTGTAATTTTTTTTTGGCACTTACATTTAGTGTCAAGAGCATCAAATTAATGCTGTAGCATTGAGAATGATGTGGGGAGGTGAGAATCTCTAGTGAAATTGGAAAAAAAAATAGTTGCAATACCAAGAGAGAAAACATTAGCATATATAAGAATTTGAATGTAGTAGAATATTTAAACACCAAAGTGACATATTTAGCAGTAGGAGCATAGGCTTAGGTGTCATAAACATGTAATACTTAATTTTTGCCTTTCCACTAATTTGTTGCTTAGCTCCGGGCAAACCTTATCGTCAGTTTCCTGTACAGAGGAAATCACTGTTCGTTTCATATGTACAGCCTTTGGCAGATGAAAAGTGCCATGTAAATGATATAAAGTGGAACGCCTCTCGCCTGATCACATGGCAAATAGCATAAACCCTAACAAACCAGTTTTCCCTTTTGATCTGAAAGCTGGCTAGTAAGCAAAAGTACAACAGCATTTATCTTTCTGATTCTTCTGACTGCCACATTCCTTAGCAGAGGGAAAGTGCATTTGCAGGTCCTGACCCGTCCCCTCCCCCTAGGGCACCTCTCTTTTTTGTGAAATACTGACTTTCACAGAGTTGTGCTCGGAGGCTCTCCTCAGTGCCTGAAGCTCAGCTCCTCCACCTGCCATTGACCCCAGTAGCCTCATATTGCTGTCTCCAGAGAGTGGCCAGATGCCATCTTATGTTATGGAGAGAGCTGCTAGATGGCAGCTTTAGCTGCAAATTACCATGACCACATCGTGGAGCACCAACCTCTGCTGGAGCAGGGAAGTTCTGCCTGTCAATGGGTGGGCTTGCTTTGCCAAGGCCATGTGAAAACATGGTAGTGGCAGAGAAACTAGTCTAAGTTTATGATGTCCCTCCCTCCAAGGATGCTACCTAACATGTGGGAGTAGACAGCTTTCAGCAGTCTGCCATCAGTGGAACTGGCTCAAGCCACTGTGACGTGCTTTGGAAGGGTGACTCTTGTCGCTGATACTTGCTCCTGAGGTAATGTGCACAGATCCTGATTAGCTCCATTCCAGAAAGAAAAATTCAGACCATGGGAGGTAAAGCAAAGAAGATGGCAGGGAATGAGGTGGTTATTTTATGAAGAGACTGAGTCTGGTCTTCCTTCACTCACCTGCACAGAACAGAGTGAATTTGCTGATCAGAACTCTCATTAATGGCAAAAGTTCTATTTGGAAACTGCTGTGAAACATTTCTGCTTTAACAATCAATTAAAATCCAGCAGCCGTCCCTACCTTGGGCAGGTGTAGAGCGCAGAGTGGCATAAAAGTACAAACAGCCATCCTTCAGAACGCAGTAGTGATGAATCCAGATGTCTTTGTTTCTGTCCAGCTGGTGGAGGAGCCCCAGGCACTCTGGGTTTTTGATAGCCAAGGGTGGAAGTGTAGTGTTATGCAGTGTGACATCTACCCACACGTGGTTCTGTAAAGTATGCATGTAATGAAAAGTTCTGGTAAGAAATTAAGGGGGACTTGCTAGTATGAAAAGACACAAGCTCTAGTCCCTTGCTAGGAAATTAGCTTTTGTTCTGAAAATAATTTGAAAAGTCAATGCTGAAAATGTAATTAGAAAAACCTATATTGATGGCAAATAGTGACCAATCTCTACTTTCTTCTTACAATAATAACTTATTTTTCTGCATCTGTTTGTTTTTCAGTACAAGTTTTGCTGGTAGAAACAGGATTATTTCAAAGCTGTATGAAGAAGCTTCTTTAAAAAAATTGTCTTACTGATTGCCTGACTTCAGCAGTCTTTACGGTGCATAACCTGGCAAAACAAGGTTCACCATCTACCCTCTGTGTTCCAGAGAAAATGTGGTGGTGTCTGAAGCCAGAATACAGCACTCAGACTTGGACGGAAGCACTATGACACACAAAACGTTTATGGATGCCTTCCCATCCCTTTCTGGAAAGCAGAGTCTTTTTCATTACTAAAATTATCCTATTGTCATTTACAGGTGAAGAAAAAGCTCAACCTGTGACATACTGCCATTGTGTAGGCTATTTATATGATAAGAGAAACCAAAAAGAAAATCAGGAAAAAAATAAATTGTTATTTAATAAGACCAAGTTGTCTAATGTGAGACTAAAGCATTTCTTCTTTTCCTTTAAATCTTAGAGGTATTAGGAACTCAGCCTCTCCTAGTGTGTTTTATTTGTCTGCAACATATATTTCAAATTCTACATCAACCAGTGTCATTGTCTTTTGCAGTCCATGGGGAGAATGTGTGCAATATCAATAGCATCCTGATTGTTTCCACAGACGTTTTCTTTTGCATTTATTTATATTCCTTCAGGATCCTTGACAAGGCAATAAAGGAAAAAAGACCTGGCACAATATAGCTAGCTGTATTCTTTGTTATGAATGGGAAATCTGCTGAGACTTATTGCAGCAAAGTGCAGAAGAGGACTTCAGTAATACTAGGTGTATTCATAAAATAGTTATCTCCGTAGATTCATTAAGATGACACAGTGTCAGCATATTGGTCTGTTAAATCATTGTGTTGTGAGCCCTGCTGTAACACACTAGCTATTGCAAAAAGTCAATAACAAACAGTACAGCAAACAAGAAAGAAGAAAAAGAAAAGTTTTTTCTATTCAACTGAATGGAAATTCCAGTTAGAAGGAAGGAACTGATATAGTGTTCATTAAGAACAGAGGTTAGGCAACGAAAGTGACATATTAAATCAAACATTTCTTTCAGAAAAGGATATTTTTTGCTCAAGGACAAAACTAAAAAAGGTAAAGCAGTCAAAAATAAGATGCAGTAGCACAGAAAGGAGCCAGCTTAACTGTGTTGTTAATGGGTGAATGCAAGAGAGATCTTTCTGAATATATAATGTTGGAATCACAGAGTCACAGAATGGGTGGGGTTGGAAGGGACCTCTGGAGATCATCTAGTGCAACCCCCTGCCAAAGCAGGTTCACCTAGAGCACGTTGCATAGGGTCACGTCCAGGTGGGTTTTAACATCTCCAGAGGAGCCTCCACAACCTCCCTGGGCAGCCTGTTCCAGTGCTCTGTCACCGTCAGTGTAAAGATGTTTTTCCTTGTATTCAGATGGAACTTCCCACGTTTCAGTTTGTGCCTGTTGCCCTTGTCCTGTCACTGTGTACCACTGAGAAGAGTCTGGCCCCATCCCCTTGACACCCACCCCTAAGGTTTTTGTAAGCATTGATAAGATTCCCCCTCAGTCTTCTCTTCTCCAGGCTAAACAGACCCAGCTCCCTCAGCCTTTCCTCATAAGAGAGATGCTCCAGTCCTCTGATCACCTTTGTAGTCCTCCGCTGGACTCTCTCCAGTAGTTCCTTATCTTTCTTGAACTGGGGGGCCCACAACTGGACACAGTACTCCAGATGTGGCCTCACTAGGGCAGTGTAGAGCAGGAGGATAATCTCCCTCGACCTGCTGGCCACACTCTTCCTAATGCACCCCAGGATACCATTGGCCTTCCTGGCCACAAAGGCACATTGTTGGCCCATTTTTAACTTTTTATCCAACAAATTATTTTTGCATGTTACACTAAAGAATGACTCTTTTGATGTGTTTTCTTTTGTATATGTGTGCCTTTATCCTCCTTTTTGGCTTAGGCTATTTTTTGGTTCTTTTGGCTAGTGTACATGCTTCAAATTGTTTGACTTATTTTTGCTGTTTTCCGTATGTGGATTCCTTTGTATTCTTTTAAGAAACACTGCCAGGTAGAATACACTTGGAAACAAATTTGGTTTTGCATTTACAGTCTCATCTGAAAGCTGAAGCCCAAAGAAACATATGTTTGATCAATTTTATTTCAGTGGAAAAGGAATTAGAGTAACAATAAACACCTCCTTTCACTTTTTGGAAACCTATCACTAAAGCACACTGCTGAAGGAGTCACTCATGTGCCCTGGGTTGAGAGAAGGAGGAAAGTAAATTTCTTTTTTTCTTTTCTTTTTTTTTTATTTCACTGCAGTAATGCAGGTTATAATTTGTACCTTGCAATTTTTAAATTTTTTTATTGATGATTTTCTTTCATCTGCAAAAAAGGTAGACATTGATATGTACTCAACATTTGAGCCACACATTCTTTCTGCTAAAAACTGAGCTGGTTCAGAGGCTAAACCTTTTTAAAAAAAGATTTTACAGATCAACAGCATATTTTTGTAAAGGTGATCTGCCAATAGGAGGAAAGGGTAAGAATCACTGGGCCAGGAAAGGGCGGGCTAAAGTGGCTTTGACCCCTATGCTTCCAGCCTTGGAATTTCTAAACTTAGCTTTGCTGTTGTCAGTTCAGGGGTCAGCCAGAGACTATTCATACTAAATTATGTTGGGCTGAGCAAGGTCTCTCTGTAGCAGCTCAAGATCAATTATGGCTATTTTTCTCCCAGCCATAGGGGCCAGCAGAGAGTATAGCTGTAAAAAGAGAGAGTTAAGTCAAAGTTTATGAACTAACTTCTCTTTCTTCATCTCTGAAACTACAGAAAAGAAGAACTCAGCAACACCCTCCCCCCACTTCCTAATATTCTGTCAGAAAATGCAGGTAACTTGCAAGCAAGGCAGACGTGCAGGGAACTCTTAAGAAGATATAGCCCTTCTCTCCCTTTCCTCCAAATAGTACTACCTAGGGCAGACTGTGTGGTTGTGAGAGTTGTCTCTCCCCTTCCTCCCTTCCCACTACCCTCATTTCAGGTTATGTTTCCAAACCACCTTAAAGCTGGTGATATCTGGAGAGGGAGCATTTTGATTAATTCCACCACATGGCAGCAAAGTATATTTGCTGAGTCACAATAAAGTCTGTATGTGGCTTTTAGATTGGAGCTGATTCACATCTCAGAAGCCCAGAACAAAAGTATGCAGCTTCCATGTTGCTGTCTGCACTTGACCATGTACAAATACATCTACTGTCTCTCAGGCTTCTGCACAATCTGCTATACACATGCTTCTTACAGAAGCAAAGCATTACCTGATGGACAGGATGCACTGCTTTATCCATAGCCTCCAGCCACCTATAATACGACAAAAAATGAGAATAGCTTAGTTTGGTAGAGCAGAATAAATGTGCTTCACTGCCTCTTTTAAGTCTTGCTGACATAGACAGCATCTAAAGGGATGTGCCATTTTCAGGACACATTCAAGGCTTCAAGATAGAAAAGTAGTGGATTAAATCTAAATAAACATTGCTAACTCACAGAAAAATAAGTCTCAAAGCTTGCTGTGTAACATATTATAATAGATTAAGGCAATATTGCATCAAGGGTATCTGTATATTTGGAATATAGTTCAACATGTCAGGCTGAATGATCACTCTTCTTTTGTCTTTGTTATAATGTACATAAGGAACTTACGGGAAATGTAAAGGATCCCGAAATTGGAGACTACAGAATAAAGCTAGCTATCTGTTGGCAAAGTTATTCTTTTTGCTCTGTGGATGGTATAGAATTTGGAAGTAGAAAAAGCTGTTATATTACAGTGGTGAGTGCTATGTTAATTAGTAAGATGTTATAAAAAGATGGGTGGATGAATACCAAATGTCATCCTACTTCATAGCTTTATATTTTTGATAATTCAGAATAAAACAAAGAAGACAATAATATTAGTTTTTATTACTTTGAAATTAAAGCCTAAAATGGTGTTACTTTGTTTTGGGTGATTTTAATCTCTTTGTTTTGTCAGCTGTAGTCTTTGGGAAATGCAAAAGGAATATTTTTTAAGTCTAACTCTGAGTCAAGCCTGAACTCACTGCCTCTTATCAGAACCAATATGCTTTTGTGGCATGCTTGCATTCTAAAATACTGAAATGATTATATAACAGAGTCACAGAAAAGGAAATGGAAGATGGGATTATATTTATTAAGAGCACTGTCCTTGGTGCGCAGAAGAGAGATCATTCATGTGAAACGACCAATAAGCAAGTTTACATCCACAGGAAGATTTACACTTCCATTTGAATACAGCAGTGGAGGAGAAGGCATGAGAATATGGGTGAAGATTTTTTTCTGGACATAAATTAAGAATTCAGGGGGCTGTTGAGGAAAGCACCAATATTAATGACTTTATGAAAAAAAATTTCTCGTAAACTACAAAGCTGAAAAATAATTTTTGAAACTTCTGCAAATGAAAATTAGAAACACCATCTTCCCATAGTAGCTGACAGATTGTTTTTTTTTTCCTATTGATCAGGGGAGGTATTGTGAACATCCGTCAAAAATTCAGACTCCCTCTCCCCAAACGAGAATAATAAAACTGACCCTGTAAAATGAAAGATCACTTACCTCTTCATTTCTTGGTTGGAAGTTGCACAGAAGTAGAAAATCCTGTTTCCACTTTGAGGTATGCATTTAAAAACAAATGGTTTACCCAGACTGGTATCAACACCAATTTCTGCCCCTTCCAGCTTTGTTACTTCCAAGGGTCTGCACTTTCCTTCATCCTGCAATTAGAGAGAAAGAGTGCCAAAGTTCAGAACTAATACTGGTCCCTGTGAGATGGGGATAAACTCAGGGAATATTCAAACATGTAGAAGTTGGTGATAAGCTCTTATGCTTTTGAAACTATTTCAATCATTGAATTGTTTCATGATCAGCAGCCCCAGAAAATACAGTGCAGTCACAAAAAATAAACTAGTCTAACACCCTCTAAATAAACATCTCTTTTTTTTCTCTCTTAGAATCATAGAATTGTTTTGGTTGGAAAGGACCTCTAAGATCATTGAGTCCAACCGTTAACCTAACACTACCAAGTCCACCACTGAACCATGTCCCTAAGCACCACAGCTACTCGTCTTTTAAATACCTCCATGGATGGTGACTCCACCACTCCCCTGGGCAGCCTGTTCTAATGCTTGATAACCCTTTCAGTGAAGAAATTTTTCCTGATATCCAATCTGAACCTCCCCTGGAGCAATTTGAGGCCATTTCCTTTCGTGCTATCGCTTGCTGCCTGGGAGAAGAGACTAACACCCTCCTTGCTACAACCTCCTTTCAGGTAGTTGTAGAGAGCGATAAGATCTCCCCTCAGCCCCCTTTTCTCCAGGCTAAACAACCCCAATTCCCTCAGCCGCTCTTCATCAGACCTGTGCTCTAGACCCTTCACCAGCTTTGTTGCCCTTCTCTGGACTTGCTCGAGCAATTCAATGTCTTTCTTGTAGTGAGGGGCCCAAAACTGAACACAATACTCGAGGTACAGCCTCACCAGTGCTCAGTACAGGGGGACAATCACTTCCCTACTCCTGCTGGCCACACTATTTCTGATGCAAGGATGCTGTTGGCCTTCTTGGCCACCTGGGCATATTGCTGGCGGAGGAAATTCTTTACTGTGAGGGTGGTGAGACACTGGAACAGGTTGCCCAGAGAAGTTGTGGATGCCCCCTCCCTGGCAGTGTTCAAGGCCATATTGGACGAGGCTTTGAGCAACCTGGTCTAGTAGAAAGGTGTCCCTGCCCATGGCAGGGGGGTTGGAACTAGATGATCTTTAAGGTCCCTTCCGACTGAAATCATTCTATATGATTCTGTATGATGCATATTCAGCCAGACATCAATCAAGACCCCCAGGTCCTTTTCCACCAGGCAGCTTTCCAGACACTCTTCCCCAAGCCTGTAGCATTGCATGGGGTTGTTGTGCCCCAAGTGCAGGACCTGACACTTGGCCTTGTTGAACCTCATACAATTGGCCTTGGCCCATTGATCCAACCTGTCAAGATACTTCTGCAGAACCTTCCTACCCTCCAGCAGATCAACACTCCCGCCCAACTTGGTGTCATCTGCAAACTTACTGAGGGTGCACTCGATCCCCTCATCCAGATGGTTGATAAAGATATTAAAGAGAACTGACCCCAATACTGAGCCCTGGGGAACACCATTTGTGACTGGCTGCCAAATGGATTTAACTCCATTCACGACAACTCTTTAGGTCCAGCCATCCAGCCAGATGTTTTTGGTTCATCAGAATTCATATCTGCATGTGGAAACCTCACTAGGTATTTGTAAATATTCCAACTTTTGAGGGTGCACCTGAGTGAGAGTGGAATTTTCAAAATGCGCCAAAAATTTAGGAGCATGAGTCTCTTTACTAAGTAATGCTGCTTGCAGTCTGGGTTTATACTGAAAACCTCACTTTATCTGTGCAGGTAGAGGGAACAAAGGCTTACATGCAGAAAATAGCAAGCATAATTTAAAAGGCTGGATTTCAGTTCCTTTTCAAAGTTGCCCTAAATATCAGTACGTTCATAACCCTTCCCATTCATTTTAGACAAGGTTCAATGGAAAGGATTTCAAAACTTTTTTGTACCGTATTGTTTCCGATTGAGCTAAAGCTGTTTGAGACTGAAGGGTATTTCAGTGTCTTTCTTTGTGGTTAGTTATAAGAAGCCATTAAGCTCCTTAATGTAAGTAGGTAGGTGAGCAGTTCTCCCCCCACTTTCCCACCCCAGCTCCCCTCAAGTACATATGTTAACTAAAAACAAAGTTGCACATCTGGACAGTGGGTTGTAGCTGTGTTTTAAACAATATTCTTAGCCGCCTTGCTTTGAAGAGCTATGACTGAAGCTCTAACAATTGCATCAAATTTGGCAGCAATAAAATGGAAAACGTGAGTTAATGCTGGGACATATGAAGAGCATTAGTGCCATTTGTAAAATACACACATGGTGGAGTCTCATAGAATAAAATCAATTGATTATAGGGAGTTAGTTAAACGTCATCAGTAAGAGCTGAATTGTAAATGCTCTACGTAATTTTTTATTAGCCTAAGAATAAACATACACAACCTTCCATGAACAAAATATGCACCTGTGGGTATTAGTTAAATAGTCGCTTGTATGCTCATCGGCACGTATAATTATCCCTTTGTTATACATGAATTGACTGTAGGAATAAAATAACACCTAATACTGAAAAACGTTCATGAATGCATTTCCTAGATTTTTCTGCTTCTTTTCTCTTTTTTTTTTAAATGCAAAACTAAAGTCAGTACAGAAGATGAAGGCAATCCTGAAAGTCGTCAGTGCTGTGTGACCTACTTTTAATTCCTTCAGACACAAAACTGCATTGCAAAGACAGCGTAACCAAAATATGTATTCAGGCTCCAAATCTCGTTCCTAGAGTAAAGAATAGTAAGTGCTATGTTGATGAAGTGTTATTCAGCAGAATCCTGTCCATGGTCAGAGTTCTGCTGACTGTATTAGCCTGAAGGCAACAGTCACTGCAGATATTGAAATGGCTGTGTGACCAATTATTGCACATCCCTATAAACTGCTTTTCTAAACACTTTCTGTGCTGTCTAGAATGAATGCGGGTAGAGCTCTGTGGCATCAAGAATGATTTATGTCCACTCCATTTCAAATTAATATATCTGGGAAAGGAATAAGACGGATTTGAGGCATTCAAAGTGAGACCAAATGTCCTTTATTGACGAATAGGTAGCCACGCTCCCCTAATTCTGGTAAGCCAGATTTAAGGGGCATTTCTTTTCACTCATGTGGCTTTCTTTCATGAATAATATCTTCAGAGTACTCCTTTGGCAAATATTCCTTTGTTACAAAAAGTGCCAAAGGTATATTGCTGAAAAAATAATTATAAAAGTAATTTCTTAAGCCTGTGGACTGGAGAGTAACCCACTGATGATACTGCCACTATGGCACCTAATATAACTATGTGATGCTGCTTGAGTTGATGATATGTATCATACAGATTTTAGATGAACTACCTCAGATTTTAGCTACCACTGTTCCATTCTGCACTCAAGTAAAAAAGATTTTTTATTCTCTCAAAGTTGCTACCAGCTATTTCATGGATTCTTGGCAGTCTGCAGTATCTAACATGGATGGAGTCCTCTGGGTAGAGGGCAGAAAGCATATGCTGCTTTGGTAAATGCTGTTCTAAGAATAATAGAAACATCTGAAGTAACCCTTCCCTTGCTGCTAGTTTTCTTAAGATGGCCTGAGTTTTAGGGGAAATGTTTCTGCAAAAAAATGAAAATATTAAATAATATATAACTCTGAGAGAATGAAATAAGGGAGAAAAAAGAAGAGAAAGTAGATGTCTCCTTCCTTTATTGTATGGAATGGTCATTAAGGTAGTGTATGTAGCCTGGGGGGTTCACAAATCAGTCCCATTTCATTTGGTGTAAATACTTCTAGAAAATAAATGACATTCCTAGCATTTCCTGAACGATTCACTCTGTTCAAAGAATTTTGTTTGCGCAGAATTATATTTGCTATTCTAGTTAACCTTCTTTGTCTACTCGAAAGGAGAAGCTGAAAAGATCCGTGAACGTCATGCTATTTGCAGTGAAAGAAATCAAAATCAACAACAGGAATAACTATGAAAAGAGGTTAAAATTAAGCTACACAAGAGACTGCAAGTACTAGGAAAATGGAATAAAAGTAACTTTACAGAAAACAAGATCAAATCCTAGAAGAAATAATAGAAAAAATTTAAAACAGTGTGAAAACTGAGCAATGCTAGAAAACAGAAATGAAAGACTGGCTGGCTCAGGAGACTGGTAGAGGGAAATGTAAGGCAGTTGACCCCAGGTCACTGGTTCAGATTGGTTTCAGGTCAGTAGTGGCACAATCGAATTTTTGACTGTCTTTCAAAAATGTCTTCCTGGATGTGCCCCTGTGTTCTTAAACTAGACATCTGTCAAATGAGACAGAAAAATTAACTCTTTTTTCTTTTTGCTTCATATTTCTCATTTGTCTAACTTCCTTCTTAACAGCTGACGTGGCCACGACTCTCCCTGGCACTCAGGCTTGTAGCATTTTCACCATCTGTTATTTTCTAGTTTTCTCTGACCAGCTTCTCCCTGAGGTCTGGTGCTGCTTGCTTAGTAGTATCTCTAAAATCTTCCCCTCCCTATCTCTTTTTTTAGTCACTGTGCTTTGTGGTACACTCATTGTTCAGATATTTAGGAAATTATAGCTAGAGCCTGTTTGCATCTCTTCCTTGAGCTGGACACATTGGTGCAGAGGAGACGCTATGACTTTTACGTGTTTTTCCTCTACATCTTTTTCCTTTCCCCTTGAGGAAAGGCCTTGCATACGTCAGTGAACAGAAAGCTCTAGACTCCACAACTGTTTGTATGGCATTTTTCACCAGTGGAGATAAATTTATTTAGTTTTTTGTTTTGTTTTGCTTTAAACAATTTACTTCTAAACTAGAGAGAGTAGAAACATACTGAAGAGCAAGACAATGGGGGAAAAAGATGCAAATGTTCCTCTGATTTGAAGAACCTAATTATCCTACACCTAACTGTATTGGCTGTCAGATGAAGTACAATCAGGTGGTCTTGTTATATGATTAATCTTAACATTCCAGTTGGTTCTTTTGTTGAAGTTGAATCACTTGCTGCAATTAATTGCACAAAAGTAATGAACAGTTTGCAGGACCAAGCCTCACAGGAGGAACTATTGACTGGATTAAAATTTTGAACAACTTGAATCAGGTCAAATAATATCTGATGACGACTCTTTCTCTGGGTCAGGGTGTGCAATCTGTTAGTAGTCCAAAATTAACTTGCGTATCATATCAGCCAGTGCTATTTATAATTTATTAATAGAAATAATACAGTGGAAGTATTGGAAACCTTGGATTCAGCAACTTCTTAAATGTAAATTGAAAAATATATCCTGGAGCTGTGGGAGTCATGGAAAACATAAAGAAGAAATCATATTGTATACCAGCTTTAAATAATGTGGCAGCTCCCAGACCATGATGATAAACCTCCAAGCAAGAATGAAGAACAAATAGAAGTGATATCTTTATGAGCAATGGCTCAGACCTAGATCTATTTACAGCTAAGCTTTTTATATAAAGTGCTTAGGCTTAGCGATGAACACACCAGCCTGCTCAAGAGAACAAAGGACTGAATGTTTGTCATAGATTGAAATGATGTGAAGAGTCCACACATGGCAGGCAGGGGATTTCTTTCTTGCTGTAATAATTCGTCTCTGTATATACGACAGAAATTAAGATAATTTAAAAGCATTTTTTTTCCTCTCTATTCTGTTCTGCTGGGAACAGTCTTAAGGGTGGATACCATCAACCAGAAGCATGTCCTGTGGTGTCTGAGTTACAAACTCTTTGTAAATACACTTTCTGTAAAATGCTCTGTTCCCACGTACACAGAAGACAACTGTAGAAAGAAAAGGGAACACTTTAGTCTTTCACTTGTTCTGTGAGGCCTGGGTGCAAAGTGATGCGTCTTGGTGTAAATTAACGGTAAATGGAAGACTGGTATCCAGCTGGTTATATGACTGTGCAAATGCTGCTGTTGAATCTTATTTGGAATAAAAAGAAATACAAATTGTAATACAGTTTCCAGGTGTTCTGAATAAGGCAGAAGGTGAGAACAGAATGATTTACAAACACAAACATACCCTAATAGAGACAACTAAGGAACAGTAATTTCCTTCACAAAGAATGTGAAGGAAATCACGACTAATTAAAGAATATTCATTGAGGAAAGCATTTTACTGTTGAGAAAAAGTGAAGGTTATGGACCCCTTTGAATGTAAATAGCACTATATAATTATCTGAGCAACACTTAACTGCCAGTGTGCTAGCTGCGTTAAACTGCAATAAACAGAGAAGACAAGATTCTGTTAAGATATTGAAATGGACTGGCTTCATAATGGAAACAGGAACATGACCTAAGATCTGATCATTTAGGTGATGTAATAGTTGTTTACCTGTCTGGGGTCTAATTGCTTTTGGATGTTAAGAAATGCACATCTTTGTTCCCACTGCCCTTGCCTCAGCTTTGAAAAACTTTGCCTTCATTACTCACACTATGCCTAAGGGCTTCCTTAGAGGCATTAAACTTATGAACGTAAGAAATGCAAATCATAATTCTTTTTTAAACTGACATTATTAGATATAATCACAATGAAGACTGACAAAAATCACATCCCTCCCCTTCACTGCTGCCACTGAGTCGAGAGTACTTCTCAAGAGTATGTGTTGCAGTTTTCTTACAGTATGTTTCAGAGCATTACAACCGTGAACTACCCTGAAGGCTGTTTCTTTGAGGCTTGCGCTACATGTGAAGGTCCATTTTCTCTTTATTCACAGTTCAGTCTCTTGCTACATCTGACTCTCTAAAGCATGCTCTTTTCTACTGTCAGGACAGTGATTTCCAACTTAACTACTCCTTCCAACTTAACTGCTCCTACTTCCTTCCTATCACAATTTCTTCTTTTGACTTTCCTAATTTGAGTCCGTACAAAATGCTGGCAGCAAAGTCACAGAATCACAGAATCACAGAATGTTAGGGATTGGAAGGGACCTCGAAAGATCATCTAGTCCAATCCCCCTGCCGGGGCAGGATTGCCTAGACCATATCACACAGGAACGCGTCCAGGCGGGTTTTGAATGTCTCCAGAGAAGGAGACTCCACAACCTCTCTGGGCAGCCTGTTCCAGTGTTCAGTCACCCTTACAGTAAAGAAGTTTTTCCTCAAATTTAAGTGGAACCTCCTGTGCTCCAGCTTGCACCCATTGCCCCTTGTCCTGTCAAGGGATGTCACTGAGAAGAGCCTGGCTCCATCCTCTTGACACTTGCCCTTTACATATTTATAAACATTAATGAGGTCACCCCTCAGTCTCCTCTTCTCTAAGCTAAAGAGACCCAGCTCCCTCAGCCTCTCCTCATAAGGGAGATGTTCCACCCCCTTAATCATCTTCGTGGCTCTGCGCTGGACTCTCTCTAGCAGTTCCCTGTCCTTCTTGAACTGAGGGGCCCAGAACTGGACACAATACTCCAGATGCGGCCTCACCAGGGCAGAGTAGAGGGGGAGGAGAACCTCTCTCGACCTGCTGACCACACCCCTTCTAATACACCCCAGGATGCCATTGGCCTTCTTGGCCACAAGGCCCACAAGGGCACACTGCTGGCTCATGGTCATCCTGTTGTCCACTAGGACCCCCAGGTCCCTTTCCCCTACGCTGCTCTCCAACAGCTCTGCCCCCAACTTGTACTGGTACATGGGGTTGTTCTTGCCCAGATGCAGGACTCTACACTTGCCCTTGTTATATTTCATTAAATTTCTCCCCGCCCAACTCTCCAGCCTGTCCAGGTCTCTCTGAATGGCTGCGCAGCCTTCCGGCATCTCAGCCACTCCTCCCAGTTTTGTGTCATCAGCGAACTTGCTGACAGCACACTCTAATCCCTCATCCAAGTCATTAATGAATATATTGAATAGAACTGGTCCCAGAACCGACCCTTGCGGAACTCCGCTAGACACAGACCTCTAACTGGACTCTGTCCCACTGACCACTACTCTCTGGCTTCTTTCCTTCAGCCAGTTTACAATCCACCTCACTACCCGATCATCCAGACCACACTTCCTCAGTTTAGCTGCGAGGATGCTGTGGGAGACCGTGTCAAACGCTTTACTGAAATCGAGATAGACCACATCCACAGCTTTACCATCATCTATCCACCGGGTAACATCCTCATAAAAGGCTATCAAGTTGGTTGAGCAAGACTTCCCGTTGGTGAAGCCATGTTGACTGCCCCTAATGATCCCCCTGTCCTTGATGTGCCTAGTGACAGCACCAAGAACAAGTTGCTCCATCACCTTTCCGGGGATGGAGGTGAGGCTGACCGGTCTATAGTTACCCGGGTCCTCCTTCCTGCCCTTTTTGAAGACTGGAGTGACATTCGCTTTCCTCCAGTCCTCAGGCACCTCTCCCGTTGCCCACGACTTAGCAAAGATGATGGAGAGTGGCCTAGCAATGACTTCCGCCAGCTCCCTCAGCACCCGCGGGTGCATCCCATCAGGGCCCATGGATTTATGGACATCCAGGTTGCTTAATTGGTCCCTGACCCAACCCTCATCAACCAAGACAGATTCCTCCTCTATCCTGACTTCTTCTGAGGCCGCAGGGGTCCAGGGCTCCTCAGGACAGCCTCCAGCAGTATAGACAGAGGCAAAGAAGGCATTCAGTAACTCCGCCTTCTTTTTATCCTCTGTCTCCAGGACCCCCACCTCATTCATCAGTGGGCCTACATTGCCTCTAGTGTTGGCTTTACCTGCAATGTATTTGAAGAAGCCCTTTCTGTTGTCCTTGACCTCTCTTGCAAGGTTTAATTCCAAGGAGGCCTTAGCTTTCCTAGTTGCCTCCCTACATCCTCTGACAACAGACTTATATTCCTCCCAAGTGGCCAGCCCCTCCTTCCACGATCTGTACACCTTCTTCTTCCACTTGAGTTTGCCCAGCAGTTCCCTGTTCAACCATGCAGGTCTCCTGGTACCCTTCCTTGACTTCCTACCTGTTGGGATGCTCTGATCTTGAGCTCGGAAGAAGCAGTCCTTGAACGCTAACCAACTATCTTGGGCCCCCTTACCTTCTAGTACCCTGTCCCATGGGATTTCCCCTAGCAATTGCCTGAAAAGGCCAAAGTTGGCCCTCCTGAAGTTCAGGGTTGCGATTCTGCTAGCTATTCTGTTCCTGCCACATGAGATCCTGAACTCTATCATCTCATGGTCACTACAACCAAGGCTGCCCTCAACCTTCACCTCTTCCACCAGACCCTCCTTGTTAGTGAGGATCAGATCCAGCAGCGCTCCTCTCCTAGTTGGCTCAAAGTCATACTCTTTAGACATTTATTCCTAATTCCAATTGTTCCACATCATTCTTAACTGGGAGAATTGGGGAGAGAAATGGAATAAATGACAAAAGTAACACAAGGACCTGACAGACAAAGATGATTTGACTAGAACACATCAGTCTCTGATTTCTGGGAAGGAAGTCTGCAAGGGAGATACATTGATAACACTTTCCTGTTTGGAGACAGTCATCTTTATAGCTTTTCCTAGACCATAACCTCAATGATATTTATTTCATATTTTCCTTTTCAGGTACTAGATTGGTTATCTGTCTTGTTATCCTCTTTCCCAGGGCCTATTTATGGCAAAGGGACAGGAAATAATTCCTAGAAACATAGCAAGACACAAACCAGAGAGGAGCTAAGGCATTGTTACAAACACGATCTTTTGTTAATTCTTTTAATTTTATCAGCTGTACCTATTTTTTTATCTCTGACCCACGAAAGTCAATTGTTAGACATATTTTTTTAACCAGTCTTACATAGCAAGAAAGCAATGATGAACTGAAACTGGGAAATTCTGGATTTGGCTGGCATTTTTAGTGGATTTGTAAACCCTAGCATTTAATTAGCTGAGCTCCTTACGTGATGGATATTTGTAATAAGGAATTTTGGGAAACATGTTCTTGGCTATAATGCTTTCTTTAACCTTGTGCTTCCTGTTGAGCCTAGAACACTGTTAGCTCTCTAGCAGGTATGTCCTCTTGATAGAAGAACGCATGCTCCACAGCCTTCAAGACCCTTATTGACCCATTTGTTCCTGGGTCCCAGGAATTATGTGCCTTATTTTTAATGGGTTTACAAGACCAGAATTTTTTTTATCCTGGAGGCTGCAGCATGTTGTAAAGTTGCCGAGGTAGCGGACAGGTTCTAAAAGCCACTTAGTAATGGCAGCTCAGAGATCTGTGTCAGCTTATTTAACCTGTTGAGGTGATGCTCTACTGCTGTGGCTAAATTGCTTTTGTTATCTTACTGGTCTCATGTACAGGTGATTAAGGTTTCACTGTCCTACACTGAAGTCTTCATCACATTTTGTCATGACTTTGCAGTCACTTTATTGTGCTGACCAGCAAATGCCAGTTTTAGAGGAGCAGACACTGCTATCTGTAAAGAAAGAATCAATGCTTGACTATGTTTTCAGCTTTCCCTGAGAAAATGTCTAAGTTCAAGCACAAGAAACTTGATTGCTTAAACCTGCCTCAGGATAGGACCTAAGTCTACGTCATTGTCTGTCTATCTCCTTACAATGTCCAGATATCTTTCTTTAGGAGAAAAACTGGGAACATTGTCAAAGAAGGAAATAGCATGTTTGACAAGATCCAGTGATATGGACAACAGGGGATCAGAACTGTAGCATGTATAGTGGAACTCCACTGCTGCTAAGTGTAGGCAAAAATGATAGAATCATAGAATGGTTTGGGTTGAAAGGGACCTTAAAGGTCATCTAGTTCCAACCCCCCAGCCATGGGCAGGGACACCTTCCAGTAGACCAGGTTGCTCAAAGCCCCATCCAACCTGGCCTTGAGCACTTCAAGGGAGGGGGCATCTGCAACTTCTCTGGGCAACCTGTTCCAGTGTCTCACCACACTCACAGGAAAGAATTGCTTCCTAATATCTAATCTAAATATACCCTCTTTCAGTTTAAAACCGTTACTCCTCGTCGTATCACTACATGCCCTTGTGAATAGTCCCTCTCCAGCTTTCTTGTAGGCCCCCTTCAGGTACTGGAAGGCTGCTATAAGGTTTCCCTGGAGTCTTCTCTTCTCCAGGATGAACAACCCCAACTCTCTCAGCCTCTCTTCAAAGGAGAGGTACTCCAGCCCTCTCATCATCTTCATGGCTCTCCTCTGGACCTCTTCCAACAACTTCATGTCCTGCTTATGTTGGGTGCCCCAGAGCTGGACACAATACTCCAGGCGGGGTCTCACAAGAGCAGAGCAGAGGGGGAGAATCACCTCCCTTGACCTATTGGTCACACTTCTTTTCATGCAGCCCAGGATCTGGTTGGCTTTCTGGACTGCAAGCGCACATTGCCGGCTCATGTTGAGCTTCTCATCAACCATCACCCCCAAGTTCTTCTCCTCAGAGCTGCTCTCAATCCATTCTTCACCCAGCTTGTATTTGTGCTTGGGATTGCCCCAACCCATGTGCAGAACCTTGAACTGGGCCTTGTTGAACTTCATGCGGTTCATACACCCCACTCCTCAAGCTTGTCAAGGTCCCTCTGAATGGCATCCTTTCCCTCCAGCATGCCGACTGCACCACACAGCTTGGTGTTGTTGGTAAACTTGCTGAGGTCACACTCAATCCCACTGTCCATGTCGCCAACAAAGATGTTAAACAGTGCTGGTCCCAATATTGACCCCCGAGGAGCGCCAGTTGTCACTGGTCTCCTCTTGGACATCAAGCTGTTGACTGCAACTCTTTGAGTGCGGTCATCCTGCCAATTCTTTATCCACCGAGTGGTCCATCCATCAAGTCCATGTCTCTCCAATTTAGAGACAAGGATTTCATGTGAGACAGTACCAAATGCTAACTACTATAAAGGTCCCCACGCACATGACAGAGATTGAAGTGCTGGGCAATGCTACTCTGAAGAAATGGCAGGCCTACAGCTTATTCACACACACAAAGAAATCTCATGGTCGTGCCCGTTTAAGAAAATACATATAGTGGTAGATAGAATACAGAGCTCCTGCACAGTTGAAAGTACTTCATTTCATCCACAGCCTCCCAGAGCCTATTCAATTCACAGACTTCTGGATGATCAGAAATAAGAGATTAAATGTGAATCCATAAAAGCCTGACAGTGTCTATGTCTGTGACTAGGATATAGGTAGGCAGAACTACTCAACAAGCCTCCTCTATACATCACATACAAAACCATCTTTAGTGCTGGTGTTATTCTGTAAATACTACAAGTCAAGATAACGATCTGTAAATTTGAGTACAATACTGCTGCAGTTTTTAGTTCAGGACACAGCTTGCTTCCTCACCAGCCTTTCTCCTTACCTTCTTGTGTTTGTAATAGTGTAGGTAGCCATTATGTTTCAGCACAAACCACCTCTTTCTCCAGCCCTTCAATATTGCCGACTGTGTTCTTTTGTGCAAATATCCTCGGCAGGTAGGTCTGGGGGTGTTAGGGTAACGGCTGATATCTGATCCCACCACCATAGTCAGGATATCAGGACCTAAAATATTACATGAAGAATGTGAAAACATAGGTCAAAACTATCATACAGTCTGTTGATATTTTTGAATACCCCTATAGGGTATGGAGCAGGAAGGTAGTATTCTATCCCATGCCCTTCTCCTCCCAATGTAGCTTCTAGAAGAAGCAAGGAGCGAAGCAGCCTAAGAAACAGTGAATTAAATCAAGCAATGTTTGGCCTTCTTTTAACAGAAGTTCAGGAATGAAACTAATTTTGTGTTGAGGAATAGTAATGGAGCTAGCTATCTGAAGAAACCTCTTAGAACAGTTTTTGTTCTAAGCAGCAGTTTAGGTGCTTGCATATTTTATCAGTTTAGAGAAGTGGTTGGATTTCACTGCCCAAATGGGTGTATATAAATTGGGGTTTATACAAAAATTGCTGAGAGCGCTCTTAGGGGCACTTTTAGTCTGTTATCTTATATATGCTCTTGAGAAATCTTTCTTTTCCATGTCTTGGAGTCTTCTAACATTTTCTGTTGTCTCACTGAGGGGGTTTGCTGTTGGAGACTAACCTGTGCTAAAGTGTCTACTTATTTGCAAAAAGTAAGTGCTCAAAGGAGATGTTAGGTTGGAAGATTGTGTGAAAAAGTGTTATTGTTATCAACAATTAGGTACAATTTCATAATACTTGCTGATATTATCAATATATATATGGCTTTCACACTAAAGGCCTGAAATTCTGTTTGTATTGGATACTACTTCAGCGCAGGTGGCAACACCTTAAAGAGGATTGAGAAATGTGACTATGACATATTTTCATTTGCAAAAGATTTGCTGGATTTCTCTTTTGGGGACATTTGACTTTGAGAATGCTGTCTGTGTGCCAAGATTTAGGCCAGGGGGTATTCTCTGAGGACTTAAAAATACCCAGTAATTAGAAATTTATCTACAAAAAGACTCGACATACTCTTAAATATAACAGTGCGAATGGCACCTCTATAATTAAAGAACTTGGTATGTGTCAAGTTAAATTTGTCACTGTCTTGTAAAAGCATTTTAATTTATTGAATTTCCCATGAGCCCTTGTCAAAATCATATCTGGGATAAATGAAAGAACTGCAGTAGATTAACTTTCAGCATGCAAACATGGGTATCTTTGGGTTTTAGCCATCACAATTCTAGGAAGAATATGCACCATTAATATGACTGACTCCTTGTTTCTGTGGTGCTGCAAAAGGATGCCTCATGAAATAACCTCTTTGCTATCCTGACTAGATTTCAGGCCTTGGTGACACAGAAATAACCACCAGGTGCACTGAACCAAGCTGTGAAGTCTCTCCCTGAGGCAGCATATCAAGTTAAAACCACAACAATGCCTTATGCTTCCTCAGGCAATAAGGTATTGGTGTCTCTACAGGTACTTTCAGGACTTTCTGAGTCACTTTCTTTAAGGCAGGAGAGACAAAAGCGTTACTGTCACATGTGGTCTTTGGGGAATACTTTGTACGTCCATTTTCTTCTGTGTTCCTAGCAAGGTCTAGATAAAAAAGTGACTTGGGCAATACCACTGTATTAAATACTAATAAATTAAACTGTTATTTAAGATTTCTGTTGCATCCATCATCCAACTTGTCTGGATGTATTTGGAGAATTGTAGAGCAATCCTGACCCATCTGTGTAATTTACTGTGATCTCAAACTTACCTTTCCTTGCCAGAGTGGCAGCTTCTGAATGTGGCATGTTGCTGACATCAGTTCCATTGACTGCTATCAGAATATCCCCAGCCTGAAGCCCTGCTTCTTCAGCTGCACTGTCTGGAATGAAAAAAACTATTTTATTTAGAGTTAGGATCATCAAGCATGTCTATGTGATGAAGCTTTTCTAGCAAAACAGATATCTGTATAACCAGTCAAGGATTATGCTTTGGGGCCTTCATGATGTCAACTTGGAGGTGGAGCAAGTTTTTCTGAGCAACCTGTTAGTCGTGTTCATGTAGATTACAGTAAAAGATTAAGAGATCCTTTGATAAACAATAGGCATAGCCATATAAAAAGTAAAGCAACCACTTCCAACATTTTCCCTTATTTCTGCTGAATATGTCTGTCTTTTGCCTGAGTTTCTCTTCTGGACTGAAGGCTTTATTTTTAGTATTTAATAAGTAGTACATTTGCTCCGAGGCAACAAGATAGAATGACGTTTAGAACTGAACAGCAGCATCATGCAAAAAGCATGACTGAGGTACAAATCTAAATATGTGCAGATCTTAAGGGGATGCATGGGTTTCTAATGCAAGTCTTAGAGTTGTAAAGTGTTAGTAAAGTGTTGACCTTTTCAGATATGTAATTTTTTCTCTGCATGTTGCTCCTTTGCTCAGATTTCTGTTTTTTCTGACCTTCTTTAGTGGAGTTTAATGATGACTTTATTTAGTAGCTCAGCAGGCAGTTTTTATAATGATGGGATCAGCTAATGGATTCATGGGCCTCTGAATTCACAGGCTGTCCCAGTGTTATCAGGAAGCTGGACAATATAATACATAAGGCTGGCAAAGTGACAGAGCTATTCTTAGATGCCTTGCTAGAGGGCACTCACTAGCATTCTTGGTCTAGGATGACATTTTTCATATCTACCTTTGGTAGTAAAAATCTGTCAGAGTGTCCTGTACCTTCTGCTCCTTCTCTAATTCTACTGTGTCCATCCTGAGAAGCAGAAAGAGTACAGCAACCAATACTTCAGGTTTGGGTGAAACAAGGTTTTAGGTAGCAGCAAAGTGACTCTGACTCCGTGTGTCTCATTCTCACTGCTGTTACTGATGGAGTAAGCCTTTAGCCAGATTTCTATGCTGCCATTGCACACAGAGCTGATGATTTTATAGAATCATAGAATCATAGAATGGTTTGGGTTGGAAGGGACCTTAAAGGTCATCTAGTTCCAACCCCCCAGCCATGGGCAGGGACACCTTCCAGTAGACCAGGTTGCTCAAAGCCCCATCCAACCTGGCCTTGAGCACTTCAAGGGAGGGGGCATCTGCAACTTCTCTGGGCAACCTGTTCCAGTGTCTCACCACACTCACAGGAAAGAATTGCTTCCTAATATCTAATCTAAATATACCCTCTTTCAGTTTAAAACCGTTACTCCTCGTCGTATCACTACATGCCCTTGTGAAAAGTCCCTCTCCAGCTTTCTTGTAGGCCCCCTTCAGGTACTGGAAGGCTACTATAAGTTCTCCCTGGAGCCTTCTCTTCTCCAGGATGAACAACCCCAACTCTCTCAGCCTCTCTTCAAAGGAGAGGTACTCCAGCCCTCTCATCATCTTCATGGCTCTCCTCTGGACCTCTTCCAACAACTTCATGTCCTTCTTATGTTGGGTGCCCCAGAGCTGGACACAATACTCCAGGCGGGGTCTCACAAGAGCAGAGCAGAGGGGGAGAATCACCTCCCTTGACCTATTGGTCACACTTCTTTTCATGCAGCCCAGGATCTGGTTGGCTTTCTGGACTGCAAGCGCACATTGCCGGCTCATGTTGAGCTTCTCATCAACCATCACCCCCAAGTTCTTCTCCTCAGAGCTGCTCTCAATCCATTCTTCACCCAGCTTGTATTTGTGCTTGGGATTGTCCCGACCCATGTGCAGGACCTTGCACTTGGTCTTCTTGAATTTAATGTGGTGTGCACAGGCCCAACACTCAAGACCATCAAGGTCCCTCTGGATGGCATCCCTTCTCTCCAGCATGTTGACCGCATCTCACAGCTTGGTGTTGTCAGCAAACTTGCTGAGGATGCACTCAATCCCACTGTCTATGTCACTGACAAAGACGTTAAACAGTGCCGGTCCCAATATTGACCCCTGAGGAACGCCACTCGTCACTGGTCTCCACTTGGACATCGAACAGTTGACCGTAATTCTTTGAGTGTGACCATCCAGCCAATTCCTTATCCAGCGGGTGGTCCATCCGTCAAGTCCATGACTCTCCAATTTAGAGACAAGGATGTCGTGCGGGACAGTGTCAAATGCTTTGTACAAGTCCAGGTAGATGACATCAGTAACTCTTCCCTTATCCATCAGCGCTGTAACCCTGTCGCAGAAGGCCACCAAATTTGTCAGGCACGATTTGACCCTAGTGAAGCCATGCTGGCTGTCACCAATCACCTCCTTGTTTTCCATGTGCCTTAGCATAGTTTCCAGGAGGATCTGCTCCATGATCTTGCTGGGCACAGAGGTGAGACTGACTGGTCTGTAGTTCCTCGGGTCTTCCTTTTTTTCCTTTTTGAAAATGAGGGTTATGTTTCCCCTTTTCCAGTCAGTTATAACTTCACCAGACTGGTTTCAGTATTGACTCCTGAGATATCATTCCTGAGTGTAACTGCCAATACCATGTTCTCCATCATGTGAGAATGGTATAGATCATTCCTCTCTAGAGCCGTTATCTTACACTTCATCTTTGTTAAAACTCATCTGCCACTTTCATGCTCACTCACTCAGTTTCTTCTGGAGTTCCTCACAATCATCGGTTAACAGCACACCTGTTTGTTAAGATTTATAGATGGCTCAATGGATCCAAGCAGAAGTGTCCTCACATAATAAGAATTTTGGAAATGTTGTTACGAGGATCATTGCATTCTCCATTTCATTCTTAAAGGCCGATTGTCATTAATGGATGTCAGTCCCCAAAAGTTCTAGACTGTACATTTAGAGAGAGGCTGGATGCAGACAATTGCATGCGGTATCAACCGGCATGGAAGGACACAGAACAGTGGAATCTGGTTTGCCTACCTTAGGGCCTACTGGGGCCCTAAGATAGTTTTTCATGACCAGTACAAGGACATGTTATTAAACACCTTACACCACTAATTATGGAAATGATTTATGTACATCTCTATTATATATTATAAAACAGATGTTATATATTATGTATATTATATTATAATCTAGTCTCATCTAGTCTAGTATATTACTAAATATTATACATTTATTTTCATAGGATAAGTTAACTAGTACAAACACAACTTACTTGTGTCAACTTCAGTCACAAGGATAGGCTTTGAGAACTGGATCCTGAAACCCCAAGGGTAATTGCCAGTTCCTTTAGCGATCTTCACCGTTCTTTCACGAACTGCAAAAGAGAAAAGAAGACATCCCTTTTTCTCTGTAAGTCAAGTTCAATCTAACAAGCAGCAGCCTGTTTTTAAAACTTTTTATCTATAGGCACTGACAGTTACTGATTCTGCAAATGGCTGGGACGCTTTCAGTGTCACTCCTAGCTGTTTGGTGTTGCTCCTCTGCCAGTGCGTACCCCCCTCACGCCATCACTGATCTAATGTCATTCATGTTAGGGCAAAGACACACAGCATCAATGAAATCTACTTTCATCAGAAGTTTAAGTTAAGTGCTTGGATGTTGTAATGAAGAGGTGGAGAAGCATTCAGATATTCCACTCTACTGACAGCGTTCTGGGAGAGAAAAGCGCTCCTGCTCTCTGTGTCAGACCTCTAAGCTGCAAATAAAAAATACATTCCAAATTCTCAAATAAGTTTAAATCTGTTTCTTGTAGTGTCATTCTTTTTATAATTTAGAAGGTCTCTATCTTTTAGATACCAATTGTTTCTTTTTCTTTTGTCTACTCTTTCCTGTCTACTCCATGCTCCCAGTACCTCCCAGTCCTCTGGTCTAGTCCTCTACCACACTGGCATCTCCTGCCACCAGTGGCTGTACCCATGTGAAATGTCTTTCGAGTCAGCAGAACTTAGCATTTAAAGGGATCACCCTCAGTAAAAAGGAAGATCAGCGTCTAATTGCCTACTTCCAACTTTTTGTCAGGGTCTACTATTATTATTTTGTCTCAAATGGTCTGGCTCATTAGTAAATCTTATGCTCACAAAGGACTTTAGTGTAAATTTGAATTCTCAGAGTGGCTGCTTTGGATCATTTGACTTTTATTGTGTTTGTTTAATGGTTTGTAACAGGTGTTTTGTCTTCAACTTGTGTACTATTTGGAAGATAAAAATTGCTTTAAAGGTTCCTTTAGCAACAGTCCAATTGACATTACCTGTCTAAAAGAGCATAGATATTTCAATACCTACTTTAACCATCTTGCTGAACTTCTGAGCTCTCACCTGGGAGAAGAGGCAATCAAAACGGCTCTCCAGAATATTCTCATATATTTTACGGGAGATTTTTCATATCTGGAGATTTATAGAGGACATTTGTTTTCTCTCATATTGTGAATGATTTATGAGCTCCAGCAAAGAACTCTCTCCTGGAAAGCTACAGGGGTCTTTCAGTTTGTTTTAGTTCTTTTATCTGTGTTACTTTTCAGTAATTTAACATTTGAAAAGTGAAGGAAAATCTCCCATCCCTCTGCAAAAGTTATTCAGTATATCTGTTTGCATGACAGGGTTTAAACTACAAATAGAACAACTCTTCTTACTCATAGGAAACTTGATTATTTTCTTTCTGGATCTACTATGTTTGAAAGAGAACAGATTTTATGACCATTATAATACTTTATGTCCACAAATAGATCTCTGTGATTTTGCTGTTCTTGAAGAAGCGACGAAATTACATCGCTTCTACCCTTATCATGCAGGAAGAGATGAAGTTTAATTATGACCTTTTATTAGTATCAATTTTGTCAAGTAATTATGATATTTTACAACACAGTAGCTAAATAGGAATTACTTATTTACATTTTTTTATAAACTTTTAGCTTCTTGGGTTGTTCTTTTTCCTGTCTTCAGCATAAGCATCCAGCATCTTCTCCAAAATGTTGATCCCTTGGAATCCTCAGAGTGCCCAAAATAAATACAGTTTTATGACATTTATTACCTGTTGCTTTAGCCAACTTACTTGCCACTGGTCTAGGCCTTTTGCTGAGACATCTAGGACTATTATCCGGAGAGACATCATCTCCTCTGAAAACCCAGGAAGCAGAATGAAAGTTTTCGGTATAAAAACCCCTGTCCTCATTTTCAGAATATAGTCCCAGATCTACTGACCGAGCATCTTCTGAATTTACTGTCATGAGGATAAAACAAGTAAAAGTAATGTCAGTAGGGAAAATGAATGAAGAATAACAGACCTAGCCAGTCAGCATGGAATAAGTGCCACAAGTTTATTAATGAACTACTTGTAATGTCTGTACTTAGTTTTTCAATTTTGCTGCTATTAAAGGGGCAGTCTGCAAAGATGTCCAAATACAAAATCACAATATTGGATACTATTGCATGTTGAACTTGAATGCCAAGTGAAGTCTTAATGCAAATGGTCAAAACAGGAGTTGCACCTCTTTAAGAGAAGTCTGGCTTTAGCCAATTTTTAAGCTTTCTGATGAGGCCCATTTGATAGGAAAGCAAATAAGTTTCCTAGAAATTTAGTATGAGTTCAGTGCATCTGGAAAGACAAATGAGAAGCTGAAAAGAAACTAGCATGACTCAGGTAATGATGACCATATTTGCTGTTTGCTTAATGTCAACTGTTACAGACGTGTATTTAGTTTTACTAAAAAGGAAAAAAAGGAGGTGAGGAAAGAATAGGTTTGTTTTTTTTTTTAATATAGAACTTCTGGCTTGTCCTAGGCTGTTGAATATTTGTATGATGCTACATGTGTTATCATGAGGATATTCAGATTCATATTTTATATTAATTTACACTCACAATGTCTTGCAATGAGTCCACTGAGTCAACCATCTCACTCAGATTAACATGGAGATGGAGGAGAGCTCTAATTCTCTGCTAAAGGAAAAAGCAGTAGTGTTCAGCCTCACAAGGAAATAGGGCAGCAGGCAGCTGGCTGTGTGACAGGCAGGCTATAAACAGCAGTTTGACTGTGCAGAAAAAGGCTGTGCAACAGTCTGACAACTTCCCAAGCAGATCGGGAGCTGGAACTTCAATGCTAAAACTGGATGGTGAAAGGTATGTAAAAGTATAAACCACCAGAGACTATGCTAACAGACAGACTGAAAAAATGCTTTAGTATAAATTGTCTGAGAGGAAAAAATCATGCTGCTTTCAATACAAAATGCCTGGTATAATGCAGCTAGAGAAAGGATCTGTGTGCTTTGTTTATCCTGTGTTTGAAGTGGAAATTATGCAGAATGATTTCCAGTTTCAAAATAGAAAAGATAGAAATTAACCTTTATTTAGTTGTGTTCAGCAAGTTACTTCCTGAATACACCTAGCTGGCAGTCTTTTTTCATTTTGACAGTTTGCTTAACTGTATCTAGTGACAAATACTTCACATCCACTGGCTTCTCCCTTATTATGCAGAAAGTATGAGATGGCATGATTAACTGTATAAAAAGCTACTAGTAAATTAACAAAGATAAACAAATAAATAAATACAACTAGGCTGATATGTTTAAAGCACATCTTAGCTTGCTACCATAAATTTATAAATTAGGAAAACCTAGACTAGCACCAAGCAATTCAGTTCAGCACAGTATTTTGCATTTAATACTGAATGTTATAATTGCAGTAGAGCAAATATGTGACAAATAGGCAAAACCACAGAAATAAATGCTGCCACACTGGCAGTATGGGGCTATGCCAAGGTATTTCTTGAATGTCTTTTCACCTCTGCCCTCCTTGATCTTTCAGCACAGATGTCAAACAGTACTTTATGAGCGTCAGGAACAAATTGCACTTAGGTCCTTCTCAGCTGCTGGAAGCAAGCATGTAAGGAGCTGCTGCTTCCAAATATCGATTAGAGTTCCTTCCAGTCTGCAAACACCAGGCAACAGCCCGGCTACCAAAGCAAAGGGACAGAAGTCTCAGGCCTGTAGCTTATTATCCAAAATGATTACATACTAGAATTTGTGACAGAATTGTCTATTCATTCACCAGTTCTGGAGGCCACTTCAGGTTCATGCCATGTGCTTCCAAAAGCTTTGTCTCAAGGAAAGCAATTCTAGTTCTTGCAACTTGGTCTTTTTGTTTGTTTGTTTGCTTTTTTGTTTTGTTTTTTTATATTTTCTCTATGAAACCAGCGTGTGCCTGATATAGTAAAATTTATGGTCCAGCTTTATATTCAAGAGACATTACTGTTGGAATTAATGAACAGTCTATCTTGATGTATGTATCTCCTGATAGGTTTTTTTGAACTCTGATGGTTTGACCTGGTAACTTTCTAATCTCCTTGCCATGGACTTGAATCTGTCTTAGGAGCAAAGAACGGAAACTGCTACCAATAAACAGTTTTTTCATTTCCACGTGAAATAAGTCACTTATCCCTGTTGCTTTGTTAACAGGCATTAAAAACTTAGGAATTGACTCAGTTATCTCAACATAGGTGGTGGGTATCTATCTCACTTGCCATCCAATTATTGCTTCAAAAAGGCATGTATCCCCTGTAGGTCACATATCTCAGAACCCTATTGGCATCCCAGCTGGCACCTGACACCTATGTTTAGTTAGTGAATTGAGGCCCTGCTGATGTACGACTTACTTCTTCAGTACAGATATAGAACATATTTACAGTTTATCTTGTATTGGACCTGCACTGAAGTCTTACAGCTGTCAGTCTTCTACAGTTTTGCATTTAATCTTGCTCAAAAAGGTTATACATCTACAAATAAAACTTCCCTCACCAAAAATAAACATATTTCCACATAGAAGTGCACATTTCTTCATCTGTACACAGTACTTCTCACATTACTAAAATAGCAAAAACAGGAGGCAAAGGCGGTGTGAAGTAAGAAGTACCACATATGTTCTCTCCTAGACTGTGCAATCCTTGCTTGGGGACTCCATCTGTGTGAAATGTAAATTCATTAAGCAGTTCATCTTTAAAATTCCTTCCCATGCAATTTAAGCTGATGAGTTTGGTACAGGCTCAAGCATATGGCAAGGTGACAGATTTCTTAATGAGACAGTTACGGGACTAACTGTTCAGTAACTGGAGGAACAGTGAAGGACAATCTGGGCAACCAGCCTGAAGATAAAAGGTGGAGCAGGTGGTTATCTTAGCAAGGAGAGAAGGACTCCCAGCTCACCATGGCTTTGACATAAGAAAAGCAGGCATCAGGATTATTATTTTTGTCACACTTTCAAAGCTGCTGCCGTGATTACCTGTTTGTCTACCTTGAGCTTGTCTTAACATTAACTGCATATGGACAAGGATGGTACAATCCACTTTTTTTCAGTCAGATTGTTTGCTTGATTATATGAAGGAGAGAGCTCCCATAGCAGGAATAGTTCAATTGAATAAAATATGCTTGCTCATGATTATGACTAAGACAGAGACTCAGGTTATGAACTGAAGATCAGTTTCCCTAGCTGAAAACCCTGTCAGAGTGTCAGTCACACAAAAGATAAAGAATACAATCGTAAGACTAATGTACTCACTTGATCCCTCGGTGATTGTGCTGTTTATGGAGCTTCCTCCAGTTGAACTACATTTTTTGCTGTCTTTGAACTGTTTCCGTCTCCTGGCCCACTGGTCTACTGCTTCCTCCTGGGAACTATCGCTCGCTCTGGCATCTTTCCTCAAAGGTAGCTTTCTGGTTTTATTCATTTCTGATTTCAAGTCTAAATTATAACCAGACATTGTTTGTGAGGAATGTGTAAGAAAACTAAAGCAATTATACTGTTTAAAATTTCCACATTCTAAATACAAGAATAACCTAACCAAACACAGAAATGAAAATACTAAATAATACTGAAAATATTCGTGAAGTATATTTTTTAGACTAATTGGGGTCTTTGTGCAGAGCAAAGTACATGTGAATAGCGTATGGTAGTTGGATCTGTATTTAAATACCTACATAGCCATGTGTATGGCACAATTTCTATGCACAAACATGTAAATTGCTCATGGATTTTATTTACAAGTCCTCATACATTTTTTAAGTGGTTTGTGTGTAGATATATAAAGTGCTATTTAAATATGAAAAATCTTGCAAGACACACATGTATATAAAAGGAGGATACAACTTTCTACTTTAGGTTTCTTTCTAGGTAGGGCAGTATAAGTTTATTTGTTCTACTACTATTATTTCAGCTAAAACAACAATTGGAAAACAGACGTTGTGTTAGATTCTGTTCTGAAAATGCAACTGTATCTACTGGCAAGCACAGATAGGGAGAAAGTGAGCCCTGCCCCAGGAGGGTCCCTAGGGGATTGTGTAAGTGCTCTCTTGGATCAATAGCCTCCTTCTGGCTTCAGTCAGATCTCCATCACAGACCTGTGTCACTGAGCCCCTTTTCCAGGGCAGCCGACTGTTGCTGAGTCGGGAACCCGATTTCTTGTACTGCCCTTGTAGTGCCCTTTGCATGAGTCCTTGCCCCTCTGATAATTATAATTAAGTTCCCACAACATCAGGTTGCCTGGACTCCTCTCCCACATCCTGTTTACAACATTTGCACCTGTTTTTCTCCTCTGTTCTAGATGCTTTCACTCTGTTGAAAAATGCCGTTTCCTTTCCAGTGTCACTGAATTGCCGAGGACATGAAGTCCCACATTGCCCCTTGCACCCAATGTCTTGACTAAGTAGGTTGATATTCCCACATTACAAGTAGACTTTGATTCATATGAATGATTTTTAAAACTTTAAATGCTTATACTTCTTTCTGGATGTACAAATTTACTCATTTAAGGTAGGACCTCCATAGCATTGCTAAGAATAACACAGATGTAAAATCAAAATACGACTATAGACCAAAAGAGGGCCAAAGTTACAGACCAGGTGAGGTGATAGGTAAGAGAAAGAACACACATAGATAATTATTAGCAAGGGGCAAAAGGGAAGAGGAGAGAATAAAATCAAAACGCAAGAAATAGCTACACCTCACTTCTGTGCAGTGTATTTAACCATTGAGGTCTAATGCATGAGAAGTGAAGGTTTTTGAGCATGCAGGCTTCCCTCAGTGTCTTCTTTCTATACCTTGCTCTAAAGAGATTTCTATTTAATTAATTATCTATTTATTTTAGTATTTTAGATATTGATCTATACAGCAATATCTACCTATATATTATATCTGTATAGTCTATATAGACTTCAGGTATTTTTTAAATTTCCTTTACCAGTGCCAAACAAGACAACCTTGCAGGACACAGAATAGACTATTATTTCAGTTGGAAGGGACCTACAACGATCATCTGGTCCAACTGCCTGACCACATCAGGGCCAAAAGTTAAAGCATATTATGAAGGGCATTGTCCAAATGCCTGCTAAACACTGACAGGCTTAGGGCATCGACCACCTCTCTAGGAAGCCTGTTCCAGTGTTTGACCACCCTCTCGGTAAAGAAATGCTTCCTAACATCCAGTCTAAACCTCCCCTGACACAGCTTTGAACCATTCCCAGGTGTTCTGTCATTGGATCCCAGGGAGAAGAGATTAGCACCTCCCTCTCCACTTCCCCTCCTCAGGAAGCTGCAGAGAGCAGTGAGGTTGCCCCTCAGCCTCCTACTCTCCAAACTAGACAAACCCAGAGTCCTCAGCTGCTCCTCACAGGACATTCCTTCCAGCCCTAAGACAGACATACCAGTATTTTCTGCAGATATGGTGGACTAGAAAGGTTTTTAAAAACTTTCTGATGCTTTTCACTAAGATTCTTGAAGGCATTTTCTAACGATAGGAAGTATGTATTTTTCAACAGTATAAAACTCCTAACGTCCAAACCTGCTGGAAATACTCTCTTCTAGAGAGGACAATCTGAGTTATATTTGCATATAACTTGATTAATATTAAAAAATTAAAATGAGAAGTAAAGGGTTTGGAGTGATATTTCAAAAACACACACATGTGTATGTACGTATTCACAATGTAAAAAGCTTATATTGTAGTGTGCAGTCTCACAGTATGACTTTACATTTCTATGATTCAAAACACTCCTTTTAAATGACCAGTTATGGATATGGGTAGATGGATTACAGAAGGGAAGACAAGAAAGTTTGTAAAAGATTAGTTATTAAAAAGAATTCTTTTTCATATGCAGTTTTCTTAACTACATAAAGGGAGGAGAAAAGAAGGTTAAGTGGTGCACTATGGTCATTCCACGACACATAAAGGTTCAGCCAGAATTAGGACTGAGATGTTCTTAGAATTCAGTATTTGCTTAGATCACATGGATTCCGTAAATAGATTTATGTGGTTTTGAACACTGACTAGAGCTCTGAGTTCATGCCACATGGCAACTGCAAAAAAACCCCTCTCTGTTTTGGTGTTTGATTCTCTCACTAGCTGTATAGGATGGGTTGGCTGTTTAATGTAGGAAACCCACTACTTGAGCAAAACTGCATTAAAATTTTCTTTATTTTTTTTAAATTTAAGTTACTTGGCTCTGCAAGATGGCTCCTAGGATCTTCAGCACAATAACTGCATATTGTAACTAAATGGGCAAGTATACCAATATAATCTCTTTGTACAGTTATAATATACTTTGATTTTCCCCAAAAAGATGGCACCAAAGCACTAAACCACCTATGCAAAAGGTGTGTAAGTGATATTAACTCCAAAAGTCTTATAACACCTACCTTTCTGACTAATCTGTTTTATTGATGATAGGGGGATATCTGCATTCTGATGAAAATCTTCTTCCATTTCAATCTTTTTCTCAACTTCATCAGGGTTGGATTTGGCTAACTGAGGCAGTTGATGTGCTCCAGGCTCTCTCCTTAAGCTATCATCACTTGACTCTTTACTGCAAAAGTTATCCGGTCTTTTCTTGACATTTGAATATTCTGTGAAATTATCTTTCTTTTCTGTATATGCTGAAGAGGTAGATAATATGGCAGCCTGTGCTGAATCACTATGGCAATCGGATTCAACAAGGGTATTCACAGATATGTCTTGTATCTCAGAAAAGCTTTCTGATTCATTATTTATGTCATGCTCCTCAGGATCTAATAGCAAAGGTGACAGCAAGGATTTTTCTTCCATACTACAGGGAAGTTTAGGCTCTTTTCTTACTGCAGAGCCTAAGGAATCAGGTATCAATTTAGTGTCACCTTGGATGAGTCTTCGTTCTAGTTCCCCAGTTATCACAGTCATTACTGACCCTCTCCTTTTCTTTGTTACCTCTGGCTCTTCAGGGGGTGGGTGAAAATTTTGCTGTAAAGCTGAAAGTTGGTTTGGGATACTTTCTGTAGATCCATAATTAGTACTTTCCTTGCCATTAATAAGTTCACCTGAAGAGCTTCTAGAATGTGGAGAGACCTGCACCAGCTGAGCTTTGTTCTGCAATTCATTGTGCTTTTCTAGACAGTTGTACTCTGGTGTCCCTTCATCTAAAGCATCTTCGGTAAACTCAGAATCTTCCTCCCATATGGCTAGGTTTCTCAGAGGCTCTGCATGCCCATTTTCTTTTTTATCATTTGTAGCATCACTGGAATGAAGACTCTCCATTAATGTTTCTTCTGTTTCTTCACCTTGTCCTACACAGTCTGCATAGTCATTCAGTAAACAAGTGCCATCTAGACTTTCTTCAGGCTCAGATGGATAAATGGTAATATTATGATCAAATGATGTGAAAGCATACTGATATGAAGACTTAAGACCTCTCAAACTTTTTAGTGAGGAGGTCAAGTCAGGACACTTACAAAGTTCTGTATAGCTGGTATGAACGTATGAGTTCCTGTTATAGACATTTCTTGCTTTGGTCTCCTTAAGCAAAACTTTTAAGGACGGCAATGAATAAAAGCCAGAATCCCTTCTAGGGTGAACTGGTGATGGTACATCAAAAGTAGTATCTGGGAAAGACTTTCTTCTTGCTGGTTTTTGCCCTGTGTTGCTGCATTTGTCACAATTATTTCTTTCTTGACCTAATACATTGTTCTTACTGATACGCTCCTCCCCAGCATTTGCATTATTCAAGGTATTACTAGCTACAAGACAATTTGTATTATTTATTTTTGAGAAAAGTATTTTATATTTTGAAAAATCTTCCTTTTCATGGATGTAGTCTTCATAGTCTTTTTTGTTATGTTTACAGAAATAATTTTCTTCCCTCCAAATTCTCAAGGCTGTAGAGAGGCTGTCAGTTTCCTTTCTATCATTAACAGGGTACAAAGACACCCCCTCTTCAATTGTATCCAAATGCATTTTGTCACAGTCAGCAAATTCTTTAGGTGGAGGGAGAAGTGTATATCCATCTGGGAATGTATAGTCTACTTTTTCATGAAAGCTAAAAGATGACTCACAATCTGTATTGCAAGGTGCCTCTGTTACAGAATAATCTGTTTCGCTCCAATATGTATCTTCGTGTTCCCTGTTGCAGGTTTTGCTCTTTGCCTGTTCATCAGGTTTGATATTAACCTTTAGATTTTTCTTTCTGCTAGTACATCCCACTTTAATTTCCTTTGCTTCAATGTTCATTTTCAGGGAGGCATTTTTGTTGATGGCAGTTTGAATTTTATGTTTAGAGGATCCCTTACATTTCCCGCTGTGTTCTGCTGAATGGTCAGTTGAAGGACACTGGTACTTTGAACATTTTGAACACTGTTTTTTCTGGTATTGTCTTTCATGACAACGTTTATTGTTCTTTGAACTTTTCCTTTTTCCTACTACAAGGTTTGTTCCAGAATCAAGCAAAGAAACATTCTTTATTTCTACTTTCACATTAAAGGAACTGTATTTTACTTCTGCAGTAATTTTTCCAGTAGCCAAGCTAACAGATTCTGCAGAGTCTGGCTTGCCCCACAGTGTAATTTTTCCTGTGGATGAGCCCTCTGATTCACCAAAAGTTACGGTAGCTAGGATTTCATCTTGCTGAGGAGAGAACATTTGAGAAGGGTAGTTCTTTTCCTTCTTTCCTTCTTTTTCGCTGTCTGATACGTTATCAAGGTCTCTATCTTCAGACGCATCTGAGCTACACTGATTCTTGTTTTCATGATCTTTTCCATTTTCTTCAGCACCCTTTACATCCAGTGGCTCAGTGAAGTGAGCCAGGGCCTCATCTGCTTTATTTTCAAGGCTTCCTACATTTTGCTGGCATTTACAAATGGGTGACAACTGTTCATCTAATTTAAGGTGAAAAAAAGAAAAAACATTTTTCCCATGATTTGGTAAGCAGTATCACAAATGTATGATCAACTTTGAGACACTTTTCATAGAAAATGCCTATTTTATCTTTAAAGTGTAGTGTACTTTCCACAATTTTTTTTTCATTTCAATATTAACTTCTTTTGTCTTAATTATCTGATAAGTAATGTGAAGTCAGATAAACTGGGTAGGCCATGTTAACTTACTCTGATTGGAGGAAATTAATATATTAACACTTTTTTTCTCTGCAAGTTTTACAGTTGTTAGCTGATAAGGTATTCTATTTGCATTTAGAAAGATCTACCCTTTTTACTTCCATTACTCCTCTCAGTATTTACTTCATTCCTGTGAACACACTGGGACAATCAATATCCCATTGCATGTTTGCACTTTGGGGTAAATTACATGGAACTTGACTTTTCTAATCCTTTTACAGATGAGCAAACAAAAGGATTAATGAATATTGTCACAATCACAGTGGATCAGCGGCACATTGCCAGGACATGTGAGCCACAGCTCTCTGATCGAAGCAGAAAAAAATACTGTTTCCTGGTGGGAGTTGTAGTAGGCAAGATTACATGGCATTCATACAATTACATAAAATTCTGCCTTGCTTGGGCTTTTTTTAGAATAAGTCATGTGCATTAGAGGATAACAGTTTACAGTGACATCTACCTAAGCAGGATTCGAATGAGCTGTTAAACTTGGACAACATTGAGAAATTTACAGCAAGAATGCTGAAAACTTGAGGCAATCAAACATCAGCATCTTTGGAAAGACTTTGCCAGAAATAAGTAGGATAGCAGCTCAACTAAAATAAAAGAACTAGCCTCATCAAGACATCACCTGTATGTACCCACACTTGAGTGTAAATATTTCCAATTTGACAAACAGTTTGGGGCACAAAGATGGATTTCTGTCTTGATGAGTAAATGGAGAATAACCACCTACGATTCTGGTGTTTTTACTTCAAATTAAACATTTCTGTAAACTTACATTCTCTGGAATCAGAGCTCTTTCTGCCCTTGCAGCTTTTTCTTCTTTTTCTACTCATTTCTAAGAACTGAGGGCATCTGGGTTCCACTCTTCTGTGTGGGAGGGAAAACATTGGATAATGAGAAAGTTTCTCTGGAATAATTTAGCTCTCTAACTCTCTCAGGCCCTCTTACTTTGTTTTTCTCCTGCATGAGAACGGACTGGTTATAATGAAAACTTTAAAAGTGCTAGAGCAGCTACTAATGCATCTATTTTCTTCTCTTGGTTATTTAGGGCCAAATTTTCAAAGGTTTCCACATAATAGCTTGAAATCAAGGTCTAATGATCTCAGCTATGGGGCCTGAACCAATAATCTTTGAAGTCTGTGGGAGATCTGGGCTGTGGCTGACCTTTTCCAGACTATGATTTTGTCTGATTCTGATTTCTAGAGAATAATATTTAGTTTTAAGCATTCATTTGAAAGTCAATCTTATTTATATACAGAATGAAATACTTAATAATAATTGTTTTTTTTTTCTTGAGAAAGATTCAGACTCAATATAAGAGAATAAAAGGCCTAAACTGGGACTAAATGCATAATGGAGCTGCATGCGGAGCAAACCAAGGCCAACTGATACTCACAGTTTGGGTTGTCCCTGGCATTTGTCTATTGTATTTTGAATGACCTTGGAATAGATAATTCACATTGTTTGAAATTAGAAGTATTTGAACTGCTAATACATCACTGGGATGGTCTTGAAAATTAGTAGAGTTATGTTGGGAAAAATCAACTGACTGCAAGTGTTATTAGCCATAATCATCTTTAGATGATCGTTCATCAATACACCAAACACATCATTGTGGAAAGAGCATGAGTAAATTTTTTAGGCTGCAAACTTACATGGTATACTGGGATGTATACTGGGATTTTGTTATAAAAATGAGGATTAGGATAAAGCTTTTTAAATAATTGCATTGACATTATAAGAATCATTTTACATGTCACTGTATGAAGTGATACATAGCTAGCCAAGCAACTGGGAAGAAATTCTTCTTTCAAGACAGTCATTGACTTCTGCTCCTGAAAACTTTTTAATTTTGTATGAAGCTAAATGACTGAATAGTGCACTAACACATCCTTTAGTTGGCTGCAAAATGCAGGCATTCTCCCCCGTCTTTTTGGAAGACACTTTAGGGAGACTGAGAAAGTTTTGATTTATTTCACAGTAGACACTTTGGAATGTTTACATTGTAAATTTTCAGGATGAAAATGTTTGCATTGTCAATTTTCAGGATGAAACTATACCTCTGTTTTTTTCCAGGTGTCTTCAGTTAAAGCTTGACAGACAGCCAAACCTGCTAGCTGAGCTCTGTTCTCAGTGGTGAGAATGATCTTAAAGCCAAATACAAGTCTTTAAAGGACACAGAAGCAAGAGCTGGGACTGATATTTATCTGTAGTTTTGGATATGAGGTAGTGCCTATCAGTTCCAGATAAAAAGATTTATTATTATTTATATGTTAAAGATTTATATATTCAAGTATGCTAACAGTATCAAACTCATATTTAGAGGTGTCTTACGTTATGCAAGATCTGCAAATTGGTGCATATATTTATGACAATGGGAACAACAGTTTAACAGAGCTCCATAATCTGATTGTGATAATTGATGTTTCAGTTATATTTCATTAAGTTGTAAATGAGAAAATATTTTTACTTCCAGGAATTCTCTCAATTCAAGCTAAGGATGATGCTACACACTCAGTTTCTTCCCCTTCCCTTTCCCTTTCCCCTTCTTGACCTTCATGGCTGTCTTTCCCAAATACTTTCCTTTGTTACACTATTTTTTGCCTTTCCCCAGGAATTTCACTTTCATGTTTTTTTCCCTATCCTATGGTCAGTAATGAAACGGTTAATCTCAATATAGGAAATGTGATTGCTAAGCTTCTTTGCTAAAATGCTGTTAAAAATTATTTGCAGATCAAGAACAGCTACCTGTTTTACTCTAGTTTCTCTTTTCATTTGACAGTTAATTGTACAGCTGTATGCACTACAGATTACTCCTCACTTTAAAGAAAATTTGAATTTTACAGAATGCTGAATGCACCTTACAGGCCAGTAGTATATTAAGTACATAAAGTGTTTAAGGCCCTTTTTTAGGGAAGAATAATAGATATGCCTGTAATCAGTTAGCAGTGGATTTGAATTATGGCTTTAGGGATAAGGTTAGCATGGTTCAAGATGGATGGAGTAGTAGAAAAGTGAAAAGAACATCAAACAATACCAAAAAGAAAAGAGGAAACACTTCAAGAAGGATGCTGGAATATTAAGGAGATAGAAAGTATTGTGGATCAATTCAAATGAAAATCATATTCATTTAAGTTTCTCCTCGTAGGTGTAGTATATGTTTTTGCCAGGCTTTGTCATGGCAAAACATCATACAACTTTGCAGAATAAATTCTAGGTCTGAGATGATCACTAGTTCTACTGCAATTCAAACAGCATGCAGTGGCATCGGACAATCTGAAAGTACTGAAGGTAGATAGTTCTCTGTGTGCCAGGATTGTGGGAAATGATCTAGTACCTTCTAAAATGTAGTAATCTGAGCATGCAGCAGTGAAATCATCAGTAGAGGTATAGCCATAGGCCAAAGTTGCTCATAGTGGTAGGATTAATGGATTTAACTATGTGGTCAAAGATGAGATGTAAGATCTAGGTGAACAGGATGATTAAGCTGTTTTGTTTTGGGCTTTTAGTTATTTCTGTAATTGGTAGTAAGTAGATAAAAATTATAACTTAGAATGATTGTTTGCACTGTTCATTTGTGATTAAGACTACTATCCTCAGATGTTAATTTTCATATTTATATGTTATTGATTTTATTCGTACATGCAGTGTGTTAAATGTTGATAATTTAGAGTAATTTGCAAGCAAACGCTGGAAAGAATCTTTATGATGCAAATAGTTTTGTTGTCTCTACTACATTTCTTTATGTTAATTTATGCTTTGTCCTATAAGGTTTACCACATCAGAAGAGGCATCAGTTCTTTGCTTTTCACTCATCTTTTCTGTACAGGTTTTCCTTGCATTGTCTTTGTCTGTTCTTGCTGAGATATGCTAACAGAATTAGGAATCTCATCACCTTCAATCCTAGTCACATGAGCAGACCCATTGACTTGAGTAAGGGTAAGTTGTATGCATCAGGACTGCAGGGTAAGACCCTGCATTAGGGACTGTTCTGTCCACTGCTGGACACCAGATGAACACTAGTCCAAGTAGCTTAGATGAGAACAGAGGCACTCAGCAGTTCACTGGATGGAAGCCAACATCCACTGACATAATCTCTACATGACAGGTTATTCTTACTACAAACGACAGTGCTTAGGTTAGTTCAGAATAATAATTTATTAATTTTGAGTGGCAGATCACTCTCCACTGTAACAATAGTTAAAGGTCTGCCTAGAATGTGTTCATTTTCACTGTGAATAACATCCATAATAGTATTTCTTTCAGGATAATGCAGATGATGACAAGCTTTGTGATAATAATGGCAACAAAATATTTTTCTAAGATATGGCTCTGAGATCATCTTGTTCGGCAGGAAAAGTTGCCTTAAAAATGGAAGTAAATTGAAGTAAAATTGAAAACACAGGAATTATTTAACTTTACTTTTATATATTTATATAATGGAGATTTTATGTGAAAACATGTGTGTTCTTTGGTTTTCTGAACAAGCATGTTCAGTGAACCCCCAGAGCAATGATGAGACAGTGGCAGAAAAGACAAACTAAAAAAAGGAAAATATGTAGAAAATATTAAATAATGTTGAATTGGAATGGCGTAGTGACGCAATACATTTGCAAAATACTTAATGTTCTTTCAGGATAATATTAATTGCCCTTTTAGATGGACAGTCTCTTTCTTATAATTTCAGTATCTTATGTTGTAGAAGGCATAGCTATAAATACACTCAGTGGCAGCTCACTGAATACTTACCCACCGAATCCTATACCATTCACAGACTGTAGAAGAATGATCACAGAATCAATCAGGTTGGAAGAGACCTCTGGGATCATCAAGTCCAACCATTGCCCTGACACCACTATGTCAACTAGACCATGGCACTAAGTGCCATGTCCAGTCTTTTCTTAAACACATCCAGAGATGGTGACTCCACCACCTCCCTCGGCAGCCCATTCCAATGTCTAATGACCCTTTCTAAGAAGAAATGCTTCCTAATGTCCAACCTGAACCTCCCCTGGCAAAGCTTGAGGCTGTGTCCTCTTGTCCTATCGCTAGTTGCCTGCGAGCAGAGGCCGACTCCCACTCCACTACAACCTCACTTCAGGTAGTTGTAGACTGCAATAAGGTCACCTCGGAGCCTCCTCTTCTCCAGGCTAAACAACCCCAGCTCCCTCAGGCGTTCCTCGTAGGTCAGACCCTCCAGACCCTTCACCAGCTTGGTCACCCTCCTCTGGACTCGCTCCATTACCTCAACATCTTTCTTGAAGTGCGGGGCCCAGAACTGAACACAGTACTCAAGGTGCGGCCTCACCAGTGCCGAGTACAGAGGGATGATCACTGCCCTAGACCGGCTGGCTACACTGTTCCTAATGGAGGCCAGGATGCCATTGGCCTTCTTGGCCACCTGGGCACACTGCTGGCTCATGTTTAGCCGGCTGTTGATCAGCACCCCCAGGTCTCTTTCCGCCGGGCCGCTTTCTAACCACTCTTCCCCCAGCCTGTAGACCTGCATGGAGTTGTTGTGGCCGAAGTGTAAGACCCGGCACTTGTTCTTGTTGAACCTCATGCCGTTGGTCTCAGCCCATCTATCTAACCTGTCCAGATCCCTCTGTAGGGCCTTCCTACCCTCCAGCAGATCGACACTCCCACCCAGCTTGGTGTCATCTGCAAATTTACTGAGGGTGCACTCAATCCCTGTGTCTAATCGTCTATAAAAATATTGAACAGCACCGGCCCCAGAACTGAGCCCTGGGGAACACCGCTAGTGACCGGTCGCCAGCTGGACTTTGCCCCATTCACCATCACTCTCTGGGCTCGGCCATCCACCCAGTTTTTAACCCATTGAAGAGTCCACCCATCCGAGCCCCGGGCAGCCAGTTTGTCTAGGAGGATGCTGTGGGAGACAGTGTCGAATGCCTTACTGAAGTCTAGATAGACTACATCCACAGCCCTGCCCTCATCTACTAAGCGGGTCACTTTGTCATAGGAGATCAGGTTGGTCAAGCAGGACCTGCCTTTCATGAATCCATGTTGGCTGGCCCCGATGCCCCACTTGTCCTGCATGTGCCATGCAATAGCACTCAGGATGATCTGTTCCACCTGTTCCAACACCCAAACAAGCCTTTCTGAAACAAGAACCTTATACTGCTCTTTCCTATGTATTTCAACCACATCAAATCCTTCTGATTAATTTCCTCCCTCTGGATACAGAATCCTACTTTTTGTCTCCATTGCCCTAGATAACCTTAACGACACTGAATTTTGTTCTCATTTACTTCCATTGTGTCTCTTGTATTTCTCAATATTCTTCTATTCCATACTAATCTTTGCTGGACTTTGCTCCTCAAGTTACCAAATATGTTTGGCCCAGTCTCTTACTGCGTAGTTCCTCTCCTCCTCTAAATTATTCTTTAAGCTTGATTTTTCCTTGTGAATTCTTTCTTTTATTCTCCTTACTGATTGCATTTTGTGGCATATTACCTGTGTTAGCTTTTATACATTGAGGCAGATGCCCCACAGATAATTTACTCTTTAGCAGAGACGACGTCATTAGAATGAGTCGTGTATGAGAGCCTAGTAGTTCCATACAGAGAGTAGGGAAAAAGGGCTCATCATTGATTTCCCTCTTATTTACCTCATTCAAGTATATCTTATTCAAGTACCTTCAATTTTTGCCTTTTTTTCTACAAAGACGCTTCAAATCTCTTTATCAAGCTCCTGCTATTACCTTATTTGAGTAATTTCTGAACACCCATTCCTGGAGTACTGTTGCCAAAGAATGTATTTTATGCCAAACACATGCAAGAAAAGCAATGTGTTATCAAAAATGCTTGTCTTAGTAGTGTTTCTTAATCTCTGCCTCAGCTGGTATGTATCTTTTTATTTGTTTATAGTTTTGTCTATATATTTTCCAGAAAAGACTGGTCTTTAAAAATGTCTTTGCAAAATGTCTAGAACAAAGGAAGCAGGCAGCCATTTACAGGAGCTGTAACAGGTCCCTAAAGCATTTTATAAAATCAGTTAAAATGTGAATTATATGGCTGCAAAGAATCAGCTTCCATTCAAATGTAACTCAGTAATTATCTGGTGGTATTGAATTAGCTATGACAATAGCGCATCCAAATGAAACACTTAGAAAAGCACGGGTAAATGAAATTAATCTGCAACAAGTATTGTAGTAGGACATCGTGATCAACCATTTTATTTCATGAAAAGTGCTGTGGGACTTTTAATGTGCACACCATATCAGGATCTTGCTTTTTCAGATCACGAAAAGATAGCAAACACCAGTCAATATTTCTGCACTGCTGATTCTCAAGGAAGGTTACTGTCCAAGCAACTAAGAGCATCACTTATGCCATAAATGAGCATATTCAGGAAATTGAAGCCCCATGAAGTTAGATTTTACATTATTTTGGACTCTTTTTATAAGCAACAAGTGACACCAAAGTGTTAAATAGATTTTGATCAACATCTTTTCTAAAGGAATAGTGGGTATACTATTCTGGCCATTATGTTAAAGATGGCTCCCTGCAGGCAGGGTGCTCTTCACTTTAGTTTTGAAAAAGGCTAATAAAGTAGCAGTCAGTCAAATGTTTTCAAGATTATTTTAACTGAGAACTGAGAATGCAAGTGCCAGCAAATTCATAGTAAAAAATAGTTCAGCTGTTGTGGTCTGCATAGGCACAAGCATTTCTGCCTTTTTAGGGAGAAGACAAGTCATAAATCTAGCTTTCAGATCTTAAATTCTGCAAAACCATATATAAAATTCACTTTCTTACAAAGCTTCTGTCTACTTACTAAGCTAATCTTGCTTTCTGTTTATTTTGAGCTTTTGCCACAAGAAGAAATAACGTATTAATAGGGATAAGCATTTATTTGTTGTTTTGGAGATGTTTCATTTCTGCGTCAACACTGTTCATTTCTACCCTCACGTAAAGATATGCGCTGTTTTCCACTGCAACAAAATGGAGAAGGTAGCCTCGGTGCTGTAAATGGTCCATACAGAGATCCCATGATGATTTTAACACAAGTACTATATAATGAATATTTCAAGTTACTGATCAGATTTTTCCAGTGGTATCAGTTTAATACAATGGATATTCATGTATTTATTATCATGCATCTAAAAACATTTTTTTTAAAAACTGGCATACAGAACGTACGTTGTTGTGCATTACACCTCTGTTATACTGGATAAAATAATTTTGTCTTCAGTAAACGTTCTGAAAATACATTAAAAAAATCCCATGAATTGCCATTTCTGTTTCCATTGTTGGACCTCTGCTATTTCTGTTTTAGAGACCAAAGGAAAAACCTGTAATTTGAACGTTAGCTGGATTAGCCCTTTTCTTGTCAGTGAGTTTGTCCTCCTGGTATTAGATGTGTTATCTTGCATTTTAGTCACTTTTGTTTCTCTTTTGGCATGTAATTCATGCTTTGTTAGCATCAAACATGACAGCAGGTAAGTGAAATACCCTTCAGATGTGATGTGGCAATTGGTCATGAAATTAGTAGAAATCTCACTATAACACATGACTATTTCCACTAATGAAAAATAATTTCTATAGTCAAAGATGTTACAGTCAATGAAGTACTACAATTCTTTGTCAAGCCAAATTATTCAACTTTTTTGCGCTTCAGAATTGTTCATCCATCATAACAGAAATAATGTAAATCCAAAATCTTTGATCACACTTGAAATTTAGCTCACCACAAGAAACCTGCACAATAGTTGTACACTATAACAACTTTCTTTGGAGTAGCTTTTTTATTTTGAGAATGTCTGTTACTACAAAACATAAATTACAATTAAGTGAGAAAAATCTTTCAGTTCTCATAGAATGCAATAAGGGAAAAAAACCCAGCTTAGTTTCTAGGATTTGGTTTCCAGTATCTAAAATGGGGAAACTTAGATACCATATTTTCTGACTCTGCAGTTTTCAGCGTCACTTTCTCCAGGAGCAATTCATACTGCATAAATTAGGAGTAATTTCAGTTTAGAATGACAAAAAAGGGATGTTTAATACTTCAAAGGCTTTTTTTTAGTTTTAGCAGGTGTATTGAGAAACTGTCTACATTTCTTTTTTGCGCTGGAAGAGCTCCAGTGTTAGAATGTTTCTCTCCTTAAAGAGAAATAAAAAAGTACTTTACCAAAGGTAGTTTAGTATGCAGAATGATTAAATGGCAGGAGAAAAAAACTACTATCCAGACTTCTTTAAGTGCTGCAAGTTGAGTTTGTAAGCTTCTCTATTCAACAGTATGTAATATTCCTTCTTGATTAATAATCCTGTAGTCTTATCATAGCATTCTTCATATTCCACATCTGAAATATTAGTTGCAGGAAGACAATAAAAATAACAAACTGAAGTTTACGCCGGTAGGCTTTCACTTCTAAAATGACATACTACTACACTTTAAGTCCCTATATGCTAAAATAAGATGACAGATACAGTCTTAGGAATCAAAAAATCCATCTTAGAAATCCCTATCATTTAGGAAAACATTCTTATTTACTCACAATCAAAAATCCATCTGAAAAATCCCTTCTGTTTAGGAAACTATCATTCTTATTTATTCAGTAAACTAAACTGTATACTGAACCATATTTGAAATTCTTTAAACTGTATCTACTGCATAAAAAACCTGCAGAAATCCTGTATTTTATAAAATCTATGATGAGTTAGAACAATTAGTATCTACAGAATACTTTCTGACAAAGTGTCATTTCAAAAAAAAAAAGACGCTTATACTTACTATTACTATAAGCCAATATTCATTTTCCTCAGATAGTTGCTTGTTATTACGGACTCTCTGTGAATAGTTTGCTTTTCTAAGCTCACGAAGGATGGGCTGGCTGTCTTGCTACAGCTTAACAGGATAATAAGTTCAAATTTTTTTTTTCCTTTGGACTTATCCACTTCTGTACTGTCAACCCCAGTCAGCAATGATATGCTGTATACACATAGCCTTCCAATCACTGAAGCAATAAAAGACTACTAGTTATTTAACTCTAAACAGCTACAGCAGGTAAGAAATATAACAACTGAACTTACCAGGGCTTTACGAAATGTCAGATGTGTCTGAAAAATCTTAATCAATCAGATTACCTAATTAAAATTAAAGATAAAAGAGGGAGCAACGTTGTTCACAGTCTTGCTCCACTTCTTTTTCTATTTCTGTCTCTTAAGCTCAGAATCTGATTAGTACATTTAATTCCATGAAGCATCATGACTGGTCTACCTTTAATCAGCCTGTTGACATCCACCCCTTTTTCCTTCACATGTTGTAGAATTCAAGATAATCACTTACCAACTCGTCAATATTCCTACACAAAACACAAAATATAATGTTCATGCTACAGTATCAACACTGGAATGATTTTATTTTTCACATGTTTCCATAAATCCAATAAGAAAAATGAGACAAAAGAAGTATGCTTATAGGGACCAATGCAAAGTCTGTAAAAACCTCACAATCAGCACTGTACTCACATGAGCTTACATAAGATGTCATTACATCACATGAGTTTACAGCTTGGTTAGTAGTATCAGTTTTGTTTTGTGTTTAAACACCTAATCTGTTTTTTTTTCCACTTTACTAAATTATTATTTCTAATATTTGTAAATTATTATAAATTAAAAACAGAGAAAATACGGAATATTTACAAATTATATACTGAATAGAAGTTAATTCTCATTAAGGTATCTCCAGAATTTTCTGCCTTGTACATCTACATGTTATGAGTACTCTTTTTGTGCCGGTACTATTATAGAAGCAAGGGAGAAGAGAGTGACAGATCATTATTACAGAGCATGAACAAAACCCTTCTATTTTTTGTTGTTTAAGGAATACCATTTTCTTAATGTGCCGTATTAACTTACTGGCAAGAAACAGCCTGCTTGAAAAGCTGCAGTCTTTTGGATAAGGGATACAACTCAAATCTTATGGAAATGTTGCCCTGACCATATTCCAGTCAGAATCACTACGCTGTTTAATTGTTGCTAGATTTAATTTGGCACTTTTCTAAATTGCTCTAGTTCCTAAATAACTACAGCATTTAGCTCTTCGATTAGATATTTCATATGTAATCTGCAAACAGTAACTATCCTTCAGAAAATTTCTATGCATAGGTATTTTCAAATTAAAACTCAATCCTACAACCTACAAACAGGCCAAATTAAGCCACAAAAAGCCAGGAAAAGTTTCATTTTAAATAAGAGACTGAAATATCAAATTAGTTTTCTTAAACAAGGGGTGTTTGTCATCTTCTCTGTGAATGGTTAATCTATCAGGGAGGGAAAAAAGAAAAGAAAGCTTAAAAAGGACTGTTGGTTTAGCTTTTGAAAATGTATATATACATAAAATTGTTGCAACACCAGAAGTTATTAGAAATGGAAGATTATTAAAATATTTCACTCAAACTCAGAGATCAGTGGTTTTTTTTTTCAAACCATCCTTTTTCTGCTTTTTTCATGCAGTAAAATGATTTTTTTCAAATTATTTATCAGCAGATATATATTGTTCATATAGATTTTCAATTTAAAAAATAGTCTGATGCTTAGTATCAGTATTGGCTATGGATACTTTCTTCTGAGTTTCACGGTTACAAACCCATCTCTATAGCAACCCAACATAATTTCCTACATGAAAAACTAATATTAGGATGGGTCTTACACATGTAATTTTAGTTACCTCAATGTGATAAATTATTTATCCTTACCTATATTTGCTCTTTATCCTCTCTCCTCCATCTGCTCCTCATTCCTTCCTTGTTCATCTTTCTTAATGTGTAATCATCGTACAACTAGTTAAAAATTCCTGCCGTTGCTTAGCTTCCACCACTGTTCACATACCATCCCATGTTCTCCTTTACTTGCCTGAACAACCTGCAACTAGGCTTCCTTCTGTCCCACAATTTTTTAAAAAGATTAATTCCACTGACAACATGCTGTCCTGCTGGTAGCTATAGTCCATGACAGCTTCTCATACTTCCCCTTCTCTGCAAAAGCAATTTTTAAGGGAAGCAGTGTATTGCTTCCTTCTCATTTCCAGATGGCTCAAAAGATAACTTGATTTTCTTCATTTGTAGGTATAGCCGAAACAAGGGAGAGAATGAAGCAACATAATGATTTGTCAACTGTTCCAAGACTGTCAGAACTGCTTCTTGCTTTAAAGTTTGATATGCACTGCCTTAAAAAAAAAAAAAGGCTGCTGAGCATAGTATGACACTGGATGGAAAAAAAAGAACTATTAGGATTTGTAAAACATTTTTACTGATTCCAGTTTGCAGAGAATTTTGAAACAAATCTGACATCATTCATTGATTTAAAAAATATTCAAATTACTCTGAATAAACAAATCATCATATGACAGTAAGTTAATATTTATGACTACTGTTGTATTTCCTTCTGGTCATTTGCATTTCTTTTTATATCACTGCAATGACTGCATAATCACAGACTACTGAACCATTACATAGTGGTATGGTTAATAAAAACAGTATACTTTTACAACCTTCCATTTTGAAAAAATATTAACATTCTTTTCAATAACAATAAATTAAGGCACAAATCTGAACTGTAGTATTAAATATACATAAGTAAATATTTTAATTCATATGTTGCTTTCCCAGTCTTACAGTTGGGGTTAATATATTTCTTTCAAGTGTAAAATTCTTAACAGCAGTACCAATCTTAGTGTCTCCATTTTCATAAAAGAACTTTGTACGTATTTTGAGATATTATGTTTTGGTTAATTAATCTACCTTTCTCCTCCATTACTCTAGAGTTCCATTTCTAATTATCAGAGAATGAAATAACTCACTGCCTAAGGTAAATAATTACATTATTATCTTATTAAAATATTTAATATTTAGGCTTTTTGGGATGGTTCTCCAATACCTTTTTCATAGTATTGTGTTATACCTTTAAATTCAGGCTGATGTATAATTGGCTAAGTGCAGGACAAATCAGACTGGTGGAGTAAATACTCTGCTTAGAGGGCTATTAATGTAAAAGATACAAAGTACTACATATTCACAATTCAAGTGTGCTATTAGCTTAAAAATAAACATTGTTAAGACTTTCAGCACCCCATGTTGACTTCTGTGCCATGCAGCATTTAAAGAATGAAGAGAGGAAAAAATGAGAAAGAAACAATAAAGACAAAATAGGAGGATGTAAATACAGAGTTCAAACAGAAGGCAAGGTCAGGACTCTTTGTAATGCCGTGACTCCTTCCAGTGAGGGACAGGAAAAAACAAATCAAACATTAAGAGTGTAACAGCAAAAGGTACAATAATTCAGTTCTAAAATGAAAAAGTAGCCTGTGCACAACATGGTACCAATTTTACCTATTTGTGGCTTGCTTGCTTGGGATAATCACTGGGTTGTTGTTCAGTTGCTCAGATCTGAAAAAACCTCCAGAGGTTTGCACACTTTAGCTCAGGAATCAAAGGAAAGGCTCAAAAATTCTTGTGGTTGCGCGTTGACTAGATAAACAATTCTTTCTAATTTATTCCTAATTTAGCATTCACTAGAAGAAGTAATTTAACTTAAAGAAATCACTTAAGGATTAGAATTAAAGAAAGAATTAAAGATTAGAATTCACTCCAATCCAATGTTTTATCAACTGGTGCGCAATAGCTTGACTTGGTGGTACAAAGAAAGAACGCTGATTTCCTTTAATAAGAACTTCCACGACCTGCAATAGAGACAGATTTTTTTTCTTTAGAAGATAATATTACAAACTATATGGAGCCTAATATTGTATTAATGCAGGAATCACAGAATCACAGAATCAACCGGGTTGGAAGAGACCTCAGGGATCATCAAGTCCAACCGTTGCCCTGACACCACCATGGCAACTAGACCATGGCACTAAGTGCCATGTCCAGTCTTTTCTTAAACACATCCAGAGATGGTGACTCCACCACCTCCCTCGGCAGCCCATTCCAATGTCTAATAACCCTTTCTGTAAAGAAATTCTTCCTGATGTCCAACCTGAACCTCCCCTGGCGAAGCTTGAGGCTGTGCCCTCTTGTCCTATCGCTAGTTGCCTGGGAGAAGAGGCCAACTCCCACTTCACTACAACCTCCCTTCAGGTAGTTGTAGACTGCAATAAGGTCACCTCGGAGCCTCCTCTTCTCCAGGCTAAACAACCCCAGCTCCCTCAGCCATTCCTCGTAGGTCAGACCCTCCAGACCCTTCACCAGCTTGGTCGCCCTCCTCTGGACTCGCTCCATCACCTCAACATCTTTCTTGAAGTGCGGGGCCCAGAACTGGACACAGTACTCAAGATGCGGCCTCACCAGTGCCGAGTACAGAGGGACGATCACTTCCCTAGACCGGCTGGCTACACTATTCCTAAGAGAGGCCAGGATGCCATTGGCCTTCTTGGCCACCTGGGCACACTGCTGGCTCATGTTTAGCCGGCTGTCGATCAGCACCCCCAGGTCTCTTTCCGCCGGGCCGCTTTCTAACCACTCTTCCCCCAGCCTGTAGACCTGCATGGGGTTGTTGTGGCCGAAGTGTAAGACCTGGCACTTGTTCTTGTTGAACCTCATGCCGTTGGTCTCAGCCCATCTATCTAACCTGTCCAGATCCCTCTGTAGGGCCTTCCTACCCTCCAGCAGATCGACACTCCCACCCAGCTTGGTGTCATCTGCAAATTTACTGAGGGTGCACTCAATCCCTACGTCTAGATCATCTATAAAGATATTGAACAGCACCGGCCCCAGAACTGAGCCCTGGGGAACACCGCTAGTGACCGGCCGCCAGCTGGACTTTGCCCCATTCACCACCACTCTCTGGGCTCGGCCATCCAGCCAGTTTTTAACCCATTGAAGAGTCCACCCATCCAAGCCCCAGGCAGCCAGTTTGTCTAGGAGGATGCTGTGGGAGACAGTGTCGAATGCCTTACTGAAGTCTAGATAGACTACATCCACAGCCCTGCCCTCATCTACTAAGCGGGTCACTTGGTCATAGAAGGAGACCAGGTTGGTCAAGCAGGACCTGCCTTTCATGAATCCATGTTGTCTGGCCCCGATGCCCCAATTGTCCTGCATGTGCCGTGTAATGGCACTCAGGATGATCTGTTCCATCACCTTGCCTGGCACTGAGGTCAGGCTGACAGGCCTATAGTTCCCTGGATCGTCCTTCCGACCCTTCTTGTAGATGGGTGTTATGTTTGCTAATTTCCAGTCAGCTGGAACTTCTCCAGTTAACCAGGACTGCCAGTAGATAATCGAGAGTGGTTTGGCAAGTTCATTTGCCAGTTCCTTCATTACTCTGGGGTGATCCCATCTGGGCCCACAGCCTTGTGGGTGTCCAGCTGGCACAGCAGGTCACTAACCGTCTCCTCCTGGATTACGGGAGGTTCACACAGCCCCCCGTCCCTAACTTCAGGCTCTGGGGGCCGAGTCTCCTGAGGACAACCGGTCTTGACATTAAAGACCGAGGCAAAGAAGGCATTGAGCACCTCTGCCTTTTCCTCATCCCCTGACACTACACTACCCTCCTCATTCAGCAAGTGGTGGAGGCTCTCCTTGACCCTCCTTTTGCTGTTGATGTATTTGTACTTACTATTTGTATTTACCTTACTATGATGATCTATCAGTCTATTATTACTATAGCTATTAAAAAGCCACTACCAGATTCTCCAAGACAGATGCAGAGAAAAAATCACACAGGATTCTGTGTGAATTCTGACATTTTTGAACTTATATATGCCCCAAAGGATACTTTCTTTCTAATACAACTGTGCAGATTGACTGTTAATGTAATATTTAAGGGTTTTGTGAAGCCTCTTTATGGTAAGGACCACCAGATGGTGCTCTACACTGTTCCAGAAATTCTTTTTTTTCCCCCCACAGGTAGTGCAGAAGGAAATGTTATTTTTGTTGTTTTTCTGAAGCAGTTCCAAGCAACATGGGAGTAGGCTTTTAGTTTAGTACATTTCCGAAGTACATTTATTACCAACTCTAGACCAATCTGCATGTGACTAGCTGTATTTAGAACTGATATTCATTTAAAATAATGCTCTCAGTGTTGTCAGAAATACACTGACACTGTAGGTGACTTTGCCTTCAAATTTACTCACAGAGTTGACTTGCAAGTGCTAGGCAGAAGTACAATGTTATTAAAAGTTTAGTTCATAAGTAGCCTATGGAAAAACCTGTGAAGACTATGTTGTGTAAGCAATCTTGCCTTTTTCCGCTCATGAACTTAAATCTCTCTTTACGTAAAAGTCTTTTTTTCCTCTCTTTTATTTGACTATATTGTAAATACTCACGAAAGCTAAGTGTAGAATTTCCTATCAATGCATAATAAACTGTATTCAATACCAGAGTATTAAAATAGTACTGCATGGAAAAAGATGTTCGAACGAATGAATTCCCAGAGTTTTTACCTAAAACCCCCTCCCCCAGCAAATCTGGCAGCATGCTTGTTTGGAGAAACTCAGATGATGAATGCTATTAAATACTACTTGTGCCAAAATGAAAAGCATAGGCTTGCTAAGAAAGTGAGTTAAAATAAGAATAACTTTGATATCTCCCAAAAGGAAAAGGCGAAGAGCTAACTGGCAAAATGTCATAAAATGGGCTTGTAAGTGCCTCAGAAATTACAGTGCCTGTCTCTGGTTGCGTGTAATCTACAATTACAATATAATGCAACTGTAGTGTGATAAAATGGAGAGTATACATGCTCATTCAACTTGCTGAAAAAAGCAAGTATCTACTGTATGCCAGAACCAATACAGTCACAGACTAATCAATACAAGAAAGAAATGAAATTGAACTTCACCTGTTCTCTGGTGAACCAGCGGGCATCCTCTATCTCATTCTTGTCAACTTTAATTTCTGTAGACACTGCAACAGCTAAGCAGCCAATCATCAGGGAGGAGGGCATTGGCCATGGCTGACAAGAGACATACTGAACATGGCCAACTTTGACTCCAGTCTCCTCTTCTACTTCTCTTCGAACAGCATCTTCTATTGTTTCACCTAATCAAAAAGGGCAAAGTACAAGCAGCTGATGAAAATACTCAAGCAACGATTACATCCTGTGCTTTGAACCAATGCAAAAGATTTGAAACTGACCCAGACAACTATCTATAGAGATCTAGTTCACAGATCAGGGCACAGACCTTAAGCACAAGATACAGAAGTCTAATAAGGTAAAACCAGCCATCAAAGCAAAATGGAACTTTGAAAATAAAGTATGATAATCTCTCCATCATAATGTTTAATTCCTGAATTGATAATTTATCATACATGTAAACTATTATTACCACCCCTAAAACGTCAAAAATTGGGTAGCAAATACATAGTACTTTTAATTACTTTTGAAATGACAATCTGTTCATTTATAAATAGCATTATGTTAATTTTTAGATTTTCAGTATGATTGTAACAGCATGTAATACAATTTGAAAATCAATATTTAAAAACTCTCTATTTTCTTACTATTGTCATAAGAAGACTTGCACACATTTCTGCATTGTATTATTCACTTTGCTTGACTCATTCTTCATTGTCTTAACACATACAGACAATTCTCCAAACTGAAACTGCAATGGAAAGCTTTACTTCCATATTCATAGAAAACTGTTAGATATATGTGTTGATGGTCATAGGCTTACGTATGCCTACAGGTACTATGTTAAAACCACTGATTACAGGTTAATTAAAGCAGACAGTCCGTGCATCAGAAATAGAAGTTTCAGTACAGCTACGTTCAGCTGACAATAAGCTGATGATAAGATCAGCTACTCTTAAATTTCAGTTTATATACTTGAATTCAGTATCAGAAAGTAATAATGCTGGCAGAAGAAAGAAAGGAGTGAAGAAATGAACATTTTGACTTTTTTCAAATTATAGCTGAATAAACTTATTCATGCTGTCACTGTATTTCACCTGCACACAGTTACTGAATATAGTTATACACTATAATTTCACTGGTGATTAAGATGTATTCCCAATATAAGAATGTTTTACAAAGTGTTCTGCAGCTACTAATAACTGTAACTAATTCCAAATATTATTGCTGAACACAGATAGCAAAATATCTCTTTTCTTTCAAAATTATATAATTTCTGCTTGTCTTCCATATAATCAATCAGGCACTAAACGTGTAAGCATATGCTTACCTTTATGTTAACTTTAAGTTATGCTGTAACTCTTATTTTTCCTATGCTAAAATCCCTTGCTAAGTACCACCAGAGAAAGGACCTTATATGTGTTTTAAAACGTTTTTTTTCTTAAATACATGATTTAAGAGCATATGATGAGAAAACTATTTTTAAATTACATTTACTCAAGTTACTTTTTGCTTTTTTTATAAATCAGCTGCTGGAAAGTACAGAACAGGCGTACTTATTACAATAACTTATCTAACAGGAAGCAAAAACATTTATTTGACACAACACTGAACATTTTTCTATACTATTTTCAATGTACAGTACTGATATGTGAGAAAAAACATTTGATAAGGGAAAATGAAATTACTCACCAGGTTCTACAAATCCAGCAAGACAGGTAAACATTCCTGGGGGAGACCTCGTTTGCCTACCTAAAAGGCAGAGGTTCCCATCTGGATGGATGACTTGCATTATCACAACAGGATCTGTAAGGGACATGAAAGAAATGTATTTCAACATTTGAGGGACTTAAATGCAGTAATAAATTTCAGCCTGTTTGATACCAATGCATGTAAATACAAATAAGATACCTTTAAGTGATTGAAATCAGAATTCTGTAGATGCCCAGAGCAAGCTGTTATTTTATTTCGCTTTTTCCCTGCAAGATATCTGTTTATTTTGTTTTGCAACATACATGCTTAGCAGAAGCAGCTCACTAGCCAAGGCTTGAAATGCAGGACATAAATCACCTGCAACCAAAGCACACAATCTGTTAAGAGTATCAGCAATACTAACCTAGCTATGCATCCAGCATATAGGAATAATTTCTGCAGCAAAACCAATTTACTATCACCTCCTCTACACGCACAGGTCTGAAGAATGTACCTTTGACTGAAATACTAAAGAAGAGCCAGAAACTCTAGTTACAATGTAAATCTGGCTGAACTTTCCACTTTTGACTTCGTTGACTGTCTGCTATCAGTCTCTCATCTGATGTTGCACTTTTATCGACTTTCTCACTTCTGGTCATTTTATATATCTTTTTCTTTCTTGCTTAATATATTCTCCTATTGGTATCATTCTTTCTGTCATGCCTTTCTGCACACTATTCACCTATGATCTTTTTCCCTTTTTTATTGTTACCTAGCTTTTAAGTATCTCAATGTTTTGTGTTTAATTTTTTCTATCTACCTCTGCATTTATATATTTTTTCTCTTGCTATTGTTTTTCATGGGTTTTTTTTGTCCAAAACACCAGTATTTTCTCTGTATGAAAAGGCTTGATTCAGCAACCACTACAAACAATAATTTCAAAGATTGTTGTCCTGCTCAATTATATCTACCACATGGCACAGTGTAGAACATGCAGTGTTGCTGTCCGTAAACTCTCTTCAGAGAACGGCATCAGTAGAAACTGTTGGTTCATCAGTCTTTCTTATGTAATCCCATTCCTTCTCTAAGTTTGTTGTGCTAGAGACTGTAAAAGAACAGCCACTAGTATTTTAGCAAGCTTCACTATAGTCCATAAGACAGAAGAATATGGCAGAATTGCTTTGATTACTACAAGAATATATCTAGAGCATGTAACAGAACATGAAATTCAGAAATACAACACACATACAACATCCAGAACTACAACTGCAGAAGAGAGGACAGGGTGGGAGAAGGAAAGGTGATCAAAGAATCACCAAATGGTCCAAGAAAAAAAAAGGATTAAGTTTTTTTTTTCCTTCCTCGTTTGCCCATCAATAACACAGTACACTTCCTTTGAAACACATGACCAAAAGGAGCTATAGAAGACTGTCCATACAAGTGTGTATTCTGAATACAAATAGGCCTGGCAGTTTGTGACTGATAATGAACAGTGACAGCCAGTGAAGATGGCTAATACAGTCAAAGTGGCACTACAAGAGAATGAGTACTGTATCAGAAATTTGATACAGGGCCAAATTTGATACAGAGCTATTTCAAGCTCAGAGAGCTTGCAGAAGGTGAGAAAACAACATGCAGGAAAAAAAGTAAAATGTGACACTTTGTATTGTTAATATCTCATTTATGTTGTTGGAACTTCTAATTGATATTACTCCACTGCCATAAAGATAAGTATTGTCACAGCAATTCTTTGTCACAGACTACTGCAAGAAAGAGAAGCCTGAACTACTTAATCCTAATAGAGCTGAGACACGCATACTCTGGGGAGAGACAAGCATGTAAGACCCGGGACAGAAGCAAGCAGCTGAAATAACTACAAAGAAATTGATTTACATGTATATAATAGTACAAACAGGCCGCTTTTGACCAAGTTTACCCTACAACATTCTCACCAACTCTTGGATATGATGTGTTGTGAACACCTTGAAGACTGGCACAATCTTCTTTTAAGCAACTTTTCTTGTAACCCCCTTCTTCAATCTTGGTTGCACTCCCACATGTTGGGCAGAATCGGTAGCGGCTGTGCCACGCTAGAACAGATCTAGCCTGGGCTACTACTCCTTTAAAAGAATACATTGAAAATAACAAAATCAAAGACAAATTCATGTAAACTTTTAATAGTATAGAAAAAGCAAGTAGTAAAGTTTAACATAAAAATTAAAGTAAGACTATGGCTTGAATTGTAATCTACTACAAGGTAAGTTGAGCAACATGAGTTATTCAGATCTTTTTCTTTGTAGCACAGCACATGCAATAGAACACAGTACTATGGGGCTACAGACCAATTTATGCGTTCAGAAACAAATTAATCTGGATCAATATACCCTGTTTCTCAGAAAAGTTACTTTGTCTGGGCAAAGTACCAAAATTATATATCACACCTTTTCCAGATGACCATTTTAGGGCTACTACAGGTATTGACACAATAATGCATTCTTCCATTTAAACTTCAGATGCAAGTCAAGTTTGCCCTTTATCCTTCCGTAAAAGCAAAATTGTTACAACAGCAGCTGTGAATAACATGTCCACAATGATACTCATTCCCTTTGAGATCCTGTCTTTCCGACACTTGCTTACACTGTTTCCTTCTCAGATGAGTATCCAATACATTCTTATGAAGGTCTTAAGTTTCACTTCTTGTAATGAAAACTCAGTAACGACTGATTTTTTCTCTGTTTTAAAATACTAATGTGCATGCATTAATATTTAAATAGTACCATTTATAAAACCATTGTCCTGGTTTGGCCTAAACCAGGCCAATTTTCCTTTCAGTGATTTTTACTTTCAGCTAAGTCTCCTCTAAGTAACTCCACTTTCTGAAACTAACTGCATGTTTTGCAGACAGTGTCTGCTTCCAGGACTGATAACGCTCAAAGTTGGTAGTTATCGCTGAGGCACCAGTAGGGATGTTGTGCAGAAAGGCTCTTGCTGTACTTGTTCTTAGAGAAACCAAGGTCACTGCTGAATTCCTCACTGCTTACGAGTGAAGAGCCGAAGGGGGGTCGCAGCTGCAGGGGGGAGCGGACAGGGCAGGTGACCCAAAATTGACCAACGAAGGTATTCCATCCCATACACATCATTCTCAGTATAAAGCAGGGGGAATCACGAGGGTCTCGCTCTCTTTCTGCTATGGCCAGTGTCCAAGGAGGACTCTGTCTGTTTTCCTGCTGCTCCCGATCCCGATCCGTGCATCCCTGAATCCAGCTCTCGACCGTCGCTAGGCCCAGCCTGGGCCTTCCCAGAGCCTGCCCTGCAGTGCCGGTGGTGACGTGGCTGACTTCAGGGGAGCTCAATCTTGGTTTTGTATATATATTTGTATATATTTGATTATTTCTATTATTGTTATTATACTCTTTTTCATTATCATAGTTTATTAAAACTGTTTTAACTTTCCAACCCGGAAGTCTCTCTCCCTTTTCCCTTTCCCCTTCCCTTTGGGGGAGGAGGGGGGATAACAGAGAGCATCTGCCACAGGTTTAACAGCCGGCCCAGCTTTAAACCGTGACAACCATGATGATCAACAGATTTTACAGTCTATTTACTTGCCATTGCAGATGTTAGCACTTTGCAACTGTACGTGTTCTTATGTACAAAATTCTTCATAATTTTTAAAATTGTGAAGACAGGCTTTTAAAATTAAAATATTTCTAAAGCCACTGAAAATATCTGATTCCTTTACAGTGGTTTGTCCTTGCATTATACCTCAGTGAATCCCAAACTATATCCTTCTGATTACACATTTAATAACTGCTGCATTTTATGCATCTTACCAGCTTCTTTTTCAGGCAGCTGCAGTAGTGCTGGCATTGGTGGATGAAGAAAGTAACAGTCCTCATGCTTCTGTTTAAATTTCTCAGCAGAAGCAGAATCTACACTAAGAGCAAACCAAGCAACTAACCCATCCTCTTCATCTTCTTGTGGAACCCTTCCATTGCAAGCAGACAGCAGGTTCATATGGAACTGAAGTTCAACTCCAAGAAAAATCAAGGTGCTTTCTTCAGTTTGGTTCATGCACTGCTCCACATCCTTGCGGTACAGCCTGCAAAGTTTTACTTCTGGCTGCGGGGAACTCTCTATTCCCCCACTCAAAGTAACCAAAGGACTTAGATTTGAGAAGAGGATGTATACTGTAGTTGGATGGCTTTGTTTTTTGCTTAGCCACTTGGAATCTGTTCTTTTATCACTTCTTCTGTCCAGAAGTGTCAAGCCAAAATAATTTTCATATTCTTTCACTTCATTTGACAGAAAATTAGGCCTCTGCCCACTCTTCACATTGGCCAACAAATTAGCTATGTGCTTGTACCCCCAAAATTTAGCAATGTCCAGAGCTGTCTGCCTTGATTTATTAACGATGGACCTGTCACACCTAGAGAAACAGAACAGCGGTTACTACGGCAAATATGTTTAGGAATAGTCCTGATGCTGTATTACTCCTTCTTACAGTGTATACATCTCATACTATTAAGGTGCAAGAACTTTTAGACACTCTGTCTATACTGGGGCACTCTTTAGGCTAAATACTTAGCATTGTGGTAATGAAAAGTAATCATCTTTCATTTTCTTTTGCTAAGGCCAGATTCCACATTTTTGTTGATCCACTCCAGATACCACTTACCAAGGCTCATGCAGTACTACAACATCAATGAATTAATTAAAATCCCACACAATGCACCATGCAAAAAAAAAAAAGGCTTGAGATCATTTACAGATAGAACTTTGAAAGCCAGGCTACAGGTCTCTTCTGAATAACTAGTAATTAAAAATAATAAAAAACTACCATTACATTCTAGAAGCTTTTGAAAGCACCATCAAAACACTTACAACAAAATATCTACCATTAAATAAGAATCAAGAATACAGCCTCTGCTTAGTGAGAGAAGTAGCACCCTTACAACTGCAGTACCGGTCCCTGTAGGGATCTCTTTGTTACCAAAATGTCTGCAAAATGACATAGATAAGGAAACATTGCCTCATGATACACATTTAAATATTAACAAAAAAAAATCTGAAATAGATTGGGGTTGATTGGGAGGTCAAAAACAATGCACCTTTATTTTTTGTGAATTTTAACTCAAGTGGATATGTAAAACGGAAATTTCATAGTAAACTACAAATTATACAGTAGATGTGGGGCCAGATTCATCGGTTTTTAAAACCAGAAGATGCCAGTATATTCATGTTGCTGATACACAAGTAACTGTACCACAGGCAAGACTGTTTTGATTTGAGATTTTATATTAACCTCAATAGTTTTTAAGGGAGTTTGAGTATATTTTAGAGAAGCATTCAAAACTTAATTTACAAGCTTTTGGTGCAAAAGAAAATACTGTTACCTATCTATCTTTAAAGATTAAGTCTCCTTTAGGCAAAATCCTGCCTAATTTCCTACTTAATTTCCTATCTCTCGGCCACTGAATTTTGTTCTGATTTTGTCTTCTACCTTCTATCTGCTCAGGTACATGCAGAGTGTGATGAGGCTACTATTCAGTGTCCACAACAGTGGCCTGAACTCTTTAGATGACTAAGATCTTTTCTCCAGTCTACAAACATTTCCTGTAGCTTTTCTCAAACATGGATGAACGTAAAAAAAAAATGACTAGCTTTCCAGGATTAGCCTCTGGAATGTTATGTAATATTACCTTCATAGACATTCATGTTTCTATACCCAGCGACTGTATTTGTCCAAATGATTATTATGATTAAGCATAACTAAAATGAGACCAATAAGGTCACAGTATCACCTCAGGAACTGTATCACCTCAGCAACTGTATCAGAAACCAATAAGGACAGTCAGTCTCACCTCTGTGCCCAGCAAGATCATGCAGATCTTCCTGGAAACTATGCTATGGCACATGGAAAACAAGGAGGTGACTGGTGACAGCCAACATGGCTTCACTAAGGGCAAATCGTGCCTGACAAATTTGGTGGCCTTCTATGACAAGGTTACAGCGTTGGTGGATAAGGGAAGAGCGACTGAGGTCATCTACCTGGACTAGATAAGCATTTGATACTGTCCCGCACGACATCCTTGTCTCTCAATTGGAGAGACATGGACTTGACGGATGGACCACTCAGTGGATAAAGAATTGGCAGGATGACTACACTCAAAGAGTTAAGGTCAACAGTTCGATGTCCAAGTGAAGACCAGTGATGAGTGGCGTTCCTCAGGGGCTGGTATTGGGACCGGCACTGTTTAACACCTTTGTTGGCGACATGGACAGTGGGGTTGAGTGCGCCCTCAGCAAGTTTGCCGATGGCACCAAGCTGTGTGGTGCGGTCGACACGCTGGAGGGAAGGGATGCCAGCCAGAGGGACCTTGACAGGCTTGAGAAGTAGGCCCGTGCAAACCGCATGAAGTTCAACAAGGCCAAGTGCAAGGTCCTGCATGTGGGTTGGGGCAATCTCAAGCAGAAATAGAGGCTGCTCTGGAGAATGGATTGAGAGCAGCCCTGAAGAGAAGGACTTGGGGGTGATGGTTGATGAGAAGCTCAACATGAGCCGACAATGTGAGCTTGCAGCTGACAATGTGCGCTTGCAGCCCAGAAAGCCAACGGGATCCTAGGCTGCATCAAAAGCAGCGTGGCCGGCAGGTCGAAGGAGGTGATTCTGCCCCTCTACTCCGCTCTTGTGAGACCCCACCTGGAGTACTGTGTCCAGCTCTGAGGCCTCCAACATAAGAAGGACATGGAGCTGTTGGACCAAGTTCAGAGGAGGGTCATGAAGATGATCAGAGGGCTGGAGCACCTCTCCTATGAAGACAGGCTGAGAGAGTTGGGGTGGTTCAGCTTGGAGAAGGCTCTGGGGAAACCTTATAACAGCCTTCCAGTACCTGAAGGGGGCCTACAAGAAAGCTGAAGAGGGACTTTTTACAAGGGCATGTAGTGATATGATGAGGGCTAATAGTTTTAAACTGAAAGAGGGGAGATTTAGATTAGGTATTAGGAAGAAATTCTTTACTGTGAGGGTAGTGAGACACTGGAACAGGTTGCCCAGAGACGTCGTGGATGCCCCCTCCCTTGAAATGCTCAAGGCCAGGTTGGATGAGGCTTTGAGCAACCTGGTCTAGTGGAAAGGTGTCCCTGCCTGTGGCAGGGCAGTTGGAAGTAGCTGATCTTTAAGGTCCCTTCCAAGCCAAACCATTCTATGACTCTATGATATTCACTTGTCTAAGAGAATGGCCCTGGAACGGACATTTACAAGTGGATATTCACTCTTTTTTTTACAGTAAGCATAACTTAAAAAACTGTTATCCTATTTACAAAACTGGTAAATTCCCCAAAATATGAAAAGATTCCTCAATACACAGATGATTTCAATCCACATAATCTGGCACTGCGATACTCTACTTGCTGGAATGCACTGATTACAGTACAAAACAGCAGTTCATCTGACGATCCATGCTCAGCCCCAGCAGAGTACACAGCATCTGAGCAGGACTGAGATTACTCATAACCACAGAATGAACAAAACTTGCTTGGTTCTGTAATTAGGGGTGTAGAAAGGAACAGGCTGGGCTTGATCAATGTAGAGCTCAGTTGAACCAAAACACCTGACTCTCAACCTTCATTCTGAAATGTTTTCTATTTGAAATATTTGGATCCTTACTTTATACAGGATTCAGCTTCAGAAGAATCTTCTTTGAGGTCTCAATGAGAACTCTGAAGCATTCTTTGTTTTTCTGAGTGTCTCAAAAAACTAGAAGTACAACAGTTGAAGATAGGCAACAAATACGATAGCAAGTTTCTGACGAGCAATGAACATGCTTGGTGCTATACTGACTGAAGAAAATAACGTGATAACTCAAGAAGGAAGAAGGAATTGAATAGTCCAAAAAATAAGTGACAAATTAAATTAATCAATCAGTAACTTTGGTAAACGTGTGTCTATCATATCCTACTTAACAGCCAGTACGTCAGCAAACATTCTGCACTGTAACGTGGATGCAAGTGGATTACAAATAAAGTTTAGAGAAAAAGTCTATGCGGAACAATCAAATATACCAAACCTATACTCAGTACAGTGGTTGGAAGGGGATACAAAGTTTGTTCTATTCTGTTAGTCTCTGGGAGGAGTGACCATATATCCTTGAAGATCAAGGAGTAATTTTAGAGACGCTCATAACTTTTAAAGAGTTTCTTAGCAAATACAGAAAGCATGATGCAATAGCAGAATCCAGTTATAAACAGAGACATTTTCCTGAGTTTTAACCCTGAAAATTCTTCCACTATCTGTCAGGAAATTTACTTTTCTGAGATGAAGCTGAAATGGGCAGAAAGGGATTCATTCACATTACAGCTCTTCAATGAGATCTATTCAACAGCTTACCCTTCTTCAAGAAGAATCTGCACAACCTCAAGGTGTCCATTTCTGGCACCATACATCAGGGCTGTCCAGCCGTTATCTGCAGCTGCGTTGATTAGTGACGGAGAACGACTGAGCAATGCTTTCAGTCTGGCTGCATCTCCAACAGCAGCGAAATTATGCAGCTGAGAAATCATGACTTGACGGATGTTCTTTTCAGAGTCTGTCATTGTGCCAACTAAATTAAAAAAAGAAAACAAAAATGCCTGAAAACATATCCACCATTAGTAAAAGGATTTAAGAATTAAGTTTAATGCCATACAGATAACCACCATTATCACCAAAAGTATGGACACAACACTCAAATTCATATAATTAGTATGACATTGTTATTACCAACCAAATCTTGAGTCCCACACATTTCGAAATACAGTGAAATTTTATCCTAATGATCAAGACTAGTTTTAAAGAGGCTTAGGGAGAGAAAGATTTTGCTATGAAAATGAAGGTTACTTGAACGTGAAAAACGTGTTCTCTTTTCCCGATCTAACACACACACACAAGACAGACCAGTACAACACTCCACTCCAAGAAATGAGTCTCAGATGCTCTGGAAACAATTAAAAATAACCGCAAGAGGCCAAGTCCCTTTGCAGGCTGAGGGTCCCCCCCAGCAGTGACAGGTTACTTCAGTAACTTCTGCTACGCCTCCGGCGGCCGCCCTCCCGCTGCGCCGCGGGGCAGGGCCGACGGGACCGCTGCTGGCACCCCCGGTAAACAACGAACGCTTATTCTCCGTAGTGAGGTGCTGCCCGCCCCACCGTCACCTCTCAAAGACACACAAAACCGCACACCACCTTCTCCGCCGGGACGACCTTCCAGAGGCTCCCCGGCCGCCCGACCGCTTCGTCCCGCCCCGAGCACCCTGCGCCGGGGCAGCTGCCGCGCAGGCGCAAACCGCCCACCGCCCCGCCTCCCTTCACCGGTCGCGGCGGCGCGGGTCTGCGGCCACCTGCCCATGAGGCGCGGGGGGGCGGGCGGAGTGGTCACGGGGGCGCCCGCGGGCAGTGGGGGGACCGCGCATGACCCGCGGGGCTCCGTCGGTGGCGCTGCTCCCGGCACCCGCAGGCGGCCCAGTTACCGTGAGCAGCCGGGGCAGCGCGATCTCCGCGGGGAGCCGGGCTCTGTACGCAATTCCGCTGCGGCTGGGGCCGCGTCCCGCGGCCTCCCCGCCCCGCGGCCGCCCCGGTGCCGCGCAGGGGCGCGGGGCGCAAGTGGTGTGGTGACTGCGGGTATGCGGTGAGCTGTGGCCGGCCGGAAGGGCCGCGCCGGCGCTCGGCTGTGCGGGATACTACAGCGCCCGATCCGTTCAGCGGCCGTGGGCCTGCAGTGCCGCAGCCTTGCCGGGGGCGAGGGGGCAGCGGGGGCGGGCAGGGCCGCAGCGAGGGAGGAGCGGCAAGCTGCCGCGGGGGCAAACGACGGGGCGTCACCCGAGTGCTGCTGCTAGTTGGGCCAGCTTGCTGGGCAGGTTAAAGAGCAAAGAACCGTTTTCTCTTTCAGGCAGGAAACTTTATGGTTACGAAAAGCAATCACATTGTTTTTTAGCTTTGCTTTTCTGTTCTAGGGGATGGCAAAACCAGGTAGCAATACAATATGCAGGTCCTTGTGACAAAAGTGGAGCAAATGAGATATGGCAGGGGAGCATAGTTAGCAGGGAAGTTGGAATAGTTATACAAGCCAGAGGATAGTTTCAATAAAAGCGTGTGCTGTTAGCCTACGAAATGCTATAGGAAAATCAAGGCTTTACGAGTCCTAGAGAAATGAACTTGGAACTGTTGTTCCAATACGTTTGCCCCTGGTGAGTACTTAACAAACTTTGTGCTTGGTTTACAAAAATTGCTACCAAGTGGCATACTTTAGTGCAGCACCAGGTAGTCTAAAGTCCTGATGTCAGCCTTGAAGTTTCAGAGAATAAGAACTATTCTTTTAAAGTCCTGTTACTGGAAAACATAAAGATACTGAGATTTCTTTTTACTGGCCTTTGGAATTTGTGAGTTAGAAATATTCAATCTTCAAATTTCTTCAACACCACATATCTTCAAAACCAGAAGAACTTGTTCTTGGTGCTTTAAGAAAACATAATATATTCCCAAATCCATATATTACCAAAGTGCCATATATTTCTGGTATTGAGTGAAGAGGAAGAGAGGAATTGTAACTGGATCCTGTCAGTCCCAGTAATGGCACATCTAACTGCTGTATCTCATGTAGTCATGGATAGAAAAGATAGCCTTAATTTTTAAAACTCATAAGTCATAAGTTATTATTTTTATATGTTATTTTTATACGTTACAAAGTTTATATGTTATTTTTTGCAGCATGTGCAGTTCTGAATTTTTTCTAGATAATCATCGTTAAAAGTTAGCTTTTTATACATCATAGTAAGTGGTATGTTGAACGTAATAGACAGTACAAAGTTTATGCCTGTGTTGCGTGGTCTTCATAACCCCTCAATAAGCAGGCTTTGAAGTCCATGGTTGGTGCTGTTAAGTTCTGTACTCTTATTAAAGCTTTTCCAGCAGAGGGTCAGCCATGTGAGATAAAACTCACCTGAGAAACAGTGCAGATGCAAGGTAGTGAATGTGCCTGAAGAGTTGGTAAGAGTGTTCTTCCAGATAGGAACAAATGAAAAAAGTGAGGGATGCCCAAAGTAATTTTTTTCTTCCTGTGATGATTAATGGCTGAAGATGAAAATAGCTTTGTCATTGTAATAGACAAAGGCACAATTCTACTTCTCGTCTTCTTAGTAATGTCTTAAATCTGCCCATTTATGAAGTTATGACAACTCAGCCTTACATCCTGATCTATCTAATAAATTCCCTGATTTCTTAGGTGGGCTAACGCAGCCTTTGTGTTCTTTACTTGACTAACTCATGGTACGCCGTTAACAACTTTGAAACTTGTTTTCCTTGTGTAAAACTCAATAAAAAGCAGTCTAAATCCTAGACAGCATACTAGGAGGGAGACTAAGCTGAAAGATAGATGTTTTGGGATTCATAAAGAAGTATCACTTGATGCTTCTCTGAGGCAAAGTATGTGCCATCTCTTTAACATTCGTATTCGAGATAATGAGACATATGGAAGTTACTTATGTATAGTCTATACATACAAGAAAAATCTGGTACTGTAGCAATGATCGGCAAGTTTCTGTATCCTGCTACATGGTGAAACAAATGCTGTAGACTAAAAGATCAGTTATGGTTTGGGGAGGCTTTTATTATCTTTGATGGTGCTTCTGGAAGTACCTTTATCATCTGTGGCATGTACAGTCGTAGAATCATAGAATTGTTTTGGTTGGAAAGGACCTCTAAGATCATCGAGTCCAACCGTTAACCTAACACTACCGAGTTCACCACTGAACCATGTCGCTAAGCACCACAGCTACTCATCTTTTAAATGTCTCCGTGGATGGTGACCCTACCACTTCCCTGGGCAGCCTGTTCCAGTGCTTGATAACCCTTTTGGGGAATAAAGTTTTCCTGATATCCAATCTAAACCTCCCCTGGTGCAACTTGAGGCCATTTCCTCTCGTCCTATCATTTGTTACTTGGGAGAAGAGGCCAACACCCTCCTTGCTACAACCTCCTTTCAGGTAGTTGTAGAGAGTGAGAAGGTCTCCCCTTGGCCTCCTTTTCTCCAGACTAAATACCCCCAGTTCCCTCAGCCGCTCCTCATCAGACTTGTGCTCTAGACCCTTCACCAGCTTCGTTGCCCTTCTCTGGACTTGCTCCAGCACCTCAATGTCTTTCTTGTCGTGAGGGGCCCAAAACTGAACACAGTATTCAAGGTGCGGCCTCATCAGTGCCAAGTATGGGAGGATGATCACTTCCCTTGCCCTGCTGGCCACACTAGTTCTGATATAAGCCAGGATGCTTCTGGCTGCCTTGGCCATCTGGCCACAGTGCTGGTTCATATTCAGCTGGCTCTCAACCAACACCCCCAGATCCTTTTCTGTCAGGCATCATTCCAACCACTCTTCCCCAAGCCTCTAGTGTGCGTGGGGTTGTGCCCCCAGTGCAGGACCTGACATTTAGCCTTGTTAAACCTTGTACAATGGGCCTCGGCCCATCGATCCAGCCTGTCCATTGTGAAATGAAGTTTCAGATGAGCAGCTAACTAAACTGTTTCAAACTTCAGTACTTTAATTACTTTATTAGGCTTTTTTCTTGTAATAAATTTGTTTTTTAAAGGTTAAAAAAATCAGTTGTACTTTTCAGTATTGCTAGAACTTTTATTTTTCTGCCTTAAGAGTTTTCCTATGTGTCTATGGGTGTCAGATTACCTCTTTTAGCATGACACTGACTTCAGCATCAGCTAGTTATGTGGAAAATTCTTTCCTTTAAACTCCTGAACAAAATGTATGTAGACTTTGTATTTATCCATAAGGCATGTAAAATCATGTTTGTGCTGTTAGGGTATTATTGCTATCAGAATGCTCCTGCTTCCCCTTTTTTCTTCTCCCCTAATTTGCCTTCAAGAAATTTTGACCATAAGAGTCATGTATGTGTTGGATCCTACAGAAATTTCTGCCTCCCTGAAGGAAGCGTCACTTCAAAGGAATTGTTGTTGGGAACTTTCTTCAAAGTTTCTTTTTTTTTCCCTCCCTGTTTTCCAAACGTAAAGGGATTGTATCAGCTTTAGCATCATTAAAGGCTTTCTCAATTTGCAAAATGTGAAGTGTGATTTTCGTCTTGGATGATGTTATTTGGACAAAAGAGATGTTGTCCTACATTTTCCCAGAGTTCTGTACCTGTTCCAGAAGTGTAGTACAAAGTAGCTAATGCTTATTTTTTTTTTTACGCTTCTTTTGTATTCCATTTTGGAAGAAAAATATCCTTGAAATAGAGCAAAGTTTGCATTCTGTAGAAAATGTATTTTATACAGTAAGTTCAAATTAATTGTTATACTGGAAGTTGTATAGCTTGGGTTTATTTTTTTTTGTTCTTCCTCACATGCTTTCTCATATGTTAAAAAAAAAGGTAGAATTTGAGAGGTCAAAATACAATAGTGATACTGATACAGTAAAATCTTGCAAAACTGATTGCAGTTGCTCCAATTGTGACATGCAGGTTAAGCTAAATCCAGTTCTTCCATCTGTGTTACATTTTTGATTCGTCACTTGCATTTGTATTAAACAGGAATAACTAACTCATAAGGATCTCTGTTTTAATGTTTTATTTAAATTGTTCACTATGTTTTCAAATACTAAATAAAATGATTGCTCATTAGGTTGTTTTTAAATGTGGATCTCAGAAGGTTTAATGTGCCCACTCATCAAGTTTTTGATTAGAAACAGAGCTTTGGCTGGAGGTACATATGTATATATACACACATATACATATGTATTGGTTTTAATCTTTTTTAGAGCTGTGGGTAGAATGGTCCTCTTTTCTAAGCACGTGATCGAAATTATCTGGAAATATGGGAAGAGTTTGAGATTTTGATGCCTTTGAGCTGTAAATCCTACTGTTAAATAACTTCAGAGCCAAACTATGTCCTGCACTGTTCCCTGTGTGCTGATTTTTGCTACTGTGCAGTATATTTCCTAGTGAATAGTATTTAATTAAAAAATACACATTGCCTTGTCCTTTTAAATTTGATTTGGTTGTAATTTCAACATATATTCACCCAAAAGTCCACACCAGACAGGTGGTTCCTGACCGGATCAGCATTAAGTGTGTTCTGTGTGAACTGCTAGTATGGTCAGACTATACCTAGCGACTCTCCAAAGTGTAGGCTCTGCAGGACACGTATTTTTTCGGCATAGTGGTTTAGATTTCAAAATTTTTATGTGTTCCCCTCCACACCATGTGCCTTTTCCATGTTTGTGTACCACACAAATGACAGTATGTAAAATAACAGGGATTGTGCTATGCTGTTCCTGTGCTGCTTGCATGTACTAACCTATTACTCAAGGGCAGTGTCATTTTGGAATCATGAGGAGTACTGCAGAAGGCTGGGAATGTGTGATCAGAAATAAATAATTAAAGGAAGCAATTTTTTTCTTGCCGATGGGAGGGTACATTCTCTGGGTCTTGAGATCATGTCAGCAGTCCCCCACTTACATGATTGTAAGTACCTCAAGTGGAATTTGCCCCATCTCCCAGTGCATCATTGCAAAAACAATGTAGTACCCCTTGTTTTAAATATCAGTGACTGTAATAAAAAATTGAATGGGAATTTAAAATGATCGTAACATAACAACCTATGAGTTTGAAAATGTTTTAGTTCTGCTAACAGGTTTAGTTATTGTGCTGGATAAAATGTTACACATTCTTGTGAATATGTAAAACTTCATTTAATCACTGAGGTGAATTTTCTAAGAGCAATTTAATGGTTCTTTAGAATTAAAATATGCAATGCTAACTTGCTTTAAGAGCTTTTTTTTCTTTGATTTATTCGACACCTGAGTAAAGTTCTCTGAGAAGAGAAGGTTAAAGTGGTGCTGGACTTGGCTGTGCTGTGATGCTTGAATTTTGTGATAAATAAATACTGGCCAGTATAGGCTTTGACTTGACTGAGTCTGTTAGCTCTTTAGTAGTGGGGAGCATTGTTGTAAAGGTGTATTTGTAAGGTGTCTGGAATTTGAGTGAGGTTGTCAATGTGAGAATGGAAATGGATGCTGAGCCACTAATTTACTCTGATCCTGAAAGAGGCTCTGGTGGTATTGATAGTGACTAATGATAGTCTTTTCAAAATGCTTGCTGATTACTGCAAACAGCAAACAGAGAGTAATATCTGAATGCCCTGATGCCCTATTCATTTTGTGCTGCAGCCTGTAGAAAAAAATGCATATGCTGTAAAGAATGTACCAAAGTGCCATTGGGAACACTGCCGTATGTGGGCAAAATAGAGTTGGGGAGCCTTCAAGAAGTGTGGCAACACTGCTCCTGTTAGCCTAAAAGATGGCAAAATGATAGTAAAAATGGAAGAGGAGGAGTCTGAAGAGAAGCGTTAATCCCCAGTTGTATCATTACCTTACCTGCAAAAGCTTAGCAATGTAAAGTTATTCTGAAAACAGGCTCTTAGTGTTACTATGGAGAAGTTACAGAGGAGACCTGTCTGAGCCAGAAACTGCTGTAAGCTTAGGTTCTACCAGAGCATGTAGCTGTTCAGGGATTCCAAATGCCTGAAGGGTTAAAAAAAAATTATTAATAGGAAGAAACTTGAAGAGAATACTCTGAACTTCCTCTGTCTGAAGTGGATGTGGTATATGTAAGGAAAAGTAACATTCAGATGTGTGACTTGTGACCCTCCCTCGCTTAATGTTCTTAGAAGCAGCATCTCTGGGATCTTACTGTTTCAGACTCTCAAAGCCTGTGTGTGTCTTCCAAATTAGTAGTTAGAAGATGACTGCAAAAATAAATGGCAGTATGGACTACTGAATTTGGAATACGTTTGTTTGGGATTCATTCATACTGTCACACCTCATGTACAAGCAGTAAGTATTTTTCCGTGGTGGGTCAGGGTAATCAGACCTTGCTGTGAGATGCAGATGTTTCAATGCCTGGGTGTTAACCCTGAGAATTTAGGTGCCTGACACTGTAATGCTTTCAGGATTATGCACCCAGGGAGAGATGGCTCTGAGACTTGCAATGTGTTGTCCTTAAATGAGATCTTGGAGTCCTGTCAATTGGAGAGACTTATCACTTCCCTGTATGCAGATGGCATGATGAAGATACTGCATCTGTAGAAGCTACGAGCTATGTGGAAACCAGCAGTACACAAGAGTGAAGATAATATAACTGTTACTTAATACTATGGTGTGACTTCAATAGATTAGTCTGCCTTTTTAAACCTAATGAGTCTTGGGCTGGCTGACCATGTAACACGCCTTATTCAGAGAGCAGCTCTGCCTGGGCAGCTAACATCTGTAAAGAAAGAGGTCAATAATGCAATTTTAGGGAGGAAAAATGTTTGGTGTTTTTTTTTTTTTTTTCCTGGGACTGACTTTAGAATAAAGGAAAGGACACAGAAATGAAGTATCTGTTTTTCAAGCCTGTGTTGTCAGGCAGTATAGCTCTGGTCTGAGTTACCTTTTAAATCTTATTTATTTGAATTAATAAACTGTGCTGAGGGAGATGTCTGGAAAAGACTCTGGTAACAGTTCTTTCTGGGCTAGGGAAAATGACTAACTTAGTTACTTAGGTTAATAGATTTATTAAAAATAATGTAAAATCTCATTATTTTTATGTTATTTAGACTCTTCTGAGCGACAATCTGGATTGATCCCATTTTAGCGTTGGGGCTAGATTACACACAAGAATAATTTATTTTAATGTTTTTCAGACTCAGTAAAACAGCAGCAATATCATAGAAGGTTTGCTAGTTCTTCACTGGGGCCTGTACTTCATTCTTGGTTTCAACATGTTTTATGAAGGCTCTGTATTTTCAAGAGTCACTGTGCTAGGTCAAGGTTAAAAGGCAGCTCTGATTTTCTAAGTTGTTCGTTAGAAGTGAAACAAAGTAAGACAGTGGATGTGCGAAAGGAATGTGTTGCCAAACAGTTTATGTACAATGCATTATAATAGATAAAGCTTTTAGCACTTCTTGGCTTCAAAATAAAGTTTTAATGCATACGTAGCTTATCTTAGGGATTCAAGGCAGTTATGAGGCAAGCAGAGATAAGTATTATCTGACAAGGTTTCTTGAATTGGCACTGCAGCATTACAGAATAGTCTCCTTTGGTGTTTCCAACCAGGACTTTGGTGTGATCTAACTATTTTTTTTGTCCCAAGCGTCTCCCTGATCTGTTTCCAAGCAGTCCTCCCTGAGAACCTATTGGACAAACACTAAAGGGCCTGATCTGGGGTCCATTGGTATGAATGACTCTCTTGGTGCTGAAGAGATGGATTTTGATGGGAGTTTTAAAGTTTTTACTGTCTTGTAGGAAAGAGCTGCAGCAAAGTTGTATGATGGTTGTTATTATGGGAAAAAAAATCCATTTGCAGGTATCAGTTAATTTCAGTTAAAACCCCCCAAAATACTATTAGAGGTTTTTAATACTAACCCTGTGCCTCAGCTAGCAGTGTACAGAATGGGGAGAGTAAGAGTTCTTTCAACTCAAAATGATTTCAGTCAGCTAAAGTGTCTTAACAGGAAGTTTCTTTCAGCTATGGTATGTACTGCAATATATGCTGCCTGATGAGAAAAAAGGAATGCAGCAGTACCAATCTGCTCAGAATGTGTTCCTGAAAAGTGGATGGTTCGTGATATGACGGTTAGTGAAGCAAATATTCCCCAAACAATTAATGTAATGAGGAGGTGGGGGAGGGGGTGATGAATGCAGAAACTTAATAAATGTGCATGAGTTAAATTTTCAGGGATAGTATGCATGATGTGGAGTACTGGAAGGCAGGAGCATGACCATCAGAAGTGTCAGCTGGGGAGGTGTTAGCTTTTCTGCAAGTGTCTTTCAGAAGGGATCACTGCTCTGAAAGGTCCCAGCTGCCTCATCTGTGAGTTTGAATACCTGACCATCACCCCGTTTTTCTCTCCTTCACCTTGCTTAACTTGCTTAATCTTGATTCATCAGAGAAAGATGAAAGCAGTAAAAATGTAACTGTTCAAAGATATAACCCAAAGTGTAACCCAAAGAGGCAGCAGGAATGTTTACAGTATGGTAATCTGCTGGACTCCTCAGAACCTGATAGACTGTGGTAAGGCTACAGAGAGAAGAAGTAATATCTCAAGAACGGGGATGGGGGATAGGGTATGGATAAGATTTTTATGCGTGCTTTGTGACTGACAGTGGGAGATTTTTTAGTTTTCTCCAAATTATTCTTGTGTTTAAAGTTTTCTCTCTAATTTGGTTCCATTTGTTAAGCACTTGTATTTAACTAGTTGCTTATAATGTGGCGGTATGGCTCCCTGGGTACTATATAGGATAATTTAGTTTCTCAGGTTTCTCAGGTTGTGGCTAAACTGGTGTTTGAATAATTTAATAAAGGTCAAATAATAAGAGCGGTTTTAATAATCTGTCAGTGTCTGGCTTACAAATGCTTCCTCATGATTAGTGAAACCATATTTGCAGCAATTTTGAGTTGAAAGAACTGTTACTCTCCTCATTCTGCAGACTGCTAGCTGGAGCCCAGAGTTAGTGTTAAAAACATCTAATACTGTGTTGGGTTTCTTTTTGACTGAAATTAACTGATACCTGCAAACGGATTTTTTTTTCCATGATAATTACCTTCATGGAGCTTTTGTTTGAATTGAAAGGATCACTACTCTTAATTTAAAGAGGAGTTTTAAACTAGGAAACTAGTTTTACTTGTTTTGGGGGAAAAATAGACTTTCTAGGTAGGTATCTATGGGAAATGGTGAAGCCAGTACAGGGATAAAGATTGAGCTCTCTAAAGCAGCTTTCATAAAACTTTTCCTTCTCTGCTTTAATTCTGTGCCTTGATCGTATTCACCATCTATTTCCAAAGTAACTGAGGCAGGAAACATGCAAATCATTTTTTCTGTTCAAAACAAAACCTCATTTTGTTCCCAGAACATAAGAGAATGTACATGTACTGTAACAAAGTTACTACTATGAAAAACCAGTATGTGGTCATGTCATGGGAGTCCTGTTATCATCTATATGATGCTTGCTCAGTTTGTTTAGTCCAAGATGTCTGTCTCTTCTTTGACAGTGATTAAAAAGATATCCCATGGTGTTAAAGAATGCAAGAACTGTTCCTCAGACCTGCTTTCAAGAATTTGCAGAATACCTTAATAGTGGCATTAGGAGTTATTAGCAGTCAATGAATTTTTCTGACAGAAGGGTTTCAGATTTTTACTGTGTTGGAAAAGCATGAACAGTTATTTCTCATTGACCTTTTTCATGTCACACAGTACAACTCTGTCGTATTCTCCTCTGTCTCTTCTGCATAAGATATAGTTGAACCTAGGTGTTGTCATCACTGTATTGACTGCTTATTCTACTCTTTTCTTAACAAATGTCATTTATGTTCCTATAGTGTCTTAACATTGCCAATGTCCTTGTTTTGTCAGCCCAGTCCCTCTGCTGTCTTTCTACAATTCCTGGTCTGTATAGGAAAAGCAGTATACCTAAAGGATTCTTCACAGTTGGTACAGTGACTAGAAGAAAGAACTGCCTTAAAGAGTAGAAACAAATCCTCAGTTTGATTCCTCAAATCTGCCCCAAAAGATTATCAGTTGCTTTTTATCCCACAGCCCATCTTTTTTCTTTTCAACAATTTTAGTGATGAACTTTTTCCTGGAATTCAGCCTTCAAGACCAGGCACTAGAAAAGGAGGATTTCCCTTCCAACTCAATGTGCTGAGCAGCAGTGTAAGTCAACCATAGGGATAGCATGGCTAAGCTACTACCCCTTGAAATTTAATAGCAGATTTAGGACCACATTATATACTTAAATATATTTATACATCAAACATATAAATGTATATATAAATTAAAAAATATATAAAATCACACACAAACACACATATATAAAAACATACATAAAACTAAAGAATGAACATGTGCCACGTTTAAATTTCTGAAACAAAATTATTCTTTAATTTGTCTGCATTTTTGTCTATGCAGAAACTTAGGATAGTTCCAAAGACAGTTGCAAAGGAAACGTGTAATAGTCTGTGTTTCATTGGATAATGGCCCCTTCATTTTAAATTCTCAGTATTCTATTGATACTGTAAAGCTGAAGGTCAAACTTAAGAAATAATAAAATCCCACAACACATTTAGTAGGTCTACTTTCTAAAGAAGAGTAGAACCTATTTCTTTAATGTCTTGAATTTCTGTGCTAGGTTTGTGGGGTTTAAAAAATTAATAACTTATGATTTTAGTAAATTTGTAATTAGTTGATTTACTCTTTAATTTTTATTCTGTTAAAACCTATTAAGAAACACATACAGGATCCTAAACAAACACCTCCAAAGTAGGTCTTCTTGCTTCTTTATTGTGATAATTCTGTGTGCTTAAAAAAGCATGAAAAGAAGATAATTATGCATCTGCTGCCAACAGAAAATGTAACAATGAGTGATGTTTAAAATGGTTAAAAAAATCAATGTTGATTATATGTCTTTCTTAGAGACTAGGTGAAATTAGCGGTACAAAATCGGTGTTTTAAAACTATTGAGCAGGAAACAAAATTAACATCAACAGCAGGTGGCAGTGCTAGCAAGATCTGTTTCTGATGCGTGTAATCAGCCAGTATTTGTATAGTGTAAGCTTATCAGCAAAAATTAAGTTAAATACCATGAAATCAGTGAAGTCTTGTGATTTTGGGGTAAATAATAATGAGATATTGGTCATAGCTTTGTTTCAAGAGATTTCTCCTGCTGAAAATGTGAAGTAGAAGGTTTTGTGAACTTACTTTCACAAGCAAGATTGTATTTTGTTGTGTAAGAAAGCTTATTCTGTGCTTGCTTTTAGATGGAATTCTGAATTGTTGTATACAGCTTATATAACAATAGAGAAAATGAGTGAAAGTAAAATCTGATAAAATAAATGTGTTTATAAAATTTCAGACATGCCAGCATTGCAGTTCATGGTAATTTTGAGGCCATTATTACAGATTTGTCATATCTTTGTTAATGCAATGCTCGTAGTCAAAGCATTGTTGATGTTTTAAAGAGCATTTAAAAAAGAAATATTACTGAAACAGTTTATCTTAAAGACTGTATTTTGGCTTCCACTCATATTGTTGTGCTAAATTACATTTATACATTTAATTACAGAACAAATTGCTAAGCTTGTGTATTAATTTCTTACTTAATTGGCCCTTGCTGCAATTTACTGCTATTTATGGCAGCTTTAAATTCTGCCAATGGTTAGCATCTTGCAAGGAGCTGTGCAACTAGAGATGACCTTGCTGAGATTCAGTGTGCTTGTGATTCTCCTGTTGGTTAGCCTAAAATCATTCCAGCAGTAGAGAATGGCAGAATCCTAGGTGCAGAGAGCGTAAAATGGATTATAGCTGGTGACTGTCCCCAGGCACACTTCTCAAGCATTGTCCTCAGGCTTCTGCAGAAGCCTGCTGTATGTTGGCAAAGTGTTCCCACTGTGCTTTTAAAAAGAGAAAATTAGTGAAATTAGTGAAAAATTCAAAGGTAAGACAAACGGAGTTTAGAATGTTATGTTCAGAAGTTACAGGCCCTCTTAAGGCACTGATCCAGAGCCATTGTATGTTAATTAACTTAATTTTGAGTGTAGTTTTATTGCAAGAAGTGAATTAGGTCCTGTTGTTTCTGGTCTGTCTAACCATCTGGTCTGTCTGACTTCCCAATGTCATCAACAGTATGGATCACTAAGTCTGCCTTGATTCTGCCTTATCTAGTAAGAGGAAGAAGGTTGAAGAAGCCCAGAGAAAAGATGTAATATAAAAATATTGTGTCTAAATTGCAACCTTTCAAGGTTTTCATAAGATGTCAGCTGTTCCTTAATATTCTACTTTGAATTCAAATTGTCTGACAAGTTGTTACGACCTGGTTGCAACTAGTTCATAAATCCCTTGGAGTAAATTAAGGTGAAACGACGCCAAATAACTGGTATGAAATTAAGAACAATTTATTAATACAGGGAAAGTTGCATGGTTGTAAGTGTCTTGGGTTTCTAAAGGCATTGAGAAAAGAGAGAAAAGGGAAAAGGAAAAGAGAAAGAGGATAGATGTGGAAGACCCTCAGCCTGAAAAGAGCTGTGCTTTACTTGGGGAGCATAAGATTTGCTTGGGAACACTGCACTGAGAATAGTTTTTGCTTGCTTCTGAGATAAAGGAGCCGAGACCAGTTCACAGGGCTCTTTGAGGCATGTAACAAGTAAACATGTGTTGAAGGTCAGTTCTGAACACAGAGCTGAAAACAGGAATGATTGTTGATGTTTTGAGCCCAGGACACTGTGGGCTCTTCCCAGGATGGGTGATGAGTGCTTAGCGTGTGAATGTTGATGTTATCTTGAACTGCCTAGTCTGGCTCCTGCATTGTAGCAGTTAAATAGAGTAGTAGCATAACAATAAAAAGCCTTAGGCCTTTCGGCTTCAGGCCCTTGCATCCTCGATCTCAGAGTCTGTGCCTTCCTTGCCGTCCGCCGCAGATAGAGACTATGAGAGAGGAAAAGAGAGATATCACCACCCTGGGATCCAGCGATGTAAGTTGTCTGTAGAGTTGGTAAGTTGCTTGCAGAGTTGCTCCTTCGGTAAACCGCTTGCAGGATCGGTCCTGAGGTGGCAGGTGGGAGCACGCACCACCATCCCAAGGGAGAAGGTCTAAATACTTCAGGTCATTTGCATACGAGATAGGAGAGGGTGGTAACATCCCTCTTGTCTCCCCCTCTCTGCTCGCTTCTCATGCTAATTGGGACGCCTGCGCTTTGTAGTCTTAGATTGTTCTCGAAAAGAGTTGGTGGTCCCCCAAGGGGTGTCTGGTGGTCGTGATCCCCTAGTTGTGGTGTCCGCTGTATGACCCCGCTTCTGCACAAGCGTGGTTGATGCCTTGCAAGGTTGTTGCACATGTAGGCTGGTCCCAAGGAAAAGATACCATCCTGCCTCTGCAGGACTTATCTCTTCCTCCAGCCAGAGTTGTAAATCACAACAATTAAGGCACAGCAGGGGTATTGTTCTGTTCCCAAGACCCTTATCTCTTGCCAGACTTGCAGGCCTCTGTAGTACACATACCCTCCTCCAGCCAGAGTTGTCAAACAAGTTGTTTAAGGCATACAAACTCTGTCCGTCACACAAATTTTCAGGAGATGACAGATTAATATGGTTAGCAATAAGAGTTTAAGGGGCTCCTAATGGTTGCATCATTTAGAGAAGAAAAAAAGAGATGTTAAGTGTCTTACAGATGATCAGTTTTTCAGTAAAACTTACCCACTGAAATATAGGACTTTATCAACTCTGGCCTTTGTTAATCTATGTATTACATTAAAGCACAACTCTTTTTAAATCAGTGTAATGAATTGATTTGTACATATTTCAAGCAGGGCTGCTTTCTTTGGATTTTTGGTATTGAATTTGCACTGCAGTTAAAGCATCTTTTATATATAATTAAATCTATATTTGTTGGCTTCTTCACTGAGTTGAAACTGAGTTTAAAGGGCAGAAATGTAAGTTAAAGTGAAAATATACAAATGTATTACTTTGTTAAAAAAAAGATAGCAAGATACTCCATTTTTTTGTATGAAATATGGCAAGTGAGAAAGCAGGGTATGCTGTGTTTTGATTTAAGCTATTTCAAGTGTTTTACCTAAATATCTGAAAAAATGGATGCTGTATTTAAGGAATTTCAAGGTTTTCACAGGAATACTAAGTTGCTTTCAATCAGCACTTCTTGGTTTTTACCCATTTCTTTAGTGGTGTTTTTGACCAGGCAAAGAGTTTGTCTATACTGCCTTCTAGGTATTTCTGAGCTTTTAAAGTAGCTGTCTCTGTACTAGTAAACTCTTAATTGCAGCAGCAAAACCCAGTTGAGAGCTAGATTAAACTGGCTGGTTATGAGCATGTCTCCAGTTAGACCGCTGGTACCTGAGCTAGCTCATGTAAAACTGGTAGTGTAACCTAGTGATAGAGCACTATGCTATGCATGTTGCAATATGTGTTGAAGTGATGTTTAGGATGCATGAAAGATTTGTATGCTAGTACCTATTTGTGTCAAAGGAATCCCAGCAACAAATACTGTATATGAATCAGTGGAAAAAAATAATGGTTAATCATGCAGTTTTGTCTGAGTGCAGACAAGTTAGGGGAGATGTTACAAATATGAATGAATAACTGTTCACTATTGCAAATTAGCAGCACCGTCTGAGAACCTCTGTCAATAGAGGGTGCTCATGAGACTTGAGATAGTACAAACTAGTGGATCAACCCAGTTTCTGAACAGCTTAAAGCAAACAAAAATAGCATCCCAGACAAAAGGATTTCATGTGTAAACAAATCAATTTTTGACATTATATGTGCAGTTCAATTTTATAACAAAATACATGGTTTGCAATACAGAAGCTAAGGAGTGTATGTTTATCTGTTTTAGCGTATATGTAAGGTGGTGACACCAAGAACACTTGTATATGCACAACACTGAGGAACTGATGCTTTTCTCATCCTACAAGGCAAGCAAAGTAGCCTGAAGAACAGCAAAGCATTGTGTGTGTGGTTCTTTCTCTATGCATGTGTGGTGTGCCTTTACTTTGAGTACATATATTAGTTTTAAATTTGTCATCTGTAGCTTAAAGTCACTATCTTAGTCATGTACAGAATCTGTATAGTGCCTGATCTTGAGTGTGATTTGCGCTTTCTTTGCAAATACTAAATTATGTTTTCTTTTTGAAATGTCAGTTCAGATGGTTTGTTTAATTGAAATCTGACACAAAATGGTATTTGCCAAGGAAAACTTTTCCTTCTTGTTACTGTGGAGAGCCATTTGCAAAAGATGGAGAGGAAAAGCATCAGGATAAAAAGAAGTTAATGTACCTTGTGAATATTCACATAATCTCCATTTATACTTAAAAAGCATGAAGAAATTTAAGGTAGGTATTTGCACTGATTACAAGAAGACTGTGGAAGAAGGTCCAAATGAGATGAGGTGTTTGGTAAGGAAAAAAAAAGGCATAAGCAATAATTATTAAATGTTAACAAAAAAATGTTTTTTTTTACAGCAAAGAAGTCACTTCCGATATTTGATAGACATTGGAACTAGAAAGCTAGGTATGAAAGCATAATAATTTTGCTCATGAGCCTAAGAGCTTATATGCTAAATTTTCCTCATATGTACAAGTTCTGAAATGTTATAACACACATAAAAGGGGAGAGACTGTAGCTTATTTTTAGGACCATAATATGTGCAAGTAAAACTCATAATTTTCTTAGGCTTGGTTATCATTACTTTGTGTTCTAGTTACATCAGAAAGTCCAGACAAAATCATATTCGATATTGTGCAAATTACATCAAAATTGTGCTAAGCTAATGGATATTGCAGCGTGTCTGCCGCAGACGGACCAGGCTTTGAGATTTCAAGTGCCTAAGAGAGCCATTTATTGATTATGGGTGAGTAAGTATCATGTTAATGTAGAGATGGCATGAGTGACCTTGATTACAACAGAATTCTCATGAAACCACATACTACCTGCACAATAGTAGCATTGTGACAATCTATGTAAGGTATTAATACCTTAATTAAAAACTCACGTAAATGTGTTCAGGTGTTGTGTGGCCTGAAGTAAAGAGAACCGAATATTTAAAGAGAAAATATTTAAAAATACATTTAATAAAATGTCTTGCTTGCATTGACAGTAAAGCCAAGAAAGGGTTTGAATACTTAAAAATATGATTTTGTGCCACTAGAGGGTGCACAACGCACAGGAATAGCAAAAAGGGAGGCAAAATCCTTTGCTACTTGCACGCTCTGCAAGAGCCCAGAAAAGCATGTCTGAGAAACGTTATGTGTTTAACATTTCAAGGAGCATTTGAATTTTCCCAGAGCATTTCTCTGAGTGTCTGAGTCTGCAGCTGACTGTACTCAGGGTGGATTTAATGATAGCTTTCTTTACCAAAATCGTCTGAAAAACAAGTCACTGTTTATTCTTGCAAACTTAAAATATGATTAAAACTCTTTAAGAGTACTGGAAGCAGAGAAGAATTTAATTTACTGTGATAGCTTTGAGGTATTATTCCCTTTTGTGCTCTGAACTTTGTAGGGACTTTGCATGAAATATGACTAATCACTGACTGATTAGAGTTTACCTAGAAAGCTTCCATAAGAAACTCACTTTTACTAGGTATTGGAGTGCAGGTGTTGCACATATGCAGGGAACATTTAGTAGAATGAAAAATGGAAGTGTAATAGCAGGTGGTGCATAGGATTATGGACCGTAAAATACCCTACCTTTTTTAAATTACTGCGTAATTTGAATTACTGAGTGCAGTTATTCTGATCTGTTGGGTTTGGTCCTCGTTCCTGATTGGTGTCCAAGTACATATTAGGTGGTGTTGTCCTCTGAGTGGTGTTGCTTTTCTGAATTTAGTTTTGGGTTCCAGAAACACATGAAATAAGAAATTAGGAGCAAAGCTGTCTAAAATATTAACAGATTTTTTTGGTCTTTATGCTGGTTGATATGAGGCATTCCAGGCACCATTTAATACCTCATTTTCTGTCTTTCAACTAACTAAAGGGCCTCTGGTGGAAGCAAGACATATGCCCAGAACCAGCTGGAGGATATGTGAAACGTATGGCTACATGGAGTGCTCATTTTCTTATGGTATTCTTCAGAGGCCAATATCCTTGGTCTGGAGACATCAGCTGTAAAGGATCTGATATATCAGAACAATAGTATGAGGGCTGGTAGCAATAACAAGCTGGGGACCAAGATAATCTCTGTGCATTCTCTTCTACAACGTTGTCAGGAAGGATAATTGTGAGGGAACTGTGGCCAGATGGGTTGAGCACACGCAAGCTGTATTTGTATCTTCCCCTTTCCTGACTCAGTCCAAGAGCAGGTCCCCTTTTTCCCCGTGTCTTGGCACCTTTGTTTTCCTGGAGCCAGCTATCAGGGCTGCCTTCTGGCAGTGCCTTTTGTAAAAAGAAGGAAGCACAATTAGAAAAACAAAATAATACTCTGATTAAACTGTATTATATAATTTGGTTATTTCAGTGAACATAAAGGTTATTCCTTTCCCTCCCACTCCATCCTCTGCATAGTTAAATTCCAGACCATCTGGTACTGAGAATATTCCTACTGTTAAAATTTTTGAGCACCAAAGAAGAGTTAAATGATCATGGAATTGGTCCACATCCTTACCACTCTGCATAAAGGCTTGCCATACGTAACACATCTTTATGCGCTGTGTAAATTCTGAGCTAAAGCACCTCTTCCAGGGCTTTTGCTCTTTTAGAGCAATTCATTTCATAAAGCACTGGTTCTGCAACCATTCTTTGGAGACTGACATCTCCTGTTAACCAGTGCCACATGTAGTGGGTTTCTCAATATGGAATAGATCACTGAGCGCACCACATTTGTTTCATATAAAACTTCAGGACATAATTGCTTATGGCTTTCATCACTATTGTCTTATGATGCATTTTAATTTGTCTTATGGAGTTGAAAGGCTCTGTTTGCCCTTACCAATAATCTTGAATCATTCAGGCCACTTGTTTAGGTTGTTTGAAATACTTTGTAAGCAGCTGCAGGTACAACTACAGCGCTGAAAGAAAAAGAAATCAAAACAATAGTAAGTCCATTAAAGACTGTTAATGATATGCACCATTTTATCATGAGAACAAAGCAAACATTGGGAAGGAGTAGAAACAGGGAAGATGAAAGCAGGAGGCACATTTTCAGCATGTTAGAAAAATGATTGAAGAAGATTCAAGAAAATTCTTTACTTCTATGCTTCCTGCCGTGTTTGGAGGGTAGAGGGAAAAAGTATTTCTTGGTCCCTTCTGAAAAGAGGCAGAGGTTGTCCTTTTGCAGATTTTTTGTATTTTTTTTTTAATGTTGAGGTTTGCGTTAAGGTGTTTTAGGAGGAAAACAGAAAATAGCTGCCAAAAAAAATCATTTAGGAAAAACGAGAGGGGGAAGTAAATGCAGTAATACCATTTTCACCTATATACTTGTACTCTTCTTTTTTTCCTCCTGTCTTTCTTCTACTCACACCTGCTTCACACTGTTTGTCTTTTGCTTAGTTCTGCATGATGATTCATGTTCACCCTGTGTGCTGTTTTTCAGGATCTTAGTAAGTGGCTCACGCACTGGCAGCGCTTTAGAAAACTGGCCGAGGAGCTGAGTCAGACCTGTGAACTAGAGAGGTCATTCTCTGATCTGTGTGTTGTGTGCTTGTTGGAGCTGAAAGGGTATAGGGGAGAGTTCTTCTTTCAGGGAATGCACTGTACTGTGATTATGAAACTGATTAAGCTTTAGTGACGTCTCGACTGTCTTTCTAGGGAGTCATGGTCTGGCATTCCTAAATAGTATGAGGTCTAAATGGCATACAGTTCTCAAAATCTGAAAAGCCATAGTAACTACAATATCTAAATTAAACACAGTAGGCTATACAAATATCGATCATCTGTTCTGTGCAGTTTCTCCACACAACTCCAAATCAGAGAGTCAAGAAAAGGAAGAGATTGAAGACAGAAGGAAAGGAGGGGTCTGTGTGGCTTTGTGTGTTGTGTGGTCCATTGAGATGATGTTTTGTAGTAGAGCAATTCAAAATGCAGCATGAGCAAAGGCGTCATAAACTTTTTCCTGTGTGCTCTGCCTCTCAGAAAGCATACCATGCGTTTAAAAAGCATAGCACGTAGTTTAGCACAAAGGATTCAGCTTGTTCCAAATGAAGAGCTTGTGCTTTTTTTCTCTTTGTAAGGAAAGATTAGATGTGCCTAGATTTCACGCCAAATCTAGGCATGGAACAAAATTGAAGATAGTTGTAAACTTGACCTGAGACCTGCAGGACAGCCTGTCATTTAAAATGGCTAGTGACTGCTTTGTGGCTACGGTGAGTGGTGCTGCAAAGTGTCTGCAGGATCGCTGAGAATTATAACCTGTGCTTCTAGATTTATAAGAAACCTCGTATTTTTGATACGTTGGGAAGAGTTTTGCAGACAGTTCTTTCCCTAGTGCGTCGTGTTTTTTCACAGAAACAGAATGACTTGTTGACCATATTTCTTGAGATGTGTTGGGGTTTTTACCCAATGCAAATCAGGATGGTTCAAGAATGTTATCTGTTGTGCTCCTGTATTTTGTGTAGTTGATTCTGTAATTAGCTGTGCCAAATGTGTTCTTAGTGAACCTGTTTTTTTGAAGTGCTTGCCAGAAGCCTGTGACTTCTTGTGTCTTTTATAAACCTACAGATACTGCCATGTGCTAGAAATTTAAGCTAACATTTGCAAGTTGATGGTGTAACAGTTAAATTACTAGTGTGGTAATTGCTCTAAGGGGTCCCAGAATGTAAAAGTAACAAACACTACGTCTAAGTCATTTTGCTAACATGAAAAGGACATCTGGCCAAGCATGCGTAGTCTATATTATTTCCAAATTTTAACTTTTTTAAGTCTATACCTTCTGTAGAGAACCATGTGTGATTCTTGACCCCTTCTACATAAACGTATGTGTTCTCTGAAGTCATTTAATATCTCACTTTGTAAGGTAACAATCTACAACTGGATAATAGAGGCTGCTGAGCACGTGGTAGAAAAAGACCCAAAATATTATTCTTCTGATACCTTTCAGTCAGATATTGCATTTCACATCAGAGGATAAGCCATTTTGCTGGTGGCTGAAGTGATGCTTATATAACCTTTGCCAAATTGTGGGAATGTTGTTAGAATTAATAAGCTGAGAATTTTAAAATTTTGATATCCTCAGGAAAGATGCTGTAGAAGTGAAACAATTAGTTTGTGCTTGTAAGAAATTTTGTCATAGTAAATGAATAAAAGATTATGGTGAATCATTATGTAGCAATTCCATAAATCATGATTAAGGTAGAGGAATTAAAAATATTTTTCCTTTAATATAATTAATAACTTAAGATTGTGACGATTGGTATCAAGATGGAGTATTGTAGGTCCTTGGCATGACAACACAATTCAAAAGTTTACATAGGAAACAAAAAGTGTCCTTTTTTGCTGAACACACCTGTTATCCATGTTATTTGAAAATATAAAAATCACAAAATTTACTAAACTGGATCATTCCCGTGATTGCTAATATTGTTTTTATTAAGCATACATATAGTCAGAGCATCTAAACTCCATTATGATTAATGAGAAGAGGCAGATGAATATTTTTGACTTGTAGCTCCCTTTACTAAACCTGCTTTTGTGTTAAAATACTCACTGCAAACTTGTTACAGGACAATTTAATGTAATACTATTATAAATGAGTTAAATGGGCTCTGCGTTAGAAGTGGAACCTGGAATAGAGCCAATCTTTCCTCATGCCTACTCTATCATGCTTTTTAGAGGGAGGTTGCCTTTTTCAGGCATAAAGTCTTCATAGCCTCACTGAAAATATTAGTTACAGTCTTCTCTCTAGTGTGAGATTGGAGTTAGACATATGAGAACAGGCTTTATTGTTCAGACTTGCCTCCAGAAAGAAAAGGTGCTCATAACCATTCATCTTTTCTCTTTCCAGAAGAAAAAACTGTAGAGTTCCCATGCTGTGACTGTGAGGCTCACTCTTTACACCTCATGTCCTAATTCTCTGACACAGAGATTGACTGTAACATATTCCCAGCACAGCTCTACAATATCTCTCTGCCTTTCGACTGTTTCTGAGGTGAAAGGTGCCAGGCTATTACACTACAGCCAGGCCTGTATCTCTTAGAGAGAAATCCAAGCTCAAAGAAGTTGACAGAGGGTGCATTTCCAAGGCAGCAGGCTGGCAGTATGATTGCTGTCCATCAGGTGACCTGTCTAGTCTGCAGGCATACCCATCATGTAACTTCACATGTATGCATATCTGTCCTGTGGCTGTAGAATGCCACATGCCTTTCCTGCAGCTTTTTTACGCGGTCAAATGCTTGTACATCAGTGTTGAAGTAAGTTGGAAAGCCCTGGCAAGCAGGAAGTAGAATAGAACTCAAAAAGAGAATAAGTCAAACTGTCTCTTGAAAAGAGCTTTGAAACATACTTTGGAGTTTTTTACTCTTTGGAATAAAAAGTGTGCTGCATTGTGGTCAGGCATAAATAGGTATAATTTGTGAGAACAAAGAGATGCAAGCAAGTTTGTTGACTCATTGCAGTGAGACAAGTAATAATTTTAGTTGGATTGTAGTGAATATTAAATGTCTTCACCGCCCCTGCCCCCCAGCAAATTTGTGGTCAGATCAGCCACAGAATCACAGAATCACAGAATGTTAGGGATTGGAAGGGACCTCGAAAGATCATCTAGTCCAATCCCCCTGCCGGAGCAGGATTACCTAGACCATATCACACAGGAACGCGTCCAGGCAGGTTTTGAATGTCTCCAGAGAAGGAGACTCCACAACCTCTCTGGGCAGCCTGTTCCAGTGTTCAGTCACCCTCACCGTAAAGAAGTTTTTCCTCATATTTATGTGGAACCTCCCGTGTTCCAGCTTGCACCCATTGCCCCTTGTCCTGTCAAGGGATGTCACTGAGAAGAGCCTGGTTCCATCCTCATGACACTTGCCCTTTACATATTTATAAACGTTAATGAGGTCACCCTTCAGTCTCCTCTTCTCTAAGCTAAAGAGACCCAGCTCCCTCAGCCTCTCCTCATAAGGGAGATGTTCCACTCCCTTAATCATCTTCGTGGCTGTGCGCTGGACTCTCTCTAGCAGTTCCCTGTCCTTCTTGAACTGAGGGGCCCAGAACTGGACCCAATATTCCAGATGCGGCCTCACCAGGGCAGAGTAGAGGGGGAGGAGAACCTCTCTTGACCTGTTAACCACACCCCTTCTAATACACCCCAGGATGCCATTGGCCTTCTTGGCCACAAGGGCACACTGCTGGCTCATGGTCATCCTGTTGTCCACTACGACCCCCAGGTCCCTTTCCCCTATGCTGCTCTCCAACAGGTCTGTCCCCAACTTGTACTGGTACATGGGGTTGTTCTTGCCCAGATGCAGGACTCTACACTTGCCCTTGTTATATTTCATTAAATTTCTCCCCCCCAACTCTCCAGCCTGTCTAGGTCTCTCTGAATGGCTGCGCAGCCTTCCGTTGTGTCAGCCACTCCTCCCAGTTTGGTGTCATCAGCAAACTTGCTGACAGTGCACTCTATTCCCTCATCCAAGTCATTAATGAATATATTGAATAGTACTGGTCCCAGTACCAACCCTTGAGGGACTCCGCTAGACACAGACCTCCAACTGGACTCAGTCCCATTGACCACCACTCTCTGGCTTCTTTCCTTCAGCCAGTTCACAATCCACCTCACTACCCGATCATCCAGACCACACTTCCTCAGTTTAGCTGCGAGGATGCTGTGGGAGACCGTGTCAAACGCTTTACTGAAATCGAGATAGACCACATCCACAGTTTTACCATCATCTATCCACCGGGTTACGTCCTCATAAAAGGCTATCAAGTTGGTTAAGCATGACTTCCGCTTGGTGAAGCCATGTTTATGGCCCCTAATGATCCCCCTATCCTTGATGTGCCTAGAGACAGCACCAAGGACAAGTTGTTCCATCACCTTTCCAGGGATGGAGGTGAGGCTGACCGGTCTATAGTTACCCGGGTCCTCCTTCTTGCCCTTTTTGAAGACTGGAGTGACATTCGCTTTCCTCCAGTCCTCAGGCACCTCTCCCGTTGCCCACGACTTAGTAAGGATGATGGAGAGTGGCCTAGCAATGACTTCCGCCAGCTCCCTCAGCACCCGCGGGTGCATCCCATCAGGGTCCATGGATTTATGGACATCCAGGTTGCTTAATTGGTCCCCGACCCAGCCCTCATCTACCAAGACAGATTCCTCCTCTATCCTGACTTCTTCTGGGGCCTCAGGGGTGCGGGGCTCCTCAGGACAGCCTCCAGCAGTATAGACAGAGGCAAAGAAGGCATTCAGTAACTCCGCCGCCTTCTTATCCTCTGTCTCCAGGGCCCCCACCTCATTCATCAGTGGGCCTACATTACCTCTAGTGTTGGCTTTACCTGCAATGTATTTGAAGAAGCCCTTTCTCTTGTCCTTGACCTCTCTTGCAAGGTTTAATTCCAAGGAGGCCTTAGCTTTCCTAGTTGCCTCCCTACATCCTCTGACAACAGACTTATATTCCTCCCAAGTGGCCAGCCCCTCCTTCCATGATCTCCAGTCGAAAGGGATAAATAGTTCCTTTACGTCTGCATTCCTTTTTACCTACCAATACGGATTTTTCCATTGCTTCATACAGAATCACAGCATGGTTAGGGTTGGAAGGGACCTCTGGAGATCATCTAGTCCAACCCTTGCCAAATCAGATTCCCCTAGAACATGTTGCACAGGGTAGTTTCCAGGCGGGTTTTGAATATCTCCAGAGACAGAGACTCCACAAACTCCCTGGGCAGCCTGTTCCAGTGCTTCACTACCCTCAAAGTAAAGAAGTTTTTCCTCATATTGAGATGGAACTTCCCATGTTTCAGTTTGTTCCCATTGTCCCTTGTTCTGTCACTGGGTACCACTAAGAAGAGTCTGGCCCCATCCTCTTAACACCTGCCCCTAAGGTATTTGTAAGCATTGATAAGACCCATGCTCAGTCTTCTCTTCTCCAGGCTAAACAGACCCAGCTCCTTCAGCCTCTCCTCGTAAGAGAGATGCTCCAGTCCTCTGATCACCTTTGTAGCCCTCCGCTGGACTCTCTCCGCTAGTTCCTTATCTTTCTTGAACATATAAATAAAGGAAACTGACTGATAATGAACTCACTGAGCATCTTTAATGATAGAATCATAGAATCACTTTGATTGGAAAAGACCTTTAAGATCATCAAGTCCAACTGTTAACCTAGCACTGCCAAGTCCCCCAGTAAACCATGTCCCTAAGTACCACATCTACACATCTTTTAAATACCTCCAGGGATGGTGACTCCACCACTTCCCGGGGCAGTCTGTTCCAATGCTTGATAACCCTTTTGGTGAAGAAATTTTTCCTGATATCCAAACTAAACCTCCTGGTGCAACTTGAGGCCATTTCCTCTCATCCTATCACTTGTAACTTGAAAGAAGAGACCGACACCCACCTCACTATGACCTCGTTTCAGGTAGTTGTAGAGAGCGATGAGGTCTTCCCTCGGTCTCCTTTCCTCCAGACTAAACAATGCCAGTTCCCTCAGCCTTGTTAAACCTCATACTATTGGTCTCAGCCCATCGATCCAGCCTGTCCAGATCCCTCTGCAGCGCCTTCCTACCCTCCAGCAGATCAACACTCTCGCCCAGCTTGGTGTCATCTGCAAACTTACTCAGGGTGCACTCAATTCCCTCATCCAGGTCATTGATAAAGATATTAAAGACAACTGGGCCCGATACTGAGCCTGGGGAATACCACCTTTGACCAGCTGCCAAATGGATTTAACTCCATTCACCACAAGTCTTTGGGATCGGCCACCCAGCCAGTTTTTTCACCCAGCGAAGGGTATGCCTGTCCAAGCCATACGCAGCCACTTTCTCCAGGAGAATGTTGTGGGAGATGGTGTCAAAGGCTTTACTAAATTCTAGGTAAGTCCACAGCCTTTCCCTCATCCAGTAAGAGGGTCACTTTGTCATAGAAGGAGATCAGGTTAGTCAAGCAGGACCTGCCTTTCATGCAAGAGACATTTTAAAACCAGAATGTAGAGGTGGGTTCTGCACATGAAAGAATGTGAATTTCCAATCAGAATAACAGAACAGAGGTTGTCCAAACACATCTGGTTCCTTCTCAGTTCTGATGGCATTGTGGAAGCCTTATGCTCTTTGATCCAACTGTGAACAGAATAGGGCATTTCTTTTTGTCTTTCAATTATCAGTTTTTTTCTGTGCATGTTTCTGGCTATAGAGACCTTTTTCACATACAGGAGAAAGAAGTGAAGAGGTGTGTTTGCTTCTATATGCACAGTCATTCCATCTTGCAGGGTGTGTGATGTGGCAGTATCCCATGGGAGGAAAGGCAAGATTCAGAACATCTGTACAAGATTGCTTTTTATACGTTCTAGAATGTGTTTTGACCTGATACTGTATATTTAATTATTTAATATACTGAGAATTTTGTGCCTTTTATCTTTATCTATTCCCTTTCTGAAGAGGGTTATGGAAGAAGGACTGGGAAGCGAAGAGGAGTTAAGTACCCCATACTCATGGGCCCTTTCATAATCCCTACTTACGCTTTTTAATTATTTATTATGTATCAGCCAACTATTTAAGCACATCTTCAGTCCAAGCCATTTCTAACGTTGTTGGTAAAAGGCCACCCTGAACCAGTAACCTCTGATTCCTAGTAAAGCCACATTGTGACTGTTGCTTTTAAATACAGTGAAGATCTTGGTAATAGGAGGAACACCTGACTTGATGTTCAGCTTGAGAAGACTTGCTTATGGCCTGAACCATGATTAAGAAGAAACAACAAATATTGGAGAGGCTGTTACTATTATAATAGAGTCATTCAGGCAATACTGTTTAATCTGATTTTTTTTTTTGTTTTCTATTATACTTGCAGATACTGTGCAAACTTACCATCCTTTTTGTTTGGAGTCTCTCATCCATACTTCATTAATTCCGATCCACTTGTATTTCAATAGTCCTTGGATATTTCTTGCATTGATATATGTCAGTGGAATGTAGGAAACAGGACTTAAAAGAACTCTTTGGGTCATCAAGTACCGACATCTGCAGTCGCATGTGAACACATAATATAATCCTGTTCATCAGCTTATCAAACTGTATATTAAAAGTGGGCTTATTTATTCTCCTGCATCTACAGAATGACTGTTCTGGAATGCTATTCCAAGTTTGACTCTTCTGAAGGTCAGAGAGTATGAATTGAAGAATCTGTCCTTTTATCTGATGTGAAACTATTACTACACATAAAATCACTCTTAGAATATATATATTTCCAGAGATACCTTAGAGTTGCTTAAGATTTTTTTTTTAATTAATTTGGAAAATTGGTGGTTTGGTGAACTTTTGAGGTTCTGTATCTGACACTTTTTTCTAACATGGAGCTAATAGTGGCTCTTTTTTCCCTCTGCTGACCTCTGATTCACTGATACACCTTCCCTCACAGCAATGTAAAGCACTGCCAACAAAAGATGCTTTGCTATGTGTTGAATCTGTCAAGCTTTTAACTAGTTTCTCCTCAGGTGTCCATTGAAGATGAAGCAGGTTTTGAAAAAATGTGTCTCAGGGACTGTTTTTTTTAGCTAATTTTTCATCTGAGTTTCCAGCTGCACCAGCATCCTGAGTAAGGAAAAAAGAAGGTGATTTTCAAGACAAATCCTCTCTGAAATAGAATAAGCAATGCAGTGTTTGCTGTTTGTCTTTTGAGATAAATTACTTTAACCAGTTACCTTCATCCGTTGCTTTGTTATCTCTACCTTTGTTTAAGTCAACAACAGTACAAAATTTGACTGAAAATACAGGCACAGATCTTTAAAGCACGTTTTTGTAGTACTTCCTAGAAATTTATGCCAAGACTGCTATTTCTGCCATGGGAAATTTCTTATTTTGAAACAGTCTTGGGACAAAGGTTGTTCATAAGGAGTTAGCAATGTCTGTTAAACTTATAAGTAGTTATGTTTCATTATGAGATAATAAAAGTAATTAAATAATCTGTGTTTCAGATGAGTGTATAAGGAGATAAAATGAGTAAGGTCATATTCAGCCTATCCCTGCTAATGCCTCCAGATTCTGTCCTTTCTCAGTATTATTAAATCAACATTTTCTTACACTGCCTGTTAGACTGGCTAAAGAATTCCTGCAAATCACTCACATAGGACTAAAGTCCAGGGAAGGCTTGACATGAAGAGTAGAAGTGACAGGTGTTAAAATGTTTGCCATTCTGCTTGGCTGTGGGAGCTGCTTGCAGTATCCTATCTACGGCTTTTCTTACATGGATACTGAGGAAGATGGAAGTCTTCAAACAGAGGCTTCTTGCTTTGCCATTTATTTTAAGGCAAGCATCTTTGAGTAGTATAGTCAATTCATTTGGCCTTTTAGTTCTTTCATGTCAGAATTCTGAGATGTCTAGTGGCTTTACCAAAAGTGAAGGTATTTCAGTGGTATTTTTCATTTAAATGTTTGAGTTGTATTACGTAACAAGTTTGAGTCACATGCTGTCCTCGTTTCATGGGGATAAAATTTATAGAATCAAGTTTCTGTTACATTTTACTTCAGTTTGTGGCCAGCCATGGTGATGAAGGCCATTAGCACTAAGCCAGGGCAGCTGAACCAGGCTGTCCCACAGGTGTATTCTATATCATTGACATCAAGTTCACTATAAAAGGGAGGGCTTGCTGGAGAGGGGTGGGGTGAGGCTTTTTTGGTTTTTTTTTTTTGGGTGTTTGTGTTTGTGTTTGTGTTTGTGTTTGTGTTTGTGTTTGTGTTTGTGTTTGTGTTTGTGTTTGTGTTTGTGTTTGTGTTTGGGGGGGTGAGGGTGAGAGGGTGTGTGGTAAGCTGCCAGATGGCTAGGAAACAGCAACAGGACTGATCAATAATCTAAGCTTCAGTCTGCTCTTTTTTTGGTCTTTGTTTATTAAATTCTTGTTGTAGATTAGACTTGTGTAGATTTGTTCCCATTGTTTCTTTAAATTTATGTGAATATTAGCAATGTATTTTTCAGTAACCATCCTGCATCTAAAAGTCCTAATCAGCTGTATTCCGTGATGTTATTGAACGCGCCATTTTCTTTCATCAAAATGAGTCTCAAAATAACAAGATCTTGCTCTGTCTATAACAGAATTTGGACACAAGGGAAATTTTTCACTGCTGCTTCTCAAGCTCTACATATTCTGTACAGTTTGTGTGGATGATTCATCTCCAGCATTTCCTATAACATATTTCACAAAGGCTAAAATTTGACTTTGAAAGAAAACACGTATTTACTTGCTTTTCAGGTGTGCTAGCAGGTTAACTTCTAATGTTTTGACTTAAATAAACTGGACACTTCTTGTTCTCATGAGTTTTGCTTTCTTTTTCAGTCAAAATACAAGTAAGATTTCAGCATTCTGTACCAGGTGTTCTTTTGTACATTTGAAAATAAGTTACAAAAGGAGAAGCAAACCAGTTCAGGGGTGCTCTATCACAAAGCTGTTAAGAAATCTTTCTGGAGAGCTGTGATTATGAACCAACAGTTTCTCTCTTTGAGGTCAGGTAATTTAAAAGCAGAGTTCACATGAACCTAGCTCTTAGTGAAACGGGAAACAGTATCAGATTGAATATGTACACAGATAATGCAGCACACTTCATTCTAGATAAACAATGATGATTAGTGGAAGTAAGTATAACTTTGAGAAGTAATTTAGAAATAACTCATGTATTTAAAACTAAATATGTGTATAAGTGCTTCTGCTAGACAGGGAAATATGTTCTTTTGCCAGTTATCTAACCAGTGATTTCCTGATTCTTCACAGCCTTATGAATGACTGAGTTTATGGTTCAGAACATCTTAAATTAATAATAGTAGCAAATGATACATCTTACAGAACACTCGTGTAAAAGTAATGATTGCAGTGTGCTATTTCGAGCTATTTCTAACTCTAAAATATTTAGAATGGAAATCCCATGTAGAAATAATAAAGGTCTTGTATCATCTTGAAGAGTGGCGTAAACTGTATAATCAATTCAGTAAGATAATGTTTACCATGAACTTCTGTAACAAACTGGGCAAAAAATAGAGTGAATTCACTTGCATGGTAAATTTGTACTTCACTGCTTTCTTTGGATTAGCGGATGTCAGGAGTAAAGTTCATTTGTATGTAGATGCCAAGTTATGTATTCCTGTTATTGATTTCATATTTGTATCATGCTTTATAGTTCCTAATTCTTGCTTCTTTAATGGCTTTGGTGGAAACAATGCTCTTTACTGCTCTTACTGTGTGTGAAAAACCTCTGGGCAAAGGATTGGGAAAAACTGGTGGTTTTACAGTTCCAATCTACTTTGCTATTCATCAGGAGCTCAAATGGAAATGAATACGCTTCTCAAGACTGCCACCTGGAGACTAGGGAAACTGGTACAGTAAGTGTTATTAGGTATTGTATGGGAAGTAGCTACCTTGTATGCAACACGAGTTTCTTGAACAGTAGTGGTACTCATTTTTGCAGCTTAGTGGATAAGACACTTGGCTAATTATAATTATTTTCCTTTGCAGCTTTTAGCATCTGTGTTATCCATCCAGAGATTAGTTGATTCGCATGCTTTATGGATTGCAAAAATGAAGTGGAAGATATGAAAGGACTAAAGCAGAAATGGAGTAAATACCTGAAAACAAAGCAATCTGGGAAAAAAGCAAAAAGCTTTCAAGGTTAAGCTAGGAGGTTCTCCCAAAAGCTAAACAGGTTTAAAGTCCCTTTTTGTTTTGAATCCTTACTACCTATAAAAATATCATACAGACAGGCTTTGGTTAAGTGTGCTTGTTGATGGAGGGGTTGTCAGAAGAAAGGTTGATACTCTGTTGTTTCTTTTTGTTTTGTTCTTGTTTTTTGTTATTTAGAGTGAGATTAGAGGAAATGCTATGTCCTGAGCTTTTTCACTTCTTTATAGGGTATATGTGTGTAGTTTTTGGTAGTGGCAGCAGGAGGCTGCAAGGATGGCCTCTGTGAAGAGAGGCTGAGACTGGCTGGTGCCGGACACAGCTGATTCCGGCTGGCTCCAACAGACCCACCACAAGGCACAGCTGAGCCCAGCAGCCAAGGTGGTGGCAACTCTGTGGAAACATATTTTAAGAAAGGGTAAAAAATGCTGTGCAGCAGACTGTGAGAGAGAGGAGTGAGACAAAATTTGAGAGAAACAACCCTACAGACACCAAAGCAAGAGAAGGAGGAGGGAGAGGAGGTACGCTGGGCGCTGGAGCAAGAGTTTCCCTGCAGTCCATGGAGGACCATGACAGAGCAGATATCCATGCTGCTGCACTTGGAAGACACCATGCTGGAGCAGGTGGAGATGCCCTGAAGGAAGCTGTGGCCCATGGAGACCCTACGCTGGAGCAGGTTCTCCTGGTAGGAACTGTGGCCTGTGGAGAGGACCCCATGCAGGAGCAGGTTTATCTTGAAGGACCCATACTGGAGGAGGGGAGATATGTGAGGAGGAAGAAGCAGCAGAGAGGATTTGTTGTGGGCTGACTGCAGCCCCTGCTCCTAGAGGAGTTGGGAATGAAGGAGTGAAGGAGTTTTTGTATTAGCATGTTGTTGGCAGGACACAAGTAGAGTTCAAATAGTTTTGAAAACTTTTCATATTTGCCATTATTACTAGTGAAGTGTCACAACCATAAGCCTGTTTTTATTTCTCACAAGCCAACTCTATAAGTGGCAAAAAAATAATTTACCCTACGTTGAGTCTGTTTTACCCATGATGGCAATTGGTGAGGGGTCTCCCTGTCTTTATCTTGACCCATGTGCTTTTCCATCTTATTTTCTTCCACCACTCTGTTGAGGAGGAGGACTGCAAGAGCAGCTGGGTGGCTGTCTGGCTGCCAGCCAAGGTCAGCCCACCATAGATTCCTTTATCGGCTTTTAAAGTATCATCAGTTTTAAATGGCTATCTGTACTTTATTGTCTTTCTACTCATGGACAGATATCAGAATCTATTATGAAGGGCTGTATTTCTAGATTTCAGAGATCTTTATTAAGTATTTAAATACTGATATGCTTTATATGACAAGAATTGTAATCAGAATGGAGTAAGAATGCTACCAGGCTATCTGAATTTGTCTAGGCCCCAAACTATTCTCTTTGTTAGGAATTATAATGCATTCAGCTAGATCTTGACACTGAGGTGAAAGTATGTCTTCAGTGTAAGGTTTCACTACAGTTAGTCTATTTGTATTTATTAATCAAGGATACTAGTTGCTGATTGACTTTGCTGTTGTACTTTAGAGTAATTCATAACTCAAATTTAGTATTTCCTCTATTGCCCATGGTGGCATCCAGTATTTCATCATATAGGTATTGGCTATAAATACCTCTTTAAGACTTTCTACTTTTTTTTAAAACAAGTGTACTTAAAATAATAATTTCTGTTTCAGTGACACTGTTCACACAAATATAACTTTAAGTATATTGTTATTTTGCTGGCAACTACTTTATTTTCAAAGGTTTATGAGTTAGTCATTAACACAATATCTAAAGAAATTTAGTATTCATATCCTGAATGTGGGAATAGAATATTTTTCCCAAGAAAAAGGGCAACCTGTTCACTAAGGATTTTGAAACCTGCTAAATCATTATTAAAATTTTATATCTTAAGATGCAAGTGTGTCATATTAAGAAGATAACAGAAACAAAAGGTTAGGCATGTCCTTAACTTGCATTTCAAGAAATAATGTAAACATGCACTTACATAATAAGTATCTGGGGATCCATCTTTTTTCCCCTGACTTGCACTATAGTTTGCTTACTGCGCTAGGGACAAATCCTCAGCAGATGTAAACTGTTGTAGCTCTGACATCAGGAGATCTATGGCAGCTTATAGTAGTGAAGATATGCTGCTGTTCTGTTTCTACGTATTTTGTGTTCTCCCTGATTTATTCCACAGTCTAGCAGACAATGGGCAGGAACTGCTTGGCCATCCAGCTCACTTCAAACTAGCACTCCTGACAGTATTCTTTTAGTAATGCTTTCTCATTAAACATCCTTTATGTATAGCTTCTAGCACTTCAAACATTTTTTTTTTTTACTGTCACTGGAAAATAATCTGAAACATTCACACGTTATATAAACAGCACTGGTACACCAGCGACTCCTTGGGATAGGTCAGTTGTAAGCACAAGCTGAAACTCTCCATAGGGATTTTGTATGCAGAATGTAAAAATACCATATAGCTGGAGGAAAAAATATTGCTTCTGTATGCCTTAATTCCTAACACCTTTCCTTTTGGGAGAGGGGTATGGGTTTCTTTATTTTTTCTGTGTGTTTGTGAATAACCTTTAAAATAAATTGTTTTTACCATTTAAACACTGTATCCAGATGCTGAAAAACAATTTCATATTTACTGACTCATGGCAATGCCTATTAACTTTTGCGTAACCTAGATCTGATCATAAAACTGGCTTAGCAAATGAGTGAAGATGGCTTTTGGTGTATCTGTTTGGTCCTTAGTGGCTATCTGTCCAAATCACAGAGCCACAATACCAGATAACTTCTGATCAAGAATAGCAGGGGTGTTATAGGTCAAGACTGAAACACATTCACAGAGCTCTGCAGGGAAGCTTGCGTAGCATCTGCTCATACTATGTTTGGCATTTTTAATGACTGCTATCAATTCCTTACTTGAACAAATATACTAGAAGCTCACCCCAAACCTCAGAAAACCTTCCCTATCAGTCCATCAAAAAGAAGAGAAACTTCAGTCCAACAGTGACATTAAAGACCTAGATTTCAGTTACAGAAGCAGAGATGCTTATGGAGAGGAGGAGAAAAAAATAATCTATGGATTGAACACCCTGTCTATAGCTGGTGCAGTTGCAGCTTTTCCTCACCGTAAAGGGTGGGGTTTAATTTAAAAAGTGAGATAGGCATGTAGGTGTAAAAAATGCAGATAAGTTTTGCATCTTCGTTGGTGTTTACAGGAATAACACTTGCAAATGTATTTTTAGAGAGTTTAGCTAACATGTTGTGTGTATCTTGGGCTCTTTTTTCCAAATGTAGTCCTTATTTTAAAATTCATTGAAAGATGAAATATCTGAAAGGATGACACAGTACTATGTACAGGAGTAAGAAGTTTAGAAAAGGATTTGTGGTCATAGATGAGGAAAACTACAGTACTGTTGCAGCAGAATATGCATCTTAGTTGCTAAATACTATTTTGGAAATGAGAGATGAAGATACAAGTGTCCTTATCTTCCTTCCACCTCTCCTTGTAAACTACACCAAGAGCATTATGAGCTCTGTTCTGTTTTTTGAACAGTGGCCAATATCTAGAATATGAAAGGAACATTGAAGATTGCAATAGTGTAATATGTCAGTCAGTCATTGAAAACTGAAGTTCACTTCAGCTGTCTTCTTTATGGAGGGTTATGATTTCTCACATTCACATGAATGGGACGCATATTTATCTTTCATCTTAGTTAAAGACAGTATTGCATCTTAAAGGATTTTTTTTTCTTTTAAACAGAATGAAGACAGAAGTAACAGACATGCTAGCAAGTGCGAAACTGAGAACTAGGAGTAGAACTTGTCTAGACAGACTTATTCTGAGAGAATCACTGGTAATGTATATAACCTTCTGGAGTCACACATGTAAACTAGTACAATAAGTAACAATTTTTTAAATGCTATTACCACCTGATGCAAGGAAAGAAGAGCTGACTGAAATTTCTTGTGAAATATTCCAGTCCTATGGAATTACAAAACCTGATGATTAAATAGAAGAGAATACAGTTCTTGTTAACTTGCGCTTTCCCTAGAGACCTATGAGAGAAAGCAATGGATATATTTGTACTAGTGTTTGTGTTCATTATTTATAGACGTGTAGCTTTGTTTTAATTAGAATGATCAGTTCTTTACTCTTGACAGGGGGGAAGACGCTTAATATTTATTCCAGACCTCTGAGACAGTAAGTTCCATTTTCAGGTGCATCATCATAGCAATACTGTATAGTAGCATGTATGAAAGTAACAGTTATAAATGTAGGCCCTGTGACAGGGTTGTGCATTTATGAAAACCATTTATGATGGGTCATGTTAGCTTCTCAGTATAACAAACCTTTTGCTTGGAAAGCAGATGTTACAAATGATTTCAGCCCAGGTGAAATAGGGAGTGAAGACTGAGTCCGTAGATGTATAAGCTACGGAAAGACTGGTGTGGAAAGGAAGATTATTAAGCAGGGGATTAAGAAAGCAGTCCAGGTGAACAGTAAGATATAGATGGTCTGCTCATTAACATAGGATTCCTGTGTGGGAATACCCGTGGAAAGGGTAGGTCTGCTTCAATGTTCCTTTAAAGAAACTGGACTGATGGCCCTGAAGACAATGGACCAAAAGCTGGGAAAATACACAGAAGTGACACATCAAGTGTGGAGTTGTCTGTATCTTGAGACTGCTTTGAATTGTTAGCAGTAGTTCCTGAAACTTATGGACAGGGCCATGTTGTAGATCCTTGTATCTTTTTGCAACTCCCTGTATTTTTCATTATGTTATTGTGAATGATTCTGGGACATTTCAGCTAGGTTAGTGTTAAAAAAGGAAGAGCAAATACAGTAGCGGAAGACTGCTCTTATTGAAAAAACATGAGTTACTAAGATTTTTGCCACACAGTTGCTAAGTATGTTAGGAGAAGAATAATCAGTCTGAGTCTCAAACTTAACTTGAAACTGGAAGCTTTTCCGCTGGGGTTGTTTTTCCACTAAGCATAAGATATGTTTTTAAATTTTTGCCTTGTATCATAGGTGTCAATATTAGTCTTTAAGAGCTGTTTGTAGGCTTCTCTTTCCTTTTCCTCCTAGATGCTAGGATAGGTTGTAGACAATGGAAGACCTGAATTGAATAGATAATATCTCTTTGCATCTGTTTCCACAGAATACTCGCATAAACTGCAAGTAGATCAATCTTGCTTGCAAGTATGGAGCTTATTTAGTGTTTAGCACAATAATTCTGCGTTTTTCCCCCCTCTTTTAGAGTGATGAGGGTAATGTACAGGAACTTTTCTTGATCCTCTTCGCTGTTCCTCTCTTGCCCGTTTGGGAAATCTCTACTGGACAGAAAAATGAGTAGAATTCCAGTGCGTAAGTCACAAAGTCAGAGTAGAATTTAGCAGCGTTGTGCTATCTGCTGCTAAAAGCCTTGCTACATATATCTGCTCTCAACTCTGATCTGTCTGAATTGAAGGAAAAATCCTGTGCCTCCATCCCCAAGCAGAATTCTCTGAAGTCTAGGAGTTTTGTTCCCTGAGGCCTACAGAGACCCCAGTGTATGTGTCAGAAGGCTTTTACCTTCTGGAGACTGTATAGAAATGAATCTTTTGCCTTCTCTGCTGCACTTTGACTTCTGTGACCCACAATCCCCAGGTCCAAAACTTACTGACTGGAGAACAGTTATTATATTAATTCCGGTTTAGAATTTGATATCTTTTCTGTATATTACTTATTTGCATACCTGGAAAAGCTAGCTGTTCCCTGTCTGTTTAGTTGGGTAGTTGAGAAGTGCACAAAAAAGAAAATTAGAGCTATTTTCTTACCTGAGAACAAGCTACAATTTTTAAGTCAGGAGACTTGTTGGACTATGGTTTCAATTCGTGCATTGCCAGCCTTGAGTTCTCACGTAAAGTTATTCTCTAGAAGCATGAGAATGACAGCTCTCAGTAGCTGTAAACGCCTAGAGGAGCTATTCCTTTCCAGTTTTTTATTGCATAACAATTCTGTAGATATTTTTGTTCCGCATTTTGCCTATTTCTACTGTTCTGAGTTGCAAAGATCTAAGCTGTGCCTTTCTACATCTGTATTTATTTCTGGTTGAATGAAGACTTGTGGAGTGTGCAGGAGTTCCACAAATTAGAAAAAAAGTAAACACATGACATAGAAATGGCGTTTTTACATTACACTTCAGCCTAAGAACTGAAAAATTAAAATAAACCAAACTCTATAAATAATGGGCTGTTTTCTTTCTGTGTTGCATACTGTAGGCATGGTTTCTTATTTCTGAGTTTTCTTTCATTTGGAAAGCGTTGTATTAATGGTCAGCTTGAAAAAGCAGAGCAAAGCTTTTAGGGGAATATGAACTGATATGACACTTGTAGAATTTGTGGTCAACTGAGTAAATAAGGATTTAGGTCCTTTTTTGAAAATACATATTTACTCTGTAGACTATAATGGTTTGAGAAAAACTTATTATGGTCTATCAGCTATATATGCATTTTAGGCACTTTTAAAAGTGACTAAAATGGCTCTTTTTGAGTAATAAAAAGGTCTCAAATCTAATAAGTGCATACAAAAGGAAAGATTGGAAAGTATTCAAGTGGCAGTAAAGCATTATTTTTGGCCACCTAGAGTAAGACCTTTGGTATTTTAATCTACCATTGATTTATTCGTAGTCACTAATCTCAGAAGTCCAGCTGTTATTTACCATTTTAGAGCTATGTCACTATTCACTTTGAACTTTTTGGTAACCTCTGCGTTGCTATATGAAGCGATAATGTTAATTTACCTTAACGTAGGGCACTAAGATTTTCAGTGTGTTCTGTTCATCACTAAACTACGCTTTAATTAAATTAGTTGTAGATACTAAACAGAATTGGTCTGGATTCAGGTACCATTCAGGGGAATAGGGGTGAAATCCTTTCCTTGAAAAAACAGTTTTTGCAACTTTGTTGACCTGAGTGGTATATAAATCAGTGTGCAAACAGATTGTACTGGTTCCTTTGGAGTTTTTTCAGGAGGAAAAAACCAAAAGTTATTAAGAAGTACTGAATTTTCATAATTTTAAACCTTGGAAATGCATCTCTAAGAATGCACAGTATAAACTGTCCATTAATTAGTCATGTCCTTAGACAACAGTTTCTAACCGTTAGAGGTAGGATTGACAAGGCTTCTGATTCTGAGGAATATAGCAGAAGCAACCTCTAGTCAGCTTTCTGGTGAAACCTGATCAGTTTATGAATTACATATCATGCAATTTCTTGTAATTGCAAAGCATTGGTTTTGATGACTTAGGTTTTCTTTTACTTCTAAGCAAGTAAATTTGCATTACAGGGACAAATTGTAGGCCATTACTTTGCAAAAATAATCAATTACCTAGTCTTTCCATCTGTACCTTTGATTTCTGTTTCCAGAAAATGAACAGAAAGATATATTTGCATCTTGAATTTTTAAAAATCCATTCCTACATTGAGAGGAAAACTATAAATGTTATCTTCTAAATGAGATTGCATCATTAAATCAGGATGAGGCTTGCAAACTCAGAGGCTCTACCGGCAGAAATAAATGTACAAAATCCATAAAAAAGAAAAGCGCTAGGTAAGTAGTGTAAATAGATAAATGTTAACTGTAAAACCTCAGGAATCTTTGTGTGAAATCAACCAAAGAAATATGAACCTGGAGAGGAAGTTTGGAACATGAGGACTTTGAGATTATATGAGGAAACAGGAGAAGAGGCAGGGGTGTAGGCCTGAGTTATTTGTGTGTTATGGTTGTATCTATGTGAGCGACTCTTAGTGTGCCATCAATGTTTTCTGGCACTAGCACGTGTTCGTCTGTGCTAATAAACAATCAGAATGCTTCTTGGCATGAATTTGGCCTGTGCCAACCAAAGCCCTCCCCAGTCCCCTTCCTGGGTATGATTTGGCAGTTAAAATGTTCTCAATTACTAGAATATGTAAGGCTGTGCTGCTTTGTCGTGCTCCTTCTGGCATGGCTCTTTAATATCATCCCAGCAGGCTTCATACCATGCCCCAGGCCATGCCGGCTGCACCTTTGGCATCATGCTATACAAACACCATTCTTACAAAGTGCTGTGAAGTAATCTGCTGTTTTTTCACAGTTGGACAGCAAAAAACAGAGTCTTAGTATTGAGGAGGCCAGGAGATGACCACCCTCTTTATAGTCTGCAAGAAACTGAGTGAGAAATGGAGTTCAGGTCTGGCCAGATCACTCTTCTTCATCCATCACTACCTATGCCAAGACTGGCTTGCCCCCTCTGCCAACACTGATGATCATACACTTCCACACACTAAGCAGAGGCAGGCTACATGGCACTGACATATGGTTAAAAAATAAAAATATCTGCCATGACTCTTATTTTTGTGTGGCTCAACACATGTGCCGGTACCATTCCAAGACTTCAACTGGGATACCTTCCTGGGAGCCCATATGGGGCATGATTTTAGGATGTTTCCTCCTCCAAAGGACCATGCGAGCCCTGGTTATAGGACCTGAGAGAGGGCCCATCCTTCCTTCTGCTTTTGTAATTAATGTCATGTACCCTAGTGGCACAATCTGGCCTAGAATCTTCAACTTAGTGAAAATTAGGTTCTTTAGTTATAATTTAAGGAGCTGTATTTTGGGACTGACCAGTGGAGACACTGTCTAAGGGTCTGGAATAGCCAGCACTATGGATTGTGATTTATGGGAGGGAGAGGCTGTTAACAGATCCTCCAATAAGTCTCCCTTGTCCACTTTTGCATAGCTGACAGCATCAGCTAGGGAGAATTTCTGCTAGAAATCATTCATGTCATGCAGCAGGGCCGCATTTCCAGACTAGGTATGGAGGTTTTCTTCCTATTAAAAAGGGTAGGCAAGGAGACTTGAGAAGACAAGGCATCTATGCAGAAAACAAAATTGGGAGCAACAAGGACTTGACAAAGTTAAATTTTTGATGCATAGCAGCAGCAGCTGCAGGTGGCATTTGGCACTGTGTACCCAACAGAGGTGACAAATCTTGATAGTGCTTGGCCTGAGGCACATTTTTAAATGCATGTGGGGGATGCTGATGTGTGGCTTTTACGAAAAATTGAGGGGAGCTTGACACACACATGGTGGTGAAGAGATGTGTGGCTGAATACAAAGACAGCGGTGTGTTTATGGCAGGTCCTTTTCCAACTAGATTGGTTTGATAAAATTCACTAGTGTAGATGTGGTCTGTTCCACCTGAGTTGGTCTTAGTAACCAGAGACCATTCCTTCCTACCTTTAATTTACAGCTGTGAAGTATGGGTCCTATGTTTTTCTTCCAGCTTAGAGGATAGACTTGCTGCTGGGCTGCACTGGTGTATATGTAAGCATTGTGAAGGGCTCTGTGCTGCTGTGTGTGTTTCTGGTAAAAAAGTTCACCCAAGGTCTCCATGCTGTGCAGAATGCAGCAGAATGCGCACATATGGCATTGGGATGCTGGTGTCAAGCCTGTCCCTTAGTATCTACCGCTTGAAGTTTGTCTATGAGTCTTTTGTTTAAGTTGGGTGTATTTTGCCCTGTCATGTAGGGGCTATAGATGGCAGGGAGGTAGGAACTGAGGCCCAAATTTTTCTGCTAATGCACCATGGATAAGCGTGCTGCTGGGAGTTCAGAGCAGAGACTAGGGACTTTATTGGACATGTTTCTTTAAACAGTTTATTGGAAGGGGTTACAGTGGTGTGCTTGAGACCGGCAAGATAGAAGCGGATTGTATGCTGAAAGGCCTGTTATGGTGAGATACACAGAATCACAGCTGACTGTTGTACTTCAGAAAAGTCCTGCTGAAATGAAGTATGGATGCAACCCCAAAGAGGTCTGAGGCATACTGTTTCAGTGCTTCTTCAAAGAAAAAGCAAGACTTCCATCTTGTGTACTTGTTTGTTGTTTTCAGAGTAGATTTGGATTATGAGACAATCAAACAGCCTGCAGTATTTTCTGATTCACAGTAAAATAGAACAAATTGTCACGATTTTTTTTCTTTTAAAGAAGTACACACTTTTCCCTTTGATTTCTTCAAAAATAAAAAAAAGGACTAAGGAAACTTTTTAGTGGATTGAGTCAATGGTGTTTCCTTTTTTCTTGCTTGGTCCTAATTATAATGAGGCCTGCATATAAAGAATTTAACAGTATTGGTGATCAGAGATTTTAAGCACTAGTTCTTTACAAAAATGCCAATGAACGTCATAAATAAGCCACACATAGAAATGAAATGCTAATACTAATGGCATGAACTCTAAAGAATAGTTATAAGGTAATGTTTAAAGATTAAAAGATAACATATTTATCTTTTTCTTATGAGTTGAATACTTAAACTCTATGTAAAAAGATTAATACTAAAATACAGCTGCATAATGTGCAGTTTTTCTGTAGTTCTTCACAATGATACTTTTTTTGGAACTAAATATAGCAAGTCAGTGTAATAAAACTTGTTTTTCTGTTTTCAGTGGAATATGTTCCTCTGACTTTGTATTCAGATGAAAAAGAGAATATAATGAAGGCCACGTAAGCACGTTTCCAGCTGGCTTTTAAATGCTAAAAAAATAGAAATAACGCAGGACTTAGGTGTTCTGTGTATTTAAAAGCTATTACCAGTTTTGATGCTGGTTCTCCCAGAGATTTGGAATGTTACCACACATCCACAACTTGCAATGCAGCATCATGCTAAAAACCCTTAGCTCATCACCAAGTGGACAGCTCAGACAAATACCATGCTGATATGCTAGTTTAGTCCCTGTACAGCAATATCATGATAGTAATTATTTCTTCCTCTCAGCAGGTTGATTAGCTTGGGAATGGCACAGTGCTTATACTTTTCATCTCTGAAATTACTTTGTTGAATGTTGGTTTGGCTGTTTCTGTGCAGTACTTTAATTGTAATGCATGGCTGTATCCTTAATGCTGCTGTTTTCCTGTTTTCCCATCCATAATTTGGGCTCAATTCCAATCACCTTATCAGGAAAACACTTAGGTCTAGATATTTTTAAGGGATTTTACAGATTATATATGGTCTGTCTCCACCCGTTGTGCATTTTTGAAAACATCAAATGTCAGTTGGGCAATGTTTCTGCTGACCTGTGGAGATTCTTGAAAAGAAATTCTCATGGGATTGACAAAAGAAAATTGTCTTATGGGACATATTTCTCTTCATAAACCCCTTTGAAAATTTGGTGCCTGGAAGTTGCTATGTTCTATTGACTTTGTCACATATCCTCATGAATGCATTTAATGATTTGTTTTCATTTTTCCTGAATGAGGGCCCTAATTTCTAAAATATTTTATAATGAAATATAAAGTATAAAATTAATTATTAACATTTAAATGATATTCTAGCTGAGAGTAGAAGGGTTATACACTTCTCTGTGAACTTAATTTTGTTCTCAGTAGGTAATACTTATTGAGAAAGCTTAGTGACTGTAGTGAAACTTCCCACATGTGTGTTTGAGGTAACCCTTTTAATTTGGATCCCCAGTGATTAAGAAAACAGTGAACTTTCCCATCAACAACCCAAACTGTATAGATCTATAAATCAGTGATTTTTAAACTTGGGGCCATATTTAGACAAAGCAATAGATGAACTAAGGCAGATTTATTACTAGCGTTCTTTAATGATAAAGACATAAGTTTCATAGGTAATACAACTGTAAATAATAATCAATGCTTAGACTAGCAAATAAATGAATAATTACTTTAAAGAATAGAGACATAATAATGTTTAACATGGAATAGAAATGATGAGTTTAAAGTGATTAAGTGTAGGCACTTTTAATATATGAAGAGTCAGGGAATGGGCATTAATATCCTGGGCAGATTTCTTTATATATTTTATAGATGATATTATTAATTCATATTTTTCCCAAGGAAATAATTCAGAGAGTTTTACATATGAATATACATTTATAAACCTAGCAAATGAGTTTATGGTGGCACCTATTTATTGTTTAGCTAACATCTGTGTTCATTCCAAGTAAAAATACAGTTTCTAGGGGGCTAGTCATTGCTACTTAGCTGTTTCTCACAAAAAATTGTCCTTTTTTTCATAGTTATATCCCAAATTGTGTTCTCAAAGAACAGAGGTCTTATTTACTCAGGATTTACACAAACAGAAATGAATTCCAACACAGGGGTTAGGAGATAAATCTGTGAACTCTTCTAAAGACAGTGAAATGAAAAGCATACCTAATGAATTTGCCAATGTCACTAATTTAGGAGAGGCCACAAGCATACTGAGATATGGGGTGGAATTCAAAACTGTTTTGACAAACTGAGGGAATGGCTTTTCCCTCAAGAGGTCTAGAAGCCTGACCTGTCAGGAGAGATTGAACCACTTGGTATTTAGCTTTGAGATAATTAAAGTGGGGGATACATGATGACAGACTTCAAATAATGCAAAGGCTCCTGCCAAGGAGTAATGCTGTGTTCTTCATTTCCATAGGATTGAACAGCAGGAATGAAGACTTTATTAGAAGGATTAAACAGGAGATTTCTTTTTTCTAACAATAAAAATCTTTAAGGACAGTTCAGGTAGAAAGGTGTTATAACGATGAAATTATAAGATATCCTGAATTGGAGCAGTCTTATTGTTGTGATTCTGTGTGGAGTGTTCCCTGATGCAAATGCAGATGATTTGTCTTCCTCTATCATGATATGTGAAGCAATGAACGCTGAGTAATGAAATCCTGTCCTACTTGCATTCTCCATACCTCTTATGGCATTTCTGTCAGCTGTATGGTTTGTTCACTTGGTATTCTTATGTGTACTGCAGTGAGAAGCTGTGCAGATGAAGTATATGGAAACATTCCTTTTAGCTGATATCACCAATTGCGTATGGTATACTTGAAAGCATGCCCAAAAATATAATGATGAACTAATTTTGTAGACTTAGAAAAAAATGCCTGTATCATCTTCAAAATTGTATTGTCATCTACAAGTCCTTGTTTCTGGCAGTGAAAGTTTTTCTCTTGCAAAAATTGTGAAGCTTGAGAGCTATACTCCTGAAACAATTGTACAGATGTCAGTGAGCTTTAGGAATGATATTAGAACTTGTTTTGTTAAAGTAACATGGAAGAAAATGGCAAGATAATGCAGTCTTTCGGTTAATCTGGTTTGATTGTCTTGGAAATATCTGATGTGTTGCACCTCTGTATTTAGTTTTCTTGTCTTCTTGTGTTTAAATAAAGTGCAAGGCAGGGTTACTCTAGGGTAAAACACCGAATGTGCTGAATTTCTGTTACTTGCAACTTGCCATCGTGAAAATGGATATCCTTTTGTTCAGTGTGTGAATATTTTCACCTCAACTTGACATGTCAGTTTTTTTACTGCAGTCATTTTGTTACCTGTCACAAGTGAGATTTTTCCCACCTCTGGGGTCTTCAACATCCATATTTATATCATAGGGAAGGGGATGGTATTCTCTTTAATATTCACCAGAATGTCCATTCTGAACATCTTGGACTTCACAGGGACATTCCAACCTCGGAGATGATCCTTGGTAATTAAGCAAAAGAAGAAAGAAATCTCTGGAACTTCAGTGAGCCATTAACAAGTTTCATAAATTAATTTGCAATGCAAAAATCATCATACCTTAGTGAATTCTAGCCATGTTATTGTATTCTGCTCTTGTTCCCTTTCTGGAACAACAAATTTTTAGTGTCAATGTACTTTTGTCACGGTGTAAATCTGGGCTGTCTGTTAAACCGATGGCAGACCCTCTTCCCTGACAGAAGGGGAAGGAAAAGAGAAAAGGGAGAGAGTCTTACAGGTTGGAAAGTTAAAACAGTTTTAATAAACAATAACAATGAAAAAGAGTGTAATAATAATAATGGAAATAATTAAATATATAAAAAACCAAGATTGAGCTCCCCCAATGATGGTCACATCACCCCTGGCACTGCAAAGCAGGGTCCAGGAAGGCCCAGACTGCAACTCAGCAACAGATGGAAACTGGATTCAGGAACACATGGACTGGGATGGAGGGCAGAAGAAAAATGGACAGAGTCCTCTTCGGATGCCGGCCATAGAAGAAGAGAGCAAGACCTTCATGATCCCTCAGCTTTAAACTGAGAATGACGTGTATGGGATTGAATACCTTGTTGGTCAATTTTGGGTCAACTGTCTTGTCCACTCCTCCCTAAAGGTGCAACCCTTCTGTGGGTCTTCACTCATAATCAGTGAGAAATTTAGCAGTGACCTTGGTTTCTCTAGGAATAAGTCTAAGCAAGAGCCTTTCTACATACCATTCCTACCGGTACCTCAGTAATAACTATAAACTTCAAGCGTTAAAATCCTAGAAGCAGACAGTGTCTGCAAAACATGCAGTTAGTTTCAGAAAGTGCAGTTACTTAGAATAAACTTAGCTGAAAGGAAAAATCACTGAAAGGAAAATTGGTTCTGTTTTAGTCCAAACCAGGACAACTTAGAATCAGAGAGATGTAAATAATTTCTTAACATGGTAAGATACTCTTCTAGCTGTGAAGGTAGTTTGAAAAGCATGTAAAAATTGCTAGCTACTGTTAGTAGAGCAAAGCCATTACAGCAAGAAGTTAATTCAAAGAATGCTTCTCCTGGGCATGTCAGAAGAATCTTCTCTCTGGTATCTGCACTTTGCTTGTTAGAATAAAGTTAACTTCTCCACCAGTGTTGGGTGGGTTCTTTTACCCCTTAACATTGTTAACATGTTCTTATTATTATAACTTTGAATTTTAATAGTGTGCATAAGGTAAAATGCAAGAGTGTGCCTGGCAGAAAAATCTTTTCAATGTATGTCTAATAAAGTGGGTCTACCCTAGTGCACTGCTAATGAATTTAGGGAAGAAAGACATGTAAAGAAAAAAGGCAAAGTTATTATACAGACATATACTGGAACTAAGCAACAAGAGGCTAGGTGCTAACGCCATAGTAATCAATAAAAAAGATAAACCTAATGTCTTCATTTAGCCTACACCTGGGGCTAAACAATAACAGTTTTTTCTCTCACCCAATGTGCCTTCCCCAACTGAGGAAGGAAATTGGGAAAAAGAGAGAGACTCGTGGGTTAAAATTAAACAGATTTAATAAAATAAAGAAACCAATCTAAATGATAACACAAAACACACAAAAATATCCTCAGCTACAGAGTTGCAGCAGGTTGTTCCAGGAATACCAATCATTGACAATGAGAAAAAGGGAGGCTAGAAGAGAGGAGAGCAAAACCAGCCCCACCTCTTCCTAGCAAACCCTCTCTTTTATAGTGAACTTGATGTTAATGATATAGAATACACCAGTGTGCCAGCCTGGATCAGCTGCCCTGCATTTAACTGCTAAGGGCCTTGATCACCATGGCTGGCCACAAACTGAAAAAAAATAGCAGTGAAACCAGGACACCTAGCAATTGTCAGGATTACCAGCAAAGAGGAAAACAGGGGCTTCTCTTTCAAGGTTAGCCTAAAATGCAAGTTGTAATGCATTAGGTCTTTCAGTCAAGCACCAGTTTCTGATAGGCCTTTGCCCAGACTTACCATCCCAGACACATGACAAGAGCCCTGGCCTCAGCCTGTGTTCCAGCCTATGGATATAAGGAGGGTTAACCTTGGCTAAGGGCCAAGATCCCCTCTCAGTCTTCTTGAGGCTAAACAGACCCACCTCCCTCAGCCTTTCCTCATAAGAGAGATGCTCCAGTCCTCTAATAATCTTTGTAGTCCTCTGCTGGACTCTCTTCAGAAGTTCCTTGTCTTTCTTGAACTGGGGAGCCCATACTCCAGGTGTAGCCTCACTAGGACAGTGTAGAAGGGGAGGATAACTTCCCTCAACCTGCTGGCCACAATCTGTCTAGGGCACCCCAGGATACCATTGGCCTTCTTGGCCTCAAGGGCACATTGCTGGCTCATGGTGAACTTGTCGAGATAAAGACAGAGAGAGATCACTGAACTATTATTGGCACAGGCAAACCAGACTTCATTTGGGAAAATAATTTTAGTTTACTGGCAATTCAATAGGTTCAGGTAGTGGGAAGCAAGAAGACAAACATTAAAACAACATGTTTAATTCCTTATTTCCCAGGCTCAACTTCACTCCTTCACTCCCAACACCTCTACCCATCCCGCCACATGGCAGAGGAGGGGTGATGCAGGATGGAGAGGGGGCGTTGTTCAGTATTTGGCAATTTCTCTGTGCTGCTCCTTCTCATACCTTTCCTCTGCTCCAGGGTGGATTCCTTCAGGAGACAAATCTACCCCACCATGGTGTCCTCCATGAGCTGCAGGAGAATCTCTGCTCCATGATGGAGCACCTCCTCTCTTTCTTTCTTCTCTGACCTTGGTGTTTACTTTGCTGCTTCTCACTTTGTTCCCCCAACTCCTGCTCCGCTGCCTATCCCTTATTGTTTCCCCTGTCTTAAATACACTTTCACAGAGGCGCCACCAGCTTGGCCCTGTGGTGGGTCCATTGGAGCAGGCTGGAATTGGCTGTATCTAGCACAGAGCAGCCCCAGCCTCCCCTCACACAGGCCACACCTGCAGCACTGTCCCCTCCACTACCAAAACCTTGCTGATTGTGCCCAATACAAGATGTAACTGATTTTCACCATTTAGAGTGCACCAGGTGCCAGCTCATGTTATTTACTTGAGTACTGTTACTTCTGGAAATTATGATCTCACCACGGGGTAACAGGGTGGACCATTGAGGCAAACAAGAGGTACAAATGTATTTATATATGCTGGCACTAAGGGCCTGTTTTAGTTGTGTATCTGGGTAGCTGTACACATGTAATAAAAGCTGGAATTTTTCTTAACCTTGAAGGCTCACTTATGGTATTAATTTCAGCCTTTAGTATTGAATATAACTAAGGATTTTAGAGTAACCAACCTGTCATGCCAGAGTGAATCTTTACTTTCCTGTTCTACTTGTTCTTGTTTGTGCAGCTGGCCAAGTGCAATCTGTTCTCCCAGGGAGAGAAAGTGTCCCAAGGGTTTTCTTGTCTGCTGCTTAGAAAACCAGCACTACAAAACCACATGGTGATTTCTCAGGCAAGACAGACAGCGCATCTCTCGTGTGCTGGAAGAATCAAAGCTGCTGATGAAAACAACATATTGATTATCTAACCTCCCTCTGGCAGTGCCTTTCTAATGCCTCTTCCAGTTTTTCAGCCCTCCCAAGAAACAAGACTTACATGTCTTTTTACGTACTATAAAAGACAAGAAGGATGTTACTTATATTTGAGCAGTGTCTACTGTCATCTTACATATTTTGACTTGCTCACATCTTTTCAGATTATACAGACCTCCATGTCAGCATGAAAAAAAGGAGGTATCTATAAGCTAACTCCCCAGACTTCATTTTTATTTTGCTATGCTTTTAGTTAAGGACAAACAGGTCCAATATCTAAACCTTCTCTGTGCTGTAACATCCTCGTCTCTAAAAGAATGTACCTACAGAGAAGTTAACGAGAGAACTTCTGCTTTTGGCCTGTATGTTAACCACTTCTGCGATGTTGAAGCTGGTTTGTAGACAGCTGTCCTTCTGCTGTCACTGCTTAAAAAAAAAAAAGAAATGTCTCTTCTCTGGTCTTGGAGCTGCATCATCAACTTTTTCTAGAGGTACCTGCTGCTCAGCAGGATGCTTTTCTGCAGTGCTGACAGGTACCGTTGCTGCATTATGTCCCTGATTCTCTCCATTATGGGAACTTTCCTCAGTGGCATGTGGCTGCAGCAAATGTGCCAGTACTCCAGGTTAGTGGAGCACCACATGTCCATATGTTAACTGGATGTTATTGCCCTTGGATGGTGTAACACAATTAAACCTCAACATACTGTAAACATAGCACACTGCATCAATCTGTGTCAGGTCATTCTCTGATCAGTTCAAATGAAAGCTCTCAAAGCCTCTGACACATGATTTTCTTCTTGATATATTCCATTCTTGCTGGAAAATGGTGCAATACAGAATACAGGAGCCGTATGAACTGCTGAGCCTTATGCAATATCTTTTTTTCTCCTTGTAAAAGAAAAGAAAAGGCTTCTTTTCTACTCATAGGTTGTAGTAGTCTTGTAAACTGTATTACTGTAATGACACCCTGAGAATACACCTTCGAAGAAAAGATACGAAAGTTTTCTGTTGTAGAAGAGCTTGTGGCTGGTATGCCTTGAGTGAAGAAAGCTGAGTAGCTTCTAACAGCTTACACTCCTTTTAAAATCTCCCTTTTTTTTTTCCCCAGAGTGACTACGATGAAGCACATAGATGTGAACTGTGTAGAAATAGTGCAGATTTTGACCTGAGGTAAATTGGTGTACCTCTGTTGTCATACATAGTGGAGGTATATTAGAATTGCATTTCTTTCAGGAATGACTCCTTGGAAAGAAACGAAACTTAGCAGGATCTTGAAAAATAATATATGATACAATAATCACCCATAAAAACTTAGTTTCAAAGAGATGGAATACAGTTGTAAAGTTGGTCTGAGAAATCTGGATTCAGCCTTTCTGCTCAAGGGATGGAAAGACAGCCATACCACAGCTGCCAGGTTGTTTCCTCTTCTTTTCAGAATAGGGTTAGCTGCCATTTTCAAAAGAGGTGTCACAGCTCTGCACTATCTCTTATTCAGTGCTTGAAAGCAATGGATTGATAATCACATAGGCAGGCGATGCAGCTTCACTTTGTTATATAGATGTGGTGGATGGGAAGGAGAGAGAGAGTAAGAGTGAGAACAAGACAGTAAACATTACTTCGTTCTTAACTGAAGGACTTAGGCTGTCTCTGTCTTGCTATTACCTTGCCATTACCTGGATCATGGCTGGTTTTCTGTGAATATTAGCTGCTGGAGTCAGTTGTTAAACTCAGCAATGGCACCCATGCTAAGTAGGGAGCTTAGACATCTTGGAATTTAATTTTGTCACCTGAAGTGAGTTGGAATTGTGTTGTGGAGAAGAGTGACTATACTTAATAATGTACTACACCTCAAATACCCACATAGGCTGATTTATTATGTACATAGCCCTCTGTAAACAAGACTTATTTCATGGCACAAAATACTACAGTAGTTGTATTTTGCCACCACTGCCTAACTGGTAGTAATTTGGTGATTTAAAAATATACTAATGTATATTGGCATGTTAATTGAGTAGTACTGATAAGGCCAAGAAACTATCAATATGTATTGAAGAGTGACTTTAATTAAACTAGTAATGGTAACTGGATTTGTCACTTAGCAAGGAAAACAAGTTCTTATGACTGATTTAAAGATATGATCAACCTGTTGCTGAATGTTTTTCTAATTGAGCTAATTTATGCAACATAGACCAATCACAAAAGCATCAGACATGGGAGATGGAATGATTATTACACGAGTACAATGTGTTCTTTGAAAAATGTTATTTCCTAAAACGTTGACTGAACTGTACAGTTCTCATTGGCCCATAAGGCGTGAAAATGAGAGTAATCCCTAGTAACACAGTAAAGAAGAAAAGTAAAGAGATTCTGAACATTTTCTGATTTTTTTTTCCTGACCAAATGCTGTAAGAAGGCAACAGGAAGGGGCTAAAAAGAGAAATTACCTTCTAAAAAATTACTGTGTGAATAAATAAAGGTAAACTAGTGTAAATATAGGACATCAACCCCGGTATGTTGTCCCTTCCAGCTCAGTTTTTATGTGTAGAAGGTCAACATTCTTCTCCTTCTTCTTCTGCTGATTATGAGGAAGATTCATCTAGCTTTTAGATAATCACTAACCCTACTCTAATCTCCTTGAATAAGGATAATTAATTTTATTATTAAGTTACTGTGCCACAGCAATGAAAGAAAGCAGTTATGGCTATTCTGTTTACTCAATTTTTCCAAAATGCCGTATCTGGGTTGCATGCCTGTTCAGGAAAAATATCCAAAATGATAAGATATGAAAATGGTGAAGGGAAAAAAAGCAGAAATAAGGCTTATAATCTGTCTCCAGTGTCCTCATCCTTTGAGTCCTTATCAGCTTTCACCTTATCTCAGCTGCTTAGCTTTGAAGCAGAAGCCTGATCACCAAAACACATGACATGCTTTTTATTGTGAAATACTATATACAGTTTAGCCAGGCACAGTACATCCTTTGTCAGCAAAAGTGCTTGAAAAACAAAGAGGGTCTACCAACACTTTAGCATGTTCTTGAATATAATGGGGATCATATCATGTAGATTGATGAAATGCAGGGCTGTATGAGCCATTAGAGGAAATCATTTAATAGATAATGGGGAGATAAACTCTATTGTATGTTTGCATATGCTCTCTTTAATTATTTTGTAAACACACTTGAAAAGAAGATTTTTTGTGTAGAAGTCACTAAGTGTTCTGCTACTAGTTTCAGAGGCTACCTTAACTTATACAACTGTCTTGTAACATTGCACTGGGAACTTTGCAATCATCAAGCATTAGATTGTATCTATCATCTAAAAAGCAGCTGACTTGGTAGGGATAGGTATTTTGTCTTGGCTGTGTTTTCTGTGAATGTGTCTCTTATTTGGCTATTGAAGCTCCAGAGAAATAGAATGGAATTGTTTTAGCTGAGAGAACCTCCTATAGTTTTACAGGCAAATTTCTGTGTTAACAGAGCTTTACATCAGAATGTTTTAAAGTATTATAAGATGCTAGTGTCCCTACCTAAGAGACATTAGAAGTGTATCATATTCAGAATTTCTGGGAATCTTTTTTCTTATTTCATGATTATTTTGGGTGGCTCTCAACAGCACTGGCGGTATATGAAGGGTTTGTCCAAGGACATTTAGAATGATTTGCAGTGTGGTTTATTGTGGACTGGTAGTCATTTCTTTGTTAATAGAAAGTTACAGAAAGTCTGTGATTTATATGTCCTTAATTCCACTTATGCTATTAAAATAGAAGAATTCCTCACACAATCGCACTTTCACTAGTTTTGCTGGCAAGAAAATTGTGTTACGTAGCTTTTGGCTAGTGTATAAGAGTTGATCCGTGGACTGAGATAACACTAGGCTGAGATGGCTCTGACACGGAAAAGAAATACCAGTCTTTGTCCTAGTAAGTTTAAATGTAAATATAAAGCAGAAAAAAGAAGTATAACTCCAGATACAATTCATAGATAGACTGATATAGAAGTTTGTGATGAAACAACATGGGTCAGCCAAGGAAGTAGTAATCCTGACATGTATCCACATAAAACACAAGATTAGCCTTATGTGAGCATAGAACTTAATTCTAGTAATAAGGTAGTTTTATTGATGGCATACAGAAAATGGTACCATGGTGAAAACCAATAGTGGTTAAAGATGAAAGATTTTTATTTGAAAATACAGAAACAGCAGTGCAAGTTGTCATCATAGACTAGTGTTTACATGTTAAATTGGAAACAATGGGTAGGTTGTAATGGTGCTGTGAAGGTTTTGAATATTAGAAATTATGGAATTGGTACTTTTAGTGCTATTCGGAGCTTTGATTCCCTTTATTTAAGAAAAACTGTATGGTAATATGAACTCCGGTAGGACTTTCACACTAAAAGATTTTTTCAGGATTTTCAGTTCTTTATAATTTCATAAATGCCTTGTTTGTCTACAAGTAATATAACATACTGCATGCTTGACACCTCTGCTACATACAAGAAAAACAATTTCTAATAAGAGTTGGAAATATACCCCAATATTTAGTTTGCCAGAGAAGGGCAGAGCTTTTTCTTAACTGTGGTTACTGTGATTTTTTTTCCTTTTACTCTGCCATGAAAACTCTGATATTGCTAAAGAACTTTGTTTTTCTGTTGCAAATCTAATCTCATATGGAAGGAGATGCATACAGGAACACTGCATATATGGAAATGTACATTGCATATGGCAATGTACATATGGCAATATACATTGCATCAAAACTCTGAAAATAAGTTATTTTTTTCACACAAATTTGCAAAAGGGCAGTAAAACTCCCTGACTGACCAAATATGAACTTACTTATTAGAATGCAGTAGTTCTACTGGTTGTTGACTGCCTCTAGCAATAGTTTTCTTTTGGAGTATTATCTTGTGCTGTACTTGAGGTCTTTGCAAAACAATTCTAAGGAGTGACAACTTATAGAAGGTATCTATTCTGCAAATGATGTAAAAAGAAATAAAGGCCATCTTTGTAGATGTGTTGTGAGATGAGAAGGAATAATATTAATGATTAGCATCCTGTTTCTGGCATCAGAGCCTATGGAAGTAGCCAAGCATATGCAACCTCAGAGTGTTTTTTAAACTGTAAGTGCAATGTTGACTATATATGACTTGTTTCAAGTGAAAAATATCAAAGACATTGTCAGGTATGATGCAATACTGAAATTTGACAAATAATAAATACCTGCATTATTTTACTGTTTTGACAGGAACGGAAGGAAATGCTGCCAAAAGAGGAAACAAGTTCATTAAAGAATATTTCTGCATGTAGTGGTGAGAAAATATTATCAGTGTCATTAATGGCAAATACGATTTTGATGAAAAAATACAAATGAATGATAGCACGACTTTTTACCTTTACTCAGAACTCATTTGTAGCCCAAATACCTGCAACTTGGTTTAAATGGGAATGAGGAATATCTGGAAATTTCTATATTGCAAAGAACATCTAGTCTTAAAAAATGGCACAGAAGTCATTATGAAGTCACATGAACACCAAAAATTTCGTGTGGGCTGTGGACATGTGTCTCTGGAGACTTTTGTCAGTGCTGGGAGAGGGAGCTTGAAGTACAGGCTCGATGAGAATTTACATCCTTCTGTAAAAAGCCAAAATTCCACTTCAAGTGAATTTCATTGCTACTGGTGTTAACAATGCAGATTAAGGCTCAAGCTACTCCTTCCTGGAAATGATGGCTCTCATTCTATCAAGTAGGGACTAATAGTGCACTGAAAATCCTGCAACTGTGGTGTACATGTGTGGCACTGTTTGTGGTTTCTGTGTTAAATACATTTGAAGGAAGATAAATTTTCAAGAATGATGCATTTTTCTCTGCTCATACATTTTGGTTCTCTCAGAATGTTTTGTGTTGTGTAAAACCTGAACACACCTTACTGCACATCTGACATCACCTTACTGCAATGAAAACACAAGTTTACTTCTGAGGCATATATTTTAAATGCCAGCTTCCTCTAATTCATCTCTTCCCTCCATCCACTGGTTTTAGAACAACCTTCCATGACTACTTCTGTAGTGGATTTCAAAGCTAGAAGTAGCGATTGAGAGTCAGTTCTTGCTGTCACATTTTTGTCCTTTCAATTTGTCACTCAACAAAAAAAGCTTTTGCCGATATTACTTTCAAACACATAGACTGGCAAGCTTTGAGAAGAAGAACTTATAGAGCTTATCACATCTTTACGCTTTCAGGATTCCACTAGGAAACATTTTATTGTAATCAAATACTTGACATGTGCCACTGTCTAGTTATACCAGTTAGCTTATTTCCAAGACTTTTCTGTATGTTGAAGTTTGCCACCTTTGGATGTATTGCAGACTGTTGTTTCATCTAAGCTTGGTGGTACCAGTCCTAGTCCAGGCATTTGGATCTGGTCTGGGAGAGATATTAGCAGAAATCTTGAACTATAATCTGTATTGCAATTTTACGTACTCTGATACTTAAATTGAGTAAATAGGCTGGAAGAAGTGCCCTCCTTCCCATTGCTGTCATCATTTTTTTAGGGAAATGGTCTGAAATTCATCAGAGGTGGGCTTCTAGATACAGTCAGCACAATGGGAAATACTCTTATTCCCTCAGGAGTTGCATACGTTTACAGACTTTGGAAAGCAATGAAGCCAATTCATATATACCAGTCTTTTTATTTGAATGGTCTTTCAAAATTAATTTCTTAAGAAGACAACGGTAGACATCTGCTACGTGTGCAGCAGTGGTGACACAGCTAGTGTGTACTACAATCTTCTACGTGTTTACAGCTTTAAGCAAAAGGACATATTGGCAACTTGCTTTTCTGCGTAACAGTGAGACAATGCAAAATACAAAGATGGAATTCTGTATTGTGGTAGAAATGCTCAGTGTCACTGGAGCTATTGACTTTTCCCACCTGGCTTACAGCTATTTGAAGAGAAATAACATATGTGCTGTATTGTAAAATGTGGGCTTAATGAGCACACAGGCATTATGTTATACCAAATTTAACAATAGACATGGTGGCAAGCTACTTAGAACTTGTCACAATATTTTGTTAGCAACTGATTTGCCTTTGGCAATGTTATGAGGAAGAATGTAGACATTTAATTTCCAGTCCAGAATAAATAGAAAATGTTCCTCATGTACACTTGTATTTATTTTAAAGCTATGTCAATATTTTTATTTAAAGAAAGTGGTGGTGTTTTTTTTTATTTTTTTTTCCTATGGATTTAACTAAAGAATTCAGTGACTGTTCTTTATTTGACTTTGATTTAACTCTTCTGTTATTTTCTGGAGACCTCTGTTGAATCTCAGCTGCACAGTTATTGCAGAAATGTTCTGCATGAAATAAGAAAAAAAAAGAAAAAGAAAGAATAAAAAAAGAAATCCTTCATTAAAGTGCAAATGAAATTAGTTAAGGACCTCATATAACCTTGAAGTGCTGTGGAATTAAGCCTTAATACCACAAAGTCTTAAGAACATAAATAATATGACTGGTCATCCAAATTACTGCAAGTTTGATTGCTTATCATGAATATTCCATGGAGAACAAAACTAATGTATTCTGCTTTTGCTGATGAAATTCAAAGGAAGAAAAACAGTGTTCCGGATAGGTCATGGGGCCAGTAGCCAGAAGATAATCTTCCCTCCTTTCATTCGGACTTGTTTTAGAATCTGGAAAATGCATGTTGCTTAAACAATAAAGTAAAACAATACTTCATTTGTCTGTTTTTCTTTCCCTTGGCAGCAATTTTGTGTTGTCCTAAGCAAGCATACTAGTGACACCCCTTTCTGTAGAAAAGTTTCAGTATGTTGTTATCATTAATCCACTAGAATCTTCATTTTGTAGATCCTGAGAAAAAGGTTGGATGCACCTTGTGTCAAGGGAATGTATGTTCTGAAGCTCCTTGTTAGTGGTCACTGTATGCAAGCTATAAAAAACCCTGAGAAATGATATGTACATTTCACAACCTCTGCCTCCACTTTGGTATGCTACGTAAATTAATTATGTCATGGCAAACTAATGCATGCCCACTGAGGCATAGATCACTCTTTGCTGATGAAGTGGGAATGATGTGAAACCATTTACAGAAGTGGTGGAACGCTGCTAGTATCTTCCTGATCGGAAGGTGAAGAACTTGCCACTACTGCAGCATTTGTAGAAGTACAGTAACAGGTCTTCCTCAAAGCCAGTCCTACTCTTTAGCCTATGTATGGCTGGGCCAAAGGGCTTCCTTACTGTACCTACTTTGGAGTGTCATTTAGCTGCTGAAGAAGAGCAAGGCGAAAATACTTTATGCTATTCTTGTTAAATTTGTCTTAGCCACGTGAAGTGCTTGTATTCTATCTAAGGCCATTCAGGTCAGCAGGAATGACTTTATATGCAGCCACTGTCTTTTGTTCAGCCCTCTGCTATATAAAAATGTAAGGTCCATGCAGAATCTGATTAAGGGGGCCTGTCATCAAAATTTGGACAACTACAATATGCATTGCTCCAACAATATCTATAAGCCTATTTCCTGATCTGCTTAGACTGCCTATAAGCATTTGAGCAGTTCTTCTCATGAATTATGGCAATTCTTAATTCCAAGCACATTTTTGGTATACAATTAAAACACACTTTGTATAACAGTAGTGTAACACAATATGTATCATCCATAGCAATAGAGCTAAAAAATTCACTGTATTCATAAATTAAATTGACATTTTGAAAGGTTGACACAGAAAGCTGCTTTGCTGTCTGTAATCAATAAAAAAAGGATTTCTGATAATTAAAATCTCTGATGTAGGCTTTCCTTATTTGGTGCCTGTCAAAAAGAACAAAACAGAGTAGCCATAGACAGGAGATAACTATAGATAAAACAATCCTTGCTCCTAGGAGTTCTTATCTACAACAGGAATTATTGGTGCAGAAGTCTTTCCTGGTTCAGATTGTAAATTAATTAAGAACATGGTAAGCATTGCTGTGAATTTGCAAGTTGGTAAAGGAAGAGAAAAAACAAGATACATGACAATATTTTCGCATGAACAATATATGAGAAATAACTGTTAAGTAATATTAGCTGTTGGATATGTCTGATATATAGACGTTTGATCCAGTTGTTTTAAAAAAGTTGTAAAATATGCATAGATTCCTGTTATTTATGCTTGCAGAATTAGGTGAAGTATCTCTCTCTTCCTAAATCTCCTCACTGTAAAACAGAAGAGCATTTGAACACAGCCCTTAGTTCTTCTGTGAATTTGTTGTTAAGTTACACTTTCTTGTAGGCACTGTTGATTACTGATAAATAGTGATAAATATTCTGCTATTCATAACCCAGCTGTGATAGGACAGTAACCTGGCTTCAGTTCTTTCTGTAAAAATATATTTTCTGTGATTAGTGGGAGAAAAGCCTTGTTAAGAAGGCTAAGGAGTGTCATTGATTTGCATCTGGGACAAGAAGCAAGAAAGGTTGTTGGCTCAAGAGCCTGTGATCCGTCATTTTGTAATTTTTGCATTGCTTTTGTTTCCTGATTAGATGCATGCAAATGTTATAGAGAAGGAGATGGAAGGGCACTTTAAAATTCTTCCAGAAGAACGAAAGGAGTAGTTTATGGAGTTACATGCTAGGCTGGTAAGAATGGGAATGTTGGCAAGCTGTAAATCTTTAAGTTTCCCAAGCTGTTTGATTCAGGTTGACACATCACTTTAGAAAAATAAGGCTATTGAAGCATCCTAGACTGAGGGCAGATTTAAAATATTATTATCTAATTTATTCACGGTAAGCAATGATACATGGTGTTTTCTTGCATAAATCTAGCTAAAAAGAATGTAGCCAGATCTATGTCTAATTTAATTGCTTCTGTGTGTCAGACCCCTGGTCCCATATGTTTGCTCAAATGGTACAGTTGCATAGCTTTTTCTTTGATGATTAACAGTGTAGTTAACTGGGCAGGGAGAGCTTTAAACTAGAAACCACTGGGGAGGGAGTGATTCCTCAAAAAATAACTAAGGAAGTTGCAGATGGAGTAGACAAGCCAAGGGCCTGGGGTGATGGGAGAAGAAGGGATGCAGTAGTCAGCAAAACAGAGCCAAAGAGCAATCTTTTTGAGCATAGGCATGTAAGCCTATACTGGGCAATTGGCACACTTGAGTGCCTCTCTGAAATGCCTGTACGCTAATGCATGCTACATGAATTAGAAGTTTGTGCACAGTCACAGGGCTATGACCTCACTGGGGTCAAGAAAGTGTGATGAGACAGCTCGCACAACTGGAGTGCTGTGATGGATGGATACAGACTCCTTAGATAAGACAGAGTGAGAAGGTGGAGTTTCCCTTCATGTGAGAGAGCACCTGGAGTGCATGGAGCTCTGCCCAGGGATGGGTAAGGAGGCAGATGAGAGTTTGTGAGTGAAGTTTAGCAGGCAGATCAATACTGTTGCTGTTGCAGCAGGTATCTGCTATAGACCTTCTGATGAGGAAGAAGTAGTAGCTGAGGCCTTCTTCGGAAGACTGGAAGGAACATCACATTCCCAGGCCCTGGTCCTTATGGGGGACTTTAACCACTCTGATATCTGCTGGAGGGACAACATAGAAAGGTTCAAGCAATCCTGGAGATTTTCTAGAGTGCATTGATGACAACTTCCTGACATGGGTGACTGAGGACCCAACAAGGAATGGTGCTCTGCTGGACTTGTTACTTACAAGCAAGGAAGAACTGGTCATGGATGTGAAAGTCAGGGACAGCCTTGGCTGCAGTGATCATAAGATGGTGGGATTCTTGATCCTATGAGGAGGGAGCAGGGCAAAAAGCAGGACCACAGCTCTGGGTTTCAGGAGAGCAGACTTTGGCCTCTTCAGGGATCTGTTTGGAAGAATCCCAGGGGATATGTCCCTGGAGAGGAGAAAAGTCCAGGAGAGCTGGTTGATTTTCAAGGACTACCTCCTCCAAGCTCCAGAAAGGCCCATCCCAACAAGTAGGCAATCAAGCAAAGGCAGCAGTAAGACAAGAGTGTGCCCACTCTGAATGGTGAGGGTACTGGTAACAAGTGACATAGAGAAAGATGAGGTACTGAATGCTTCTTTGTCTCAGTCTATACTGGTAAGACCACCCTTCTGGAATCCCAGGCCACTGAGACCAGAGTGAAAGTCTGGAGCACTGAAGACTTCCTCTCAGTGGAAGGGGACAAGATTAGCGGGCACTTAAAGAAACCAGACACACGTAAGTCCACGGGGCTTGATGGTTTGCCGCCACAAGTACTGAGGGAGATGTCTGATGTCATTGCAAGGCCAGTCTTTATTATCTTTGAAGGTCATGGCATTGGGGAGAGGCTTCTGAAGACTAGAAGAGAGCAAATGTCACTCCTGTGTTCAAGAAAGACATGAATGAGCATCTGGGGAACTACAGGCCAGTCAGCCTTACCTCCAGTCCTTGGGAAGGTGATGGAGAAAAATGTTCCTTAAACCGTTTGCGTGGTGATGATACTAAGGGAAAGCAAAGGATACAGTACTGTGAGTCACCTCTAAACTGCATGATTAGTATGATTTTTTTTTTCCTCAGGGCCTTATAGACAATGGCCTTACCCGTTTTAATTTGGATGTTGTACAATCATTTCCAGAATATTCTGGAGAAGGTTGTATTGCTACTGATTAAAACCTGAAGTGGCCCTGTTAACCTTTGCCATCCCTGGAGCAACGCAGCCATTCATTCCCAGGTCAAGGGGAAAATTCTTTGTCTATGTTCTCAGTACTAAACCTGTATAGTGTCCTTCTTTTTATGTTTTCTTCAGTCTTTTCCATTATGTACACATGTCCATCTTGCAAAACTTCTCTTCAGCTATTGTTTTTCTTGTCTCCTCTGTGCTTGTGGCATATTTTTGTCCCTGTCTAAAGACTAGACCATATTTGCACTTGGGAAATGTGGTGGGGAGGAATGCACCTTTTTAGGACGATTGAAATTAACCTAAGCTAAACATGACTCTAGAGATGTGGGTCTAACTCTAAGGTGACAAGTGCCTCTAATTCCTCATACTTTTCTGGTAGAAGAATTAGCAATGGCAGCAGGTGTGGCTACATTGTTATTTATGGTATTCATTGTTTTTAGTCTAAAGAGGATCAAAACTGAAACTTTGACCCTTTTGGCTATGATCTTCTCACTGTTGTCGCAGGTGCTTTATAGAGGTGGTAAAAGATAGGAGAGGGACAAAAAATAATGCAGGTGATATGTTCTTGAACTCTTGACTTCCAGCAGCTGCATTTTAAAAACTGTCATTCCGTTTTGCTGGTATATCTGTGAGGCCTCTCCATTAAGTGTGCAAACACAATCTGATTAGTATTTTTTATAAGCTTGTCTTGTCTGCTTTTATTACAGACATCACCTTCAGACGTGGGGGCACCATAGTCATTAAATCAAGAATATTTAGCTATTATTTGTAATAAATGTCAGCAGGGATGAATTGAAGCCAACAGGAAATGTTCAGGGCAGAAAACACACTGACATTCATTCATGCAAATTTGTACCACTAGTAGAATTAATCATAAAGAGAGAAGGTAGAACATACATTGCATTTATATTACTGGTTTGGCCAATTGTGATTCATCATCAAAATGAGGGCTATAATGGGTAAGCAGTGGCCTAGTGACAAAGAGCCACATGCCAAGTATAATTAGGTGAGTATAACTTCGAAGACAAGCCATTTAAGAACTTTTTTTAAGTTACAATGGGTCAATGTATAAGGGAAATGAGAACTGCAGCTCCTCATATTTAAAATAAAAAATAGTCAGGAAACTTTTGACATTTTTATCTTTTCTGGCTCTTTTCACAATGTGGAAAGATCTGTTCTTAACACTATTTGACCAGAAAACAATAACACTAGGAAGTTTTCAAAGACAAAATTCATAAGGCCTTTTAAAATTCAATATCAATAACTCTAGGAAACTTACTAAATATATCCTATTTAGAATATAGGATGGGAATTCTTGTATTTTAATAGGAACAAGTTTCTTTCACAAGTATTACTTCAGTATGGGGATGTTTTGCCAGATTGTGGCTGGACATGACCACCAGAATATTTATGTTGCTGAAAATACAGGAGGATGTCTAGTGTCAGGAAAGCCAGAGGTCCAGAAGTTGCTGGGAAGCCAGACCACCTTTCACTGGTTTTGAATCCTGTAGCCTGCAGAGCTGACATAAACAGAAGTTGCTTCAGAAGTCCAGTTATTTAGTGCTATTGAACTGATGTAGACTGCGAAATGAATTCTGGTGACAAGTGGATTCAGCTCTTAATAGTGGAGTTTTGCCTGTGAAAAATATAAACAAAGCACTCCCTTCTGCAACACTATTCTTTGCAAATTCCAATAGAGAAAATAAACTTAATTGCAAATATATTAAATACTTAGCATTTGAAAAAGATCTGAGGATATGTATTTTTTAGTAATTGTATTCCTTTACATTTACTCCTATGAAAGTATAAGGAGACTAATGTTAGATTTAGTTGTCACTAGGTCAGAATCTGGTGGACAGCCTATTAAGAAATCATTACTTGATAGGAGTAAAAAACCATTTTAAAACCATCTGAATGTATCTCAGTGCAATATTTGTTGAAGTCTGCACACCTGAATAAACTGTAGGAAAACTGTAATTACTGTTTTCTTGTATAAGATACAGTCCTTTACAGCAAGCCCTAAGGAAGATTATGATGTGAATCTGTAAGTGATAAAACTCAGAAAAGAATTAATACTGTATTTTATTATTTCTAAACATGGAAAACCAGAGGATGAAAGCATATATTTTTCTATCTCTTTCTATTATCTTTATGCAAAAAGAAAGTCTTAAACCTGTTCCTGAAGAGATTAAAAAATAAGCCAGCTGAGTGGAGCTGACATAAAAATGTTAGGGGAATTTAGAGACAATAACTATTCTCACAGTTCTTCAGTTGTAGAATTTAAACAATAAGTCAGAGAGAACATGAAGCTGAAATATGATTCATAAAATTAAGATACAAAAAACTTTTCCTTTCATATGCTGTTCTCTGAGCCAAATGTAATTTTCATAGTAGTGAATTTCCTGAAGCACCAAGGAATTAAATGCAAACCAAATATTCTGGAACAATTTTCCATTCTCACTGTTTATAATTATTGCATAGGGTGTTCTCATGCAGGCTGGGAGGATATGCAAACAAAAACACCTTTCAAAGTGCTAGAAGCAGTCAGTGTAAATTGTTTCCTTAGGGTTTTGTTTTTAATTGCTGCAGTTGGGACCTGATTTGGTCAAGGGGAAATGAATACTTCTTGTGAAGTGAAATACAGCTTTTCTTCACATAATTCATGAATTGACACAGCTGCTTTAGCTGGTATTGCTCAGCTACCCTTAGCATGTTATACTCACTGAAAGAAATAACAACTAGAAGACTTTGTTCTTTTTTTAGAGCAAAATGCTTTTTTCTCTTCCATGCTGTAAGTCTTAATCATTCTTAAGCGTGATTGCATCCTGACTACACTGTGCTGTAGGGGCAGAGTTTTGTGTAGAAATACACCAAACCAACAGAGTTCACACCAAAGAGATCCGACTTCTTGTCTGTCTGCAGTTGAGATTTGTTTTCACATGAGATAGCTAGTGAGCAGGGATGTTGTATAGAGCCTTGGTAAGCCCACTGTTGGAGTATTTTGAGCAGTTCTGATTGCTTCATCTCAAGAAGGAAATAGTGGTACTAGAGAAGGAGCAAGCAAAAGCAGCTGAAATAATCAAAGGGATAGAGAAGCTGCCTTATGGGCAGTGATTGAAAATGTTAGGACTTCATTTTGAACATGAGAAAGCTGAGAAAGTATGTGATTAAGATTTACAAAATCATCAAGGTGTTGCATGAGGTGGATCATATACTGCTGTTCACTAGATCACACGATATTGTAAGTAGGAGCATGCACTCAAACTAGGAGCAGAATTACTAGAAAGATGAAATGTCAGCTAGGCTAAAAAGGGCCAAGATAAATCAATGGACAAAAGGTCCATGGGGGAATATGAGGAAAATGGACTGCAGGTAATAGCCAGGTGCTTGTGCTCTTCTTAAATAGCATCTTCTACTGCTGCTGTTGGAGGCAGAGTCCTAGGATTTGAACCATTGATCTGAATAGGTAGGGCATTTCTGATGCTCTTAAATATTCTGTTTAGATGATGCAGGTATCATTCAACATAAAATGTCCCATGAATTTTTTTCATCCCAATAACATTGAGGCATAAGTGGCAAGGAGGCAGAAATGAGCAAAGAAATTAGCTAGCACTTAGCTAAGCACAGATGATACCATTTGCAAAGTAAGTTTTCTGGTTAAATTAGGCACTGGCATTAATTGAGAGCCAATTCCTGAATAAAATTAAAGCAAATTCTGACATGTCCTAGCTGTCTGAGTAAGAATGCGTATATATTTTATTTTTAAAAACTACTCTTTTGCCTCCTGGTTGAATAACAGTGCTTTATACCAGTTCAAAAGCTACCAATGCTATCAAAGAGGTGATGCACAAATACTCATTCCAAATATTACCAAAAATCATGAGTTGAGATGTGTACCCAAAACAACGGGATTGATTTAGAAATCATAAACCTAAAAAGTAATGTCTCCTTTCTTGTGATGTTCCTCATTTATATTTATTAGCTTTTCTCTGAAATCCTGAGAAGTAGAAGATAATCTGATTTAAAAATCAATAAAAATAAAGCTAAAATTGTTGTTTTACAGTTCTGATAGACGGACTGCTAGAAAAAACTTAGTATGGCATCTCCAAGACTGCTTTCAGTACATGATTTCGTTACTGTAATTAGCTCATATTTGTTTTATAATGTGTGGATTCCAGTTCCCCACACACAATTAAAAAAACCCCAGATTTACCTTCTTTCTTCTGTTTTATTTCCCTGAAAATGTAGTTCTATGTCTGGCATTATCAAGGTGAAATAAATGCATACCAGCTGTCCCATGGCTCCTTGTGCAGTGTTAAGAAAAAATAATTTCTTATCATATCACTGTGGCTTCCTGGGTGCTTCTTTGTAAAGGACCGTCTGGTGTGAAGGCCACGTGACAGTTCAGTGTCCCCCAGCGAATTGCTACTCTACAACACTGGAACACAAGGTAAACCTATTTACTTCTGTGTGTCCTGGAGTGGATGCAGTAAGACCAAATAAATATAAAGTGAGTGAGCAGTTGAGCCTTAGCTAGGAAGCAGAACCTTCTTAATTGTTTTGGTGCTTATTTCATTGCTTCAAGGTTACATTCTGACTTGGTACAGAAATACTTAACCTTACTATCTTGCTTCATGTTACTAAACCTGTTGGAGACCAGCGTAGGGGAAAGGGACCTGGGGGTCCTAGTGGACAACAGGATGACCATGAGCCAGCAGTGTGCCCTTGTGGCCAAGAAGGCCAATGGCATCCTGGGGTGTATTAGAAGGGGTGTGGTCAGCAGGTCGAGAGAGGTTCTCCTCCCCCTCTACTCTGCCCTGGTGAGGCCGCATCTGGAATATTGTGTCCAGTTCTGGGCCCCTCAGTTCAAGAAGGACAGGGAACTGCTAGAGAGAGTCCAGCGCACAGCCACGAAGATGATTAAGGGAGTGGAACATCTCCCTTATGAGGAGAGGCTGAGGGAGCTGGGTCTCTTTAGCTTGGAGAAGAGGAGACTGAGGGGTGACCTCATTAATGTTTATAAATATGTAAATGGCAAGTGTCACGAGGATGGAGCCAGGCTCTTCTCAGTGACATCCCTTGACAGGACAAGGGGCAATGGGTGCAAGCTGGAACACAGGAGGTTCCACTTAAATATGAGGAAAAACTTCTTTACGGTGAGGGCGACTGAACACTGGAACAGGCTGCCCAGAGAGGTTGTGGAGTCTCCTTCTCTGGAGACATTCAAAACCTGCCTGGACGCGTTCCTGTGTGATATGGTCTAGGCAATCCTGCTCCGGCAGGGGGATTGGACTAGATGATCTTTCGAGGTCCCTTCCAATCCCTAACATTCTGTGATTCTGTGATTCTGTGATTCTGTGAAACTCAGCAGATGTAAGCCAGAGCTTCAGAAATTTGGTAAATGAGGCCTAAATACAACCCTGTTTATCTTCTTCAGTTTAACAGTGCATCACTATTGACCCATTCCCAATGTGTGTTGTCATGATGTGGGACTGACAGAGAATTTTCCAGCCAAAGCAGTAGTTGATATCTGATGCCAGACAATAAAATTTATATCCAGGTAATTTTTATGTTGGGTAATTCATATTTTGATTGAGGATTCCTTTGTGATTGTTTTTAGAAATTGAAATTTGCAGTAAAATCCTGGAATAACTGCAATTAGCTGATGTAAGAAACAGTCTCTTCTGACATGGCTTGTGGTCTGATAGTAATGATAAATTGTTCTGCTGAGTACATTACATAACTGTAACTAACGAAAACTTTAAGCAGTAGTGAACAGCTAATAGAGACAATATACGGCCTCCATTTTAATGGTAGTGGTGCTGTCACTCTTCAAAAGCAGTGAACTACCCGTTGTATTTACTTGGTCAAAATTATTTTCTATCTGTTTTCCTCTGTGCATTTGTTTAAAGATATAATAATCTGTCTTCAGTATTGAGGAGTGAAGCAATTTACAAGTTTGTGATTATTTTGCCTCTCTAGTGTTACACCCTGATCAAAGAGAGCAGTTATTCTTTTCTAATACGTCTAAATAGCAATTAAGAAACTGAAATTTTAAATATTTGTTAAAATAATTGTCTTTCTGTGTAACAGAAAGTGAAGAGAATAACAATCCTGTAACTCAATAGATTTGACATTTATTCTTCCCAGAAAATTTGTATGTAAACATACAAATTTTGGAGTGCTTGTTGGGAGTTATAAGAAGGTTAAAAATGGAAATGCAGTCTATACACATATAATCCTGTAGTTTTAGGGTATATCTTTCTCTAACCCTTTTATACTGAAGTTCTAAAAATGACTGAAGCCATTTTAAATGTTTTGGGTTCTTACTTTGAAATTTCATATACAAGTCTTGTACGGGAGGCCCACAACGAAAGGAAAGGTGCAATTGTAATTGCTTATTTTTTTTTTTTTGGTGTTGAGAGGGTGTACTTGGAAGAGTGAGGGAATGTGCTTATTAAATCTTTTTGACACATCAGTGTATTTAATGGAAGTAAGATCTACAGCACGGCTGAGCATATCTGATGTAATGGTGTTGTGAACATGCATATCTTACAGAACATGGGTAACTGTCTCAGTTAAGAGAAGTCTGTCCATAGCTAGAAAATCATGGTAGTTGCCAGCTTTTACTGTAAGAGTGAATTAGGTGGAGGTAAGTGGCCTTAGAAAGGATTCTGGAAATCATCCACAGAGCAGTGCTGTGACAAAAAGAAGTCATTCTTCTGATATATTCTTCTGGCTCAGCCCAGGTCTGCCCTCGAGGGCATACTTTGGGCAAGAAACATGATACTGAGTTTTGGCCTTCATTCTGGCACTGAGGACTGTTCTTGCACAGCAAGATAGAAGCAGCCACTGAGTAGTCATTTCACAAATCTAGAGAAATAACAAGCGCCTGAACAGTAGGCCCATCCCTCTTATTTACATACAACTAATAATGCTCTTTCCTAAGGTTTTTAAGAAAACTTTGCCTCCATATCACCCTGTGGGGTTTGCTTTTCTGAGCTTGGTAGATCTGATATAGTCATATGCTGCGTTACTACAATGCATTTATTTTACCCATGAAGCTTGTGTGTTTGTCATATACATTTCCAAAGGTGTCCTTAATTGTTTTTTAGCTCCCATGCAGTATCAAGGGCACGCTAAAACGGATATGTGGTCATGATAAGCTTCCCAATAATTTTAGCCATACACTAGCACAGAAAGACTACCTGCGTATGTCTATGCTCTAGTTAATTCTAGTGGTTGCTTCAGTACAAAATGATGGATATATCCATAATTTTAAGCATATCATGATTCAAAGACATCCAAGCTACTGCTGACTAAATTGGTATGCTGCCTCATACAGCATAACATTAGGCAGGGATGCAATTTTGGATCTCAAAGATGCTTTCTTTGTAAGCTTTTGAGCTTGTGTCCAGCACTATCAAACTGTTTCCACATGTGGAAATAAAAGTCTTTGCTAACTTAGGGATTTTCAGTGTTGCATTTCATCGTTCAACAAAGGCTCATACACTTATGCTCATATGACACTTTGCAACATTCTAAAAAAATACTGTTCTCTTGCCTACTTTTACGTACATTTTAATTTGTTTGTTGGAGGTTCATGATGTCATCAGCTGTAGTTTCATGGAAACCATAGGCTCTATGTAGGAATAAATGAGTCAATCTATGAACAGGTTTGCATTAATAATATTGGATGCTTTAATTGGTGGTTATGAGGTCATGCATATCATGCCTTCTTGTGGTTTTTTTGTCGTTCTGATGTGTTCTAGGTGCTGCAAAGTTCTTGAAATGTGCAGATCACAGTCCGTGGATTTTCTGATTCTTTCTCATGCACAGCTGAGGATAGCAACCATAGATGAGAACAGCAGTCAAGGACAGATTTTTCTGAAACTTAAGAAATTTTCGTACTGTATTGTGAATCCTTTTAAACTGAATAAAGTCTTATGAGGTATTTGAAGCATTAAATAGTCTGGCAGTTCCATCTTTTAATGCTTCAGCAAGTTTTAATACTTGTGGTTTTATGTGCATGCATGCTCTGCTAGCTGAGGTCTAAAATGGTTTACTGCTATAAGCATAATAGTTTAAAGAGTTCAGTAGATTCTGGGGCTACCTGTAACTCCCAGGTCCCTGAAGAATTGCTGTTTCCATAGATGTCTTAGGATATCTGTTACGTTCTCAGATGGGATCCACCTGTCTAAAAGAGGCAAGGGAATCTTTGGCAGCAAGCTGGCCAACTTGGTAAGGCGGGCTTTAAACTGAAGGACTTGGGGGTGGGGTCCAGAGTGGTAATGCTTGTGCCATTGCTTCCAACGGAGGACTAAGCCAGGACAATCAGAACAGCGAGAAACGTCCCATAGCTGCCTCCCAAGATGGTAACTAAAAAGCCAGATGCCTCAAGGTTATATACAGATATGATGGATCCTCTTGCACCCATTCTGGGAAACCTGCATGCTTGACTATCTCTCTGAAATGCCTGTACACCAACGCATGCAGCACTGGGAATAAACAGGAAGAATTAGAGATCTATGTGCGGTCGCAGGGCCATGATCTAATTACGATCACAGAGACATGGTGGGATATCTTGCACGACTGGAATGCTGTCATGGATGGGTACGTGCTTTTTAGGAAGAACAAGCCAGCAAGGTGAGGAGGTGGAGTTGCCCTTTATGTGAGAGCGCAACTGGAATGTATCGAGCTCCGCCTAGGGGTGGATGAAGAACGAGTCGAGAGCCTAAGGGTAAGAATTAAGGGACAGGCTAATACGGGTGACACTGTTGTGGGTGTTTACTACAGGCCACCTGATCAGGAAGAGGAAGTAGATGAGGCTTGCTACAGACAGCTGGAAGTAGGCTCATGATCATAGGCCCTGGTTCTCATGGGGGACTTCAATCACCCTGATATCTGCTGGAAAGACAACACAGCTAGTCAGCCACAGTCCAGGAGGTTCCTGCAGAGCATTGAAGATAACTTTTTGACACAGGTGGTGGAGGAGCCAATGTGGAGAGGTGCACCGCTATACCTTGTGCTAACAAATAAAGAAGGTCTGGTTGGGGATGTGAAGGTGAGCAGTAGCCTTGGCTGCAGTGACCACGAACTGGTGGAGTTCAGGATCTTGCGTGGAGGAAGCAGGGCAATAAGTAGGATCAAAACCCTGGTCTTCAGGAGAGCTGACTTTGGCCTCTTCAAGGACCTAATTGGGGTATCCCATGGGATCGGGCTTTAGGAGGTAGGGGGGTCCAAGAGAGCTGGTCAATATTTAAGCTTCACTTTCTCCAAGAAATCGAGCAAAGGGGCAGGAGACCTGCATGGATTAGCAAGAAACTTCCGGAAAAATTCAAATGGAAGAAGGAAGTCTATGGAATGTGGAAAAACGGACAGGCCACTTGGGAGTAATATAGGAAGGTTGTCAGAGTATGCAGGGATGTGATGAGGAAGGCTGAGGCCCACTTGGAATTAATTCTGGCAAGGGACATCAAGGACAACAAGAAGGGCTTCTTCAAGTACATCAGCAGCAAAAGGAAGACTAGGGAAAACGTGGGCCCACTGCTGAATGAGAAGGGTGCCCTGGTGACGGAGGATACAGAGAAGGCAGAGTTACTGAATGCCTCCTTTGCCTCAGTCTTTACTGCTAAGGCTGGGCCTCAGGAATCCCAGACCCTGGAGGTATGACAGAAAGTCCGGAGAAAGAAAGACTTTCCCTTGGTTGAGGAGGATCAAATTAGAGATCATTTAGACAAACTGGACACCCACAAATCTATGGGCCCTGATGGGATGCATCCACAAGTGCTGAGGGAGCTGGCAGATGTTATTGCCCAGCCACTCTCCATCATTTTTGAAAGGTCATGGAGAACAGGAGAGGTGCCTGAGGACTGGAGGAAGGCCAATGTCACTCCAGTGTTCAAAAAGGGCAAGAAGGAGGACCCAGGCAACTACAGGCCAGTCAGCCTCACATCCATCCCTGGAAAGGTGATGGAACAGCTCGTTCTGGATGCCATCTCTAAGCATGTGGAGGAAAAGAAGGTTATCAGGAGTTGTCAACATGGATTCACCAAGGGGAAATCATGCTTGACCAATCTGATGGCCTTCTATGAGGACAGGACCAGCTGGGTAGATGAAGGGAGAGCAGTGGATGTTGTATACCTTCAGCAAGGCTTTGGATACTGTCTCCCATAACATCCTCATAGGAAAGCTCAGGAAGTGTGGGTTGGATGAGTGGACAGTGAGATGGATTGAGAACTGGCTGAATGGCAGAGCTCAGAGGGTTGTGATCAGTGGTGCTGAGTCTAGTTGGAGGCCTGTGGCTAGTGGTGTTCTCCAGGAGTCAGTACTGGTTCCAGACCTGTTTAACTTATTCGTCAGTGACCTGGATGAAGGGACAGAGTGTACACTCAGCAAGTTTGCTGATGGCACAAAACTGGGAGGAGTGGCTGATATACCAGAAGGCTGTGCTGCCATTCAGCGAGACCTGGACAGGCTAGAGAGCTAGGCGGAGAGGAACCTAACGAAGTTCAACAAAGGCAAGTGTAGGGTTCTGCACCTAGGAAGGAATAACCCCATGCACAAGTACAAGTCGGGGGTTGATCTGCTGGAAAGCAGCTCTATGGAGAAAGACCTGGGAGTCCTGGTGGACAAGAAGATAACCATGAGCCAACAATGTGCCCTTGTCACCAAGAAGGCCAATAATATCCTGGGGTGCATTAGGAAGAGTGTGGCCAGCAGGTCGAGGGAGGTTATCCTCCCCCTCTGGACAGGCCTAGTGAGGCCACACCTGGAGTACTGTGTCCGTTTCTGGGCCCTCCCAGTTCAAGAAAGATAAGGAACTACTGGAGAGAGTCCAGTGGAGGGCTACAAAGATGATCAGAGGACTGGAGCATCTCTTTTATGAGAAGAGGCTGAGAGAGCTGGGTTTGTTTAGCCTGGAGAAGAGAAGACTGCGAGGGGTTCTTATCAATACTTTTGAATTCCTTAGGGGCAGGTGTCAAGAGGATGGGGCCAGACTCTTGTCAGTGGTACCTAGTGACAGAACAAGGGGCAATGGGCACAAACTGAAACATGGGAAGTTCCATCTCAATATGAGGAGAAATTTATTTACTTTGGGGTGACAGAGCACTGGAACAGGCTGCCCAGGGAGACTGTGGAGTCTCTTTCTCTGGAGATATTCAAGACCTGCCTGAACACGACCCTGTGCAACATGCTCTAGGTGAACCTGCTTTGGCAGGGGGTTGGACTAGATGATCTCCAGAGGTCCCTTCCAACCCTAACCATTCTGTGATTCTGTGATTCTGTGTTTTGCACATTTCTGGGGCTTTTAAATTGTTGAGTGATTCCTCCATGAACTTGCTATCCTATAATCTCATGGTGACCATTTTATCTGTCAAATTAAAAATGCCTTGCAGTCTAGTACCTGTATGTCTGCTGGTGACAGTACCACCCTGAAAAAGGACTTGTAATAACCTTTTAAGTCACAATCTGTTTCGTCCAGTAGTAATTAATACATTTACATCTAAAGAAGTCAGTTAAGGGTGAATGAAGAGAAACAGTGATGGACATTCAAAAATAAGAAGCAAAGTGATGGGTTGGTCACAGTCTTACCTTTATGACCTCACTTTACAATTGAGGTACTGTAAAATAGCTATAAACAGTCAAAATCCTCTGGAATAAATTACAAAATATAAGTGGACTAACAAGCCACATTGGAGGCTCAGTATCTTAGAAGCTATTCTCTGTCCCCAGGCAGCTGGAAGGGAAGTTTTGATGGGAAAAGTTTTAACGAATGAACGCTTTCAAAGAAACTACTGCATTTGGAAGGAGGGAGATTATGTTTCAAACTGGGAAACTTTTATAATTTTGGCAGCTAACTATCTCTGAAGAGGATTTAAATAGGGACCGAAAGGATCAGTGTACCTCCTGATGGCTACTACTTTTGTAAAAATGTGCAAGTATTCTGTTGATTTTTTTTTAATGTGTAGGTAATATAAATTAATTAAGGTTTTTGTTAGTATTTTTTTATTGTGATGAAACCTTCTGCACTGCTGACCTTCTGGAAGTCATGAAAGTACGAGGTACTTCTTTGTGAAATAATTTTTAAATCCCAGCTGCAAAGATAATGATAAAGATATATTACAATAAACAGCCCATGATATCTGGTTCCAGTGCCTGATCTTACAAGTGATTACATTCATGAGTATGCTTATGCTTACCAGTAGTTCCACTGAAAATTTATTTTCCCTCTTTCTTTTGACCATCAAGTTAGTTTTTCTTTCAGTTTTAGAGTATCATGTTTCTGCAAACATGAAGCACAAGTAAGTCAGTGTTAGGTCCCACCTGCTCAGTTGTAGGAGTGAGTTCCTGGACCTAGGTGTTCCTGTTGAGAATACTTCATTGCTAAAAGTCAAAAGCATCACTTTGGGGCAACATACATTTCAGTCTGGAGGCTGGCATTTGTTTTGAAATTACAATAGATGCCCATAATGTTAAAGGAAAGAACACAAATTAGGGGTTCTTTAAGACATAATTGCTTCAGACCTTTGAAGATCAAGGTAGGGACCTTTAATTTGACTTCTAAATGACTGAGAAGCCAATGGAGAGTAGAAGTACTTGTGTATTATGGACTTTCAATTTTGACTTCGCCAAAAGACACAAGATGGAAGAGGGGTGTCTCTTTGTCCTTCATGTCTATTCAATTTTGACTTCACCAAAAGACACAAGATGGAAGAGGGGTGTCTCTTTGTCCTTCATGTCTAATGCAAAGAGAATGGAAGTCGTATGGTCTATGAGAAATTTATTTAGTGATTAGTATAAGGAAGGTGGTAAGAAAACCACGAAAGAAACATTCATAGACTTGGTCTTAACGTGTTATAAATGCTTGCAGAAAACTGTGTTCAAATAAAATTTTTTGACCTATCGGAGTCCTTCAAGTTTCAGTTCTTGGCTTCTTACCTTTATCGTTGTGTATTTATGATATTGATCCAGTCTTCTGAAGTGCAAAGTTTCATCTCTGTGGGGGTGACACAATTATTTATAGGTCAAATAAATATTTACATGGCCTTTTGTATAACCTCCCATGTGATTTCGATAAATTACAAGATCGTGATAAATTGGGTAATGTTGTTTTAAATTCAAACACAGAAAGCTTGGGTGTTTGGTGTACATCTCAGTCTGAAATATCTTGATTCTGTCTTGCATGGTTCTTTTAGGTGAATCCTTTTCTTTTTGTTGCATATTTAAAGCAACCTGAGATACAGTTAGATTAGCTATGAAAAACTGTCATTGTACAGAAGACAGAGTTAGCAGAATGTGTTTATAGCTAGGATTATTTTCTGCAAACAGACCTTGCTTTAATTTTGCATTCAAGGCAAAAGTTGTAAACAGTATTTTATTGGACTTTATAGACTCTTTTAGGCTGAGATATTTTAATGATAACATATTAGTTAGCCTCTGTTCTGGCTAATGTTTTAGCTGCAGACATATATGACAGAATATAAATTGGTCTTAATTGCTACTACACAAAAAGAGTTTCAGAGGGAAAAAAAGGAGACTGTGTTGTGGCCAGCTCTTGTAGGAATACAGAACAGGGGAGCAGTGCCCTCCTTTTTAACTTTCAATGCCCATATTTAGGTTCTGGATGCAATCTATTTCTTGACCTGAACAAGAGTTCAGGTTGAGTCTACTGCTATTACCGTCCACTAGCTAAGTCTGAAGAATTGAGAAAGACAGTACTTAGCTGTGCTGGAGAGAGTTTGTAGAGGTTCAAGACTTATCAAAACAGAAATGATTCCTGGTGTTCATAGTGTTATAGACTGCCTCTCACATGGTATGATGCCTGAAATACACTCCTATCATTTTTCATATTACACTATACAAAGTCAATGTACAAACAAGTGAGTCCAGCTTATGTGTATGTTTTGTAATTTATTTGTCATTTGAAAATACTAAGTCCTTTACAGAAGTCAATCCATGCTGTCATGGGTTTCTGTATGCTGAAATCCTGGCTTCTCTGAAGAAGAGCAAAACTCACAAAGGCTTTAATAAAGCCAAGATTTCAAGCATACGATAAATAGCTAATTTTTCAAAGGTATTACAATCACTCATTTTTATAAAAACATCTTTGAGGGCTCCTAGATACATACTACAGTGAAATAACATCTCAAGAGGAACATAAAATAAATCATTAAAAAATGTAGCTCCAAGGAGACAGAGGAAAATGGGAAAGAAAAGATGTCTTCTCAGTGCAGTGCAGTAGTAGGCATCTTATTTTCTGTTTGTGTTTGGCTTAGTTATGTGATAGATCACAAACACGCTAAATTTAAGACTCTAGAGTGTGATGACCTGCATGCAAAAATAAAATTATTTCCCATACCTCCTGGAGATCAAATAAAACTCTCCAAGTAAAAAAAAATTCTCTTTAATGCTGTTGAAGTTCACCCATTTTAAGCCCATACTGTGCATAATCATTACTATCAAGCTTTTCAGTAAAGCTTCTGAAGTAATAGTCCTTTCTTCCCTCTGCTTTAAATGCTAATACTCTCCTTGAATTTTAAACTCCTCCTCAGTCCTTACAGAGAGATTGAGCATTCTCATTTATTTCATTCTTCTGAGGCTAGGTCCTTTCTGAACAATTTGTGTGGATATAATAGAACCTGTTGTATCTTATCTCAGCAGTATTTTCCACTATACCTCACATTGAATTCCATCAGACCCACTTTGTTAATAACCTTAAGCAACTCTTCTTGGTTATAAGAGATTGTGGCTGCCAAATGATGTCTCTGGGAACAACCTCTCTCCATGTGTTTCCCTTTTATGATACCATTATCTGTTGTTACTTGAAAAGGATGCTGGAGGTATCAGCTAGATGAATTTGTAACACCTACAATACATATAGAAACACACATACACATAGCACCTGACATTTGCCCACTCAGCCAATTGCAAGCAGACATTTTCCTTTGGGCTCACAGGTTTAGCTAAATAGGATCAATATTAAAGGACTACATTGGAAGATTCAAATTAATTACACCTCATTCTACTGTAGTTGGTATCCCTTTGGTCTGAATCACGCCTCATGTCATGAGGATGCCTGCATGAAATGAAAAAAACTAAAGCAAATGTGTCAGTGATATAACATCAATGTTAAAAATGGAAAGTGAGAATCTTGGAGAAAAAATGTTTAGGTAACTGGTTTTTAAGACAGATGGTGGAGCAGCACACATCACTGGGACTGAACTAATTTTGGTGATGTGTTACTTTAGAAAGAAGTGCAGAGTCACATGAGGGAAAGCAGCATTACTTCATACTGGAACACCAGAGCTGATATTAGAAGACTATTTTAGTCTAGAGTTTTAGCAGACAAATTAGTTTACTATAAATCCTGGTTAATGTTAACTAAGGCACTGAAAATTCTAACCTTTGGCACTTTAATTTGTGCTTAAATTTGGCTGCTCTTAAACATACTAGCCTAAACATATTTTATAATGACTATGTAAGACCTCAAAATACAGGCTTTGCTATGTTAGTAAGAGAACACAATAATTTGCTCACTAGTCTAGTTACGTCACTGACTTACCGTTATAAAATCTTCAAGAATGTTTAAAAAAAGTTTATATGTGTTCCTGCCCTGTGGTTCTGTGAGTAGATTATTACAGGTTGTTTGAAGACCATATTACTGATGTCATAAGCAACAACCGTCTAGTGATTCTGCCTGACATGAAGAATCTGTTTGTAGGCTATAGAACACCACATTAGAGATCCATGTGGTTTGTGTATCTTAAGCAAAATATAACCAAAGATAAATGGAACAGGTTGCAATTGTATAGGGCTTTAGAAGTGTTTCATGTAAGTTTCACTCTTCTTTCAAGAATTTTCTCATGCTTTCCCTATGTACTCCTTTGGTTTGCTTAAAAAAACGCAGCAAAACCCAGGAGCTTCCTTTTACTTGTGTGAATGTATCTCCAAACCCAAAGTTTAATCCTCTATGGAAGTGAGTACTTTTTTTTTTGTTTTCATTTGTAAAGTCAGTTTTTACCTGACAATGGGACATTGTCATCAAGGACCATAGGAAGAGCTTTTGTAATTTAGAAAAAAAAGAAAATTTTTATGGCCATGTTTCCAATTTTTGCTTGCTGGAATAGAGAAAAATGGACATCAGAGAACCAGTTTGGCGCTCTGGTTCTCATAGCTTCCTTAGCCCCAGCGTGTTATGGCTTTCAAATTTTGTCCATTTGAGTAGGGTCCTCTACAGGTCTTGTGTCAGTGGCAGTCAGATATCTTTGATCTGTCCTGTACCTATTCTACCTCCTTGCCATCCTGCAGTATTCTGTCTCGTTCCCTGGGAAAAGCTAGCAGATGATTTGGCTTTAGGCTGCTTTTGCTGTATGTGTAAGAGATGCATTCTTTTGAACATTAAGCAGTCTGACCATAGCTACTAGTACTGTTGCACCTTGTCTGATGGAAACCTAGGCAAATGTCTGAATTCTTTCTTCTCTGCTGAACAAAAATTTCTGGATGGAAGCAGGCAGATGTTTAGTGTAATCTTATTAGGCAATAACTTACTTTTAGGCATGAACAGCTGACAACTTCAGGACCACTGACAGTAGTTTCTTTAGCTGACCAGTATCTAAGACACATACAACACTGTGATTAATTCTCCTTGTACCTAGAAAGAACATCATCATGTACCACAATTACCTGACAAAATCAAGATTTTGAATATTTAATGTTGAATACATTCTACAGATTGATTGACAACGGTTCTGTAAAGCTTTAGTCAAAAGATGAACAACTTCGTCAGCGAGATAGTGTTCTGTGACAGGTCACACTGCTTAACTTTTGTAATTTACAAATTTATGAAAAAGGGTAGTAGGTGAACTGAAGTGGTGTTATTCAGACAAATGACACTAATCTGGAAACAAGAGGCCAACTCTGGCAAATAATTTTTTTCCTACAAATTAATTTTGCAAAATGATTAGTGTTAATAATAAAATACAACAAAAAGGTGAAGAGTGTTAAAGTTAGATACCCACAGTAGATAAAACTAGTACAAGTGCAATTGTTTGTGTCTCTGTTGCTGCTCTTTGAAAAAGTTAGTAAAATAATAAATGAAAGTGATGCAATGGCAATGATTTACTTGAGTTTTCAAAAATGCTTTTGATATGTTTTCTTAGAACTATTAAAAAAAAAAGAGTTAAAGATGAAAGCCCTGAAACTTGGGGTAATGCTGAAGCAGCAAAAGAAAAGAATGGGCACTGGAGACAAGAGGATACCTTGCTGCTTGTTATTTGGGTCAGTTATTTGTGCGTGATTTAGAGGAGAAAGTGGATAGTGAATTAGTGTTTACTTTCTGATGTTAAGGTTTGTTTTTTTTTTAATGAAAATCATGGCAGATTGTGAGAAATGACACATTTAACTTGTGTTACTGAAATCCTGTGCACACCTGCTAAAATTCTTCAAGTATCCTATATATATTGAATTTGTAGTGCACTCTAGAAATAACTGAAAAATGCATAATTTTACTCTGCTCTGTGCTTAATTTTTGTAACATTACTAGAAAGATATTTTAGAAATGTACCCCGAGCAGACATCAAAAAAATAGTTTTGAAATGCATCATGCCAAATGTGAGATATTTAACATTAGGTACATGTAAATTGAAAAGAAAAAATTTTAGTAGAAAACTGACTAACTGATGTATTCAGGGTTGAGGGCATTGGCCATTTTCTGCTTTATGGAGCAATAAGAGGAGAAATCCAATCAGTGTTTGCTAAGAAATCCAGTGGAACTGAAGAGCTATATTCTAAGAACAAATAAAAGAAAAAAATGCATCTTTGTTGAAAGCAATTTTGTTTTGGTTAATATTTCTTTACAAGTGTCCTGCCCGGAGTGAGAACTAATGTTTACTATGTAAATAGACTACTTTAGCCATTGACGTAGAAATCACCTGTGGCATTAGGCTATATTTCTGAGGAACTGTAAAAATGACCGGTTAGGCCACATAGAACTAGCCAACATGAAGTACCAAGGGCAATTGCTTTTCAATGTATGGTAGTCTTCCCAACATTTACCCATCTATTTTTTAAAGGATGCAGACTGAGAAATAATTGGCAGAGTTCTGTTGTACGTGTGCTTCTTAGTGTCTAACAACATGAGTCTCTTACCTTTAAATGATAATACACTATTTAGGAGCATGTAAAATTGCCATCCTACCATCAGTGGTATGATATGAGTCAATTACATAAGGAAATTTGGAAGATATGTTCTTCCTATATTCAGTATTTATTTCCACACACTGCCCGTTCCCTTCCACTCCCCTTTCTCTTCCTCTTCCCTTTCCCCACAGTAAACTCCAACTTCTTGTTTATATGAGAAATTCTGTGGGGTTTATATTACCCACAAAAGTTAGAAATAGCTAACAACCCTTAGCTCATCTAATCTATCATTCTGCCAATGTAGCTTGTTCCTCATAGCACATTTTCTTGTGTATTGTTCAACCTTTCACAAGTCCCAAGCAATGAGGATTCTACCACTTTGTCCAGGAGACTATTCCCCAATTTAATAGATTTCATTGTCAGTAAGAGTGAGATCTGTCCACAAGAGATTAAAATGGCCACAAATCTCACTGCCTTCCAGACTAAATGTCAGCCCCATCTGTCTGCTACAGCTTTCCTTCAATAACTAAAAAGAGAATTGAAATCAATAGATGAGTCGCACAATGAAGAAGAAATCTACATGCATAGGAAAGGATACACTGAAAAAAACATCAACTGTATTCAGGCAAGTGCTAATTTGATTGATTTGATCTAGGATTTGTTTTTTTCTTTGTCAAGCCTTTTGACACCATGGTGATGATTGTAGTTAAAACAGCTATCTAGATGAGAGAGAGAGAGACAGAGAGGCAGGAAGTCATAATAATGAAACTGGTTTCTATAACAACAGATGGAGTACCAGCTATGAATGGATCCAAGGCAGGTTGCTGCAGAAAGAACCTTGATTTTCCACCTTTTTGAATTATCACTGCCTTACATATTAGTGTTAAATGGAAAAGACACAGAATCACACACAGAATCACACAGAATCAACCAGGTTGGAAGAGACCTCAGGGATCATTGAGTCCAACCGCTGCCCCTACACCACCCTGTCAACTAGACCATGGCACTAAGTGCCATGTCCAGTCTTTTCTTAAACACATCCAGAGATGGTGACTCCACCACCTCCCTGGGCAGCCCATTCCAATGTCTAATAACCCTTTCTGTAAAGAAATTCTTCCTAATGTCCAACCTGAACCTCCCCTGGTGAAGCTTGAGGCTATGCCCTCTTGTCCTATTGCTAGTTGCCCAGCAGAAGAGGCCAACTCCCACTTCACTACAACCTCCCTTCAGGTAGGTGTAGACTGCAATAAGGTCACCTCGGAGCCTCCTCTTCTCCAAGACACTTGATGTAGAAGTAGTAGTAAAGATTAACTCTTCAGAAGGCAGTGAGTTTTGTAACTCTTAACACATAAAGCTTGTATATTGTGTTATATTGATGGCACTGGTACAGAGACCCAGCAACACTGGTTATTGTGCAAATGTAAAGAAAAGGATGTTCACTGTGCCTTAAAAAAAGGGCAGGGGGTGGCGACAGAGACGGGCTGTAGATATGAACAGATGGGGGCGATAGTAGGTCCCAATTTTTTGCTTCCAGATTATTGTCTTTCTTTGCTTTCACTGTGTATGATGGGACAGAGGAAAACGGTGAAAACATAAGAGGTCTGTAAACATACAGGTTTATGTTATTCACATGCATGCTAATTTTATACATTATACATCCATAAGAAATTTACACTGATGACTGACTAAATTTCTGCTGTTTCTCCAAGGTCTCTAACTGAGATAAGCCTTTTGACAAAGATATCAAAATATATTTGATGTCAAGAAAAAAGAAATTTGAAGTTGTGGCTGAGGCTGGTTACAGCATTTTGCATTTTTTTAAACTGAATTTAAGAGCTTGGGAGACCTCAACAGAAAGCCGCCTGCTGAAGGAATACAAAAAAGAGGATTTGTGCTGCATCACTTATATTTGCACTAAACTTTGAGAGTATGCAGAGACACATATACAATGATATTCAGAATTAGTGGAATATCACAGATTTACCTGCAAATAATTTGAGTTTATGTTGTAGCATAACACCTTACCTTTTCTTCTGATTTGAAATCTACTTTGACTACTTAAAGGACAGAAGGACTTTTTTGATGTTCTCTGTGTTTCCACAAAACTGAAGCAGCAGAGTAATAAAAAAACCCTAAAGGAGACAAAATAGCCTCCCTCTTTTTGCTACCCCAATATAGATTTTTCATAATCACATATGTAAAGAGTGCATGAAAAATTTCTCACTGTTGTCTAAAACAGGACAACTGATACTTCTGACTACTCCTTTGAAATCGTCTTGGAAGTGCCAAGAGCTCTAATTCTCTGCTGAAGTAGTCCTTCAGTACTCTGAGAGAGGATGTATGCAAACGAGTTGTATTTTTTTTCATACTCTACTTTTCAGATTACGACTAGGTTTGACAGAACATAACTTATACAAGGCAAGAACAAGAAAGTAAAAACTTTCCTGCTCTACATTATGTAGGCTGAGCTGTTAGAATCTCGTTGCTCAGACTTTTCAACATTCTTCCATTGACACCTTCCTACTCTACTTGCCTTGTGTCTGAAACTAGACAGAGACCATGTTTTCTTCGTTGCACTGTGATATTCTTATTACACACTTGTGAACTGTAGCCTAAACAAACAATTAATTATAAGTGTTTTCAGACTAGTATAGAAAGCTGGAAGGATGAAAATAAAGCAATTCTGTGATACCTCGTAGGAATGAAGGAGGATCAAAGAAATCCCTGGGTATTCATTTGGAATCTTATGCTTAGAGAGTTCTGAGACAAAGGCAGAAAGGAAATTAAGAGTTAAAATAATACATAGGCTATGCCAGTGTAACTTAAAACATGTTAATTATTGCTGAAAATGTTTGAAGTAATTTGTCTAAGTCTTTAAAGGTTCTCAAGAAAAATCCATGGAGTCATTGTGGACCAGTGATCCCAGGCAGCAAGTGATCCCAGGCACAGAAGTATAAGTACCGTCTCTGGAAGGCAAAGAAATGATATTAAAGTGACAGCAAATTAGATTTTATTATTTTATTCTATAACAAGGACAATCTATCTACTGGAGGTCATTACATTTAGGAATTGTGTAAGAGATTTTGTTAGTAGCAGTTTGAGTATCTTTATCAATTCTCTTGGTATTGAAATATTTACTATGTTTCTGAAGATTAGTGCTGCCTTTAAATTCCAAATATTCCTCTAGGGTTATTTCAATAACAGCTTATAATATAATATTAATTTAAAAATAATAGTCTTGAGGGCTGATAAAGAAATGTGTGTGCAGAAATATATGACATGATAATTTGTAAAGGTTTGAATCTGTTAGCATAAAGAACAATTTTTCATTTTCAGGATTTATTGTTTTGTCTTTGTCTCTCACTCCATTACTGTTTCTCTCTGCTACATTAACTCTGAGCAAGTTGTAAATGAAATAATGGGAAGTGAAGACAGGGGAAAAACACTGGCAGTTTGGCCTTTTAATAACTTGCTGAGTCTTTTCCTTTGTCAAGCCTGTCATCACTGGCACTGTTAGATCTACATAGGTGTGCTCTTCTTAAGAACTTTGCAACTGTTGCTGGTCAGCTGGTGACATTCTAAAGGTCCACATTTTTGGCATTGCTGGAGTCTCCTTGCTTCAAGTATACATAAGCTTTGAAGAGCAATATAAGCCCATTCATCTTTTTTGAATCATGATGTTCAACATGCATCTCACTGACACAGTGACTGGAGGAAAAAGATGTCAAATTACCTGCATGGTTACACCTTTCTGTTTAACTGTTAACATGTGAAAGCAAGTGGTGTTTATATCAAAAATAAAATAGTCCCACTGGCTTGCAAATGAATATATGTGTGCGTATATATGTATATCTACATTTCTATACAAGGAGTTAGAGATCACTGTGATAAGGAGAGTGACAAATCAGGACAGTTTCACAATTTAGAACTAAAGTTTTACCAGATTAATTCATTAATAATGTACTTTGTGCTAGTAATCAATTCTTACACAATATACACCATCACTACATATATAAAGCTTTTAGTCTTTAGCAATTGAATTCTAAAAGAGCTGTGGGTATATAATACCACAGAGCTGTTGTGATATAGTTAGCACTGATGGCTATGGTCTGTAGTGGTTCTCAGTTGCAGATGTCAAATTAATCAACCCTGACAGGTCTTTGATGACAGAAGTGGGCTTATCATAGTCTGTGATTTTATTCCTTGCTTGTGCCTGACGTTCTTGTGCTGTTACTGTGCTCCCATAAAGCGGGTTCTCCTCTGCTTCTGATGCTGCCTACCTTATTTATTTTGTCTTGCTAGTCATGTTTCCTATGCATTTGGGAAGGTACCCTGCCTGTTTACAGTTCCTTGTACTTCTGTCTAGTAACTTTTTGTTACTTGGATGCCACCTGTCTGAAACTACAACCATCTTTGTCTGCCTCATTGGTGGTCACATTGTTCACTTATGTAATGTGTCTGGTTATACCATCTATATGGTATAGATATATGGTATACCATCTATATGGTATAGTTATACCGTCTATATGGTATAGTTATACCGTCTATGACAGCAGCTTCTTGCCAAACCAGTAATACGCTCAAATTTGTAAATTCCTTTAAATTATCTTTCTGGATATATATTTCTGTCACATAAACAGAAAATAAATCAGTAATTCTGTCTCTTGAGGTATGCAGTGTACCAAGAAATTAACTTTTGTAAAAAATTCAGAGATCGTTCCAATATTCTGCATCCCTTTTTATAAGAAATTATAGGAAAAATAATCAAAGAGTAATAGATGAACATTTTTTCCCCTAATATTTTAACGAGAACTGGTCTGACTCATATCTTTTGAAACTCTGGATGTTTTATCTTTTCCAATTCTGCCTATGCTTAACTAGAAGAAATAAATATAATTTTATATATAAGTAAAATGAATAATAAATGTTTCAAATAATGCAATGTTTCCAATTTTTCAGCAGAACCAAAAATAGTTGTTTTCTTTCTTTTCACTTGAATGATTAAATAATAAGAAGATCAGAAAATGTGAAAGAAAAACCTGAACTTGTAAAATTAATCTGCAAAGCAGATTAGAAAAACTGAGTCTTTTTCATGTATAATGCCATACACCGTAATGTTGTGCAATTTTGTTTGCTGCTCTGTGTGGCCTAAGATACATGTTTAGACATATAGAGATTGAAAGCCTGCTATTTTGGCTGCAATCAGAACTAGGAGCTTTGAAGTGGGGAACATATGTCTCAGTATACAGGATGAGTAATTTAATATTGGAATAGATATCCTTACTCATAGGAAAGCTAGTGCTGTTTTTAAAAGGAGCTATAATCTTTGCTCTTTTGAGGTCTCTGAATCATGGGAATTATGGGCTCTTGGTTTCACTTGTGAAGCCATAGAAAACACCGAAGAAATAAAGACCTGTTAAGATCCTTCTACCGATTTTTTTTTCTCCTCTGTATAAACCTGTAGCTAAATGATGCTCTGTGAGAGCTTATGTCCCTTTTTTTTGGTGTGACTCGACTAACTCATTCACAGCTTTCTTATATATGAGTAATGTGGCCAGACTAAAACAATGTTGAGCAAATCTTTATATCATGCTACATAAGTGAAAGACCTTGTTTAGTCATGCTGCTAAAGGTATTGCAAAGCGAAGAAGATAAGTAGCACAGCGCTCATCACTAGCTTCCACTACACTTTTCACAGCCTCCACTTAATTGTATTATGTCACTGTATCTAAGTTGCTTATCCAAGCAATAAGCTACAATTCCAAGCTAGACTTCCTCTAGCAGAAGAAGTTTTTACCTACAATTATCTATTAAGAATCCCTTTCACTGCAAAAGAATACTCAAAGTGCTACTAGCATGTAGCTAAGCAGAGCCCTAGAGCTTCACACACTTCCCAACAGCAGACTTTCCTACAGACACACAGATGTGTCTTTCCCCTTTCCAGTAAGAAGAGCAGAATATTGATTGCCTCAGTTCTTTTTGCCTTGTCCGGACTCAAGAGCTAGTTTAATTTACAGCTCCTATTTGTAGGGATTTTCTTCCTTTCAGAAACATTTAATTTTGTTTCACAACATCCAGATCTTACTTGACCTCAGTTTCTTTGCATCTGTACTGCCGCTTCCATTTGTCATGCTTTCCTTCCTCTTCATTCTTCCCTGCCTCTTTCTTTCATTGCCCAAACCGGTTCCTTCAGATTGATTCTTTTTCTCATTTAGTATACTGTCTAATCTGCACAACCTCTTCATCACTGTTTAACCACCTCTCAAGACACAGAATCAAAGGGATAGATGATCTCCTGGTCTGTCATCTTTGCTGATGTAAGTTCTCAGTATGTTGTATATAATACCTAATTTCACATGGCACAGGCTGCATTTTCTACCAAAACATTCCTTGCTCATTTTGGGTTCCTTGTAAGTAATAATAATACAATAAATTGATTTTTACTTAAACAGTATAAGTGATAGAACTCAAATAGGATAAGAGTATTACCGTATTTTCCAGTTTAATCACCTGTGCTCTAATGTTGTTAAGAACTGATGTAAACAAACATAATGAGAAAGCTTTCTCTCCCAGCCATGCTGTGAATGTGGAAAAGCTTATGCTTTTGTACATTCTCCTGTGATTTTTAATTAAAGCATTTAGTTGTTGGCAGGTGTGTAAGAGTATTGTTAAATGCATGGGTTAATTGTTTATTCTTTTCTCTTTGTTATAAATTGAATTAATTTAAAAATGCGTTAGTGTAAAACTGAGACTCGAGAGGTCTGTTCTATAAAAGTCTGCATAGGCAAGCCTCATTCTTCTTTAGAGGACAAAAGAAAATATTATTTTAAGCATCTAGTTCTACTTGCATGAAATATTGTCTTTTGCTGGGGTGCAACAAAAACTACTTCAAGTCTGGAAATTTTGAATTTCACCTGTCCTGAATTCAATTTCCTTCCCTGTAGGTAAAAATTAGTAGTTTTCTTAAAAAAAAAAACCCAGCTTGCAAATAGACCAACTAACACCAATTAATATGATAACCTCACAAAATAGTAATAATGAGTAGTAAGAGAGCTGTTTAACATCAAAGATTAATCACCTAAATAGCCAACTTTAACGGTACAGTTTGTATTACTTCACTTTGGCAAATATCTTTAATTTATGCATTTCTGAAACTCAGGATGAAAGCTAATTTAACCTTAATTAAGGTTTGTTTTACATGGCTATCTAAATGCCTAAACTGTTCTACTGAAAACTCGTGGAGAAATGTAGATGGAAAAAACCCTATGTGGTCCTCTGGGTTTGCCTCCTGCCAGACCAGGGTTGCACCCTCTCGTACTATCTCAGTTGCCTTTGCTGGCTGAGTTGGGTATGATGCAAATGATATGCCTGCAAAAATTTGCTGTGGTTCAGTAGAACTGAGAATTAGTCGTTTTCTATCTTTTTAAGCACTTTAAGACTGATTTTTGTCCTTTTAAAAAATTATTTATACTCCCTACAGCTATCATTTATATAGTATTCATACCTTCCTGGTATGCTCTTTTTAGACAGCAGTCATCTTCCACGCACACACCCTTTCTGTTTCAGTTTTAATTTTCTACATCCTACCTTCCTCTCCTCATAGTGCTTTTTATGGTTGTCCTGAGGCATGAAGCCTGAGATCCAGGATCTCTGCGTTCTGATCTTTGACGTTTTATTGGTTTTTGCAGAATGGATCAAATCACATTTAGATCTATTCTTTCATTTTCCCTAAGATGAAGAATTAAGCAACAAAAAGTAAAGAGAAAACAACAGTGACTCAGAAATGTAAATGTTTGTGACTGCTCATATGATAATGATTTGGAGCCTATGACACCTACCTGCCCTGTCCCTTAAAACTCTCTTCTGACTAGCCTCAGTAGTTTAGAGTGGGTAATAAGGGAGATAGCAGCTAAATATAAATTATTTATGTGTATTATGTTAAATTCTGAACCTTTAGCCATTCTGTCATAAAATTATTTTACTGTTAACAATGACATTCAGGGAGTAGGACAGAATGGCAGGCACAGAAGAAGGCATCTACTCATAGAATTTTAAAACATTAGAAGAAATCATCACGGATGGCACCTTACCTAGGGTTTCATCGTTGAAGTAGCTTTCTTAGATAATGAGCTAAATTCTCATAATGAGTGAAATGAGGTCCACTTGATTTGACACAGAAAACGTGTAGCAACAGTAGGCCCAATATGCAATTAAAACAACTATTGATGAAAACTCATTTTCACAGGTATTGCTGTCTAATCAGACTTCCCTCTTGCAAGCTTGGAAAAAGAGTAGCACCTAACTGGCAAGATGAAAACACCCCTTCCTCTCTGTACTCTTTGTCCTGGTATTGCACCATGCCAATGTCTCAGCTTCTTCATGCTGAAAGCAAGGACAATCTTTTTAAAACATAGGTCTTAGTCTGATTTCAGAGGTAACAGGAGTAGCACCTAAGCTATTTGTAAGCAGTGGGGCTCCTCCATTGGAGTGCTGGATGATAAATGAAGAGTTCAGGGTCAGGAGTCCAAAAACTTCAAGTATTCAAGTTGGATTTGCCCTCCTTCTAGAACTGGGTGCCACCTTTTCTTATCTAGGTTGTTGGTACAATGGTTCAGAGGCAAGCACTGCCTGCTGAGGGACTTCTACTCTTGGGACTTTGTTTCCTCCTTACAAAAGTGTTTGCGGAAGGGCCTGAGGGCTTTTACTCATTGTCTTACCTTCAGCTTTAGGACATGGGTTTTCTTTGTCCTTTGCCCACACCTCTCAGACTTTGTGAAGAGCAAAGTTTAAAAACTATAGGAAGAGTGAAGGTGCTGGAACAAATGTATTACAACGACTCTTTCTGCAACTGCATAAAGCATTTTTGCATAGACCCTTCTAGTTCTTCCAGTGTGCTCAATGTGGCAATTTCCAACAAATTTACAAGCTTGAAGGAAGCAGCATAATGATTCTGCTATATGGGTTTGTCTTTCTTTTTAAGAGGACATTGGGATTTTGGGGAGCTGAACCTCTTCCTTGGTAATATCCATACATAAAAGCAAGTGGGAAATGTTTCTTATCACAGCTTATTTTATCCACAAAAAAGCATTTGTGCCATCACCAGACAAGCACTTTTAAATGCATTTTTACTTTGAGAGGACACGTGCATAATACAAGTAGAGTATACAAAATCAATTAAAAAACCCCTTGTGAATAATGATTGAATTCTGTGTGACTGTCTTAAAAAACCAAACCCCATGGTGACAGTACAAGTATTTGCAAGCTTTCCATTTTCTTTTCATTATTACTCTTCATATTTTTGACACTCACTATACAAGATCGCATTAACTGATGATATAGCATCATACCATGTTTTAAGAGATTACTGCTTTTTCAGTGAAGATATGTTCTCAGTTTTACTAGTAATGATTATATCCCATTTGAAACTCTAAGGGCAGGAAAGGACATGCCAAAAAAAAGTCAGATACAGGAGATGTAGCACACACCCCTTTACAGATCATTTACAAAGTGGTGTCCTTGAAAACAGAATGCTCGCCAAATTAAGCCTGTTAAGGCCTGTTAAAATGATTGCATCTTGTGCCCAGATAATGGAATATCAAACTGGAGTTTTTAAAGCCTTGTTCTTAGGAGAGTCTACATTATATACACATGTAAAAAAATCTCTGATTTCTACCCTTTATTCTTATGTTTCTCTGCTCACAGTTCTTTGTTCATTGAACACACTGTACTCTGGAGTTGATCAACAGGATATTGGGGAAAAAAAAAAAGAGAAGAAATTGTTAAAAGGAGAATGTAGCTGTTGGGAAATCTGAAAGCAAACTGTATAACCTATATTGTGCAGATTTTTTTCCTATTTCTGAAAGAACCTCCTTCTTTCCGTTGTCTACTTTTTCATTACCTGTAGTGTGCCATAATCTCTTCCTTTTAGTATTTGTGATCTCATTTAAATATTTCGTTTGAGCCCAGTGATCTGGTCCAGGTTTCCATATACATCAGAAAGACAGAAATCCCAAATCACTCTCTGTTGCCCTCTGCCTATTCATCCATCTGCGTACAGATTGTGGAATTTGAAATTTTATGTTGGTAGTGTCAGCTAAACTTGTACTTTTTAAATTTTCCACAATATTTCCAGGTAGACACTTGCAGAGGCTTAAGTCAAGCACTTAAACATTCAGGAGGGAAAATGTTTATTACTTGTTACTTTAGCAGGAGCCTTAGTTGTCCTGAGTGCAACCTGGATGGCGAGAAAATGGAAACTGAACTGACCAGTGGACACAGCTCTTCCTTAAGAGTAGAGATGCTCTGCACCTATCCGTAGTGTCTGGCAGTAAAGTCAGCCAAGGAGGGATTCACCTATACAATGCAGTGCTCTGATTTGTGCCCTTCTAATTTCTTGTGGGGCTAGGATGTAAACTATGAGTCATAGTGGAGGAAGGAAAGTGGGTGCTTGCACAAACGTTTAAAGGAAAGAAATGAAAATTTTTAAATTGACCTTTCTGTTAAAGAAAGTATATGAAGATTCTTACTTTTAGAACAGAAAAGAGATGCTTCAAAAAGCAGTTTTTGTTGGCTAAAATATATAGGATGTTTTGACCTCTAATCCTGCTATTCTCATTCAGCTCCAGGATATTCTTACTGGGAAAGGTGAAGTGTCTGCATACAAACAGATAACAATACACCCATGAGACTTAATGGAAGTTGCACAAACTAACTCCATTAAAAAGGCGAGGAAAAAAGATAGTGTTATGTCTTGTCTTATGCTATCTGTTTTTATGTGAACCTTTACATTTTTTATGCTTTCCTTAGAGATGAGAGTGAATTCTGAAATCCATTTTACGAGTTCTGTATATTAAATGCTTACACAGTTGCTATGGGACGAAGTAATAAACCTGAATGTCTGTAACTATTGTGGCAACAAGTGTTGCCATCTTCAAACTAAATAATAAAAGAGACGATTATACTGCATGAGATGGGAAAGTTCTTCCTCCACACCTGACCATGTGACTGGGACATCAGTCTCCTGGTCAGGGTGTATGAGAGGTGATGCTTATAGGCTGCTGTTGTTTGTTCTTCTGCCGTGGCACTGGGAATATATGAGTGATATTTCTAACAAGAAGCATTCTGTCTAGTTTCTAGCATACCTCCACACTGCACAATGAAGTCCAGTGGTGTTCAGAGCAGGAAAGGAGGGCTGCTGGTGTTTTTGGCTGAAGCTGTGGAAGTAACACTGTTGTGGCAGAAAATGTGTGGTGTGTCCTGAATTAGAAATGGATATGCTTCTGTTAATCTGCGTGTGTGGGTTTACTTTTTCTTTTTTTTTTTTGGCTTTTTGTAAAGATCAACATATCTGAAGATTATATTCTAGGCAACTCACTGTATGACTTAGCAATTATATCCAATTTAGTAAGGAACTGAATGAAATATGGGTCACTATTGAATTGTCTTTCTGAAATTGGATCGCTTTTTGGATTTTAGCACTGAAATCACAAGTATGACAGGATAGACAATAGGATTGAATAACAGATGCTTATTGGAGCCTGGCTGGTTTAGCTGAAATAGATTTAAAAATAAAGGCATTGAAAAAACATAAAACCCTTAAGAAAAATTATTTGAAAAACTAATTAGCAGTGGCCTTTCACGGACATATACATTTCCATGAAACATTTGAAAAAAAAAGAAAATACTGAGTTAAGGTTATAATGCCATTTCTTAATTAACTGGGGTTAAATTCAAAAGTGCTGTGTAATGTCATGTAACGCAACTTAACTAATATCTAACATAGTCAGGGAACAGCTGTGCAGGGAAGGCACTTTCCTTCCAGTCCTCGGTGTGCAAATTTTAAAGACTCCAATGGATTTCACTGCAATACAGCTAAGTGCAGGCAAAACTGACACTGATCTTTGTTGGGTTCACTCAGCATAAAGGACATTGTCCAGATATTGTTCAACCAAACAGATCACTTTCTTAGGTCAGGATTTAAATAAGGAGAATGGGCCTAAACTATATAAAAGTTAGTGTTACTGTGTTTTTCCATGGTATGTGGGTATGTATGAAATCATGTGCTACTTTGAAGTGTCTTAATAAAGGATTATATTATCTTTCCTAAACTCTGATTCTAAACTTGGTAGACCGGAGAGTTTAGAATGTCATGGACTTACTGATGTTGTGTAGCGAGAAATTAGGGGCCTTGAGGCCTTTTGCTTTCTCAGTTATAATATGTGGCCACAGAGTTCCTGTGCAAATCATCCTTGTGACATTTTCATAGAGGGGAAGAACTGTGATTATGTTTTCAGCATGATGTGAAGGAATTTAGCTGCAAGACTCCCATTAGTGTTAATAAGTGTTGTGCATCTAAATGGCTGTGCATTGTACTGAAATTTTACCTCTTGATGTGCTTAGAATAGAACAGTATATATTTGAAATCATCCTTCTTTGAAATAACCTGAAAATCTAGTGAATATGGGAGTGGTGGAAAGACATTCAGAACTACAAATCAAAAAAGAGCTAGAAGAAACTATAGGGAAAACAAAAAACAGAGACAAAGCAGATCAAAGAGCTGTAAAGTCAAACAGAAAGTATTGGAAACCAATGAGGATGTTAAAAGCTTAATAAACCAAACTACAGAGGAATTACAAAACTACATTTCATTCAGGTCATCATTAAACAAAAGTATTGTGTATCAAAGCACCTCCTCAAAACCAGAAATCTGTTATGCTGATGACTCTGAGTCTCAGACTTGTCCTGTAGTTGTGGATAGTTGTGAATTATGGTGTATAGAAATGTATACAAGTGCTTCTATTCTTTAACCACAAAGTAAAACTTAGGACATCAAGTTGATCCTCTAGACTTTCATGCTGGGAAGTTTAAATTTATATCTTTCTTTTTTTTTTCCTTGACACAGAGATTAGGAGTTTCACTGTGTCATCCTGTTGAAACAATCACAACTCACACGCTCGCAGTACAAGCTTACAATAAGCTGACCTTTCAATAAACTGACATGTCTAATCTCTAGGACCTGTGGAGAAAGAAACGGAGAAAGAGGAAGTCATACTACCTTTATTTCCTCACACTTGCAGAGTAGGGTGATTTTGCTGATCATTTCCCCAAGGTGGAATTTCAGAAAGAGTCTATAGCGTAGGCCAGGCTTTGACCTAACTGAACTGAAACAGTAGAAGGGCTGCCAATTGTAAATGAAAAGCAAGATTGCCAGGAGGTTTGTGGAAACAATTTTCTCCGCTAGGTTCACCTTTATAAATGCCAAATATTTTATTCATTTTCTGTGAAAAAGTGTGTATGTAAGATTATAGTCAGAAAGGCTTGATGAATCAAAACCCTGTGTCATTAATATTTTATATCCAGTATTCCAAGAAAAAAAATACTTATGTTTGTTGAATGTGCCAAAATATTCTAAAAGAAATAAATTTCTAAGTAAGTGGTGAATTACTCTATGCTCATGTGGTGTTTATTGTGATGTTGCTAATCAAAGCTGAACTCTATAATTATCTTCATGTTCCCCTGGGTGCCCAGTATCACTGTAGTGCTGCCCCACATTCTGTTTAGAACTTTCTTTATAAAAAAAAATCCAGAAGGTTCCTGGTGAGCAGTATTAGTTTGAATTAATCTATTTGACGTTTTCAGTTTTGAGCTCAAGAAAACTGTCTTGGGATCTCATTAAGAAGTTGTGAAAATTGCTTTGTCATTTTTCTATTGTTTCTGTCAAATAAACTGTATTATGATTTTGAATCTCCACTCTAGATCTATTCTTTCTCTTCCTTCCTCCCTTGTGTGTTTATATACACATATATATATCTGTCTATAGAGTGAAGCTGCCATCAGGGAAAGAGAGATCTCATAGCTAAAAAATAACCACACACCTTTGTGGTTGTTAAGGAAAAGCTGAATACTTCAAAGAGCAATGACTATGTTACCTATTTTCCTTCTGCAAATGTACTGTAGTGGTGAGCCACCTGCTGTTTAGCTGGTATGGGGAAAGCTTTAGTTTGATCTGTATTGTGGTTTTGTTTTAGTGTTTTACCTTAAAGAATATAATATACACCATTAGTTTATGTCCAGATTTAAATAAAAGGCATCAAAAAATGAAAAGGGTAACAAATTGAGGAGTCTTGAGTGATTATTGCTCCTGTAAAGCTTAATCTATCTTGGAAAATTATCAGACTAGAATTTTTGAGATTCAGACTTAGTGAAATGAGATTTGTCTGTTTTGTTTTGTTTTTTTGTTTGGAATCTTAAGTTTTGTTATATGGAAAATAAGTAATAGCATTCCTATCTTAGTGTCTTATCTCTACAAGAGGTCAACATATGATTCTTCTGAAGAAGGCAATATATCCATTATACCTTCTGTTGTTTGATGTGCCTATATAGGAAGCTAAATTTCTTCCTGACAAAAAGCAGTAATTATTTTGTACGCTGAAATATGTAGATTGATTGTCAATTTAATTTTATTCTAGTTGGCTTAGTGTAACTATATATGCTATTTTTATTCATAAATGTCAAATCTTTTTTGTATCTTGCTACCTTAAGTAATGTCTGGTGGCATTGAGCTCCATAAATTAATTATATGTTGTATGTGTGAGAACTTCTCCCACCCCACCATTTATCCATTTTAAATGTGTAGCCTTTTCTATCAGAGTTAGTCAAATGGTTAAAACCAGCAACAAAAATAATGAAAAAGGTCTCTTTATTGTCAGTGAATAAAAGTCCCGATTTCATTCTCTGCCGTTCTTAGCAGGTTATTGTATATACCAAATGTTTTGATTACGACTCTACAATGCTTACAAATGCCAAGGTATCAGTGTAATACTATCAGACATTTTAAGAATGTATATTGTTATGACATGCTAAGCATTCATCACTCTGTTGCTAAGAAATAGTGTCATCCAATGAAGGAACATAAACTTAATTGTCATGAATAGTATGTACACTGAACAGCTCAAAGGCTACCTACAAACTTACAATTATTCAACCAAAGAAAATTCAGCCAGCAGCTATGAATAATATTTCAAGGAAACCAAGATAAATTTCATTCATTGTTCTGCATCTTTCAATATGAAAGGAATATTCATAAAACATAGTGATTAACGCCTTAAATACTATTCTTCATTCCAGAAACTTAAATTTCAGAGTAATGTTGATCTAACTGGATCACTAAGCAAACAGTATGACTTATGTCCAATGAAAGTAGTGCAAATTTAAGCTATCAAATGCTTACAAGAAGCTGTTGGCAAACATATTCCAGACTAATTTACATTAAATACAAATGTTTTTTAAATATCAGTACCTTCAGATGTACTTGGTCAATCCTATATGGAAGAAGCTGAGTAGGACATTTTGTGTGAAATAATTTGTACAGATGTGGTGTTATTCTCTGCATCTGGCAATTTCAAGATTTTATTTGTCTGTTCAATCAGACTATAGAAATAAAATCAAATGATCAAACTCAGAATAAAATATATTTGCATAGTTCAGCTGCCACAGTGAAAGAAGTGTCAAATTAAAGATTTTCAAAGCTAAACCCTGTGTTTAAATTTGTCATTTACAAAGTATTGTGGCTTAAATAAAGTTCAATGCAGCTGCAGGCTGGGGAAAGAGGAGGAGACAATCCTCTTTCAAGTCTTTTATCCTAGTCAGGCAAATCAGTCATCCCTTTAAGGAGTGGAGCTTTTATCCATAATCATAGGGAACTAAATTCTAAGGAAGTAAAACATTCGTACATTCTGGTGAAGTACCAGGAAGCCTATGGTATCAGAAGATTGTAGAACTCATAGTCACATTTGATCTCAAGCTATGATTTTAGACCAGATGAAATGAGGCCACTTACTGAATGTCGACAAAGACTGTAACTGGCTGGAGATGGGTGGGACTATTGTCAGTTTTCCCACTTTCCTACTAGTTTCTGGAGTTAGTGATAAATCGTGTTTCTACGTAAAACTATTTGCCTTACATCCCTAGGGTGAAGACCACTACAGTATTATTATTGTTATTAATATTTTCTCAAGGACCTCATCCATGTCCTTCTCTTCCAATCATAAAAACTGAACCTTGTCTTCTTTCCCATGTGCAGTAAATAGGCAGATATATGACTTCATATGCAAAGTCTCACCTCCTTGATTGTCATTTTGCCTCTGGTTGTTGTAATGACCCCAGGGAGCATTCTTGTGACTTTTTTTTTCTGGCATAAATACCTAGTCTTGTTTATATTTGCCATTATTTCGTGTACTCTTATTTTATATTTTATTCGTTATTCTCTTTTTGCTAATTTAAACTAGCCTTACAGAATCTAAAATAATGGTGTTTGGATTTTTTCTGCCCCTTTCTGTTATACTCTCTGAATATAGGAAACACCACATTCAGCTGAAGAAGGTGAATCCAGCATGTGGCCTACCAGATAGCACTTGGAGGCCTAGTCTAAATGCATACTACTTGCAATAAAATGCAGTGAAGGCCACAAGGCAGTACTGCATGCCTGCCAGTGTGCCTGAAGGCATTATGATTGCTGTAGCCTTTTGCAGACTTAAAGCCTTGAGGCACAACTTCTTGTGCCTCTCTTTTAGTTTTACACTGCCTACAGTAGTCCTAATTTAGCCTTAATGAGCTAATTGTAGTGGTGACCTCAAAAGACAACTTGGTATTCAAACACACAGCAATTCCTGTATGGGAACAGACCAGTCTTTGTTTACTGGTGGCTTATACCAGATGTTACAGAGAAAAGCACCAGAGGACATGCAAATTCTGTTCACTAGCATTACATTCTCTGGAGAATAACTACCTTGATTGTTAATTAGTTTTATAGTACACAAAGCACTTAAATGCTGCTGTTACTGAGATTGATTCAGTGCTGAAATGAAGGCAAGACCTTTCCTGTGATATTTTCATCTCTGGTTCAAACGAAAAAGTAGGAAGTGCAAAGGTAAAAAAAATGAGAACTGTTCGTTTCTCTAGAACCTTTATTAAGCCCCAGATACCTTCCATGCATGATGAACAAACTATCTGAGAAGAAAAAAGCCCGAGAAAGTTCTTGTTATAGCTGATTCAGTTCGAGCTTTTTTTTTTTAAAGGTTTGTTATCCAAAACGGAAGGTACAGACACAGTGAAGACAGTATTTGGAGAAGTATCAATGTTCATAAATGCAATCAAGTAAGCCTTTCCAATAACTTTATTTGAACTCCTCAGTTTCTTTGACTTTGAAGTGTAACTTTCTGTCAATAGTTTAATTTAAAATGCATTGGCATTACTGCCAATCTCATTCACAGCTCAAGCAATCCTCCTCTAAAGAACTTGTCTTTCTTAATCAGTGGAACCCTGACGAACTTCTCTTGGAGTACCTCTGCTTTTCCCATCCTCAAAATATGATCCAGGTGTCTTATAAAAATAACCATAGGACAAATATTGGCAAGTATTATGAATAATTCATTAATTATATTTTAAAGACATTCACAAGTTTTTTGACGAAGTAAGACAACAATGTCCATAGACTTCCTGAAATGTCTTTACCTCTCTACACCTTCTTTTCAAGCCATAGAGGTTGAATGGGTTTTCTATGCGTGGATCTTGTGTACAGTGAATAACAATCACTACAAGGGGTGGTGGCAGTTTGTTTTCTCAAATTGTGTTGTTTTCAGTTGTGTGAGAGAAGAAAACTCCTTCATTCAAAATACTCAGTGGTATAATATCACGCCAAGTTCTCCCACAGTCTGCCTAAGCCTCTGACTTTTAATACTGTTGTTTCATCATATTCTTACTTCTCATCTATCTTCACCTATGTAAAGGCTTTATGTAAACAATCAGTTTTCTTTTCCATTACGTACCTACATAATGTGTTCCTGTTTCTCTGTTAAAAGTACTGCCCTCAGACTCCTGCTTTCTGCAATTTATAAAAAATGTTCCTAAGCATAAGACAACCATTAGCAAGCCAAATCTGTGATGAAAACTGTAGATGTATAAAGATAAAAAGGGTCATACATTCACAGTTTGCTGTTGTATGATATGGTCTCATGTTCTGTTGACAGCGCAGATCTTTGTTTCATCCTGCGGAACTAGAAAATGCATGATGATTTGTGTCTACGGGAGGGAAATATTTATTTCTTTCATTATCTTCCCTTTCTTCGTGCGTGTTATTTCTTAGTTTTTTGTTTAAAAATCCGTAGTCACTTTCCTATATTGCTGCCTTTACTGACTTGTTATGAAACACAAGGTCCATATATTCACGAGCAGGTAGGAAAGCATTTTTAAATGATAATGGGTTGGGTTTTTTTTCACTAATCAATACTCAGATTTTTATAAATGTCTTTTAAGTCCTTCCTATATGTGCCTCTGGATAAAAACCTGATATTCCATATGTTTGTGGAAAACAAAACAAAATATCGAGCTGGATTTATGACCTTACTAATTTACAATATTGAAATTTACATTTTCCAGTGGAGTTCACCCTGTGTCTCCTATTTAAGCTACACTAAGGTCTTTTTTTTGGATTAACACTGGCATCACCTTTTTTTTGCTAAAGCTTCATGACACTTCCCCTAATTTGCATGTGTGAAAGCAAATTTTAAAAAAGATCAGCCTTGTTGTCATATTGAGTCACCAGTACACATTTAATAAAATTCATCTTCCTGTTCAGGGCCATCATGGGGTCTATTCATCATTTAAATGTTATGTAAATCCTTGAAATTAGGTTAAAGTTTTGCATATGTTATGTGCATAAGGGTGAACTCATACATTTCGAATGTACATCTGAAACTAAGCACTCCTTTCTCTTTCACCACATTATGTGGAGATTCAGGATTCAAGCTTCAGCCTACTAAGTGTGTCCTTAGTCCTCACTGTTTTGCAAGTTTCCCCAGATTTGTAGAGTGCTATGAATGGTTAAGGACCAAAGATTTGTGGTAGTTGATCATTTTGATTAATGCATTTGGACATTCTGTCTGGTGAGGATGAGTGGAGTGTCTCCTTAGGGTGTAACAAAGAAGGCTGACCTTTGCAAGCAGAGAAATAACACTGACATCAGCTCAAAAAAAAAGAAGCCAGTCTTCTAGGCTGGAGTGAAGTCACTGACTAGTGTCTGTCCAGAAGGCAAATTACAAGGAAACATGATACACAGAAGAATTAAAGTAGCTGTTAATTTTAGGTGTCTACAAGTTTTAGTTATGAGAAAGAACTTAATTAACTTCAGTAGAATTAAAGGGTAGAAAAGAACAGCTGTTCTCCTGACCTGGTGGGATTCAGAATGAAACTTTTATAATGTTAGAGTAGAACATTTGGAAAATTTTAAAACAAAAGAGGGCTAACAGAAATAAGGGCTATATGGTGATTAGTACCTTCTTGGACACTATCAATGTTTTGTCTGAGGGAAGCAGGAAACACTGAAAAGGATATGCCTTCAACATATAGGCCCAAATCCTACTTGTGATAGACTTTATTCCACATTTGCTCTTAATCCAAAAGACAGTGAAAACTTGGTTAAGCCTCTGCAGAAAAGATAGAGTAAGTCTCAAAGCTGTTCTGTCTTCTAGTGATTGGTAACATCTCAGTGAAATTAGTCTTTACTTGTCCCAGTAAATGGGCTGTCAGGATTGGGGAAGTGACTGGCACACATTTTCCTGGGAACAGAGTTACCAGCATGTGAAAGACTTCTACATTCAAAATGAGGGAACATAAATAATTCTACAGAAATACCTCTGCTACTTGCAGGTTTGTATAGCTTCCCAGACAGACTTCAGCAACACATATCTGAAAGAGAGAGAGAGAAAACTCAATGCACACAGAAACAGACAGAGTAAAGCTGTCAGAGAGAGCCTCCCAAAAACCATTTTAGAGAACGAGTGTAATATTAATGTCTCAGGAAGTGAATTATACTTTTACAATATAGCAGTAAACACACCATTAGCAACTGGCTGTGGGAATGCTAAGCTGGGACACATTAAATTGACAGCTTAATATTTGTGATTTTGGATGTGAAAGATTCAATCTGTTACAAATTCTTTCATGTTGCAAACATGAGGAAAGGTAGTTTAGTACATAAAGAAAGGTTTTTTTGAAGTGTTTACTAACATAAGCATCACACAATATTTCAACCATTAAAACCTAAACAATTAACTGTGAAAGGCTAGATCTGGGCATTTCAGATAGGGTAATGCTACAGCTGAAATACTGGTCTTTGGCAGTGACCTGAAACCCATGGAGCTCCCAGGACTTGGATTTAGGTGTTCAAAGTGTGCACACCTTTGAACTGTGTTTAGTGTGAACTTCACCTAAAGTTTGCATCTATACTAACTACAATATCCCGTCTGTCCTTGTAGCAGATATTTTTGCACTGCTAAAAGAAGTACACAGTCCATATTTGTTGTGTAAATGAAGGTCATTGCAAAACATATTTACTTTTTCATCACCAAGTTTCCTCACTCAAAATAATACCAGCCTTTGGTTCACTACTTCCTTCTTCAAGCCTAGGATCAAACTGAGAGTCAAGTAGCTAGTGCTGAGTGGATGTTGCTGTGAGATATAGCTTGTACTGCACAAAGATTTAAAAACAAAAACAACTAAAAATAGAACCCATAAAAACTTTTAATAATTTGATAGCCGTGTACAATCTTTCTATAGAAATTAAGTTTTAGGACTTTAGCATTTATTTTCTCATAACAAGGGTGAATCGATTATTGAATGGTTGAATGCACACAGTGCATATTGATCTGTTCATGCGTAGCAGCTTTCTCCCAACAGGCACCTTGCTGCCTGTAACATATTTTAAATAAGATTACTACTCATTAAATTACAATGACCTGGAGCAATGGTCAACAAAAACGAAATTGCCTCAGTTCATCATGGTTTGGACCACTGCCATTAAATTTCAGTAGCTGCGTTTCCCTAGAGTAAATAGACCTGAAGAACATATATGGTTGAATGCTTCAACTTCTTGGATTTCATCAAGTAAAACTAAAAATTTCATACCTATATGTGGAAGTTAAGGAAGTGCAAGGAATTCTTTAGTGCAGTTTTAGAGCATTTTAAAACTTGGTTTAGATTAAAACATAACAATCTTTAGCTGATGTGATACACAGGGTTCATGCTATGCACTGCTACATTGGTTTCTGAACACAGGAGACTTTATTTTGATTCCAGGCACTGATGGTCAGCTGGTTAAATCAGGCCAGGAGCTTCCAACTAGGTTGTTAGACCACATTTATGTTTCTTAAATTTAGAGATGAACACAGAAAAGGGACATAGAATTCCAATTAAATATACAGGCACTGGATCAAACCATTCACAGTAGTTTTGCTACTTGGAGACCCAACACTGAAAGGGAAATCAGATATTTAGAAAAAGAATGTTGTAAACACCAAGTAAAAATCAAATGAAAAAGTGGCTGTACTGAAATGGTCACTGGAAAATGGATGTGTATTCTATTCTCAGTTACAGTTTACAGCTGCTAATTTGCTCAAAATCAAGTTTCAGTAAATTTAGTATGTATTTATGTTGATAAATAAATAATGAGGGAATTCTTTACATAGGACAAAACCCCCAAATAATACGTTAACAAATGTATCTCTATATTTTGGTGCACTACTCTAGTTTTTGGTATTCTGTTTTGAACAAATATGAATATTGCTTGGCGGTTGAAATTCGCGAATAGCTCTCAGCTCTGTGATGCTTTTGTTAAACTGATGTTGATAGGATTTAGTTTTTAATTTAAGGTAGATAATAGTAGTTTACATTTTTGTAGAAATCTGGTGCAGGCATATTACCTCAAAGAGAATTCCTTCTCTATTATAATATAATATAGTTAATTCTATGATCACTTATGAACATAATTAACAATGAGTGGGGGAAAACATTCTGATTTGGATAGACTGAAGAAAATAAATCTTATACATGACGGTGCCTGAGTTGTTTGGAAAAAGCGTAAAAAATTTAATCTTTGCTAAAAAATATTAGATTGCGAGTCATAATTTAATTTCAAAAGAAGTCAGCATTTATTACCAGCCCCAGTGATTTGAAAAGCCTGGATGTACTCCATGTTCCACCATAGGGCTCCTGGTGGAAACCTCAGCTGTTGAAATAAGGATTATGTAGTGGCAGAGAAAAAACACAGAGAATTCTGAGCTGATTGATTTTATAAGATTTACAAATCTGCATGCAAAACTTTCACAGATTTAGGAATTTTCAGCCTTGAAACCAGATCTTGAAGCTGGTTTCATTTTCACTGGATCAAATCCTAGAGAACAGAGAGATTCTTACTGACAGCCACCTAAGCTTCCTGTTAAACCTGACACAAGTTTCTTGCCCCTCCCTTGTGCTGGCTCTTGTGTTCATAAAGTCAGATGATGAACTGGGTGAGATCCCTGAAAAAAACCCTGACAGTTATTAAATTTATATGTATATTTCATTTCATGGGTTCATAAATACTAGTGCAGGCACAAGGGAGATGGGAATATGCAGCTGGGGAATCAGATGGAATTACATCTTAGTATTCTTTCTATCCTGTTGTGTTATTAAAACCAATTTGCTTTTCTCTAAATTGTCTGGTGAATGTCTTCCAAAGCACTAAGCTTGTAAAAAGGAGGCTTTAGAGAATGTTTTTTGTAGGGTTGGTATTCACTTTGGATCTCACTCTTTGCTTTTTTCTCTACAATTTTTTTAGACACATTACTCTGATACTCTTGTGTAACTTTGTTTTATCAGAGTGTATTTCAAAATACAACCAGTTCAGAGTGTGTATACTTTTCTGGTTTTGGTGGATGCTAGGCTGTGTTACCTAAGTGTGTTTGCACTGATTTACATTTTACAGCAAGGGTATTTGTTGCACCATATTCAGTGTCAGTATCTTTGTATGGAGTTGATTTTTTTATATAGAAAATATTGTAAACTACTTTTTCTCCAAGTGAATCTGCACTCAGTATTTGCACATGAGTAGGAAGTGTGGAGTACCTAATATAGTGGAATTCATACCTCTGTGTATCACTTTTCATGGACCACGTATCTGCAGACGACAAGAGCTCCAGATGGGCAGAATTAAACAGAAAGACGGGTTCTTCTTCATACAGTGTCCTAGTCAAGACCAAGATAGGCTGGAATACAATGACAGATGAACTAAATAGGCAGTCCTCTGGGTTTAAACTAGAGTGAATCATCCATGTCTATAAAAAAGAACAAAGTTAGGATTAGATATTTCAAGTCACTCAGAAACAGGAGATTCTACAAGAGCCAGGGTAACATTTGAAATATTTGTCTTAACGTGTGTTTGTGCATAATATTTGTACCATGTTTAGCAGTGAGACTGTTATGGTCTTGGTTTGTTTGTAGTTACATCTGTAAAGTCCTAGGGGTCTTCTGTTTCGAGCTGCCATTTTTAAGGGGTGGAGTTGGTTTAGAGGAGATTCTCATGGATCTCTCCAAGAGACTTTTTGAAACTTCCTATAAAGCACCACATGCTTGTTTCGTGTTTTCTAAACAGAAATTCATTGAGACAAAGTGAATTATTGCATTTTGTGCCCAGGCAGAAATAAATAGTTCAGCTTCTTGTTCTGATTAAATCATCATCTGATTTTCATTTAATCTCTCCAGTGGCTCTTAGCTGTTTTCACAGAGTCCTCATTCTTTCTCCTTTCAATGGAGACTATGCAGTTGCAGTGGTCTTTTCCTCCCCTTCTCTCTTCTAGTGGGGATATTTTTAAGATAGGCAGAAACTTGAAGTTATTTGCAAAGACAGTGGTACTGTCACCCGTTATACCAGGAAGACAGTGATGAAGCCTGGGTAATACAGCACCTGGATTTAAATTCTCTTTCAAACTGAGCTGAAAGGATCTGGATCTTCTGTATAACAGGAAAACATTCTAAGTGTCAAGGTAAAGAGAATTGTAAAAAAATCTTTCACCTAGAGTGTGTTGGAGATGTTCTCTGTACCACTCTGCAGCCACCATAATGATTATCTTGCTGGCAAATATGTTTTATCAACATTTAAACTATTGATTTGCTTTCACTTGAAGACTTAAAGCTGAGGTTTGAGAGGAGTGGAAAGACAGAAAAGAAAAATTTTATGCAGGTAACAATGTCTCTTTTAGTAAATGGGACCTCCTTCATGCAAGTACTTTATGTTCTATACTGACATTAAGCTTTTCTCTGTGATTTGCCAGCCACTTCTGTAACATTAGCATGTGGCCTTTGTCACTGTTTTCTAAAGCAGTTTTGAAACACAGGTTCAAGCAGTAATGGACATTTCTCAGTTTTAGTGTAAATGATTTTGAATTTACCCAAACATATTACTAGCTGTTTTTTACTGTGTGTGAGAAAATTGCAATGAGTTACACTGGATGAATGTATGATGATTACAGAATGAATATCAGGCTCCTCGCAATCACAGTTTCACCTGCTCATGTGGTATACACCTGTGCCTTGTTGGCAATACAAATGGTATTTTGCCACATATCAAATTGTTCTTGCAACTGATGAAGTATGTTTATATCAGTTTGCCCATTCAGATGATGCTGGGTGTTTCCTAATGGATTATTTCAAATTTTACACTTTAAAATTGCTCTTGCTTTCACAGTCATAATTTAGCTTGACTAGTCCAAATCCAAATGGCATGCATAATGCAGATATAATGCTATTAGCTGCATCTAACAAAAAGATTTGTGAAAAGTGGAATGATTTGCCCAGTGAGATTTAATTCAAACTGATTACCTACTGTTATTCTCCTCTGGACAAGCAGTCAATAGCATAGTTTGGAAAAGCAACAGGAGAGGTGCCATCGTTTCCATTGCACATATTCCAAGATAGAGGACTTGGGTGCTTGGTGACTTCATGGCTACTAGATGCACAGCAATTTGACATAAAAGATGATGTATTGATTTTCATTTTTAATTCTGCTTTGTTACATAGTTTGAAGGCTTCATTTTAAATAGATATTCTTAACAGTTGTTTAAGGGTTTGATTTTAATAACAGCAATCCGTTAACGTAATTTCACCACCTGTGCTTATTGGGTGTTTTTAACTTTTGTAGAGCCTTTTCTGTTAGTTACAGTGAAGCCTGAGGTTTGTTCTGCAAGTAGACTCTAAATATGCTGCTCCCTCTGTCGTACTGTACCCTAATTTTTCAACAGCAATATTTTCTCAATTACAAATAAGTAATAAGACTTAAGTATAGAAGTTTGAGATTGACAGATGAAAAACACTGAATGCGGAGTAAAGAATTAGTACACACTTTTACAGTTAAATGAACAGAAAAATAAAGACAGAAAGTGACTGTTTAAGTGGATAAATACATTAATATAAGTACAAAATAATACTTATGCTCATGAGTCTGATAATTTCCAGTTGCAGCCTGCAATGTATTTACTTATTCATATGTGCCACAAAAGCACTAAATTTTTGTAGTATCAAAAAGGAGATGGGAGAAGATTATAATCATTTACATATATTCCTTAAAATAAAATCTTACTGGAAATAGTTGTTGCTTTTTTTTTTTTATTGGAGGAGGCCCCATCTAGCAAAGGGCATTCTCCTAGGGGGTGGCAAATATGGGATTAAGCATTTTGGTCTTTAGCTTCTTCAGAAGTATTGCAACTGAATGATGTATAAAAAGAGGGGCTCATTACCTCCTTCTCTGACTACATATAAAATATATATGAAGCATGTACCACTGACTCTTGAATGAGGCATTATCTTATGGTATGCTCATAGCATGCTACTCAAAGGATTTAGGTGGCTGGTGTCTGGATCTTCTGAACAGGGGGTTTGGGTTGATTCTGTGTGAGACTGCAACCATAAGTAGGTCAGAAACAGAAATGCAAACTGAGCTGAGGTGTCTCCAGGATTAGGCATAAACTATTATTTCAATTATTTCAGTTGTCTAACCTAACTTCTTGATTTTTGTTCGAGTGAAGCATCTAATGTGAGATTTAAGAAGGTATTAGGTCTCGTGTTCAAAATGAAATTCATGTTTAGTTGCCACACAGACCAGAAGTTACTGAAGTCTGTGCCTACCTTACACTTTGATGGCATTTTGAACATGTCTTGCTTTAGACCGTGTTAAGAAACTGACTAGTTTTTTTTGTGTGTTTGACTGATATTCAGAAACCCAGTATTTCTCCACTTGAGTACCTGGAGACTACTGGCCATGTATGTATATTCTGTCAAAATTCAGCTCCTCAGATATCATGCTTATAGTCACCCGTCTTTTAAAAGATGGCCAGAAGGGTAGATAATGGTGTTGGTACCTATTTTTATATAATATCCATAGTTTGGTCATTCATATAAGAAGCAGATTGCTTTGGTCTATTTCCCTCTTCTGCTGAGTAAATCAGACTTTGATATTTGAAGTCCCAGGTCAGTGTCCCAACCCCCAAATTATTCGAAAGCCTGTCAGTGTCTCCAGGATTCTTAAAGTTCCTTGAACGAAAAGGAATAGGCACCTCCTTTTAAAAAGGCTTGCTTATAGTGGATGAAGGCAGCTCTGAAATCATGGAAAAACTGAGATTTAGGGAACTTTGACCTCCACATTTTTCTATGTGATAGTTGTTTAGACACATTTATGTTCAATGTATTGACTCAGTTTTTTGAGTTTGCCATTTTGGATTTAATTTTGACTCATCCTATGCACTGTAAAGAGGGTGCAGAAAACTTAATAAAATGTTATGGATTTCACTTTGGGCCAGAGGGCTTGAAAGGTAGGTGTCATTGAACCTATGATAAAGGTGTGTAGATCATTCCTTGAACCTAGTCTGGACTAATTTTCATCATGTTGAAATTACTGCTGTGACAACAACTGATATGTAGCAGTATCTTGCAAAGCATAGCAGTGCAAAGATTTAGCACTGAATGAAAGAATTCCACTAAAAGCTTTGAAACCTGCTGATAGGGAGGTTATACTGAGAGCATGTGCTGTCAGGTATTCTGAAGTACCATTTATGACTTATCACCAGTGTCTTCTTTTTTCTGTTTGCAAAATATTGCTAAGCTGAAGGTGCTTTTGTCACTTCCAATACTGATTACTGAGATGCTTCTCTCTCTCACTCTCATTTTTTAGAGGGAATCTAACATACCATTTTATAGGCTTCAGTTAAAATGAAACACTTCAGTGAAGACAGTAAATCAAATCTACACATGACTTGTCCCGTTTATTTCTTATGCTGGCTGACAGTTCAGTGACGTACTGTTTTTGAGTTTTGCTGCTCTCTATAAAGCTTCCTTCCTCCGTTACATGTTGGTGACTCTCTTTTGCTTGAGGATGAGCAGGTGCTGCACAGCTTGTTGTTTCAAACAGAGTTTATACAGCCCACTGGTGTCCTCTGTCATCCTGGAAAAGTGGGTTTTGGTCATGTTTTAGATCTAGAGTGACTGTTTTCTTTTTTAACAGAGGTTTTGAGAAACTTAGATTGGACACTAGTGTATTACAGTGGTAATGTTTTGACATATCTCTCTACATAAACATCATACAGCAGCACATGCATTGTACTCTATTATTATAGTGATTACTGAATGACAATGCATATGTGTTTAAATGGAAACATTTAACAGGTCATTACCAGTTTTGGTGCCTCTTCTATCTCAAAATAATAATAATAAAAAAACCACCTCCACCAGTTTTGACATGGACAAAATCTGCTCTTAATATGTAGGTTGAAGAATAATCAAAACTGAAACAACTTGATTTGTCCAATCTAAACACTTCTTCCATCCCTGTGTTTCAGTTTAACATTAGTGGATATTCTCACTCTTTCCCTTTACTGTTTTTTGACATTTCAGATATTCTTCTGGTAGAGCAGAACTGCTTTCCAATTTCTTCACTACAATGACATCAATCCTTGCAAATTGAACAGTGTGGCAGAGAACATTTGCAGTTATCGGAAATCATCTACCCACACTTTTAAACTGTTAGAATGACACGTGTTTGGCTTTACTAGCCAGCATTCTCCTGGGTAGTTCAGGCTACTGTCCAGGAGTTAACGTAATCCAGGAACCATTCCTGGTCATTTGCACATGGTCGCTCTGTACTGAAAGCCTGAAGAGTTTTGATAATATGCACGTTGCATGTTATGTGCCAGTTGACCTAAATTTAGAGGCCAGTTGTGGGCAACTTTAATTTAATTGTATTTTAACAGGTCAATCATATTGAAAAAATAATTCTGTTAGCAGACAGAAGTCTATGTGTCTTATTTCAAGGTTTAGTGTTCAAAAATTTTCTTAGTGACTACTGCTGAAAGCCAAATAATCTCAGAGTCAGAATGATATATAATGGAGTGTAAAGAAGAACATACAGTCTGACAAATTCAAGGAACTTTGATCAGAGCATCTCCAGCTCTTTTTTTTCTTTTTTAAAAAAATGTAACGTGGACAGCAAACGCAACAGATAGTTCCTGAGTAAAGAAAAGGTAGAATGAGTCATGTAGCAAAGACAGCATGATGCCACCGCTACCCCACATTTTTCAGCCAAGCTTTTGACCTTTCTATCAAAGACATTTAGTTTCCTTTTAACTGATGATGGCATAATAAAAATCTAGGGAATTAAATAGTTCTTTTTCATGGGACATTGTCCTGGTTTGGCCTAACCCAGGCCAATTTTCCTTTCAGTGATTTTTACTTTCAGATAAGTCTCCTCTAAGTAACTGCACTTTCTGAAACTAACTGCATGTTTTGCAGACAGTGTCTGTAACGCTCAAAGTTTGTAGTTATCACTGAGGCATCGGTAGGGATGTTATGCAGAAAGGCTCTTGCTGTACTTAGTCTCAGAGAAACCAAGGTCACTGCTAAATTCCTCACTGCTTATGAGTGAAAAGCTGAAGGGGGGTCACACCTGCAGGGAGGAGCGGACAGAGCAGGTGACACAAAATTGACCAACGAAGGTATTCCATCCCATACACGTCATCCTCAGTATAAAGCGGGGCGATCACGAGGGTCTCGCTCGCTTTCTGCTATGGCCGGTGTCCGAAGAGGACTCTGTCTGTTTTCCTGCTGCCCCCGATCCCGATCCCGATCCGTGCATTCCTGAATCCAGCTCTCGACCATCGCTAGGCCCAGTCTGGGCCTTCCCGGAGCCTGCCCTGCAGTGCCGGTGGTGACGTGGCTGACTTCAGGGGAGCTCGATCTTGGTTTTGTATATATATTTGTATATATTTGTACATATTTGATTATTTCTATTATTATTATTATACTCTTTTTCATTATTATAGTTTATTAAAACTGTTTTAACTTTCCAACCCGGAAGTCTCTCTCTCTTTTCCCTTTCCCTTTCCCTTTGGGCGGGGGGAGAGGGTTAACAGAGAGCATCTGCCACAGGTTTAATAGCCGGCCCAGCTTTAAACCATGACAGACATATTCAGATGTCTCTATGGTATTCAGTGTTCTGCTGGCAGAAGTCTTCTAGAAAAAATTGCAAATATACCAGCCGTTTAGGAATGCTTCTAAATCTAGCATCACTTCTGAGTGTCTGGCATTTTGTGTTTTAAAGCCGGTCTCACCAGGAAAAAGCTGTAGTAAATACATTGAAGCCTAAAAAAGATTGCTTTCAAAATTGATAACATAAACTTTTGATCTGTATGCATTTCTTTTAGAAACCACACAAATTTTTGTATTGCTGACTTTCTGTGGCAAAGAGTTTTGTAGTCTAGTTATTTGCTGCTGTTCATCAGTTCAGAAATTGTTTCCTTTTGGATTCATGGAATGTCATGTTTTGATTATGGCTATTTTGTCTTCTAAGTATTACTTTTATCACTTATGTAGTACCGAATGTACACAAGAAATACTCTGTGCTTTGCTACAGTTTGTCCCTGGCTTCCACTTTGGTTTGTCTGTGCCAACTACTTGCATAGGACTCCTGAAAGGTATTTAACAGCTGCTCTTGCTACTGCTACTTGTCAGGCTACAGCTTTGAGCCATACCTTGATGAAGATAATTATGCATTGGTCTTAGAAAATGGTGAGTGCTACATAAACGAGTGTGTGCTACAGCATTGCTGTATGTAATGTGATTATTAACGTATCTGTATTTTCTTAACGAGATCAAAAGTCTACACAAAGGCGTACCCTAATAAGAGGACTCTGTCATGGTGTAATGTTTCTTCCTGCAATTTTGTGAGAGAAGTTATGTGCTGCTCTCAGCTGAACTGAGTATGTGAAAGATTGATACTGCGAGTTGAAGGACTGGGATGAAGTGTAAGCTCAGTAGAGACTCATAGGTCAAATGAAGCTTGACTGAGCATCATGATTCTCTGAAATAATCTTTTTTGCAAACTTTCTATCTTAAGGAAAAAATTATGCATTTAAATGTTTGTAGGAGACTGTCACTTACTACACTGCTAAAACTGACCTAGTTTACAAAAACCCGTCTCCTGGAACATGTCCACCCTTTGACTAGTGTGTATTCCCAAATTAAAAATCATGCCATTTACTTATGAAAAGTAATTATGATACGGATGTTACCACACACTTAGGGACACTCTGTGGTTCATAAAGGTTTCTAGCCAAATATTGGGAACAATGATGTCACATTCCATATGTGTTTGATAATCTCTCTACACTTAGGCTGTATTTCCATGGTTGACCTAACTGTGGATTTTTGTGCCTATAGTTTTGCATCTATGCCTGACCTTGTATCTGCCTCTTCTCTTGTATGGGCTTTACTGCCTGTCAGAGCCTTTTTGAAGTAAGTTTTAAAATACTAATTATTCTACTCTTTTTGATTCTGTTAACTTTCTGATGAGTTAATGTACTACAGCTTCTCAAATAAATGTCTAATATGTGTTGAGTGGAGTACCAAGAAGATGGTGGGAGCACATAGCAAGAAAGAAAATACAGGTTGGACAACAAAAGCCAGCAGTTAGATCAGTATAGAATGGATGCCAGAGAGACACAGCTTTAGATAGGTAGAATATTTGACACATAAATTTTTCCAGGGATTGCAATCTTGTTACCTTGGCATCTTTGATCGCTTAATAATCAGTGCCTTGTTAATGTAATGCAAGGAAACAATCTGTATTGTATAAATCTCTTTTAATTTTCCTTGTCCAGGAACATTAAGAAGTTGTGCCACTATACTCATTCTTGAATAATAATAAATTCAAGTAACTTGTATTAAGAAAAAACCATAAAAAGATTAGTCTTATTTGTTTGGGTGAGAAATGACATAAGCAGAACTTGACAGGAAAAGGTTGGGATTCTGGCAGCCATTTTTTTCCTCTCTGTAGCAGACAGGATGCGTGTGTTTGTGTTTCTGTATGGTGTGAAAGCTACTAGGTAAATATTCCATGTTTTTCACTGTAGACTTTCAAAGGGAAAACGAACTACTGATCTTTGGGAACTAGTTTATCAAGCTCTGCTATCTGTAATGCCTGATAAGTTGCTTGGCAGAGGGGAATTTACAATTTTATCTTAAGGAAGCACAGAAATGAATGTTAGGAAATTTGGTTCTACTCCAGGCTATTTTTCAAACCTATTGTGTGACCTGGCAAATACATCACTTTACCTTTTTGTGACTCCCTAATCCTTTGCATATTAGACCTTTATTATTTTTAGAATGATCACAGTAGTGTAGTACCTTGTACATTTCCTTAAAGTCTATGGACCATTCTTTCCAGAGAAAACTGTAACCCACATCAAGATTCCTTAGTTAACTTTCCCTGCATTGAGCTCTTAAAGACAAATTGAGAGATTTCCTTTTGCTGTTCAGAGACATGATTCAAATCTCCGCCCTACTGCCACCCTGGGATCTGTGGAGGTTAACTTAGGTTGTAATCTAAAGACAGTGTAATTGCACAGGACTAGCTGTACAGAAAGAACAAGAGTAACAGAGCTTTCATTTGTGCTCCCAGCCCGAATATAAATTTAAGACCAATTAAGTAGTTGCATAAATGAATCTCTGTCATTGCTGCAGCAGTGGACTTGCCATTGTGTTCTAACTGAACAACTTTTTTTAAGTATCGCATTATCACCACGGTACTGCAATATCTGAGGATGTGAGCAAACTCAAAAGTACAAAAAAGGTCTTTTTTTTTTTTTTTGACTTGGTTTAATCAGTCAGCAACCCAAGAAACAAAAGTGTTGACAGAACTCTGCCTGTGCTTACATATATTGGTTTCCTTTAATATAGAAAGGGAGTTACTGCTTGAAGATAGGTAGCAAATATGGAACATTACTGGTGGAAAAGACTAGATCTTACTTAGGTCTTTTCTGAACCAGTGCATACGTTCATATTTACAGCAAAAATAGCAGACCTTGTTTTCCCAGAGCTTCTCATCCAAGATTGGCATTGAGTTAGTACAGGAAAGATCTTGTGCACTTTTCTCTGATCTCGCAGAGTTGTTGTCTTGGTGCTGAGTAACTCTGACTACAACAGTACATCAACAGATTCCAGTCTGTTGTCATATTGTCACTTCTAGTAGCAGGACAAATTTTTTTTTTAAAAAGGACCTGTTTTGCATGGAATTTGGATGTATCTTTTTATTAGCAAGGGCTTGAGATAATGCTGGCCAATACGTGAGAAAACTTTTTTTAGAGCTCCTTTCTGTAGTATCATTGCAGATTGTTAGAAAATGAGGATTGGTATGTCCTAAGACTAAAAGATATGTGCATAGAACATCTGCTAAATGCTGTTCTCTTGCATGGAAAAAGTCCTCAATTGTGCCTATAATTTATGAGAAAAGAATAGCTTCACATCTGGAATCTTTAGATCCTTTATCTAGGGTATGTATGAGATAAGGGATTGATATGTGAGGCAATTAATTTTGGTCGGGATCTGTTGTCATCATAGCAGTCAAAGTATTGAGGAAATTTAAAAAAAAAATATCTAACCTTAGTCAAACTTGAAAATATAGAGATAGATACTTGACAACTTCTGTCTTGCTGGCATTGAACATGAAAGGGAGTTGGAGGATTAGTAAGGTAAGTGGATGCGGCAGACATTTCTCCAGAGAAGGTGACATGAATTCCCAAGGGATTTCCCTGCTGCTGAATCTGTTGGTTTTATCAGATAATTTGGGTAAAAACTCAAACCCATTGGTTTTCTCAGACCAATGACAGCTGAATTTTCTCAAGAAAAATAACTTTCTGGTTTTGGTAATACAGTAAAATCTGCTACATAGTTTAGTGTTTTCCACTGAAATAATTCACAGATTGTGATTTTTAAATATGTAACAACAAAAAAAGATATGTAAAGGTTTTTGCAAGAATCAGAGATTGTTTTAAATAAAAAAAATTATTAATCAGTTTCTCTGACTGGAGATTTGTGAATAAGCGCCTGTCAAATTCTTAGCTTTACAGTTTCAAAGTGATGTCCAGCAAAGGCCAGGAAGGTTTTTGAATAACCCTTTATACTAGGCAAAATGCCAGCCAGCCTTTGCTCTAATCGTACTGGCTTTTCTTACAGTGATTCACACCCTTTATTCTCAAGGGAATGGGTAGCACAAAGCTATGTCATTTGTTAAAATCTGTCATAGGTCATTAGTGTTTCTAGCTTATTACCATCTAATAGTTGATCAGTGACCTAATATGGTTAGTTGACCTTGGCTGGCTGCCAGTCTCCCCACCCAGCCACTCTCTCTCACTCCACCTCCTTAATGGGACAGGAAAAAAAAAAAGGTGGGTCGTGGGTTGAGATAAAGACAGGGAGATTACTTACCATTACCATTGGGCAAAACAGACTCGACTTGGGGAAAATCAGTTTACTGTATTGCCAATTAAAAATAGAGTAGGATCGTAAGAAACAAAGACAAAACTCAAAATACCTTCCCCCCTGCCCCCACTCTTCTTCCCAGGCTCAACTTCACTCCTTCATTCCCGACTCCTCCACCTCCTTCCCCTGAGCAGTGCTGGGGGAGTGGGGAATGGAAGTTGCAGTCAGTCCATAACAGTTCCTCTCTGACGTTCCTTCCTCCTCACACTTGTCCCTTACTCAAGTGTGGGGTCCCTCCCATGGGATACAGTCCTTCATGAACTGTTCCAACATGGGTCCTTCCTGCAGGCTGCAATTCTCTAAGAACTGATCCAGCGTGGTTTATTTCCACAGGGTGCAGTCCTTCAGGATAGACTGCTCAAACCTGGGTTCCCCATGGGCTACAGTTCCTGCTAGAAAACTCACTCCTGTGAGGGCTCTCCTCCACAGGCCACAGCTCCTGCCAGGAGCCTGCTCCTGCATGGGCTCTCTGTAGGCCGCAGTTTCCTTCAGGGCATCTCTACCGACTCCCAGCATGGGCTCCTCCACAGGCGCAGTGTGGATATCTGCTCCAGCGTAGTCCTCCAAGTCCAGGGAGACAGCTTGCTTCACCATGGTCTTCTCCATGGGCTGCAAGGGACTCTCTACTGTGGCGGCCGGAACACCTCCTCCCCCACATTCTTCACCAACTGTGGTGTCTGCAAGGCTGCTTCTTACAGCTTTTTTTCCCTCACTCCTCTCTGTCACACTCTGCTGTGCAGTAATTTTATGCTTTTTAGCATAAAAAGTACCCGTTCCCAGAACTGACACCATCTTGGCTGCAGGGCTCAGCTGTGCCCTGTGGTGGGTCTGTTAGAACTGGTGGAACCTGCTGTGTCTGGCATGGGGCAGCCCCTGCCTGTTGTCACAGAGGCCACCCCTGCAGCTACCCGCTGACAGCACCTCAGCACTGACACCTGATACAGCTAAAGAATGTGAGTTTCCAGTGAAGAAGCAGTTATCAATACAGATCACCTCTGCAACAGGCATCAGTGAGCATTTTTACAGGTAGTTTTAGTGGAGAAGTCAAGGACTGAATGGGAAATGGATAGTGATTTACCTGTCTGTCCTTGATTTGAGTCCTGCAGATAATTTCTGTTTATCAGTCAAAAATGTTGGTAAAGCAGTGTTCAGGCAAGGGCAATACCAGTGTCTTGCATTCATTACCTTGCTCCCTAGGGGAAAATGGTCATTTCAGTCACTAAGGCTCTTCACATGACAAGTCATATAAAACAGTAACATCTGTTATGTTATTATGTTGTTCTCAAGGCAGATTTGCATCTTGTTCCCTCTAAGTGTGAAAACACACTGTTTGAAAGTTGAGCCTTCTAGCCTAAGCTAGTCATCTTGCTGCGGTCACTAGAAAAAAAGAGTCACCTCCAAGAGTTGACTAAAGTAAGGTGATGGCTAAAGTAAGGTGAGGGAAAACTTGTCCTGAACTGCCATTGTTTTAGCCTTGGGCTTGGAATAAGCCAGATGCACACAGTCCATATTTAAGAACTCTTTGGGAGAAAGACTTTTTCTGAATACTGTGGCAATGTTTAAGACATGGATACAGTCCTTCAGGACCTCAGGCAGAGTTGCAGACACTGTGACAAATGTCTCTTAAAGCTTTTTTAAAGCGTGCTCGTAGTATTTGGTATTTCAATATTTTTCCTTCTTTTTATGTCAAATGTTCTTTCCTCAGCAAGCAACTACTTGTGGGTCTGATTCCAGGGTCCCTCGAATCAGTACAGTGTCTGTCTTTCTGGCTTCTTGCAGTTTTGCCAGTTATGTAGTAAAGTCTTGGATAAACTTTCTAAATGTTTCTACCACTTCAGCACTTGGAGAGTAATCAAAATGTTGTTATGCCTTTCCTGGGACAGATTAATGTCTATTATATAAACAACAGCAAACCCCACACTGCTTCCTTTGAGTTTCTTTGTGCTTTGATTGATTTCAAAAATATAACCTCACATATGGTATATAGAAAGTTTGTTGCCTGCATGGCTGCAACGCAGACATCAGTATACAGTTCTAAGACATTTCAGAGGCATCATGGTCAGCATGTGCGAGTATTTTACCTATGCTTGATGCAGGGGCTTTGTCTCTTTAAAGATTGTGTCTTATGGTTGTTACCATTCCTTATGTATTCCCCAATTAATTTCTGTAATAAAATATTGAAGCACATTTTATTAAAGTTCTCTGGGTACACTAACTGGCTATAAATGCCTATGATTAACAGTGTAAAAAATATACATTTTTATCATGAAATTATACTTTTAAGGCAGTTTAACAGCATCTAAGATACTTAGGTCTACTTTTGTGTGAAGCAGTGCGCACAAATAAGCCAGACTGGCATTATTTAATATATTCATAATGTGATACCAAAGTGCTTTTAGGCAATTTTTCATACTATAGAGAGTAGAGTCCAAGATTCATATAATGTAATTTAGATGTTTACCGGGTTAACTTTGGGAAGAACAGTATAAATTAGCTTCTAGAGCAGAAAGTGTCATAGCAGAGATGAATAATAAATCAGATGTGTAGTTTTTACTCTGTAGAAAAAACTATTGCAAAAAGGTAATGTTTGATTCATTACTGTTACAAATATCTGAGTTTCAGATTCTGAAAAAAATTTCGCAAAAACCTATTACTTTCTTTAGTTTAGCAGTTACAAGACATGAATAATAAAACAGTCCAATTCAAATCAAAGCCAGGATAAACTAGATATTTACCAACTGGGGAGAATATTTTACAGTAGAAAAAATGGACATATGCTAAAAAATAATTCAAAGCATAACCATGCTTTACTCACAAAACCCACATTTTGCACCTTATTTTGTAGATTCAAAGGGTAAGTGAACACATTTGTATACCAAATCCCCTTCTCTTCTGTCAAGGTTCTTATAAACAGGCAACATATTTATCATGTGATTTAAGCATTTCCATTTCTCATGGGAATATCTGAGCAATGTATGATACTTCTTAAATATTGAAAAAATAGCTATTCCGATATCTGCCAAAAGTTAATCAGCTTAAAAATTCAACTGCATATTCACAGATAGTCTTCAGCAGTACTTTTTCTCAGTTCTGCTTTTTTAGATCCTCCGCAAAATTTTTGATGTTAAGAAACAAATTGTTGGCTTTGTTTCCATATTGCTGCATGAAACTTGGTAGCATGCATTTGCTTCCTTGTAGTGCAAATATGTGTGTATAGGTAAGGTGTGAGACATAAGGGAAAGTGTGAGTATTGAAATCACAATGAAGTTATGATCTTCTGAGTCACACTGTTGAGCATTTTTTTATTGCATGTTAAGTAAAGGGAGAAAATATTTTCCAGAATTGAAGTTCAATGAAAACGAATAGACTGATATTGAAAGCATGAAATTCAATCGCAAATAATCTTGAACACAAGGAAACAACTATTTATTTCAGAGGAAGCTAACACTATATTTCAATATATTTCAATTTGCAGTGTAAAAAGAACTCTTGTTATTTGAGTAAAGGGAATACAGCTAGTCTTTAGAAGAATTGGGTGGTCTGTCTATCTCAACTTTCGGTGATCTAGAAACACTCCCTATAATATTCCCTATAGCACTGTGATATCCACAGGCATATGAATCCAATATACCCTGTTACGTGTTCTTATGCCTGCAGTGCAGAAGGTATAGCTGCTGCTGTGATAAGCCTAGTTGCTCTTAAAGAAGAGTTTTGAAAGCAATGCATTCATAGTCAGCTAGGACCTTAAATTAACACAGAAAGATGTGGGAACCATGGAACAATGAGCTACTGTAAAATGTCCTGCAAAGTGAAGAAAATTGATAAAAGGCAACATAATTAGCATTGGTCAGAATGGCAGAGGAGGTATCCAGTTTCACAACTTCTAATTTAATTTAGTTCCATTCATCTGTTCAAGGTATCTGGATGGATTATTTATCCTGAATAGGGTACAAGTAAATAAACTGAACTTGTTGAGAGAAAGCCACACAATCAGCTTGGTATTAGTCATCAGACCACTTTAGATGCGCTTTGCTCAAAGGAGGATGAGAAAAAGAAGAAAGACTATATACTAGCCTCAAACAGTTCTGACACTACTGTGATTAGCTCAGCTTTGATGAACTCGGTTGAACTATGCCCATTTGCTGCAGCCTGGGGTCTTGTCCTTAATATCAGTTATGAAACTGAGACAGAAATCAATGATGTTATCACATCATAATTCGACCTGTGAAACAGCTCTGTGATCTGGACCTTGAAAATATCTGAAAAGGAAAGCTGAGAGGAACAAATGATGAACCAGGTTGAACAAAGAATTTAATTGTGTCACCAAACATTCAGCAAAACTAAGCTCAGATTTTTAAAAGCAGATCTAACATTCATTCAGATAACACCACTCCAAATAACTCATGTGGCAGATTTCAGTAGGATGTTTTTTTTAAAAAAATTTTCCTTGGTTTCAAATTCATTAATTCACTTTCCCTTTTTCGTCTAACTAATAGAAATGCTGGACTAGTAGGGATATAAGGCTTTTTAAAAATGGCTACTTCTAATTTCCCAAAGTATCTTTCAGGTTGCTGAATGAACAATGCTGGCATCCATATACTGTGAGGTGGCATTGACTATGACTACGCTTTTCTGATTAGATAATTGACAATTTAGTCATTTGTGGTTAATTTCCTTGTCCTTTAAATTCTGCAAGCACTTCTTTCCTTTTTCTTTCCTCTGTTGTTTTTTTTTTGTTTGTTTCTTTGTTTTTTTTTTTTAAATTCATACTGGCATGGAATATTAAGCATGAAGAAACAGAAAAATCAGATTGCATGGCAAGATCACTATCAGATATCATGATATTTCTTGTTCTTTTACACCTTCATGATGAGAGGTTCTGTTTGGGTATGCTAGTGAGTGGACCTTTTTAATTACATATCAGTTTGCCTTTCAGGTTGCTCTCTCAGTTTTGCATCAGAAAAGAAGAAAGTTCTGTTAGTAAGTGTCTCATCTGCATGTGTGTCACAAATAGCATCTCAGAAGATGTTTAGTAAGATATTTAGTATTTCACATCAAGCTATTCTCTGCAGCAGTCACTGCCTTTGCCATGTTGTATTACAGTAAAATGCACCTGGAAAGAACTAGAGATCTGGTTTAAACTATGTAAGTTGATTTTGGAATTCTGGGAACAGAATTGGAAGTGTTATTTTCCCAAATTTGATTCATGGTTCAATGTGTTTCTGCATTGTTTTATTGTTGCTTGTCCATTGAAAAGCTTACAGGCTGAGAGTTTGCCTGTTACAGAGCAAGTGACAAGAAATCACAATAAAACTGAAGCAAAACCTGCTAGTATTATGCAAATAAGCCTGCTTTAGTTTGCATTAGATCACACATCATTCATTGGTACAAGATCTCTGGACAGCTGTGGAAGGCTTTATTGAAAAGAATGTGGAAAGCAGCAATGAAGGCCAATATCAACGGCTAACTTTCTTTGCCTATGAATAGATTCTGGCCTTATATGCCTGGTTGAAAGCTCTCACAATCTCACATACAGTACAGTCTTTCATCCTAAGCTTATTGAAGCACCATAAATGGTTGAAGCCTAAATATAACATATCAGAAGCTCTATGTCCTGGTCACATTTTGCCCTAAGTTAAAAGGATATGTTGCCTGATCAAATATAATCAGGTAACATCAAATGAACCTACTATTTATGTAATGGTTTTGAAGAGGTGGATTGCCATACACATGAACCATTAGAGAAATGTTTATCAACATATCAATGGTGATTATAGCAAAAATTGGGTATTGGCAATGCCCCCTCCTGACAGCTCGCAAACAGCATGTGCAGGCTCTGCAATATGATGTAAGCATGTTATACACTGAATTCAAGCTGTCCTCCAAACACTGTTTCTTTTTACATTTCCTGGTGACATTCCTGTTACCTTTGTAGCTCTGTCTTTTTTGGTTTAGCACATACAGACATGGAGCATAAGGAAAATTTGTATGAAGGGGCAGCTGCACATTTTAGCTGTTCTAATTGTCTGTGTTCTTATTGTCATCATATTGTACTCGGCATTGGTGAGGCCGCACCTTGAATACTGTGTCCAGTTCTGGGCCCTGCACTTCAAGAAAGATGTTGAGGTGTTGGAGCAAGTCCAGAGGAGAGTGACCAAGCTGGTGAAGGGTCTGGAAGGTATGACGTATGAGGAATGGCTGAGGGATCTGTGGTTGTTTAGCCTGGAGAAGAGGAGGCTCCGAGGTGACCTTATTGCAGTCTACAACTACCTGAAGGGAGGTTGTAGTGGAGTGGGAGTCAGCCTCTTCTCGCAGGCAACTAGCGATAGGACAAGAGGACATAGGCTCAGGCTTTGCCAGGGGAGGTTCAGGTTGGACATTAGGAAGCATTTCTTCACAGAAAGGGTCATTAGACATTGGAACAGGCTGCCCAGGGAGGTGGTGGAGTCACCATCTCTGGATGTGTTTAAGACTTAAAGACTGGACATGGCACTTAGTGCCATGGTCTAGTTGACATGGTGGTGTCAGGTTGGACTCGATGATCCCTGAGGTCTCTTCCTACCTGATTGATTCTGTGATTCTGTGATTCTGTGATCCTAGTAGTTCTGCTTGTAAAACATTGCTTTGTCTTTTTCTACTTTTCAACTCCATATCCCATACAATTATTTTTTTCTCAGATGGAATAAAAGGGAAGGCCAATTAGTAGGAAAAGACATATTGTCATGGATATTACTTTCAAAAGGTCTCCTTTGAGCTAGCTATGTTTTAGCTAGTGAGGCCACTCAACACTGAGGAGCAAATTCAGTCTTTATATGTGGGAGTGCAGTCTCATTTCCTTTGATTTCAGTAGGATGTCTGCTGAGTTTATTGCCTGTCTTTTTATCCAGGAAGACCATAGAGACATCTTAGCTGCTGTTCAAGAAATTGACCTAATATTTTTGTGTATTGACAAGATGGCATTGCTCTCTACTTCATTTTTACTTTCCTTCCAGGATGAGTTATTGTAGACAATATAAATGTCCAAGTTTTCCTATTCAAAGAAAAATTAGTGTTTAGCAGAGGGAATGGTGAATTGCAAGTGCGAAGTCAATAAAAGTCTTGTTGCTTTATCTCTTTAGCTATGAGTTGGTGTTCCCATAAAGCCCTGATTTCTGGTGTTTGAGAGTGAATTGTAAGGAATTAAGGATTTAGAGTCTTTTAAAATCAGAGTAAGTTTTTATACCTTACTTTCTGCACAAAGACAGATATGGACTAGGCAAAACAATTACTATGGCAAAATCTGACTATTAATAACCAATAAACATAACAAAAAATATAGGGATATACTTGGAACATAGCTATTGTATTAGAAAATAAAAACTAGCTTATTTTCTAATACATTAGAAATAATGTAATAATAATTTATTATTAAATTCTAATATTTTCCAATATTCTAACTTATATTTAAGTACAAACTACTTTCTGTAAAATCTGATCTCTAGCTTATTTTAGAATATGATTTCTCAGCAGAGCATACTAGTTATATATTATAGCCTCTATATTAATCTATACAGCACTCTCATTTATTACGTTGTCAAGGAACTATGCATGTGTACATCAAGGCCCACAGACAGTGTGGAGAGCAACTGGAAAGTATGTCTATGAAATCGGGTCTGCTTATTTATTGTCTGTCTCTTGGGAATCCAGTCACAATATTAAACACAGCAAGCCCTACATTAAAAAAAGGAAAAAAAAAAGATTTGAAAAATGGATATGGATACATATGCTTGAGACGTGATAATTATGACTTGCTCTGTTCTTCTGTGATGCTTCCCACTGCATTACATCTATCATCTAGACATGTGTCATTTGTGTTTCTATTTTGTGATGTCTCTAAGCAGAACTGCAGACAGAAAAGTTATAATTTTTCACTCTCCCACTCTGTCGTTTGGTTTTAATCTTGCTCTTTCATGATGTCACTCTACCTTTCTAGTCTCTCTCTCTCAAGTGCTTTCACTCTCTTTCTTTCTCTTTCTCTTTCTCTTTCTCTTTCTCTTTCTCTTTCTCTTTCTCTTTCTCTTTCTCTTTCTCTTTCTCTTTCTCTTTCTCTTTCTCTTTCTCTTTCTCTTTCTCTTTCTCTTTCTCTTTCTCTCTCTCTTTCTCTTTCTCTTTCTCTTTCTCTTTCTCTTTCTCTCTCTCTTTCTCTTTCTCTTTCTCTTTCTCTTTTCTCTTTTTCTTAAATGCAGTTAGTCAGTGTTTAATATTTTCTAAATAAAGTAAGTGGGGTCAGTTATTTTGTGTTTATAATTCAGTGAGACCTCATGAGTTTCAGAAGAAAATTTGGTATCTAGTCTCATTAGTGAAATTTCACTCAATTTCTTTGTGTCTGCTTTGTCATCTAAAATCTATAAAATATAAGTTGAGAAATGTAATATTTTTTGTTCACTCAGTTCTTGCTTGAATACTTACCAAGTGTTCAACCACAGTTCCTGAACGTACAATTTCGGGTAGTTTTGAGTAGTTTCCCATTGCTTGAAATTGCCTTGCTGATGAGGTCCAGTATGTTGTTTGGCATAATTATAAAACATTCCTAAGAAACAATGCATTCTTTGCAGTGTGCCAACATGCAAATCCTGAAGGGCATATATTCTAAATAAATGAGTCTTTGCAACAAAAGACTGAAAAATGTATTATGGCTGGAAAGCTTCACTTGTCAAGGGTAGAGGGTTAGCACATGAGTGAAAATTTGATAGCCCTCCATTAGCAAACTTGGTATGCACTCGTACTAGTAACTGATTACACATATACAGATCACCAAGCGGACACTACTACATGAGCTGGGGCAGGTGGTATTTAGATATCTGTGAGTGGCTATTACTAACTAATAAAATTGGAGAGTAATTACCAGAAGATTTTGACTTGGCAAATCAGCAAGACATTCAAGCAAGGATGACCCATATAGCAGTAAGAAATCCCAGCAAAATTCCAACATCTGAGAATCAGAAAAATGAACTCAGTAGAGGCAGAGAAGCGCTTCTTAGGGAGCCAGGGGGGAATAATCCACAAAAGCCAAAGAGTGGAAATTTTAAAGTAGATCTATGAGGACCATTTGTGTCCAATACTGTAAAAATGTCAAGCCAGAGACAGTATACTAGCCTATCAGAAACTCACTTATTGATGAAATGATCCAGAACAGTACTTATCCAACAGTGACAGTGACGTGGGATGGAACAGTAGGATTCTCTCTATTAATGCCTGGCTACGAGACTGGTGCTACAGGCAGGGCTTTGGGTTCTTTGATAATGGCTGGTTTTATAAGATAACAGGCGTGACGGTAATACATGGGAAAGGTTTATGTGGTAGGGGCAAAAGGGTTCTGGGACAGGAATTAGCAGGGCTCATTCGGAGAGCTTTAAACTAGATTCGAAGGGGGATGGGGTAGTAGCTGGGCTTGCACCACTGGGGCAACGCTCTAGTGTTGAGGTAGACCAGGAGGCCTCCCATCCCCCTGGGGTGAAATCGGTGTGCCCAGCTCGCTCCCTGAAATGCCTGTACACCAATGCACGCAGCATGGGGAATAAACAGGAGGAGTTAGAAATCCGTGTTCGGTCGGGGGGCTATGATCTAGTGGCAATTACAGAGACTTGGTGGGATGCCTCGCATGACTGGAATGTGGTCATGGATGGCTATGTCCTGTTCAGGAAAGACAGGCCGCTAAGGAGAGGTGGTGGAGTTGCTCTTTCTGTGAGTGAGCAGCTAGAATGTATTGAGTTCTGTCCAGAGGCGGTTCAGGAGCGACTTGAGAGTTTGTGGGTGCGAATTAAGGGGCAGGCTGGCAGGGGTGATACTGTTGTGGGTGTCTATTACAGGCCACCGGATCAGGATGAGGAGGGTGATGAGGCCTTCTACAGGCAGCTGAGAGCAGTCTCACAATTACAGGGCCTGGTTGTCGTGGGGGATTTCAACTACCCTGATATTTGCTGGGAGGCCTACTCAGCCAGCCATCCTCAGTCCAGGAGGTTCCTCCAGTGCATTGATGATAACTTTCTGATGCAAATGGTGGATGAGCCAACTAGGAGAGGAGCGCTGCTGGATCTTATCCTCACTAACAAGGAGGGTCTGGTTGAAGAGGTGAAGGTTGAGGGCAGCCTTGGTTGTAGTGACCATGAGACGGTAGAGTTCAGGATCTCATGTGGCAGGACCAGAATAGCTAGCAGAATCACAACCCTGGACTTCAGGAGGGCCAACTTTGGCCTTTTCAAGCAATTGCTAGGGGAAATCCCATGGGACAGGGTACTAGAAGTTAAGGGGGCCCAAGATAGTTGGTTAGCATTCAAGGACTGCTTCTTCCGAGCTCAAGATCAGAGCATCCCAACAGGTAGGAAGTCAAGGAAGGGTACCAGGAGACCTGCATGGTTGAACAGGGAACTGCTGGGCAAACTCAAGTGGAAGAAGAAGGTGTACAGATCGTGGAAGGAGGGGCTGGCCACTTGGGAGGAATATAAGTCTGTTGTCAGAGGATGTAGGGAGGCAAGTAGGAAAGCTAAGGCCTCCTTGGAATTAAACCTTGCAAGAGAGGTCAAGGACAACAGAAAGGGCTTCTTCAAATACATTGCAGGTAAAGCCAGCACTAGAGGCAATGTAGGCCCACTGGTGAATGAGATGGGGGTTCTGGAGACAGAGGATGAAAAGAAGACGGAGTTACTGAATGCCTTCTTTGCCTCTGTCTATACAGCTGGAGGCTGTCCTGAGGAGCCCCGGACCGCTGAGGCCCCAGAAGAAGTCAGGATAGAGGAGGAATCTGTCTTGGTTGATGAGGGCTGGGTCAGGGACCAATTAAGCAACCTGGACGTCCATAAATCCATGGACCCTGATGGGATGCACCCACGGGTGCTGAGGGAGCTGGCGGAAGTCATTGCTAGGCCACTCTCCATCATCTTTGCTAAGTCGTGGGGAATGGGGGAGGTGCCTGAGGACTGGAGGAAAGCGAATGTCACTCCAGTCTTCAAAAAGGGCAAGAAGGAGGACCCAGGTAACTATAGACTGGTCAGCCTCACCTCCATCCCCGGAAAGGTGATGGAGCAACTTGTTCTTGGTGCTGTCTCTAGGCACATCAAGGGTAGGGGGATCATTAGGGGCACTCAGCATGGCTTCACCAACGGGAAGTCATGCTCAACCAACTTGATAGCCTTTTATGAGGATGTTACCCGGTGGATAGATGATGGTAAAGCTGTGGATGTGGTCTATCTCGATTTCAGTAAAGCGTTTGACATGGTCTCCCACAGCATCCTCACAGCTAAACTGGGGAAGTGTGGTCTGGATGATCGGGTAGTGAGGTGGATTGTGAACTGGCTGAAGGAAAGAAGCCAGAGAGTGGTGGTCAGTGGGACAGAGTCCAGTTGGAGGTCTGTGTCTAGCGGAGTTCCGCAAGGGTCGGTTCTGGGACCAGTTCTATTCAATATATTCATTAATGACTTGGATGAGGGATTAGAGTGTGCTGTCAGCAAGTTCGCTGATGACACAAAACTGGGAGGAGTGGCTGACGCGCCGGAAGGCTGCGCTGCCATTCAGAGAGACCTAGACAGGCTGGAGAGTTGGGCGGGGAGAAATTTAATGAAATATAACAAGGGCAAGTGTAGAGTCCTGCATCTGGGCAAGAACAACCCCATGTACCAGTACAAGTTGTGGGCAGACCTGTTGGAGAGCAGCATAGGGGAAAGGGACCTGGGGGTCCTAGTGGACAACAGGATGACCATGAGCCAGCAGTGTGCCCTTGTGGCCAAGAAGGCCAATGGCATCCTGGGGTGTATTAGAAGGGGTATGGTCAGCAGGTCGAGAGAGGTTCTCCTCCCCCTCTACTCTGCCCTGGTGAGGCCGCATCTGGAGTATTGTGTCCAGTTCTGAGCCCCTCAGTTCAAGAAGGACAGGGAACTGCTAGAGAGAGTCCTGCGCAGAGCCACGAAGATGATTAAGGGAGTGGAACTTCTCCCTTATGAGGAGAGGCTGAGGGAGCTGGGTCTCTTTAGCTTGGAGAAGAGGAGACTGAGGGGTGACCTCATTAATGTTTATAAATATGTAAAGGGCGAGTGTCAAGAGAATGGAGCCAGGCTCTTCTCAGTGACATCCCTTGACAGGACAAGGGGCAATGGGTGCAAGCTGGAACACAGGAGGTTCCACTTAAATTTGAGGAAAAACTTCTTTACGGTGAGGGTGACTGAACACTGGAACAGGCTGCCCAGAGAGGTTGTGGAGTCTCCTTCTCTGGAGACATTCAAAACCCGCCTGGACGTGTTCCTGTGTGATATGGTCTAGGTAATCCTGCCCTGGCAGGGAGATTGGACTAGATGATCTTTCGAGGTCCCTTCCAATCCCTAACATTCTGTGATTCTGTGATTCTGTGATTCTGTGATTTCAAAACACATTACGGAAATATATACTGTAAGACTGGCAACATCATGGCCTGGGCATTTTTATTTGATTGAATTAGCACTTAATAAATGTTGGAATATTTCACTTCATCCATGTTTCCCTTTCTTTTTTTACTTCTGCCTCATGATGAAATTAATAAACTATTCTTTCCCTGTATGTTCTTCTCACCCTAATCCTAGAGCTACCAGGAAAATAATCCTGAAATGACCACAGCTAAATATGTATAGAAGTAGGAAAAAACAATGGCTAACAAAAAAACCCAACCCAACCAACCAACCAAAAAACCCACAAACACAATAAAACACAAAATAACACATGCACAGAAAAAAAATCAGCTGAGTTAGGCTGCAATTCAAACTCAGTAATTTTAGGGAACATCTTCCTGTTGAATAAAGACTGATGAATTTTGCTTTGGTTTCTTACAGGTCTGGTTCATTTACAGTGTACAGGTCAGCTGTAGTTAAAGTAGTTTTCACATCCTACTCTTCTCTCCTTTACAGAAATAGTAACAAATTGCTCTCTTAACATTGGAGACTTAAGCTTTTTTTGATTTTGGAGTTTGATGTCTTACGGTCAACTTTGTCATTTTTTGTATTTAGCATAACAGTAATTATATGCAAATAACTGTGTAAGATGCTCTCACTATTAATGTTTTATGTTACTGTTTTCTGTAAATGTCTTTGCACTGAAGAGATGTTGACAGAAGTTGCATTGCCGCTTACTAAGCCTGAGAGGTCTCACTGTTCTTTTTTCACTTTTACAGAGTGATGCAAGTAGCAACTGGCTTTTTTTGTTAGGCTAAATCTATAGTAAAATATGGGATTACTTTTTGCAGGATCAAAGTAAATCTATTTAGTGTGCTATTCAGCTAATTATCTCATTGTTACTTTATTGGGGTCACCTAGTGTGTTTGGCTTTCCTGCTTAGTAATCAACAATGCTTGTTTTCAGAACAACAAAATAATGACAACAATGATCATGATGATAACAGTAATAATACTCTGATTGCAATACGAAGCCTCTTTCGGCACTGTTTCCAGGAATTTGCATAAAGAAAGTCAACAAGAATGTACTTAACACAGTACCTAGAAGAGTGGAACAATGTCGCTGCGGCAGCAGCAACAGCAGCGGCAGCGGCGGCAGCGACTGAGGTGAGTGCGGGGCGAGATTGGGCTGTAGCGGCCGTTTCCGTGCTCTGGCCTCCCCCCCCCGAGCAGCAGCCCCAAGACCCGGAAGTTTCCGGCAACGAATCAGGAGAGGAGGGGGCATAGCCGGAGGCACCGCAGGAGATTGAAACGTGGTGAAACCATAACAAACAGTCAGTCGTCAGCAGCGGCAGCAGCGACAGCAGCGGCAGCGGCGGCAGTAACTGAGGTGAGTGCGGAGTGAGGGTGAGATTGGGCTGTAGCGGCGGTTTCCGTGCTCTGGCCCCCCGCCGAGCAGCAGGCCCGAGACCCGGAAGTTCCTGGCAACGAATCAGGAGAGGAGGGGGCGTAGCACCACCCGCTGTGATCCGGTGATAAAGAGCCTCTGGGAGGACAGGGACTAGTCCCTGCCCAGAGGGGAGAGGGGGAGTAAGCAGTGACTGTGTGTGTCCCAGGGCGGGGAAGGCCACAGCCGTTTGCAGCTCGTTCGGGAGGGCGCTGACTCTCTCCCAGTGCACAAGGAGAGGAAGGCACCAAGGAGCTGTGAATCTTCTGCTGTCAGTCGGCAGCAGAGGTGGCAGCGATAGCGACTGAGGTGAGTGTGGGCGAGGGTGAGATCGGGCTGTACCAGGCGGGTTCCATACTCAGGGCCACCCGAGCAGCAGCCCCTGAGTCCCGTCCCAGGAGAGGAGGGGGCATAGCCGGAGGCACCGTGGGAGATTTGAAGGGCCCCCTGGGGATCGTGAGCGACTCAGAGCGCGGCGAACAGGAGCGCACAAACAGGAGTGTGGCAGTTTGCGCAGCAGTTCGCACAGGCAGGGCGAGCAGAGTAGGCGTGCAGGAAGGTATGGTTTCCACTTGGCGGGGCCCTAAGTCCCTTGCGGGTGCCAGAAAAGACATGGCAACTCAAACGCACCTGCCGCGGAAGCATGCGGAGGTGCAGGTGGCAGGCTGCAGGGAGTGCCAGAGCCTGGCCCTGGCGCTCGAGGGTAACGGAGACCTCACCTGTGTGAGGTGCGAACAGGTCGACGACCTGATCTCCTTGGTGGCCTAACTCAAGGAGGAGGTGGAAAGGTTAAGGAGTACAAGAGCATCCCAGGAAGAGGATGGCGGGCAGTGCTGTTCCCTGCCTGTCCTGGGGAAAACGGACGGGCCTAATGCTCCCCGGGTAGTGGAGGATCCTCTTCCTCCTCCACAAGGAGCAGGAGGAGACCTAGGGGATGGGGGGGAATGGAGGCAGGTCCCTGCTCGGGGTGGCAGGCGAATCCCATCCCGACCTTTCTCCCCTCCCCACGTCCCCCTGCAGAATAGGTATGAGGCGCTGGAGCCTGAGCATCTTCCTGAGTGTCAGGAAGACACAAATCTAGGTGAAAGACCCTCTACGGGGCTACGTAAACAGAAGCAACCAAGTAAGAGGGTTGCAACCAGCTCCAAAAAGGAGAAAAGAAAAGTAATTGTTATAGGCAACTCCCTGCTAAGGGGAACGGAGGGCCCCATATGCAGGCCAGACCCGACTCACAGGGAAGTCTGCTGCCTCCCAGGGACTCAGGTAAGGGATGTTGCCAGGAGGATTCCTGAACTGGTGAGGCCCTCTGACTACTACCCACTATTAGTATTCCAGGTGGGTAGGGATGAGATTGAAGAGAGAAGTCCCAGGGCAATCAAAAGGGACTTCAGGGCCCTGGGGTGTTTGGTAAAGGGGGTAGGTGCACAGGTTATATTCTCTTCAATTCCTTCTGTGTCAGGTGAAAATAGGGAAAGGGCTATGAAAATACAACAGATTAATATGTGGCTAAGAGACTGGTGCCGTAGGTGGGATTTGGGGTTCTTTGACCACGGGGCGGCTTTCATGGCACCGGGCCTGCTTATGATGGATGGGGAACACCTGAGTCATAAGGGGAAAAGGGTTATGGCCCAGAAGTTGGCAGGGCTGATCAAGAGGTCTTTAAACTAGGTTTGATGGGGGAGGGGGATAAGACCAGGGCAACTGCAAATGAACCTAGGGGTGACAGGCCTGCGTCGGGGGCAAGGCCGCTAGCCCAGCTGAAGTGTGTTTACACCAATGCACGCAGTATGGACAACAAACAGGAAGAGCTAGAAGCCACTGTACAGCAGGAAGGTTATGATGTGGTTGCCATCACAGAAACGTGGTGGGATGACTCTCATGACTGAAGTGCAGCTATGGATGGCTATAGGCCCTTTAAGAGGGACAGGCGAAGCAGGAGAGGCGGTGGGGTAGTGCTGTATGTTAGGGAGTGCTTGGGCTGTGTTGAAATTGAGGAAGATGGTGAGGATGACAAGGTTGAATGTTTATGGGTGAAGATCAGGGGGAAGGTCGGCAGGGTGGACATTACGGTGGGAGTCTGTTATAGACCACCCAACCAGGATGAGCAGGCGGATGAGGCGTTTTACAAGTGGTTGTCAGAAGCCGCCTGGTAGCCGGCCCTTGTACTCGTGGGCGACTTCAACTTGCCGGATGTCTGCTGGAAATACAACATGGCGGAGAGGAAGCAATCTAGGAGGTTCTTAGAATATGTGGAGGACAACTTCCTCATGCAAGTGGTAAATGAGCCCACTAGAGGAGGGGCCCTGCTTGACCTGTTGTTTGTGAACAGAGAAGGACTAGTGGGAGATGTGAGGGTTGGTGGCCGTCTTGGGAGTAGTGACCACGAAATGTTAACGTTTTTGATAGTGGGGGAAGTAAGGAGGGGCAAGAGTAGAACTTCTGCCTTAGATTTCCAGTGGGCTGACTTTAGCCTGTTTAAGAGGCTGGTGGACCGAGTCCCTTGGCAATCGGTCCTGAAGGGCAAATGTGTCCAGGAAGGCTGGACATGCTTTAGAAGGGAATTGCTAAATATTCAGGAGCAGGCTGTCCCAGTCTGTAGGAAGACAAGCCGTCGGGGAAAAAGACTGGCCTGGTTAAACAGAGAACTTAGGATAGAACGTAAGGAAAAAAAGAGAACCTACTTGCTCTGGAAGAAGGGTCGGGTAACTTGGGAAGTCTATAGGGACGTGGCCAGGTCGTGTAGGGAGAAGATTAGAAGGGACAAAGCTCAATTAGAGCTTGATTTGGCTGCTACGGTCAAAGATAACAAAAAAAGCTTTTACAAATACATCAACAGCAAAAGCAGGGTCAAGGAGAGCCTCCACCACTTGCTGAATGAGAAGGGTAGTGTAGTGTCAGGGGATGAGGAAAAGGCAGAGGTGCTCAATGCCTTCTTTGCCTCGGTCTTTAATGTCAAGATCAGTTGTCCTCAGGAGACTCGGCCCCCAGAGCCTGAAGTTAGGGACGGAGGGCTGTGTGAACCTCCCGTAATCCAGGAGGAGACAGTTAGTGACCTGCTGTGCCAGTTGGACACCCACAAGGCTGTGGGCCCAGATGGGATTCAACCCAGAGTAATGAAGGAACTGGCAAATGAACTTGCCAAACCACTCTCTATTATCTACCGGCAGTCCTGGTTAACTGGAGAAGTTCCAGCTGACTGGAAATTAGCAAACGTAACGCCCATCTACAAGAAGGGTCGGAAGGACGATCCAGGGAACTATAGGCCTGTCAGCCTGACCTCAGTGCCAGGCAAGGTGATGGAACAGATCATCCTGAGTGCCATTACACGGCACATGCAGGACAATCGGGGCATTGGGGCCAGCCAACATGGATTCATGAAAGGCAGGTCCTGCTTGACCAACCTGGTCTCCTTCTATGACCAAGTGACCCACTTAGTAGATGAGGGCAGGGCTGTGGATGTAGTCTATCTAGACTTCAGTAAGGCATTTGACACTGTCTCCCACAGCATCCTCCTAGACAAACTGGCTGCCTGGGGCTTGGATGGGTGGACTCTTCAATGGGTTAAAAACTGGGTGGATGGCCGAGCCCAGAGAGTGGTGGTGAATGGGGCAAAGTCCAACTGGTGGCCAGTCACTAGCGGTGTTCCCCAGGGCTCATTTCTGGGGCCGATGCTGTTCAATATCTTTATAGATGATCTAGATGTAGGGATTGAGTGCACCCTCAGCAAATTTGCAGATGACACCAAGCTGGGTGGGAGTGTCGATCTGCTGGAGGGTAGGAAGGCCCTACAGAGGGATCTGGACAGGTTAGATAGATGGGCCGAGACCAACGGCATGAGGTTCAACAAGAACAAGTGCCGGGTCTTACACTTCGGCCACAACAACTCCATGCAGGTCTACAGGCTGGGGGAAGAGTGGTTAGAAAGCGGCCCAGTGGAAAGAGACCTCGGGGTGCTGATCGACAGCCGGCTAAATATGAGCCAGCAGTGTGCCCAGGTGGCCAAGAAGGCCAATGGCATCCTGGCCTCTCTTAGGAATAGTGTAGCCAGCCGGTCTAGGGAAGTGATCGTCCCTCTGTACTCGGCTCTGGTGAGGCCACACCTTGAATGCTGTGTCCAGTTCTGGGCCCCGCACTTCAAGAAAGATGTTGAGGTGTTGGAGCGAGTCCAGAGGAGGGCGACCAAGCTGGTGAAGGGTCTGGAGGGTCTGTCCTACAAGGAACGGCTGAGGGAGCTGGGGTTGTTTAGCCTGGAGAAGAGGAGGCTCCGAGGTGACCTTATTGCAGTCTACAACTACCTGAAGGGAGGTTGTAGTGGAGTGGGAGTTGGCCTCTTCTCCCGGGCAACTAGCGATAGGACAAGAGGACATAGCCTCAAGCTTCACCAGGGGAGGTTCAGGTTGGACATTAGGAAGAATTTCTTTTCAGAAAGGGTTATTAGACATTGGAATGGGCTGCGCAGGGAGGTGGTGGAGTCATCATCTCTGGATGTGTTTAAGAAAAGACTGGACATGGCACTTAGTGCCATGGTCTAGTTGCCATGGTGGTGTCAGGGCAATGGTTGGACTCGATGATCTCTGAGGTCTCTTCCAACCTGGTTGATTCTGTGATTCTGTGAAATGCAAAAACCGATAACTTGAATGGACTTTTATCAAAACTCAACATATAGAACAATTTCCCTCTCAATATTACTCACATGTGTACATATCCACTAAGTCTGGAATATGTATATCTCAGAGAGATCTAATATAGGAGTGTTTATGTGGAGTAGTCAAGAGTATGTAGCATAATTCTTACTTGTTGGAGCGTCAATGAAATTGTGTTTGCACACATTAAAAATGGCTTCTTTCACTACAAATGGTCATCTGTTCATCTTGCCCCATATCTAAAGAAGGCTTTGGAAAATGGAGAGAATACATAGATAGTGGGGTTGTTCTTGGGAAAAAACTGTAGATTGTTACATTCTAAGTTTAAGGTGCCTAGTTAGTTCTAGGCCACACATTAAAGATGGTGGGAAGACCTCCATGACCTTCTCAAAGGTTTACTTAGATTTGCTGACAGTATGCTGTTCTAGTCATGTAAAAGTTATATGTACTTTATTTATACTTCTAGTCATATAAATATTATTTACACTTTAAAGTAACTGAAGAATTATTATGGAAAATCATATTTCTTATGAATTCAGATAATGAATAAAATGTGTCGTTATGAACACAACTTTTGTGTTTGAATGCAGAGCCCCAAACATGCAGTCATGGAGTTATAGCTAAAGGTATTGAGGTAAAGAAAGTTTTTTAACAACCTGTTTTAGATGAGAACAGACTTGGCAGACTTTGAGCATGTGGCAGGATCAGGAAGCATATAGCTTTAATAATCTGTGAATCACAACTTTGCAAACTTTAAAGTACATTCATTTCTATGTCCATTAGACACTAAAATTTTGATCTGTGAATAATGAAATTATTCATTAATTGAATTGAGAATTGAGAAGAGCACTGCCTGCAATTTTGATGTGGCTGTATCTTTGGGTTAGGTAACACTAGTTATTTTTAAAGTTGATAACCTGGCAATATTATTCTTTTCCTCTTTGTTTGCAAACACTGTACTTGTGATGTGATGTTCCATATTGTCTCAGTACAATGGAATAGTTACATTAGAACATTTTTTTATTGTTAATCTATAAATGAAAGAAGTGTGCAGTGAGTGAATATAATTCATGTAATACTTATGGTAATATTTCATTGGGGGGGAGGTTGTTGTTTTTTTTAACACAGAGATCCACATTTCTGTAAATAGTGCTTTCAGTACTTTCTCATGTCTAGTTGTGTAGCATACGTAGTTAAGCATTTTCTAGCTCTTGCCCTGTTCAGAACCTCTCCCTCTAATGCCCAGTGTCAAATGTTCCACTTAGCTCCATGCCTGGTTCAATAACAAAAAGCACAGCCATGTTTTTAAGAAAATCAAAGAAACAGAGATGAGAGCTGTGCATATAAATACATTCTTTACAAAAGTAATTTCGGAGGAGTTAGAGGAAGAAGCATTTCCACAACTTGAAAGGAGTGTTTTAGCAGTGAAACCCTCCACTAAATTTAAAAGGAGAAAAGTAGTGACAAGATACTGGCTAGACTCCTGAAAAGTGATTAGATCATTGAAAAGCTCACCAGTTTCTCAGTACCAAGAATGCTGTAAACAGCACCTTTATATTAGGTTGTTTTTAAGTAGAACAATGTTAGCTTGGAAAAACACCTGGGTCAATATTGATGTCTGCATCTCAAATTCAAAGTTCTCATCTATCATTATCTATACCAACACCTGCATTTGAAAACATTTCCTTCAAATTACATATTTTTTTTTGTCTCTACCACCTCACAAACAATATCGTGTAGATCATGCCAAGAAAAGCTATATTATATACACATCCACAGTGTGATTTTTCTATGTCTTCTTTCCAGAGGTAGCATGAAGTTCTCAGGACAACAATTTTCAATAATATTGCTACAATGAGAAAAAAAGGCAATGTTTTTAACTTAAATGCTACTTATTTGTAGGGATGCATACTAGGTAAGAAAAAAAAGATGATGCCGAATGTAGACACCTGTGGTATGCGTTTTTATGAAGAGTGAATGAAGAAAAGGGGAAGTCGAGGGCGTGGCTCCCGGGTGCTGGGCGACGGTTCCGGAGTAACGACACAATCCCAATATGAGTATGGAAGTTCTCTGTTTAATGATTACACGTACAGGATATATATAGACTCTAAGCAGAGAGCACGCTGATCACGCACCAAAGCCCGCGTTTCCATTGGTAAAGCCTTGCTGTCCATGCGTACTAGTAGCATATATGATTGGTCTATAAATTTAGATACACAGAGCGATGAGCACCCCCTCCCCTTTTCCTGTTTCTCTTATCTGTTTGTTACAACTGCCAAGTCCTTGTTTTGTTGCATTTTTGCAGTGTTCAAGGAGAGTCCAAGGTGACTCGCTCTGGGCCTAACTCTTGCTCAAAGCCTGGATTGCTCAGACTGCTCAGTGTCATGAAATCATGCCCCCTCTCACTTAACCAAGCCTCAAGTGAATGCATTAGCTGTTTATTTGGATCTGCATTAAGATGACACATAATTATCACTGTTAAAGTGTTAGGCAGCCTACAATCATTTTGTTATCACATAAGCTTAATGTTTTCTCAGGGATATGCCTGCTTCATTTTGAATATAGGCAGTTTGTAACTGAAAAGAGCATCCATGTGTAATGTTTCTTCCAGATTAAGAAGTAACTTTACTATTTAACCTGCTTTAACATTTTAGATTCTGCCATCCCCCAGGGAATTTTTGTTTTTATTGTATTTTGCAGGAGAAAATAAGTCTGTATGACATAAAGATTACAGTTTCCTTTAGTCCAAATTGTGTTTTGATAGAACATCTCTAGAAATTCTTTATTGAAAGGAATTAATATTGTTTCCACACAGTATTTTAGCTGTCAGAGCGACACCTTGATGGGCATAGATGTAAGTTTAAACAGAGTGATGGTGATGTACCACGTAGTAAAAAGAAATGTGCTAGCAAACAGAAGCTGTAGTAGACGTTCATCAGCCTGCTGCCAAGAAGTGGTATATGAAAGTGGAGAGAAGAGGAAATGAGAGATAAATGGGTGGACAGTGAGATTCTTTATTGTGAGGTATTTGGAGATTTTTGAATTTTGTTTGATTTCTGTTTGGAGCAAAACCACGAGAGACTGAAATTTGCAATGACTGCAATCCAGAAGAATTAAGGAAATAAAAACATTTTGATAGGGCATACTGTTTCCCAATTTTTGAGACTCCATGAACAGACAGAAAACTTGGTCTCCTTTTGACATAAATGCAAAATCCTTGAATCTTGGCTTTATGGTGATCCTGGAGGTTTTCTGGGAAGCTGAGAGACTGAAAGCTCAAGAAGAGCCTGGACTTCCAGAGCAACTCACCAGCTCCTGTAAATTGGATTGCCTCAGGAGTTATCTGCCCCTAAAGGCAGGCAGCCCACATGGCAGTCAGGAGGCTGTGAAGTGGATATCTCTGAGGCAGCTACCAGGCTGCTGGTGATCGAACAGTCTGGAAGCCCTGGGTTTTCCATCTCCTTGGCAGCTTGCTTTGGCAAACTACTCTGGATTGAGGAATGAGAATGCTACGTAACTCTGAAGGTGGAGATTACTGTGGGCTTCCTGAATATCACCATACCTTCCAACCACTATATAGGCTGTGGATAGCTGCAGTACAGTAAGTACCCAAAGACATTACTAGTGATGAATGAATCTGCAGACAAGTAGAGAGTTTCATTTGGTAAACCTACCTATATTCTGTATGATGCAAAATTTAAGCAACTTTATCAAACATAATTTTGTGGCATCACAGCAAATGGGTAAATACCAATATATTCTTATGTATTTTCTGAATCAGCTTTGGAGAAAAACAATGACTGGATGGTAGGCTAGAGAAAATTCCAATAGAATATGAGTTATGAAAATGTTGGTCTGATTACAGATGCAGACTTGTTAAAGTTACGGATGCCTATTTAAACATTAAAGTGTTTTTAATGAAGAGGGAAAGAGTCTATTTGTACAAATGAATACCTTAGAAAATATAAAGTAATATAATGGACATGATAAAACTACAGAAAAAAAATTATCTAAAATGGGTAGGTCAGAATTTCTGCCCTTATCTTTTTCACAGTGAGTGAGGGACTATCTGTTTATACAGATAAGTAGACTATCTGGACTTGTACTGTGGTCTTATAGATGACACAAAATTATTTTGGGACTAGTACTGTTTAATATCTTCATCAATGATATAGACAGTGGAATCAAGCGCACCCTCAGTAAATTTGCCGATGACACCAAGCTGAGTGGTGTGGTTGACACGCCTGAGGGATGGTATGCCATTTAGAGGGACCTGGACAAGCTTGAGAAGTGGGCCCGTGTGAACCTTACAACGTTCAAGAAGGCCAAGTGCAAGGTCCCGCACCTGGGTCGGGGCAACCTCTGGTATCAGTACAGGCTGGAGGATGAAGGGATTGAGAGCAGCCCTGTGGAGAAGGACCTGGGAATACTGGTGAATGAAAAGCTGAACATGAGCTGGCAACGTGCACTCACAGGCCAGAAAGCCAACTCTATCCTGGGCTGCATCAAAAGCGTGGCCAACAAGTTGAAGGAGGTGATTCTGCCCCCCTACTCTGCTCTCATGAGACCCCACCTGGAGTACTGCATCCAGCTCTGGGGTCCTCAATTCAGGAAAGACCTGGACCTGTTAAAGTGGGTCTGGAAGAGGGCCACAAAGATGATCAGAAGGATGGAGCACCTTCCCTGTAAAGACAGGCTGAGAGAGGTGGGGTGGTTCAGCCTGTGGAAGAAAAGGCTCTGGGAAGACCTTGTTGTGACCTTTCAATGCTTAAAGGGGGCTTATAAGAAAGGTGAGGACAGACTTTGTAGTAGGGCCTGTAGTGATAGAACAAGGGGTAATGGTTTTAAAATAAAAGAGGGTAGATTTAGAATAGATATAAGGAAGAAATTCTTTACTGTGAGGGTGGCGAAACACTGGAACAAGTTGCCCAGAGAGGTGGTAGATGCCCCATGCCTGGAAACATTCAAAATCAGGTTGGACTGGGCTCTGAGCAACCTGATCTAGTGGAAGGTGTCTCTGCTCATTGAGGGTGCGTTGGACTAGATGACCTTTAAAGGTCCCTTCCAACTCAAACCATTATGATTCTATGATTCTATTATGGGATGGAAAGTAGAATCTTGTGCTTCAGGATTTTTTAGAGTCATTGGTTATTATGATACACAGATGTCCGTTAAAATATTTTTCTCTACTTTTATGTAGGTAGCCACTGTTGACGACGGGGTACTTAATGAGATGGGCTGCAGACATAATCCTTTGTAGCAATGCCACCAGGTCAAGAAAAAATTAAATATAAAGCTTAGGCAGACGCTAATTAAACCCTAGTCTGTCTTTTCCTTCAGGCTCTGCTTCATTAAGAGCTGCATCCCCATTCAGGCAAATATCAGTAGATTATTAGTTTGAAATTGATAAGATTTATGTTTAAAGTTAAGCACATATTTAAGTGGTTTCCTGAACTGTAGCTTCAGTTCTAATTTTGGCTATTGTTTTTTTAATCATGGTAATATGATTTAAGAAAGCCAGCTGTGTATCAAACCCCCAATGGGTAAGTATCTTAAAAATCCATCAAAACCTCCCTGCAAACAAGTACATTTTTTGCATCTATGGAAGGAATTGTGAAAAGATCTTTAATGTGATAACATATCCAGGTCATTTCTCCTTCTTCTTACAGTGGTCTGCTGTCATCATTTGGCAAGATTCAATGCCTTAATGGTTTCTTCAATTAATGCTCCTTTTCAACAAGGTTAGAGTCATCTAGTGAAAGTAGTGAAATCATACTGTGCTTACAAGTTAAATAGTTCATAAAAATATTTGTAGATTAGGTGACAATAAGGTTATAATGAATACTTCATGAGAAATGGGTTGTAGATGATCTGCAAAGAGAGAGGGGCTCCCTGTCTTCTGCTAATGTCATGTGGGAGTTCAAGGTGCCTAAATTTATTTGAGCTGATGATCTCTAAACTAGTAAATAAACTTTAAATATATTCTACATTCAGTAACAAAGCGTAGTGCTTCAAGAGAAACTAATCTATTGAATTTGGATGTATTTTACAATTCATTTTATTTCTTCATTTAAAAGCGCAGCAAATACTGGTGTTATGCCAATAGTTTGCCCATTCTTTGACTGTGATTGTGCATGTAGTCACGTAAGACAATTGGTGACGATGTTTCTTTTGGAAAATAAGGAAAGCAATGAAATATCAAGTCAAATTGGTTTGCCAAAGGCAAGTAATTTCTGAATGTGGCAGTCATTAAATACTTATGACTGTGGCAACCTTTAAAGAACATATATACATTATCACTTCAGTGTCCAGCTGTCAGAACTTCAAATTACTTATATTTGATCATCTACTTATATATGATCATCCTTTCTCGTATGAATTCATGTGCAAAAAATAATTTGTAGACATTGTGTTGTTCAGAGTTTATAAATCAGCCTTGTTAAAATTGTTTTGATGCTCTTTTTCATGACTTGATATTCAAATTGTATTACCATCTGCCCCTTGATGGAATCCTGTGCCCACAAGAAGGACACAAGAACTAGTCAAACATCAGTATTACACAATACACTGCTGTGTTTGTCTGTCTGGTCACTGTGGTACCAGTGACCTCCTTCAGGTAATCAATAGATTCATAACAATAAGATTCTGAGATTTATATAACACAACGGCTTTAGCAAAAAAAAAGTGTTTCAAAAATACATTACAATTAAAAATATTTCTGGAAATCAGGATGTTTTCCGTATTAGTTAGTGGGAGGTGATTGGCTGGTGCTGTAAAACACATAGTGTGACTTCAATCCAGCAGAGCCTGCATTTTAAAGAATGTTTCAGGTAAATATTTTTTGGAAAATAATTGTCAGAAAGGAGATTTTTTTGCTAGATCTGTTTTCGCAGATGCCTGTTTTTGCTAGATCTTCCTTACTGTGACTCACAAGTCCTGTCATGTAGATAGTTTGCCCTGTTAGTAATATAGGTAATAATAGAATACACTGAACAATTTTTTATTATTTATATATTTCTTATAAGAGAATTGAGGTCTCTGAGACTAGTTAGGAGAATTCATTCCCCTGCATGGTGTCCAGCAAAATGTTCTCATTTAGTATCTTCTGAGAAAATGATTTGTAACTCTACATTACTCCTATCAGTAAAATAATTCACGAAGAACATATTCTTTAGCTTGGCAACTTAAGAACTTCCCCATGAAATACCTTAAAGAACTTTTAGTGGATCTTCTTGTTTTTAATGGAGGAAGAATGGAGTTATAGATGAGTAATGATATGAGCATGATTAAAACTTAGGGCATGTATTTTTTTCTGATTCTGCTACAGATTTCAGTGTATGAACCTGGACGTCACTTAACCTCCCTAAATCTCAGTTTATCCAAGAGAGGAATGGAGTTTTCATTTCTTCGCCTGGCAGAAGTAATCCTAGTACTCCTAGTCATCAATATAATTAGATACATTCAAATGTATATCAAATATTATTAATTTGAATTAGAATCTGTGAGATCTAGAATCAAAAGCAGAGTCAGGCATGCTGGATGAGCCATTCGGTTGAGATTTTGGGAAGTACTGTTTCAAACAGGGCAAAACTAAAATGATACTCTGAAGTCATATAATTAGTGAAATTGTCCCTGATTTCATATAAAGTTGAAAGACATTTCAACTGAACTGCAGTGTGAAAATTACACTGGAAAGTGGAAATAGTTCAGAAGATATACATAAGATTAAAGCTCAGGATACTGAAAGAACTGTTACCTCTGTTACAATAAATCTGATTCAGAACGTCTCAATTTGAGCCTAAGGCCTTCATTAACAAATTCTGTCCTTAAAGAAATCTACAAACATCTCCCTTGGGAAATAAAAAATTCCATTATTTTATTGGAGTTACAAAGCTTTTTCCTGCTCATGGCACTATATTCTACTATCTTTTTGAGGTAAAACTCTAACTGGATCCTACAGCAAGCAGATTTGTATTTAAAGTTAGAATCTCTGGCAGAAAAAATGCTTTCCTATTATTTATTTTTTTCCAGTGTAATTAAAGACACAATCTTGTCGCAGTTGCCTGAGAAAATTCCTTGCTGGCTTTAGTGAGAGTTCTAGTAAAAAAATAAGTGCGAAGTTAACTATATAGTTAATAAAATAATTGTGATTCAGAGTTTTCTTTGGATTTGGCTTGGTACATTCAGGTCTTTAAGTGGTTTAGTGTCGGTAGCATCTGCAAGGTGATGGGCACTCTGAAAGCACAAAAGATAATCTTGAGGAGCAGCCCCCAAGACCTCAGGCAGGAAAAATAAACAGAAAAGCTAATAAATAAAGGTTATATTTCCAAGCTAAATGGTGATCATCCACCTCCTGATAATATGGAATCAAAAGATAAACGGACCACTTTCGGGAACTGACACATATCGTAATAAGTTATGAGTATTTATCTTGGAGCACCTCTGCAGAAATGTATTTTCAAACAGCAGAGAACATAGCAGCCATGTGCACTAGCTCAGGAATGAAGCTGACTTATGTGTGACCCTGTCAAAGGAAGTATGGAGTTGCTTTCTGAAGAAACAAAGAGATTGGTTGTCAAGGCTGTCACCATTCCCCATCCCTTGCCTCCTTCAGTAAGATAAAAAGGTACAAAGCGGAAAGAGACATAGTTTGCATTGTAAAGAACAGAAACAAAGTTAAACTGGGAGCAATGACAAAAAAAAAAAATCAGTGCAGGGGGATTATAATAACCTTAAGTCCCAGAAAAATGATCTTTCTTGTGACCTTTTGACTGTCTAACATGTAACAATACTGATTTTGGGAAAAGAGCTGTTTTAATTCGGGTGAGAGGAAAATGAAGGTATGCTGTGTCTTTTGTAATCTCCAAATCTTTTTTAAGATGTCTAATCCTGTATAGTCTTTCATACTATGTACATCATCATCAGCGAATCTTAGATGGATCCTTATAATTATTGTACTTTGATGAAGCAAATATATCTCCCTGGACGGCTCCTAATCCTGTGCACTCTGAAAGAAAGAGTGTTTTCCAACAGACAGCCACAAAACCAGAGCTTTTTTTCACATTTAGGTAGCAAACTACATTGTATTCCAAAAAAAGATGCTTATCCCATTTGAAACAGCAAAGCAATAAAACCCACTACACTCCAGTCAAACAAATACACACGTTGCAAGGTAAATGAGAGTAGTCTTGTCTGGTATTCTAGAATACAAGATTAGATGTCTCAAAATTGCAGTAAATCGGCAGTGATTTGGCCATCTCAGCTTTGATATATGGTCCTAGTCTAAGGATCCGGAGAACATAACAAGAAAAGGGAATATTCACACCAGGTGTGAATGAAATACACTTACAACACCATGGAAGCATAATTTTGTATTTTTCTGGATGTCTTTTAGTTTTGAAAAGTTTTCTGGTACAGAATGGTGAAAAGAAATAAATCATCAGGAGCCTTTTTTTAAAGGTGACAAGATTTCAAATGGCAATTTGGAGTTAATGAAGAATAATAATACCCAGTTTTACTCAGGTCTGTTTTAGGCATTATTAGGGAGGAAAAAGGATGATATTCCACAAAATAAAACAGTAGGAATATCAGTTTGCTGTTCTTGTGTTTGTTTCGTTTGTTCCCTGCCCCCCAGGCTTAGACTCTATAAATAACAATTAATTCTATGTCACGACACGACAGGATTTAGTTCCACTCTTCTGGGTGCCAGGCAGAATGCTGGCTGCTATGCTGCATTTTTGAAAATGTATTACTTTTCTGCTAAAACAGATGGATTTTCAATTGACATTTTAACATCATAAGAAAATGCAGACTGTCTTGTCAAAAACTCTTCTAGAGTCCATTAGGAAACAACTATTAAGAGAAATGCAAGCCAGCAGGACTTGATTCTACTTTTTTTTTTTCTATTTAGATGTTTGTTTTTTTGAATTGACCATAGATAGGTTCCCAGGGATTTGAACTGTCCTAAAGATGATTTAATATGAGTCAAACAACCTTGACAATCATAGCTTGTCACAGGCTAAAATGAAGTCCTCTGATTACTAAGGTTAGATAAAACATAGTAAATTAGACAAGATGTAGGCTTTTTTGCAGTTCTCACACTACACGTTTCAAGTTACAGAGAAAATTTTTTTTTTAAATAAACATGGAGTTTTGATAACATAACCTAGTTTTAACCTTATTGTTGAAAAAAAAGCTGTTCTCATGAAATTCACTTGCCATTAGAAAATCATGAAAGTGACTATACTGAAGAGATGTTGGCAGGAATCCTCTAGTATTTTGGCATTTCTCTGCTTATAGTGACTAGAATCATAGAATCATTTAGGTTGGAAAAGACCTGTAAGATCATCGAGTCCAACCTAACACTGCCAAGTCCATGACTAAACCATGTCCCTAAGTGCCACATCTACACATCTTTTAAATAGCTCCAGGGATGGTGACTCAACCACTTCACTGGGTAGCCTGTTCCAACACCTGATAACCCTTTCTGTGAAGAAATTTTTCCCCTTATCCAGTCTAAACCTCCCCTGGTGCAACTCGAGGCCATTTCCTCTCATTCTATCACTTGTTATTCGGAAGAAGAGACTGACACAGTTGTAGACAGCGATAAGGTTTCCCCTCAACCTCCTTTTCTCCAGGGTAAACAATCCCAGTTCCCTCAGCCGCTCCTCATAAGACTTGTTCCCTAGACCCTTCACCAGCTTTGTTGCCCTTCTTTGGACTCACCCAGCACCTCAATGTCTTTCTTGTAGTCAGGGGCCCAAAACTGAACACAGTATTCAAGGTGCGGCCTCATCAGTGCCAAGTATGGGAGGATGGTCACTTCCCTAGTCCTGCTGGTCACAGCATTTCTGATACAAGCCAGGATCTCATTGGCCTTCTTGGCCATCTGGGCACACTGCTTGTTTATATTCAGCTGGCTATCGATCAACACTCCCAGGTCCTTTTCTACCAGGCATCTTTCCAGCCACTCTTCCCCAAGCCTGTAGCGTCGCATGGGGTTGTTGTGACCTGAGTGCAGGACCTGACACTTAGCTTTCTTGAATCTCATACAATTGACCTCGGCCCATCAATCCAGCCTGTCCAGAACCCACTGCAAAGCCTTCCTACCCTCCAACAGATCAACACTCCCACCCAGCTTGGTGTCGTCTGAAAATTGACTGAGGGTGCACTCGATTCCCTCATCCAGATAATTGATAAAAATATTAAAGAGAACTGGGATCAATACTGAGCCCTGGGGAACACAGCTCGTGACTGGTCACCAACTGGATTTAACTGCATTCATCACAACTCTTTGGATGAGGCCGGCTAGCCAGTTTTTTACTCAGCAAAGCGTATGCCTGTCCAAGCCATAAGCAGCCAGTTTCTTTAGGAGAATGCTGTGGGAAATGGTGTCAAAGGCTGTACTAAATTCAAGGTAGACAACATCCACAGCCTTTCCCTCATCCAGCAAGTAGGTCACCTTGTCATAGAAGGAGATCAGGTTTGTCAAGCAGGACCGATGCTGACAGGGCCTGATCACCTGGTTGTCCTGTACATGCCACGTGGTGGCACTCAAGATGATCTGCTCCATAACCCTCCCTGGCACCAAGGTCAGACTGACAGGCCTGTAGTTCCCCGGATCCTCCTTCCGGCTCTTATTCTAGATGAACATCACATTTGCTAACTTCCAGTCAAATGGGACCTCCTGGTTTAGCCAGGTCTGCTGATAAATGATGGGAAGTGTCTTGGTGAGCACTTCTGCCAGGTTCCTCAGCACCCTTGGGTGGATGCCATCTGGTCCCATAGACTTTTGCATGTCTAAGTCGCATAGCAGGTTGCTAACCATTTCTCCGTGGATAATAGGGGCTTCATTCTGCTCCCCAACACTGTCTTCCAGGTCAGGGGCTGAGTACCCCGAGTACAACTGGTGTTACTATTAAAGGCTGAGGCAAAGAAGGCATTAAGTACCTATGATTCTACGATTCTACTTAAACTGGAACTGTGCTGAGGATGTATGCTTTTATTGATAAAACTTTATGTGGTTCCCAGTGTGAGCTGGACTATATCAAAAGCCTGGCACAGTAGTAGGTACTGAGATGTTCCGAAGGTCTTGGCTATGTAGATACTTTGGCTTAAAAATGTCATTGTAGTCAGCCAGTAGAAAGTGGCCTAAAATTATTAGTATGAAAACATCTTTTTTCTTAATTTCAATTTTTTTTTGTATCCATCTCTTTGCTGCAACCATTCTTAAGAAGCAGCAGAGTAAATAGGTTACGTTCACAATTTTCTTATAAAGAATTAATATCTATTTGAGGTTACTGTGGGATAAATTACATTGTGTGCACAAAAGTCTATATGTGGAAAGTGCTAGGTAAATATGAAAAATTATTCTTCAAACAATTTTTGCCTAAATCACTTTCCATTTTCTTTTGTAGAAGTTCCTTTGATACTATCTTTCAAATGACAAAGGACTTTAGAATGTTTGCATTTTGAAGGGTTCTGTTCTGTTTTCATTTATTCTCAGAGCATCAAGTACTCTACAAAGTTACTGTGGTGAATGATGCTTATTTAACTACAGTGACTGATACCAAAGACAAAATTTAATTCACCTTTTACCTGAACTTTGCAAAAATTAATTAGAGAGCAACAGAGAAGTTTTTCAAAGGATTTTTAAAATCAATTAAAAAACCTTATTTTGAAAGAAAATCTCATTTAGCTGCCATGAGTGGCATTTACTTTTTTCATGCCACATTTTCCATAGCTTAGTCTTAATGGTCTTATATTTTTCCCCCTGCAGCTTCAGTAATCAGATTGGTTCAATTGGTCCTCACTTCTCTTTAAAGCTGTTTAATCACCAGGATAAAAATTAGTCATTGTTGACCTTTTCTTGAACCTTGCATCATTTGTTGAACCCAGCTTCAGACAGCAAATGATTATTTCAGAAAGTGCTAGCATTGACAGTCCAGCTTTTCCAAAAATGTGGAAGGGAAACCTGTAAAATTAGATGTTAAGACATTTAACTGGAATCCAAATCATCTGCATCTATCAGGCCTAAATGCATAAAAAGCCATGTCTTCAAGCCCACAACTACTCACATGTGACAGTCATAAAACGTTAAAATAAAAATTTTATTTGTCCTGCAGTATGTGCAATATTTGTGTTTCTACAACATGTCCTGCTTTGTGACATTTCATTGACATAATTGTCAAAAAGGGATATTATAATTGCAAAAAAAAAAAGTGAAGTGGCCTAATTTTGTAAGAATATCTGCTTGTCATAGTCCAGAATGATTCATGGAATCCAAGTGATTTTCAAAATAAACTAGCTGTGTGTTTGTTTTTCTTAGAAATCTAAATAAATAGATAGGAATTTCATGTGCTTTTCCCAGAAATCCCTAAATATTTTGAATTTCTTCTATTCTGAGTTGCTAAATAAAACCATGTGGGAGACTGAGGATCTGTAATAGATGATAAAAAATGGAGATGAATCATAACGCATCATAAATGCATTACTTGACTCCCTTTTTTCATCATAATCTACAAAACAAAATGGAAATTTCTCAATGGAGAAAAGCAGTGATGGTTTAGTGAAGAGCAGTGAAAAGCAGTTCTACAAAGGAGATTGATCTCTATAACTATGAAAAACTGTAAGAACATTTCCATTCCCTACCATGAAAAATTCTGGCAGCTGTGATTCAGGTTGTAGTTATAAAATAAAATTTCAGATGCTAGAGCTAACTGTCTATGTGTAGATTATTACTTATGCATCTGCAGGCTCAACATGACATTTTGTGAGTGAGGAAAGGAGGAGGAATACATTCTGATTTCCTATACTTTTGCTGTTTTCCTCCATCCTTTGTCAGATATGATCAATGAGACAATATTTAGAAAGGCAAGTATATTTTTTAAAGTATTTACTGTATTCGAAATGTCCAAATTGGGGTAGCCACGCTTTTTAGCAGCAAAATTTTGGTATTCCTTTCCCACCTCTATCAATATCTTCTGGTTATTGAGAACCTGTGATGCTCTTCATTCCAATTCCAGTGTTAAAATCCACCCCTTTATAAGAATAATTCATTTTAGAGTGGTAGCTGGCTAAGTGATTTTTCACTATTTATTAACAATTATTACTTTAAAAGGAAATACATATTCCTAAATGCTTCCAAAGATGTGCCAGTAAAAAATATATATCTAAGTTATTGTAATGTTCCTTGGAAACATTACTTCCTCCAGCACAGTACTGATTGAAAATATGTATCTGAAGCTCTGTAAGAGAATCTTAATATTTCTCTTGGGAGATGACACTCAGTGAAACATGGTAGGGCATGCATTTTTGCATTGATTTTAATACACATATATTGCACAGAGATGCCAGCTTTGCTACATTAAGATGTGAAGAATAAGAATATAGAAAAGTACAATTCATTGTTAAGTACTTGTTAAAGTGGGCTAAATTATCTTTAAGTAACTGACTGTCAGTAATGCAGTATGATTTAATGTGATTCCTTGGCAACTATTCCCTACGTGACAGAAGTTTCCAAGGAAGGTCAATGATATCTCTAAGAGATTATAACAGCTGAATTATGGATTCAAACAGCTCTGCCTTTTACATGACCACAGAAAATGAGATAGCTTTTGATTTATAGCCATTTTATTCTAAAATACATTTCTCCATTATAGTTCATCTAAAATTAGGCAATCCAGGTGTATATACACTCCACACATTTCCTTGAATTATCCAGTGAATTATATATTTCAAATTAAATGGCACCACTGCTTAAAGGAAATACGAGGTGGAGCTAGTATTACAGAACTAGCAGAAAGGCTCATAGTAACAATTACTAATAAACAAAGCGTGGACTGCAAGACAAGCTTTGAGATGGAAGATACTGACTTTCCAATTGCATTTGGAAATCCATTAAATGCTGTCTATTGAAATGTTTTTCTTGAGCTCAAGGTCTTGTTTAGTTGGTATTTAGTTTAGAATAGATGCAGCTTGTTCTGTACATATTATTTGATGACAAGACATCACTGCTGTAAAAATTCAGCTGTGAAAGCTGGGTCTGGAAAGACCCCTTTTTTTTTTTTTCTTTTTCTTTTTGTTCTCTTGGCTGCTAGTGGTAAGAAGATACTGTAAATTTTTTGTTTGTTTGTTTTTCATTTTTTTTTTTTTTTTTTGTTTTTGTTTTTTTTCATTTTACTAGCCAGCTCAGATTATAAAACTTCTCATTCAACTCACTTCCTATGTGTGGCTATTATCCAGAGACTGGTAGATGTGATCTTGTTGTGGTTTGTCTTTTTAAAATGTCAGACCAGTTTTCCTCTGTTTTCTTTCCATGCGTTTGTCTAGCATTGTTAGACATTGCTAGCTGGCAAATACAGCAGGCCGAACTTTCCTTTGCATCTTTTTCCTTTCTCTAGGATTCAGCTGATAGACACTGCTGATTGGACATCCTAGCATTGTAAAGTAGGAATGGACTACCTGTGGAAAGCAGAAAATGAAAATAAATATATGCTTGTCCAAAGAGGTTTTATATGGGAGAGCAGAAGGGTGCTGGAGATAGACTGGACCATCCCCACTGCAACTTTACAAACCTCTCTAAAATCTTTTTCCTTCTGTCTTAAAGGTGATGTGCAGTGGCAGCAGGGTGCAACCAAGGTAGCTTTGTACCTTGTACGAACTTGTCACAACATGTAAAAAGCTAGAATTGTTCTTGTTTTTTAACTAACTAGTTTTTAAATTAATTTTAACTAATTTTTTGAACTAACACTTAAGGGCATTACAGCGTTCTTGTGCTTTTGTTAGCTTGTTCAGTAACTATCATTGGGGATTTTTCTGCCTATTCCAAAACTAGAATGCATGGGCAACTCAGGTTGAGTCAAAAGGGCCACAAAGGAGGCAGTTGTACAGTTTGGAACGCAGTGGTCATTTCATGTCTTTGCATGTACTTAATACCTACATATTCTTCTCTTGTTAGTATTATTTTGATAATGAAAAGGCCTTTTTTTTAATTTTTAAAAATGTTTTTCTCTTAAACTTTCATGGCATTATGTGCGTGTACATGTACATATGCACAGATGTGCTACAAAATTTTCTATTGAGATCCATCCTTACCAGCTAACAAACTTTAGAGGTGGCACTGGGAGAGGGAGTATTAGCTCCTGACCTTCCACTTGCAATTTCTTCCTCTTCAGGCCCCACATAGAAGACCTGCTCTGTGTGGGACTTGCCACAAGTCTGAGATTTTTTCTTACTCTGGAGTAACTTATTTTTTGAGAAGCTCAGCATTTCCAACATCTTCAAGGGGTGGGCTGCAGATCTGGGTGACAATGCTGAGTCTGAAATTCTTATACTTTCAGAAGAGAAACAAAAGTGTCTGTGGGATTCTGTTAGTGGAAAATATCCTCTTGATGTTAAGCTTGATGTTGAGAATGTTGAGCGGTCCTAAGAGAAGGTTTATTGTACATCCAGGCATTAGTGATCCAGCTGAGCAGACATAGGTCTACACTATTCTGTACTGTGCCATGCTGTACTGCACACACGCCTTGACCTTCAGGACTGTGCTGTGCTGCACATATCTCTTGATGTGGGATAAACTTAGCTGGCTAATCATGATGGAAGGCTGCAGGCAGCACCCACTTGGCACTGATGGTGATGCCAGTGGCATGTCTGTATTATTAAGTGAAGCAAAGTGTTTTCATATAAGCATCCTTTTGCTCAATAGTATAAAAGATGAAGAGAGTTGCTTTCTTCTAAGAAAATTCTGTAAGAACTCAACCACAATGCCAGCAAACCTCACCACGGAGAGTAAATCTGTGCAGCATGCAGTATCCTTACCAGAGGTCCATCCAATGCTGTATCATGTCTGGGTTCCCAACATGAGAAGAGATGTAAAATTTTATAACATGCTATCAGTTTTTATTGGAAATTAATAAAATCTTTCCTGAGAGTGCCTTTCTTGCTGGGATTCAGAACGAATGAGAACCTGATGGTGCGAAACAAAAGTCCTCCTAGAAAGTGGACCTTTTCTCTACCTCTCTTTTCCTTAAAAAAATACAGGGCATGTCAAGTGAATTTCCATTGAAAAGTACTGAGGAAAAGCAGCTAAGCTATTGAGGAAAAGGAAGAAATTTTTTTATTAAAAATTAAACTTGGAATTTTTAAAACTTCTCTCCTACTTTTTTCTCATCATTTATTGTACATTGGGGTACTTCTGTTGACCAAAATTTTCCTGGTCTCTGGCCATAAACCTTCCTCAGATTCCAATCTGTTCTGTTTTGTTGTTGCTGCAAGGTAGCATTTTGCAATTTAATAACAGCCGTGGGCATCAGATATTCCCAAATTCTCAAGAGAGAACATGACATGCAGCTGGAAGAAAACTCAGGTGTTAGACATTATTTATGTCGGGAAAAGTATTTTGATATACAGCTGGAAGATACAATAGGGTAAAACGCTACCCAGCATGTCTGGAAAGTTGTAATGCTAGCACATCACTGTTGTATTTTCTCTACAGAATAGCAGATTTTGTTATCTCTGTTAGTGACATACTGCCCAGCTCTTCAGTAGATAAGAAGATTTAGTGGATAATTGTTCAATTTATTCTGTTGATATGAAAAAAACCACCAGAACTAACCCCTTCCTGATTTTCCTTTTAAAATTAATTCCTTTGGGAGAGTGTTGAGGGTGGGGTTGCTAATTTTGTAAGAAGCTAAGTGGTAAAACATTGCAGTGTTAACTGCTCAGGAGCCTGAGACCTAGTTTAAAATAAGGAAAAAAGTAGAATATATTTATAATGGCACAATCTAAAGGCATGTATAAACATAATAGTACTCTCATATAAACAGTAAGCATAATTTTAAAGTGGGATTAGGAAAAACGAGTGATTTGATCATGTAAAGAGAAATTCCTAAGACTGGCTGTATAAAGCAACATTTCAAAATACACATACCTGAAGTCTAGACTACTCTCTCTTTTCAACGGCTTAAGCATTCAGGAATATGTTTATATTTAGGCTCTGATTTTTTCTGATAGTTTTATTTTGCCTTTCAACAGTACAGATGCAGTGATAGTGTCTGAAATTGAACAGACTTAAAAGTGACTAACTACCTGATTTTGTAGTGTTTATATGAGGAAGAAAAAGAATGTTTTGAATTATGAGCATATGTTGCAATTTCTTTCACTTTTATTACAAATTCTGCAGTAATCTTAGAGTCCTTTTGGATATCTGAGTCAAAGACAGTGCTAGACATTTTTCAGTTGCAATTCCACAATTTTTTGGAATCTGGTAGGGATAGAGTGGAGCCACTGATATCCTGGCAAAGCAGCCTCTAAGCAGTTTGTTTAAGATGATGAGATAGCTTGTCTGACCTTACGTCCTACACAGGGCGAAGAATAGCTGTATTTTCCATCTGAAGTCTAGCAATTAGCTAATTCTCTGGCTGGTTTGCTGTTGTACAAATCTTAACAACTATTAACTGATATGTTTCTTCTGTTTTCCTAATCTTAAGAAACTTCATAACATTGACCTTCATTAGTGCATAATTTTGTTAAAGCAAGAAAAGATAGGGATCATTAAACTACTTTTTCTCATTTCTTTTTTGGAATTAAAAAAAATTGCAACCTGATACACAGATCTATAGATTTGTGCAATTTTTATGCAGGAGCTGTCAGAATACATTAGCAAATACTTGACAAAGTTTTACAGGAAATAGACGTTAAATATATTCTGCTGGTTATCTGTATCCTTCCAGAGGTTAGGCAAACTCTACACAGGAGATGCCTGTCTTAGCCGAAGCTAATTGTAGTGTAGGTTAGCTAATTATATTCACAGGATTTTAGTCCTTTATTTAAAAAGTTTTAGTCATTCATGCTAACAGGAAATTAAAACCTGGATCCAAGAAGTGATAAGCAGTGCGCAAAAGGAAGTTGAGTCCTACTCAGTATAAGGTATGTGGAAAGCTTATGGCAAAGCTAAAACCCTCAGGAAAAATATGAGTGAAGACTTCACACACCTCTGTTTTTCCCTTAAGTAGAAATCAGTAGAGCATTGTCCTTATTGTGGTTTTCTGAAATGTAGCGGTCATAGAGAAAGGAGGACTGTTTCGGTTTTGTGGTATGTTTTTCCCAATTCTTCCTTGTCTTTACACCTTCCATCTTGTCTGTCACTGTCCCTTGTTCTTTCACTTCCTCCTCTCTGGACTAAACCTCCTTCATTTGTGTACTTCTGCTCCAGAATGGGCCAGGACACAAGCCATTGACTATGCATGACATTTTCTTGACTAACTGCTCAGTTATGCTCCTTGACAAGGGGTGACACAGATCTTCCTACTTCTGTCTTTGTATCTGTATATGAAAATGTCATGTTACTATACAAGGGCAATTCTTGCTTCTGCTGACATTTTGTTCCCACCTTCTGAGCCTGAGGCAGTCATCTTGTTCTGATTTTGCTTGTACTAAAGGATGAGATGTCAGAAGTGTCATGTGTTTTGCCAATGTCCACAACAGGATATAGTGAACATCTTTTTAAGTTTGCTGATCATCTTTTTCATTTCTTCCCTTAATCCTGGAGATGATCTAAGATCTTTTTAGTTCTTTTGGTGCTTCTGTGAGCTTCTTGGCAACTCACTAAACGATAATCTGGGTTCTGTCCTAGTGCCCTTCTGCGCATTGTTATTAATCTTTCAGAGTGTTTATCTCTCTCACATAACATTATAAGAAGCAGAAAAGCTCATTTTTCTGAAGACAGTTTCTTTTCCTGCAAGTTTTCTTGAGCAACTAAACAGTTAGCATTTATAGATACGTTCATAAGAGCATTTTTTTTATTTCATTCAGGACTATGTTCAATGCCTATAAATTTCTTATCAGTATTCTTCTGGAGTATCTTCAAAATCAGACAGACATCTCTTTATTGTACTAGATGTACATCATGATTTGATTTTTTCTTTTTTTTTTTTCAAAGAACCAACGCCTAGCAAGCTAAATAGTTTTGTGTCAAATGTATCAATTTCAAATCAGTATTTGAGGGCTTATCCGTATCTTCTTCACTTTGTCTCTAGTGTTCGTCATCACCACACTAGAAGTTGAGAACTTGACACTTTTCAAAATAGGCATCGGCCAAAAAAATTAAAGCTAAAGAAGGCATTATTTCCAAAACAGTTAGTACAGCAGATTGATGGAAAGTTTTTAAACTGCATATCAGCTTCACCAGATCAATTTATTCCCTGTTTGTTTATACGCTTTACCTTAATTTGAGCAGTCAAAAAGTCTTTCCTTGTGTTTTCTGCTCTGGGAAGGCAGGAAAGCAGATTCATACCTCCTTAATCCTGCTGTTTGCTGGACAAAATAAAATAGGCTTACATTGAAATCATGAATTGTTATTCCTTTTTCCTGCAGTTGTTAACAGTAAGTCTTTGCTTACAGTTGAATTATCTACAGGTGATAGTATTATATGTCAGATGTAATGAGGATCTAAGGTCTTGTGATCACCCGTCACCTATTTTCATGGTGCTGGACAACGACATAATGCAAAAATAATGTCTAGAGAATAGAACCCTGTCATATGTGGCATATCACATGGTAGTAAAACTAACATTCTCCTCTAAAACAAACTTGCCTTAAACTTTTTTTAAAAACCGAGTCCAGTAATTACATGTGAAAACCATCAGTCTCTATTCTTGTACATAACCATGTCTTGTTTTCATCTGTAATAAAATACTGACAAGCAGTCTGGGCCTCACTCAGTGAGGTGGTAAGTCCCACGTAATGATGAATAGGAATGGGAGAGTCAGATCCATTAAAAATTAATAAAACATTTACTCCTGTTACAAATAAGTAAATGCTCCTAAACATTTGAGAAAATTCTGACAATTATTTTATTTTGAAAAGTCAGTAGGGCAATATAGCTATTGTTGAGAGCAGGAAGTGAAACTCTCAAGAATGTACAATGACAATATTTAATTTGAAATATAACTGAACTCAAAAGACTTAAAAAGTGGACTTACAAAGGAATAACTGATGTGAATTCTTGCTCTGCAGATTTGTTTCAGGTGATGGTATTCAATTGGAAAGAAATGTTTCATTTCCATAGCTCAGGCTGACTTTTTAACTGGTTAAAAAGAAACAGAACAAACAAGAAACATCTCCAAAACTTCTTGTCTCTAAACTGCACAGATAGTTGCTATACTAAATATATACATTCATAAGCCTGTTTTTACCAAGTTACTGACAAGGTCAGGTGTAACGAAGGGTCAAATCTGGTACCACTGAATGCAATATGGCCAGGATTTTGCCACATTAACAAATATTTAAAATAACAAATATTTTGGAAAGTTTCAAGCATAAAATCAGGAGATGATTGTTGAATTTGTTAGTCAATTGTTTTTCTGGCAGGTTCCACCACAGAGAGAGTAGTCTAGCCATTACATTTCAAAGATCTGTGATATTACAATACAAAAAGACCTCAAAGATATCAAAGTAAATAATTTCAAAATGTGTAAATGCTGTAAAATGAATCTTAAATCAGGATGGAATTGTTAGTTCTAGTAGGTTTTGTATATTTGTTCTCTGGGTATCACTAGATTTCTCTTTCTATAGAACAATTCGCCAGCTCTGGCTCCATAGTTGCAGCTTTTAATGGAAGAGCAAGGAGTGAGTGCAATTAAAAAGAGCAACAATTAAAATTAAATACGTAAAACACATGATTTCTAGAACGGTTTTTAATTTCTCACTTTTAATTAAATTGGACTTGGTGCTTATACTAATCTGTAGAATTTATTGGCACATGAATTGATGACATTCAAGACCCGATAACCTGATAATAAAGTAAGACATGTTTCCTATATGTTTATGTTTGTGTTATAAGAATATCCAGATTTATACTATGTGTATGATAATTGAATTCTGATGCAATTCTCTACCTACTGCAGGCAAAGGGGAATCTTGTATTGAGGACTTCTTTGTGTCTGCATATAGAAGAGTTCCTGCAACTTCTGATGTGTCTGTTTAAAGAGAAGGTTCTGGTCTGTCTAGCCAATCAATTAGCCCTTGTGGGGTTTTTTCTAACTTCCTGTAATAGACGGTACCCTAACTCTGCTTTCTTTCAATGTCTCTATTTTGGTTCTTTTCCTTGTTGTTTCATTTCAAAAACAAGTCACTTTAATGTGATGGGAAAACAATTGCTTTCTGTGTATTAAAACAGTTCAGTTATAACTGAAAGGAAAATAACTCAGTTAATTTCTGCACTGCTTCCATTTTATATCCTGAACTATATCTACCTTAGAGTTATGCTGCAGTGAAATCTAAAAACAAGAGGACGAAAAGTAGACTAGTCAACTCAGAAAGCAGTAGCAGTTTTATTAGTGCAGTTTGGTGCACAGTAAGGATTAATTTAACCTATTATCTGCAGTGAAAGTAGTCCATACTGAATTCCAATCAACACTGACAATCAGAGGGAAAGTATAGACTTACCTTGTGTTGATTTAAACATTTTGTAGAATTTGTAAAAGTAAGAGTGACAAATTTTGATATATATTCATTAATGAGTTCATATATAGCAAGATGAAATAAACACATGAAAAAATAAGATCTGAAGCATGAAGCAGAGTTAGGAGATCTTTGTTTCTATTCTCTGACATTTGGAAAGACCTGTAACATCTGTCTACTTATTGAAAGATTTAGGAAAAACAGCTGTCTATAGCAGGAAGAACAAATTACTTCAAGGACCTTTTGCTTTCAGAAGGTATTCAGAGAAGTTAAAAGACATATCCCTTTAGTACCTATGTTAATCAGAAAAAAAAAATGATTGCAAGTTTCATGACCTGGTCATGGTAATAATATTTCATGGGTTAACTTGTTAAAAGAAAAAACATATTAAAGATATGATTACATAAGCAAATTAATATAAAAGATTATACATGTCTTCTCAAGGATAAAAATGAATACAAATTAACATGTCTTCCAACTTGTATTTTATTAATTCTTCACATCACTGCAACATCAAGTAAAGCTCTTGCCCAATTGCACTTGACTACATACAGTAAAACAGATTCCCAGTTGGTGTACATTTGTTGAGTTCAGGGGAATTATGCTGATTTGTCTCAGCAAAAGACATTCTCTACATTGTTAATATTATGAATCTAGTCTTCATTTAATTTTGCAGAGTTTTTTAAAATCAAAATGAAACAAAGGTTAACCCAATTATTTGCTTCTACACTTGCTTCTTTAGCTGTTTGTCAGTAGGATGAAGGCATCTGTTTCTCAAATACCTGTCCATATTTCTTGAGTTAGTTAGAAAGTAATTTCACTTTTCTGAAACACAAGAAAAGTCACTGAAATAATTTGCTTTATCACCATAATTTTACACCTATTCAGAGCACTTTGTTTAACTTCCATTTCATGCTTAGCAAGCCTGCAGACTGAAATGATTTTATGTTAAAATGTTTACTTTCCAAGTCTCTCTATCATGATAATTATAATAATAGTGTAATCATTTCCATTTTATAGTCTTTCATCCTGGAGGACCTCCAAGTGCATATCATTTTTTGGTAGTAGCAACTCAAACAACTGCATAAAGTGAGCACAATGTGTTAGCAATACTAGTTTATAATCTTCCAGTAACGTAATTTTGTTAATCATCTTGTCCACAGAGATGTAACTGGAAAATGGAGATAGTAGCTTATTAGTGTCCCAAACCCATGAATTTGTAGAAATGTCTGTTGAAACTACTTGTTCTATGCAGCAAAATATAGCTGCTTCTTTCTGTATGCTACGGGCAACCACGAAGACAGAGATCACAAATGCTTGGCTCGCTTACAATTGTGCCAGCTCTGCTGCTGGAAACAATGCATAGTTTGAGAATCTAGTCAGGAAACAAAAGGCGGTTTCTTTGCCTCACATCTTCATGCCTAACTGAAGATCTTCAGGCACCGAGTTATTACACATACTGGCAGGAGGAAGAAAGATCCTAACAAGACTATTGAAGAGATGTCTAAATGTAGTGGAAAGCCATAGGGGTGAAGTTACTGCTTTTGAATGTCTCTGAAGATGACAAAATAACCAAGGCAACCTCAAATGCTTTTTCAGTCTTCTGCTTTTGAAAGTGTGCTAAGATCTGTCTGGCCTATGTTTCTGTTTTTTTTTTCCAAACTGTTTTTTGCCGAAGCTAGTAAATGTCTGTGCACAGTTTCCTGGAAAACACTATACCTGTAACACACATCTTCCTGTCTTTGTGCATTTGTGCCTGTCCTTCCAAAGTTTTTAGACAGCTTTGCTCTGTAAAATGGAAGGGCAGACACATTAGAGTTATTGGTGATAATTCTGGTTATAAATGTTCTCTCCCTCCCTGCCTTTGCTTTTAAAGCTTGTGTTATTCCAGACAGCAACTGCATGAATTTCATTGTCCCTTCACAGACTGATCCTTTTTCAGAATGTCTTCTCTCTTCAAAAAGAATGATCTCTTTTTGAGTACAAGTCAGGAGACTAGTATGCATGTATCATTTCTCACATCTTATGTATGATCATGAACTTTTCAATAACTTTTTTGTGACCTTTCTTCTGTGGTGATGTTTTCTCCTTTTCACATGCAGCTATCCTTACTCCGTTTTCACAATCAATGAGGAAGTCAAATAGAAAAAATTGTCCTCAGTTCCCCAAGCAAATGAAAACGTCATCTCTGTAGTGAGTTCTTGCTCCAGCAGGAAGTAAAAATCACCAGTTGCGACTGAGGAATCTTGAAAGATTCAGAGTTTCTGTCCAGGTGCTTTCCTAGGACTTCCCTGAATTGTCTAATGTCTTTAACATAATTCTTTTCTCACCCAGAACAGTTTTATTCCAGTTTAACTTCATTGACCTCCTTGAATTATTCCGTGTTTACAAAGATGCAAGACAGAGATCAGGCCTGCATGGTTCATATATGTGCTGAAAACCGTAATAGAATTTTTTCCTGTTAGTTTTATAACCTTTTTTAGCATGAAGCAGAAATGCTGCAAGAAGCACTTCTATTTCTGAACCTGAGTGGCACAGAGAGCTCAGAGTTCCTTGGAAATGAAAAACAAAATTCTTTCAAAAGCACATTAGAATGTTTCAACTGAAGAGGAAAAAGAAAATCCTCAGTAAGGATTTGGTGAGCTCCTGCTTTTTCGCAACAGGTTTACTTCTTCAATTCTTGCCCTTTGAATTCAGCCTCAACCTGCAAGGGTCCACCATTTAAATGCACAATTTTATCTTTAAATATACAAGCATTGTACTTAGTCGCATGACCTTCGAGTTATTTTCATGTTGCGGAAGTTACAACATTTTCTATCGAGGAGATTAAAATACTGCTATTGTGTTGTTTTGGTCTTTTTTTTTCCTTTACATTTAGCTGTGTTTGAATCTCCTAATTTCAATCATTGATGAGACTACAAGTAGGCAGAGCAATGTCATTTATCCTATAGATCCTTTTATTACTGCTTCTGGCTCTGCCTTGACAAAGATGGAAAGAAAAAGCACGAAGAGAAAGTTAAACACATCTTGTGCTAATGTAATGATGAACAACAGTGATACAGCCCCACTGTGGCACTTCTGGCAGGGCACAACAACACTAAAGAAACAGAGAGTGACATGAACAAGCAAGAGTAAAAAGAAAGGACTATGTAAAGAAGCTAGGGGGAATGACCCCATAAATTCAAAATTAAGTTCCTCCTTCAGTTTCCGTAAAGTGAGATCCCTGTGGTGAGTATCTGGCAGGGCACTAGCTTTTGCTATTGTCTTTTAATACAAACTCTAAAGAGAGAGAAATTTATTCATTTACATTTTGGAGATTGACTCCAAGGTCTTGCATTTATTAATTTATTTATTTTTCAAATCAGATCTTTCATGATAGTCTTTAACAGGTAGCATAAGCTGCAGCGGGGAATCCTGGCTGTGCAGTTTATTTTCTTTTTACAACATTAATAAGCAGTGCATTTAAGAACAGGACAGCCTCTTATCATTTCTGTAGTCTTTAGGATTCTTGCTGCTAAGTGTAAATCAACAGAAACGCGGCCTGCATTTGCTGAAAAGAAAAAAAGGTTATAGTACCTTCCTGCTCTGTAGCCTCATATTTGTTTAAAATTTGCTCAACTATTACTTTCAACAGGAACTTAAATATCAGAACTATTTATACAGGGATTTTCAGTGATCCGTTGAAAATGTATGAATTCTGAAGTTCATAATTTGCTTTATTTGCAGAGCTGTTTCAGCCCAAATCATTTCACAAAGATGTCTTTTCCCCCCTGCCCCAATTTCTCTGTAAGAGGTAGTAATGTATGCTTACAGAAGTAAACATTTCATATTCTATCATCAAAGCTCTCTTCTCCCATTTTAGTATAGGAGTCACATGGTGGGGCCTTGTTAAGATGATTATCTGGGATCTACAGAATTTGCTTCTGGGTGTGAGATAAACTAACAAAAGGGGAATTTTACAGAACGTAGTTTCACAACTTTTCATATCTCATCTGAAAGACATACAACACAGGAACGATAATCCTTTGAAGACAGATCAATTTCCTCTCTCCTGTATGAAGGGCCTCTCAGCTGTAGAAGCAATGATGCTTCCCAGCATAAAAAACTCTGTGTTAATGGTGGAGAACACAAGAATTTGGGATGGAGCAGGATAAAGATAAAGGAATCACTTTTAGGGTTTTTTTTTCCTCTTCTTCCCCCACTGCCCTTATAGGACTGGGGCTGAGGTGGGAGCAAGTGGAAGGGGAGAAAGGATTATTCTGTCTGTCTCATTTCTGTTTTGCCTGGCCTCACTATTTGAGATATATCCTCGACTCCATATTCAAACATTTTATGATCTGCTCATTCTATATATATTTAACTAATTGCTTGCTCTAATGATCGAGATAGCAATATTCTTGGATTCCCTTTGGTTTGTGCCTTATACAACCTATGGGGCTCCCAGAAGTAACTGATTGGGTTCTCACATATGTAGAACAATTGCAAAAATGCCAGTACTACTAACCCGTGTCTTTATGCAGTCCTGATATTAGCAGAATATTATTCGCTTGTTTAGGGCTGTGTTAAAAAGTATTTGGGAAGAGTCTTAAAGTGAGCTTCTCTGGATACTACTTTCCACTGTTAGCTTCTTATTTAAGAACGCTTATCTTGGAGATTTTCAGCTATGTGATTGTTCAAATGAACTCATGTCTTAGGGTACATTGCCTGGGACTTGGATCTGAAGGACCACATTTCTTTAAATGCTCCAGACTTCTTGTTTTGCTCTTGGGTGGTTGCTTTCATTGTGCCTTCGTTCTCCATCAGTAAAATGTGAGCAATAGTGTTTCTTTGCCTTCTACAAACAAGTTAAAGAAAAAACTAGCAGTAATGAAAAAAACCCCCTAATTATAGAGTTAGTAAAGCAGATATTTATTTTTTTTCATACACGTCTTCTTTTCACTAATTTCTCTGCATCTAAAATGTGTGCATGGAAAAGTTGTGATTGTGCCTCAGTAGTTATGAAAATCAGAATAATTTTGGATCTTATTTCTCTCATGAAGTGTAGAATCTGTGGGCCTATATATGACTGTCACGGTTGGTGCTGGGCTGTTACAAAAATTTGAAACTGGCCATACCAACCAAGGAGAGAGGGTAGGAGGCAAAGTATAGAATTACAAGAGTAAATATTTATTCATGCACATGAGATGTCCCATTCATATTGGGGCACTGTGAATGTGGTTTTACAGAGGGTTCTTATACCCTTCAAATGTTCAGCTACAACACAATTTGACTAATCACTAACACTCACATTACTGATTATTAACCATAGTAAAACTTTGCAAAGTTACTATATTTTTGCAGCATTCTTGCAGCTTGTCTATCGATCCAGATGTCCCTGGGATCAGTCTTGCTGTAGTGACTTATCTATGATGCCAGATGACTCTGGTAGGGTTTCAAAAGCATGTTAGCAGGGCTAGGATGCTGATGTTATCTCAGTTGTCCAGGGGTTGCCTTTGTCCTTCATGGACAGCTCTAAGCTTCCAAGAAGCAAAGTCCTTATTTCCAGGGCCAGTCTGTCTTTTAGTTTGTTTTACTTAAGCATGAACAATACCAATGTCTCCAGTAAAATTCCACTAAATCATTACATTACAGTATATAATGTGAACTAACATATATATTAACAAAACTAATACATCCGTACCATAAAGAGTGATTGATATAATAGTTAGGGAAGGGAACTTTCACAAAACTTTAGAAGATACAGCTCTAACAAAAAAGCAGAAATGTACCTGGGTATACTGACATCTTTTTGCTTGAGATTGTCCTTCACTTATCACAGCTATTGCCACTATATTTGTACTTGTAGAATATATTTATCCCTTCCTAACAAACCTTCTTAAAGTCTATTTTCCTCATTTCTGTTTGGCTTTGCAACAAATTTAGAGTGATTTACACCGATATTTAATTTATGTGATTGCAAATTTCAAGTACAAATTTGATGGATAGATCTTATAGAAAACATACCATGAGGTGATTTACGCAAACAGAAACAGAAAATCTGTTATAGTACAGGGTAAAATTTTCAACACCTGACACCAAAGGCTTGTATTTACTACAGTTTAAAGTCTCTTGAAAAACAGGAGAACAAGGAAGGAAGGGGATTCTAAGAAAACAGTAAAGATGGCAAAAAGCTTGATAATATGAAGAAAAGTGAGAGTCTAAGAAGGGAACAAAAAATTTCTGTAAGAAAATATTAACAGATCTTAATATAAGAGGTTTTCTTTCATTTTATTATCCCTCACTCATTTTCTTTACTCTCTATGATTTTAAACTGTCTCCATTATCTAATGCATACTTTTATCACCTCTCTGTTTTAATAACCTTTAAAGCTGCTTCCATTATCACCCTTTTATCTTAAAACTTGTTTCATAACATTTTGATCTAATTGGTGTTTTACCTTCTGATCCCTTTTGTATTTCCTGTTTATGCCACTCGACTCTATTTTCTCCTAATATACATCTTTTTTTTTTCTCATTCTCATTCCTTCTTTCATCTTTGAATTTATACTGTATCTCCAGTTTTTCTTTTCTTTGGTTGAGCTTTGTTATTGTTTTTTCTTCTTTTCCTCTTTCCTTCTCTTCCTTCCTTGAAAATGACCCATGACCACAACTGTCTCCTTTAATTTCTTTTTCTATTTCTAGTGTGTATTTTTTAACCTTCTTTTCCTTTTTTTTTTCTTCTCCTTTTTCTTTTCTTTTTTTTTTTTTTTTTTTTTGTAACTGGAACATGTACACAGCACTAGATGTTTTTCATGATTGTAACTCAGCTCCAAAGGCACGTGTTACTCTGTTAAAAAGAAAAAATCAAACAGAATAAGAATTATAGGAAATCAAATGTACTTTCTGGATGAGGAACTTCAGTAATTGAATTATTACATAGCCACTAGGTATACTTCTACATACTGATACTTCTAGATTACCAGATGCGGGTAGGAGAGTCTTTTGAGGTTGCTTCACCTGCATAGCTTTTATGTGTAATGGCCTAGATTGTGCAATCTGATGAAAGTAAAAGATACTTTCATTCATGTAATTAGGATAAAGGCCATTAAAGTGCTATTTGGCCAGACTGGAAAGTGTGATAGCAAGTGCTTAATCTGCTGTGTTCTTTAAAACACAATGAATGGAAGATATGTGACATATAGCTTTTCTAGACTCCAAGTTTGCATTTGTAACAGTGACACTACTCATTTAGACATGTTGTCAATAATTTGAAAGGACACACAACAATGTTATGATATATATATAGCTATCAAAAGCAGCAGCTTTCCAAAAAACTATCAGGAAGCAATCAGTTTAAATTCATTGCCTAACATGTAATTGAGTGAAATGGGAAGATTTGTTTTTAAGGAAATAAAAGAAAGGCTCGAGGCAGTTATGATTTTAAAAAGTGAGGAAATAGTAGAAGTTGAAAAGCAGCAGTACATTGCATACATACCAGGTCCAGTTAGAGGTAATCTCTACAGAATCACAGTGGGAGTAACACATAATTTATAACACACAAGCTTCAAGCTGAAAAGGTTCTTTTTTAATTTATTTAAAATTTTTAAATACTTCGCAGCATTTGGATAACATTAATTCTCACATCTATGGGTAACCTGTCTCAAGAGAGGCTTTAAAATGGTTAGGATATTTGCTTGGTCAGAGTTCTTCATAAACTCCATTGTTTTGCCATCATGCAAAGGCTGCCATCATGATACATATGAACTCATGTTTTACTACAGCAATGTCAGGCAACAGGACCTTTCTGCACCAGGCAATACAGAGATCTAGAGTCTAATTAATAGCTTTCACCTATGTGAAATCTTTCACATCCTTTCACAATTGTGTGTGTGTGAGTACAGTATGAGCCAGTCCCAATTGTCTCAGTTTCTGGTCTTTAAAATAGGGATAGTCCTTCAAAAGGCATTGGGAGTTAAGATCTGTTAATGACTGTAAAGTTATGAAGGTATGGAAAAGAAAGATTGAGATGGTTATTTACCTTTTCAAAAGACATTTGCAAAAGCAAAATTAATATTTCCACATTTATTTGGAATCACAGAAAGGCAGGGCTGAAAAGGGCCACAAGATACCATTTTTGATAGCTAGGCCATTCATATGCATAATAGTTTCCATTAGTTTATTGACTTGATACAGAACTAGTCTGCAGAGTATAAGGCTGTCATACACTCTAGGATCTCTGGGTGCCCTTTTTCGACTTGATCAGGGCAAATAGAATAGGCATTGTGTCTGCGTTGCATAAATATAGTGTCCAGGACTACTTCACGCTTTCTGCTGGAATTCCTTGATAAAAAATACGGGAACCCCTAACTGAGAAAGATCAGCAAATGCTGGCAATGCTAGAGGTGTAGAAATTGAGTACGATCAAGAACGTGTTGGCATGGTGAAGAGAACCTTAAATCATTCAGAGCTGATTTAGAGAGAAAGACGCTACAGAATGATCCCATGACTGACATACCCACTAGCCTATACTGACAAATGAAAGGAGTCAGTTCAGTAAGAGAGTATACAATAACACTTGTAATTTCCCAATTACCTCCTCCCAAAGAAGGGGAGATTAAAATAGACATAAAAGGGAATAACACTGAAAAGTCTGTTCAGTGAGAAGTGCAAGATCTTGCTTTTTCCTTCTAGCTCCTGGAATACACATTCATGCATAAGAAAACCAGACAATAGTTATTATCTGTTCTCGTAGAATCTCTTTTTTTTTTTTTTTTTTTTAATTTGTACCGTTGGAGTATTGCATTTGATAATGACATGGGCTCAGAAAGAAAAGCAGATATATCAACATAAGCTTGGGGCAGACAGACATGAAGTAAGCATTAAGCACAGGTCTCCAAAGGTGAAAAGCTAATGAATTAAAAACTCCTGCTCTTTCTGTCTTCCTGCTCTGACTTGTAAATTGCAGAGAGTTAGGCATGATCTATACTTCAAGTCAAGTGGGCTGAAGGAAAGTGAGTTGGTAAAGTAGGTGACAAGTGTCAAAAATTACACTAAATATAACCCAGTCCTTTTACAATATATTATTCTCAAATGCCTTGAGACATCATGTTACCTGAAAAATGCTGTGCTGATTGAAATTGCTATCTCCTCTCATAATAATTGACTTTATGAATCCTTTTTCTCCCAAATGCTAGAAAGTGAAGAGGAGAAAGAAGACAAAAGCCTCCCACTTCTTGCAACCCCAAAACAGGGAAAGACAGCAAGAGCATTCTCTAGGAATGGTGTGGGAGAACATGAAATTATGAAGAAGTTATAGGCTGCAGACACACACATGATCTAGATTAGTTAGATTCTTTTTGATGGGTAAGAATTCAAATAGGCATAGTGGCTATGTAAAGCTTTAACCATAGAGGACAGTAGGGCATATTATGGGACAGTCTTATAATTTTCAAAGTGTTGTCTTTCTGAGGTTGTGTGTGGTTGGTGTTTCTTAACAAGAAAGTCTTCTGCGGTAGGTGCTGGAAAGGAGTAATGATAATGAAAACGACACATGACTCCATTTGTAAACAGAGATGTCATTGGGATTGAGACCTTTTCCATAGTTGTGTTATAAACGTGTTGGTGGATTGAGAAACAGAGATGGGAGGAAATTACAGGGATGATGCCCAGGATGGACTTTTTACGACAAAATTCAATTTAGTTGGAAAGCTGGAAGAGGAGGTTGTTGGCATTTATTTATTTTTTAGAAGAACACATACAGCTAATTTATTAATTTTATTTTCAGCAGTTTTCTTTCTTTTTTTTTTTTTTTTCAATTTCTTTTTGTCTTCTTTCTTCTCAGTCACTAAAACTGACCAAATCTTAAGAAATTTCTAGAACATTCTAATTCAAATACTGTGGTCAGAGCTTGTATGCTTGAAGAAAGGATCACATGTGCAAATACTTGTATGTTTTCTTCCAGATATTTCAGTGTGCAAACTGATAATGAAATTAATTCTTCATACCACTTAGCTCTAGTTTTAATTAATTTTAATTGAACTGAATAATGAAAGCTTCTAACTTCCTCTGCACACTTCACCTTTCTACATGTGTAGCATCATGGTATATCCTGGCACAACAGAGGTAAAGAAGCAGTATTTGTCTATAAGACATGTAGCATGAAGAAAGGGCCTAGTATTTGGTCTTCTGTACAAATTTTAATTATGTTGTGCCAACATATTGTTGTGATGGGTAGTTCTGAATTACAGAGGGATTAGCAAGGTGAAAGCTTAAGCAGTAGATTAAGTGCCCATTTCACATGTAATGGCATGGACTTTCATAACTGTCATCATTCGTTTCTGCACAGATGTATCCAAACTGAGTTGCATGGTTTAAACTTTACATTCTGATTTATTTTTCTGGGGGTTTTAAAGTTGCCATGGCTTGCTCTTTAGAAAAGTAGAGAATCAAAGAATCACAGAATCAACCAGGTTGGAAGAAACCTCAGGGATCATCGAGTCCAACCGCTGCCCTGACACCACCATGGCAACTAGACCATGGCACTAAGTGCCATGTCCAGTCTTTTCTTAAACACATCCAGAGATGGTGACTCCACCACCTCCCTGGGCAGCTCATTCCAATGTCTAATAACCCTTTCTGAAAAGAAATTCTTCCTAATGTCCAACCTGAACCTCCCCTGGCGAACCTTGAGGCTATGTCCTCTTGTCCTATCGCTAGTTGCCTGGGAGAAGAGGCCAACTCCCACTTCACTACAACTTCCCTTCAGGTAGTTGTAGACTTCAATAAGGTCACCTCTGAGCCTCCTCTTCTCCAGGCTAAGTAACCCCAGCTCCCTCAGCCGTTCCTCATAGGTCATACCCTCCAGACCCTTCACCAGCTTGGTTGCCCTCCTCTGGACTCGCTCCAACACCTCAACATCTTTCTTGAAGTGCGGGGCCCACAACTGAACACAGTACTCAAGATGTGGCCTCACCAGTGCCAAGTAGAGAGGGACGATCACTTCCCTAGACCGGCTGGCTACACTATTCCTAAGAGAGGCCAGGATGCCATTGGCCTTCTTGGCCACCTGGGCACACTGCTGGCTCATGTTTAGCCGGCTGTCGATCAGCACCCCAGGTCTCTTTCCACTGGGCCGCTTTCTAACCACTCTTCCCCCAGCCTGTAGACCTGCATGGAGTTGTTGTGGCCGAAGTGTAAGACCCGGCACTTGTTCTTGTTGAACCTCATGCCGTTGGTCTCGGCCCATCTATCTAACCTGTCCAGATCCCTCTGTAGGGCCTTCCTACCCTCCAGCAGATCGACACTCCCACCCAGCTTCGTGTCATCTGCAAATTTGCTGAGGGTGCACTCAATCCCTACATCTAGATCATCTATAAAGATATTGAACAGCACCGGCCCCAGAAATGAGCCCTGGGGAACGCTGCTAGTGACCGGCCGCCAGCTGGACTTTGCCCCATTCACCACCGCTCTCTGGGCTCGGCCATCCACCCAGTTTTTAACCCATTGAAGAGTCCACCCATCCAAGCCCCAGGCAGCCAGTTTGTCTAGGAGGATGCTGTGGGAGACAGTGTCGAATGCCTTACTGAAGTCTAGATAGACTACATCCACAGCCCTGCCCTCATCTACTAAGCAGGTCACTTGGTCATAGAAGGAGACCAGGTTGGTCAAGCAGGACCTGCCTTTCATGAATCCATGTTGTCTGGCCCCGATGCCCCGATTGTCCTGCATGTGCTGTGTAATGGCACTAAGGATGATCTGTTCCATCACCTTGCCTGGCACCGAGGTCAGGCTGACAGGCCTATAGTTCCCTGGATCGTCCTTCTGACCCTTCTTGTAGATGGGCATTACATTTGCTAATTTCCAGTCAGCTGCAACTTCTCCAGTTAACCAGGACTGCCGGTAGATAATCGAGAGTGGTTTGGCAAGTTCTTTTGCCAGTTCCTTCATTACTCTGGGTTGAATCCCATCCGGGCCCATAGCCTTGTGTGTGTCCAACTGGCACAGCAGGTCACTAACTGTCTCCTCCTGGATTACGGGAGGTTTACTAACAAACTGGACACAGTTTGTTAGTAATTCTCTGTCCAACTGTTATAAAAAAATTCATTCTCTGAGTACATGGTAAAGAATTTTATTTAAAAACATTTCAGGACTTTCTGAAACCCTAATGCTTCCTAGTTCAGGTTCTGGGCAGCCATGCACCAAGTCTATGCTTAAGGTATCTTCATTAATCAGAAAGGCATGATGAGCCATTTAGCAATCCATTTAGCAATGTATTAGTGATTGCCTGGGTTGGTAATTAAATAATGATAATAATAAATCATGATAATGTTTTATCAGAGAAAGAGCTCTATAGATGTTGAGTAAAATAAGTTTTTATTCCAAAGCTCTGGAAAATGTATGTCCATTCAGCTTTTATTTTTCCTATTTAGAGGAGGAGGGAGAAGGAAGATGGGCAGATAATGACAAAATGAGAGCTTGCCCAGTTCAGGTAGCAGTACTTTAGCAAAAGAACATATACAGTGTGTGAATGACTGAATTTAGAAAGTATTAGAGTGAATTTTGAACAATGCCAAGTTGTATGTAGTATCCAGAGTAAGTGTATCTGAAGAATCATCCAGGCAGGTATGGAAGTCCTCCTGGGAATGAAATGAAATTAGAGGGTTATCTAAAGACATACAGGATTTATGCATTTTTGATTATGGAAATATGGAAAGTATTTCTTCACCTGTATCCAGGTCAAACATGTACCGTAATGACTTACTCTTAATTCCTTTCTCAGTTAAGGTTTAGTAACCTGGTAGCCCAACAGTCCAGGAAAAGAGAATTAGTTCATTAAATCTTGATGATAAATATAAGGTCTGGTGACTTGCCTGACCTCAGATCATGTCTAATGACAATTCTGTTTACCATTGACCAGATAGTCAGGGTGATCTCAAGGTGTATGATGATTCTAAGACTGATGATCTGCTTGTTACAAACAAGTTTGCAATATTATTTCCCAGCTGTGGCTCTCTGTTGATTCCTATTTACATCCTCTATTCTCTTTAAGTTATAAGGATTGAAACCGAGGAAATTAAGAACAGTTTTGAAGTTCTGAAAAATAGATTCCCTATTAATGTTTTATTTAAATTTACTTAAATTAACTAAATATTTTACTTAAATTTACTTAAATGAATAATTAAATTTACTTAGATTTACTTAAATTAATATTTAACAATTTTTGTGGTATAACGTTGCTGTGCTGAGTCTCTGAATATTGTGATTGGACAGGACAGAAACAGTAAGAATAATTTTTCACGCATTTGAAGCTCAGAGAAGAAAGATAGGTTTATAAGGCTGCTCCACAGGAAACACGGTTTATGGGTAACATGTGAAGCTATAATCAGAAAGTTAGAATCACCAGAGGAGGACACCCATGTGTTTTGAACTAAGTTCAGCTACAAAGTAAATGCTAGTGAGAATGACAAGTCCTTTAAAACTAACATCATATTGTCCCCTCTCTCTGAACTAGGCTTAGAACTAGGCATCTTTTGCCACAGGAGCTTATGCCTTAAACCTTTGCAGAGCTAGACTGCTGCTTCCTCCTCCTCTTTTGTTTCCTTCCAGCTGAGGAAAATCACTACTCGAAGTTATAAGGTTATTAATTTAATCTATTTTTTAAACATTTAACTTCGTTTTCATGGTGGCTTTTTCTATAGAAAGTGCATTAAGCCTAAAGACATGCATTACAGGGTTACATATATGAAATACTTTGAAACGTCATGTAAAGTATTAAGTTATTGTCTCCATCTAGTTGCTATTACTAGATTTCCACAAAAACATCTATAACATTTAACGCATAATTCTGCATAATCATTAAAGTTTACTATTACATTTCTTCAAAGTGTTTTCTTAAAAAAATTAATAAAAAGTGATGGATTTATATAATACTTCCTTTAAGAATGACAGGATTAAAGCTTCAGATGAGCTGGCTGAAGGAAAAAGAGCCATCAGCTTTTAATAGGCTTTTGGCACTACTGTGAGATAGAGCTGTAAATTTCCACTGATTGACGCTTTGAGATCATTTGGGTTTATCCACATTTTTTCATATGGCAAAACTGAGTAGTTTTGTCACAAGTTTAAGACTCCCAAGTGATGTGTCATACAATGAAGATCACCCCAAAGAATTAAGAACAAAATTTGTAAAATGATTCCCTAGTTAAAGCACTGTGGAGTGCGTAGTCTCTAATGGTCTCAGATTTGAAATCTATTTCTAAATCTTTTTGGGACCCTTGAGGAGTGCTACATCTCATTTGAAAAATCTAAATATGACTGGGCTAGTATATCTATCCTTTCTTGTTTGAAAGCAGGAGTGGTACAATTGTCTTAGAGAACTTCCAGTATAATCTTTACAAGCTTTCAGAGATCTGAATCATTGTTGTTGCTGAGTTTGACTTTATGCTGAATCAAAATCCTGGAGAGAGGTCCTGACTACATGGCAGATAAGTTTTCAGTCAATCATTATCTCTCTCTAAAAATGAAAATATGTGACTGCTGATTCTAGCATCTTCTCCTTGATCCTAATATTAGTAATGGGGGGTTGCCTCTCTTTAGATAACGTATAAACACATTCCTTTTTTAAGCTAAATCAAAGGTATTTAGGAGATACGTAACAGAGAGAGGGAGGAAGAGGGAGTGAGCTGAATCTCTCAAAAAGCTTAATTTTACTTAGAAAAATAAGAACTACATTGGGAAAACACTAGATTTATGGAGTATTCTTTTAATAATATGCTGAGTTAGTTCCTGAGATGACAGACAGTTCTCATACGCTTCGTGTGAACTCAGGGACTCTTATGTTTGGGGCCAAATTGCTCACACCTGCATCAATACTATGCAGTTTGTTACTCCTTCCAGGCAAGAAAAAAGCTGTTAACATATCCAGTGTCAGCCCTGTGATACTATCTGAACCTTGTAGGTTGTACTACAAATCCTGTCTTTGTACTGTGTGAACTGCACTGTTAAGTGTGTTAGGATTTCTGGAAACATTGTAAATTCTATCAGTCATTAATAATTTTGCTAACAACTGTTTTTTTGAAAGTCAGGTAAAAGGCTGTTACAATTGGTCCGGTGATGAAGAATCTGGATTTACTTTTCAAAACTTACTGACTGAACACTGAATATAAAAGAGAAATGTTATGACTAAATCTCAAGTATTTTAAACCACATAGGGATCTTTAACAAAAATCTGTGACATACACAGTATACTGTTCACCTGCTAAATAAGCTGTGATATACTCTGAGCATCAGTGGAGGTAGCAATTTCATTTAAATACTGTGTTGAATTCAAGAACCTCATTTAGAAAAAAAGATGCTTTTGTTGTGCAGTAGCTCTGGAGATTGTTTTTTGTGTTTTGTAGATGGGGTTTGTAATAATCATAATAATAATAATAAATCTGTCAGTTCATAATGAGCTATTGAAAGAGAAGGCAGAATATTTTCACACTAAGAAACTGCATCAAATGTAAGGGCTAGCTGCAGATCACTGTAGCTCACAGCTAGCCGTTGTTTGCTCAGCATCCAAGATTTTATGAAGACTTTGGTGTAAGAAACACCCAAGATTTAATGCATATAGCTTTAAATAATTCCTGAAGAAATGGAATGAAACAGCTTTACAAAGGAAGTGTAAACTGATTTGTAGACACTGATTTGTTTAAGCAGAACAGTGCATCATTCTGCATGACAAGTTCTTGTGAATGTTCAGTATTTGCTGTATTTCAGAAGTCTATTGCTGTCCTTTGCACATATTTGGCAGCAGTTTGCTCCAGCTTAGCTTCAACGTATTGCCTGTCTTACTATTACTGTCTCATTGATTCCTTGTAATTTCTGGATCTGTATGTTGTCATCTCTTGTTTATGCAGTGTGTTACTTTACTGCTTGTAGAGTACTTAGTACAAGAGGATTCTGCCTCAGGATTAAGGTGTTGACATCATATAGTATTACAAGTATTCCAATAATAATAACAACAGTAAATCACGATGGATAAGATTTCATTTTACCAATGAAAAAGAAAGATTATCAATAACATAGGGTTATAGGATCCTAGGAACCAGATTGGAAGGGGCCTCAGGATCTTGTCTGTTCCAGCCTCCTACTCAAAACGGTTTGGAGACATACTGGGCCTCGCTTTTCAAGGATTATTTGCATGTACAGCCATGGTGCTGTCCTTTTCTGCTTCACTTCACAAGAGAAATACCACCTGTATAGATTTTTTTGGTGTTTTTTGTTTTTCCTGGAGTAATGGGAGCTACAACATATGTGCACAGAAATATATGCATGGGCTACAGGTCTGAATCTGACAGGTTTATGTAAGTGTGTGTGTGCACGTGCGTCTCTGTGAGTGTATGAAAGCGGCAGTACAGCTTCCTAATGAAATAGGTAAGGAAGTTCATTCTGCTTGCTCATGTACATCATTGGATCATTCTCCAGGAAGAGTAATAGAATACTGTCTTCATAGTTACACTTCTGTCCTTCCTTGGGAATAACAAAACTAATATGCATGGTTTTTCTGGTACTGAATATCTTTCCTGAGCTCTCTGTTTGCAGCATACCTCTGGCACAGTAGCTGTGGAAGTATATCAGAGTTATTGCAAAGAAATACGCTGTAGCTTCTGAATTTGGGAAATTTCAGAGCCTTCAAATCTTAAAGCAGCTTACTGTTTTAATAGACTAAAACATCTTGAACATCTGCGGAAAAAATTGCTGATCTTTTTATAAATTTTTTATAATTGTTAAAAAACTAGGATAGATTCAAACGTTGGGTTTTCTGTTGAAGTCAATAATTCTCCAGTGTGGTAAAATGACAGTTGTGTGATATGTGTTACTCTTAAATTTAGGGGAGTGCAAAAAATACTAATTCTACTTTTCTTGACATAATTGCCATATTTTCAAATGGCATTTTAAAACTTCTGTGCTGTAGCTTAATGCAAATTGCGAACCACCATATTTAAAAATATGGGAACACTTCATTTAAGAACTTCATAGTTTCCAAAAACTCTGAAACTGAAAACAACCTGCTACTTTCTGATGGTGTTTTTGTGAAATGCATTGTCTCACATGCACTCACGTATGCGTATATGCACACACTCTTCCCTCTCCCTCAGTTATGTTTCAGTGTTGTAGCTGATTTGTGCTTTCGGTCCCATGTGTGACCTTTACAGTTGTGACAGCGATTAAAGTTTATCAAATGCCTTTGGTAACTTGAACTGTCAGAAAGCAACAAGAGTGACTGATGCATTTCTTGGCCTCACCTTCTGGGGGAAAAATTCACTTCCCAAATCCCTTTCCAAACATAAGGCTTTCTAAGCTGTCAAACCTTAACTTGGAAAACAAATCAAAAGGAGGAAGTGAAAAGTAAAAAAACATGTACTGCAAATTTTTTTCAGATGAAGAGAATGTGGCTTTGTATGAGTTTGTATGCAGCCTGTTGTGTGAGAAACCCCTAAATGATGTGCCATTATGGCTGCATTTAAGCAATTAAAGACAGTTATTTCAATCTACTGTTTGACAAACAGCCTGTAAAATATATTTATAGATTTAAGGATATATAACACCTAATAAGCACAGTAGCAAATACTGAATCTTAGAACTGTGACTGACTGTTCTCTAGAACTGTTAACTGCAGGGAAAAATATATATTTCCCACAACTTACAGGCTTTAGATCAGAATTAAAAACTGTCTCACTCCCAAGCACAGTCAAATCTCCAAGCACCCTTGGAGCTGGATCAAGTGTGATTCCAAACTTTGCATCTAGGCTGTATTTGATCTGTGTTTGTTTTTTTTTCTTCTCAGTGAGCTTGCTTTTTATTCCTACAATTAAGTAGCTGAAACTGCAGAAGCATCATTTTCTGAACAGCATTTAAATGCTAGCCTCTGTGTCCATCCCTCTGGGTGCCTCCTATGTATTATCTGTATTTGCTTTTGCCCCATATTTGTTCCCCTTCACTTTCTGACCGATTATGCTCCATGCCTAATTCAGCATAAGAGCTCGACAGGGAAATCAGAAAAAAAACTTTTGAAACTAATTTTTAAAGCCCTGGGACTTTTTAAAGAGCACTTTTATTAGAAATATTGTAATCGTAAGTCTGTTTATGCCTTGTGCAACATAGTAATTCATTCTCTAGAACAAGAATGTGGACTTTTTTCTATGATGTTCAGGAAAATTAATGTGAAATATGGTAAAACTTAAGTCTGCCAGATTATTCTTATGATAGATGCTTAAAAGTGTGTACCTATGAGAGTATTTAGAACAAACACACAAAATCTTCATTACAAAGAGCACTTGTGTCTTGTAATTAGGAGGTAAGTTGCAGTGAACACAATAAAACATATATACACATATGCATGCACACAAACACATCAAATCATTCATCAGTAATTACTGGAGATCCTGCTTTATTGTCTTCTGGTTGCTGTAATTTAATGTATAAACCAATACTGAAATATTAACTTAGGTAAGAAGTTGATGACAAGCATTGAATTTTGGAACTAGACTTGTCTGTTTACATGGTAAAATCCTTCCTACTGACTGCCCTTAGTGGCTATGTCTGGATCCTTTTGGATGTGAATGGCTTTTGCAAGGATTATAATTACTATGATGTAAAACCAAAGATATTTATCCATTACCACTGCAATTACATTTTACTTATAGGCTTAAGAACTTTCTGTAACATTTAGTCATTAAGGGATTAAATTTGTTCTTAATTACTTCTATTTGACTGAAAGGGTCAAAAGAGACATTGCTTTTGTTTTACTTGTTATTATAATAAACCACAGTGAATAGAAGTTGTATTTTAAGCTGCAGTGTGGAAGAGACAAGACTTTAATTTCAGTGCAAAGGCCTGGAGATCAGGAAACTAAACGCTTTCATGAGCCAAAACATGTCTCTTAGGCTAGATATGAGATCAGTGGGGAACAGATAGTCAGCATCTTTGAAAATCAGAGGTTACATTGCTAGGAATGTAGAGACCTAGGAATTGCTATTGCATCAGGTGAGTTCTTCAATAAGTGTAGTTTCCTATATCTCACTGCAACTAATGCCAAATGCTTTAGCAGAAGTATATCTACCAAGGAAAGCTGTGCCTGAAGCATGAATGTTGATCTTTCCACATTTTTATTCTTACAAGGAAGAGGATGTTCCTTCTTATTAATTTAATGTCCAGATTTCTCCCTGCCTCAACTGATTTCTTGGGAGTGGAAGAATGTTAAATAGACTTTTCTCCAGCTGCAGTTCCTGATTACTGGAGGGTGACCTCTATGTCTGTGTTCTGCCCTTGCTCCTTACCTGGCACACAGATCAGGGAAACTGCAGTAAAAAGGACATCTGTGCTCCAAAAAAGAACCTTTAAGATAAGACACTAGCCTGGATTTTAGAAGTCGTCTCAGTACCTTATTTGAGACAGGGTAACTTGGGGTCCTTGGATCAGTCTTTTAGCTTGTCTGGGCCTCAATATGTCATTTCTAAACTGAGGATAATGACATTGCCATTGGATCCTTGGAAGGATATTACGAGAGTTAGCAAACTAAAGATTAAAGAATGCAAGGAATTTGCATGGTCACAGTTACCAGATGACCTAATGACACAGATGAATGCATATTTTAGCATGATACTCAGTGCTACTCTTATATGACCGTGAAATTTTTATTTGAAATAAATAATTATTAAGCAAAAGTATATTCTAATGACTCAATGTCTCATACACTTACATAGTCTGTAACACTTCTACAACAGGCATATCTTAAGTCCTTCAGAGCTATATTTGTTTTTGTGCAGTTTTACATGGTCCTGATAATGGACGCATGTTTCAGATTAAAAAAGACACAGATCCTGCAAAGCTGTAGATGAAACCAGAGCAGACTGATGACTTGCTGACTATACAAGACATCCTTCTACCACTATGATTAGTGAAATTGCAACAGTAATAGGAAATTTTAGGAGGAAGTGTTTGGTGAAAAAGGATACAAGAGTTGCATGACTACTTGTTCCTGTAAGATCTGTTTGCAGGTGGAAAAGCATATAATTTTTTTCGCCCAGTCAGACTCCTTTTCAGTTCCACTGTGAGCAGTTTTCTTCAATATTCAGACATTCAGATACCAAGCCCCTGATGATCCATTAGACTTCAACCAAACCAACAGCTATAAACACCCTTCTGTATGAGGAATTAGGTTGAGCCTTTAACCTTCCCTGTGAAAAGGACAACAAAGGAATGTTAGTACTTGGTAAAAAAAAGGGAAACTCAATTTACTGTTTCAATATTAAATTCATATATATAGTTATTTCATATATATGGAATATATATAACTGTGTAAACTATATTAAAAGCTATATATAAAAATATGTATAATTCATATATACAGTTATTTCAGAGAACACAGCATGAGGGTACTGGAGAGTGGAAGAAAGGATAAAATCAATGAGATCGAGAGCTTTTGGATTTCTGGCTAAGCAGGATATATGCACATGAAAAATGGGACAAATGGAAGATAAAAACAAATATTCCACTTCACGTCACTATGTATTATTCTATTCTGCTGAACAAATTGAAGATTTATGAGGTGATACATGCTAAGATCTGTCCATAATATGTCTTTTATCCAAATGCTCCTTTGCTAATTGTGGAACACACAAAAAATAATTCATGAAAAGGATTTAATTAATTTCCCAAAACTGAATAGAAATTTGCCTGAATCACTATCCTACCTTTATATACCAGATCTGTTATAAAATGACAAATGCTTCACTGCTGTTTTTTTTTTGTAGAGCTGGATCTTACACTAGGAAAAGCATATGAGTGATAAGAATCTCTATGTTTGGATAAGTATGCTTAATTCATCATTTTTTTCACTGTCATATCTATCAATTCAGTTGCCAATACTATAGAAATAAAATCTGTTCATTGTTCTAGCACTGTTAGCTTATGTTTCATAACACCAAAAATCAGCTTAACTCAAAGAAGAGGGCACTGTTATACAATCAAACTATTTTCATTGGAAACTTACAGCTTGCTTGGAGAAATGCAGTTGTTAAATCAGGCCACAGAAATTCAGAAAAGCATCTTATTCTGGTTTGGAAAACAGTAACTAGTGAGAAGCCTGCTGCACCTAAGACCACTGCAGGGTGTTTTAGGAAGGCAGAGAGCCCCTCATTGAATGACCTGACACAGTGGCAGAACCTTCATCTTCCTGGGGAAAATCAAAGGAGTGACTCATGAGACCCCACCTGGAGTACTTAATTCAGCTCTGGGGCCCTCGACATAGGAAGGACATGGAGCTGTTGGAATGAGTCCAGAGGAGGGCCACGAAGATGATCAGAGGGCTGGAGCACCTCTTCTATGAAGACAGGATGAGAGAGTTGGGGCTGTTCAGCCTGGAGAAGAGAAGGCTCCGGGGACACCTCATAGCAGCCTTTCAGTATCTGAAGGGGGCCTACAGGAAAGCTGCAGAGGGACTTTTTACAAGGGCAAGTAGTGACAGGATGAGGGGGAACGGTTTTAAACTGAAAGAGGATAGATTTCAATTAGATATTAGGAAGAAATTCTTTACTGTGAGGGTAGTGAGACACTGGAACAGGTTGCCCAGAGAAGTTGTGGCTGCCCCCTCCCTGGCAGTGTTTAAGGCTGGGTTGGATGAGGCTTTGAGCAACCTGGTCTAGTGGAAAAGTGTCACTGCCTGTGGCAGGGGGGTTGGAACTGGATGATCTTTAAGGTCCCTTCCAACCCAAACCACTCTATGATTCTATGGTTCTATAACTCGTGAGATCTTTGTTTTCCCTCTCCTCCAATCTGAGTTCATCTGTTTTACAGAAGTATGTGTGGGTATACCTTAAGAAACCCAAATCTTTTGTTCAGCTTTCAATTTATACCTCCTTAATGCATCTTGCTTTTGGTCATAATGTACTTTACTATATAATAACACCACATGGTACTTCTTACAAGAAAATAAATCCTACAGCCTTTGAGAAGAGTTATTGACTAGAACAGTTTAAGAGGAAAATATATCATGCTGGATCCAACATCCTGAGACAAGTGAGGCTCCTGCTGCTCCGTGTCCCCAGGTCAACTAGTTGTGAGGTTGAAGATGTATTCCCAGCAGGCACATACACACAAAGCACACATATACACTACGTGCGTACGTACTTACATACATACATATATATACATGGCCGGACACACAGATCACAGACAGACCCTCAGAGCACTCACATGAACATAGACAGCACCAATGGCCTCATCCTTCTTCCCTCTCTGTCTGGGCAGAATGGATGTTCGCTATTGCAATATATATGACAGGCTAGACAGGTGGGGTCCTGCAAACCTCATGAAGTTCAACTAGGCCACATACAAAGTACTGCAACTGGGTGGAGAAATCCCAAACATGGATACTGGCTGGAGGATGAAGGGATTGAGAACAGCCCTGCTGAGAATGACTTGGGGATGTTGGTGGATACAAAACTGAATATGATCTGCCAATGTGCACTCACAGCCCAAAAAGCCAACTGTATCCTGGGCTGCATCAAAAGAAATGTGGCTAGCAGGTCAAGAGAGGTGATTCTCTCCCTGTACTCCGTTCTCGTGAGACCCCACCTGAAGTACTTCGTTCAGCTCTGGTGCTCCCACCGTAGGAAAGACATGGACCTGTTGTAGTGGATCCAGAGGAGGACCACAAAAATGATCAGGGGGCTGGAGCACCTCTCCTATGAAAACAGGTTAAGAGAGTTGGGGTGGTTTAGCCTAGAGAAGAGAAGGCTCTGGGGAGACCTTATATCAGCCTTCTAGTACTTAAAAGGGGCCTCCAGGAAAGATGGGGAGGAACTTTTTATTAGGGAGTGTAGTGATAGGATGAGGGGGAATGGTTTTAAACTGAAAGAGGGTAGATTTAGATTAGATATTAGGAAGCAATTCTTTACTATGAGGGTGCTGAGACACTGGAACAGGTTGCCTGTTGTTGAGACAGCAGGTCTTTGTTCTAGCCTTGGGATTTCTATTATGGCTTTCAGTGTTAGGTCAGTCAGCTTACCTTAAAATAGTTCTTGCTGATCCATATTACTTTGCCGTGTTTGGTTGAACTAAAGTTGCAAATTCATTTCCTGGGTTACATCAGAATTTTATCCGTTTCACAGGGGATAAGGATGGCAGAGGTATAGCACAGCTCTACTTGGAATAAATGCCCTAAAAAAGTGATGGTGTATGGACATACATATATTTTAAATGCCAGAATGGCTTGTCATCTCTGCACTAGAACTACAGTTAAAGGTATTGATTTCCTGATTGCAAGTAAGTAGTACGTTCTGCCCAGTATTAAGAAACAGAAGAAGCAATTGACGCATCCGTCACAGAGCTGAGAACGTAACCACATATATTGTAGATATTTTCAATTTTCTACATAGAAAAATATCAGTCCTCCAATAGGTGTGATTATTTAGTATGCATAAGAATGAAATGCCGATATTTTGCCTTTTCTAATTCAGTGGTTCAAAGGGGTGAGAGAGCTATATGGTACCATCATGTCAATTTTCACAGGATGCATCACTAAGAGTAGGAGGCAAATTTCTGTCTTCACTAACCAAGGTTATCTTGGGCCAATCCTTTTAATTTCCTCCAATTGTTAATCTATAAAGTTGGTTCAGAATGTTTAAGTGGCTCAAAAGCTCCCTGTGAGTCAACTTACTTTTGTTTCCCTGAACAAAACTTATTTTGCTAAATATCCAAGCCTCTCTGCCATTTGTGCAATTGTAATTCTTCCAATAGCACTTTTTCTATCTGGCTACTTTACTCTGAATGTATGCTGCCAGCATCTGTATTGAAAATAATTTAACTGTTGAATGGATTTCTTGACTTTCTATGATTCGGATTTATTCAGACAGGCACATGCTGAGATACTTGTCTGTTACTGTGGGCTTCTAAAAATGGGAGTTTGCCTTATGCGTATACAGATGTAGCCACTAGATTTATGTTGCCTAGGCAAGTAAATGTAATAGTTCTGCAGTGCTTTACCTTTTAGAGATGGGGTTGTCTGATGTCATTTTATGTAGCTAAACTTTTACTGTTGACTTATTGGTCATAAAGTCACAATTCATGAGCAATTCTGACTAAGCTGTAGGTCTTTTGTTACGTTTCGTTTATGATTAACTGCAAGGTGCAGGTACCATCAGCAAAGTCGATATCTTCAGGCAGTCCAACCACCCTCTTCATATTTCTATGCCAGAAGTCTCATGGGAAAATGAAAAGTGACAATAACAACAATGATGTGAAGACACATCTTTGTTTAACTGCAGTACTGCCCACTAAACAGAACTGATGAATTCACAGTACATTTGACACCTTCTTCAAGGTTCCAGAAAATATTGTTTTTTTTCATAAAGGAATTAGGATTACTGCTGCTATCAAGGGTTTTCTGAAAACTGATGAAATGCAGAAGGAGTAGTAACCTGTTTTGTTTAGTGATGATATGTTATATGAAGGTAGCTTATAAATAGGAAGACTGAAACTATCTCCTCAAGATCTGCTTTTGTTGGCACTGGCATTTTGTTTCAGATGACGCTGTAAAGAAATTTCCTGGGATTGCAGGGTGGAAGGCAGCAGGGAATAATATGGCTACTCCACTCATTACATTTAAATTCCCTTTCCAGGCACTGCATGGATAACTCTTTTCTGCTTCAGTCTCCTGTGCTTAATTGCATCTTTCATGTTTCATAGATGTCTTGACTATTTACTCGGGATAGATTTGCAGCCATTACTTCCCAGCCCTATTGTTTAATTTTCTGACAGAAGCTTTAAATTTCCCAGACCAAACTTTCATCTTTTTTTTGTATAAGTATTGTGTTCAGTTTAAGATCAAAAGTACTTGTTTTTCCATTTGCTCTTCAGGAGATGGTGAAACAATTTCCATCTTTGTCTTCCATTTCTACTAGAGCTGTGATGGAAGTTAATATGACTTTTGAGAGCTTTAGCCTCCCTTTCCAGGATTATTGATCAATGTAACTTTTTCTTTCTGATTTTTCTAACCAATTTCTTTTTTCTATTTCAGTGATGATCTTCCCTGTCATTTTGGTGAAACATTCTTATATAGCTGTACTTAGGGTTTTATACATCCAGTTTGTTACCAGCCATATCAATATTTGTCTTACTCAATATCAGTTAACATACATACAAATCTAAATCCACAAGAATGCCAAGGAAGAAACAACTAAGAAAGAGACATTTGAATACAAAGTAATCGATAAACACTAGAGAGTGCTCTGCAGAATATTCAGGAAGATTTCTTGTCCATGTCAGACATCTGATGTCTTCTCTTCATGTAAAATGACTAACATATTTCTAAGGAAGGCTGTTTAGTGTCAAGGCAGACTCAAAAGTTAAGAAAGAGCATAAAATTTAAAGAGTAGGCCTAAAATGAATCAAACCGGATAGTAGTCTTGCTGAGCATAGTGGGATCATACTTACTGTAAATGACCATTTATTTTCAGTGATGGAACTAGACTCATGATATATCATGCAGTGCTTGTTTAAACAGTTTGAGTGCAAAATGTTTTGGTAATATGGACTTGTTGCTTAACTCTGTTCATGTCATTTCTTCAGAGTACCGCTGTGATTTGTTCCCTTACATTTTTTATTGCTTCATCTGAAAATTGTATTTTTTAAAAAAATAGATTACAAAATGTATTTGTGTTCAGAGAACAGTTAACTCAAGGGCAACAGGTGCAAGATGGAACACAGGAGGTTCCACATAAATATGAGGAAAAACTTCTTTACAGTGAGGGTAACTGAACACTGGTACAGGCTGCCCAGAGAGGTTGTGGAGTCTCCTTCTCTGGAGGCATTCAAAACCCGCATGGACGCGTACCTGTGTGACATGATCTAGGTAATCCTGCTCTGGCAGGGGTATTGGACTAGGTGATCTTTCGAGGTCCCTTCCAATCCCTAACATTCTGTGATTCTGTGAATGAATCTTCTATTTAGTACTGAATGCCTATGTCTATTTACTTTTACTAAATCCAACTTTTCTTTTTTCTGTAACGAAAACGAAATTCAGAAGAAAAGCAATGAGTTTAATTCACTCTAGCTTGTCAGTTTGTGTTATTTCTTTTTCAAAAGCCCTTGGACAGTAACTGGATATTTGCAAAAGTAGTTATTCCTAAAGATTTGTAACTTTCAGTAAATTATTTATTCTTTTTAGATTTTACATTTGGCATCAGCTGTTTATTTTGTAGGTTTTCTTCTTAAAATGTTTCAGCTTTACTCATCACAAGCTGAGACTACAACATCACAAACAACTATCTGAATGTAGCAGAAAAAAATATTTACATTTTTTCTATCCATTTAATTACATGAACTATATATTTACTAATTATGAAACATATGCAGAAATCAAAAGTACTTGTAAGTGAAAAAGAGGTAATTTAAAAACAAGCCTCATTCCTGATTAATTTAACTCCCTCTGCTTTTGTCACATATATTCTAAAAGAGTATGTAATCTGAATTTAAATGACCCAAAGGGCAAATTAAACAACCGTTTAAGCAACTTCAGATCAGAGGAAAAGTAAAGACAATAAGTTTTTTGGGTCAGTCTCAGCTGTAAGTACAGAAAGCATAACATACAGAAAGAAGTCTTGCACAAAGAACTTCTGACAAAGGTTTAAAATAGATATTTTTGGAACTTTTAAAAAATGAATACTAGCTATATTTTGTTGAAATGACAAAAAAATCTGATCTTAAAATTAGCTCTTCAAAGCTAAGTGTTCCAAAATATACAATAAGTCTAAGACTTGTATTTTGTACTTTAGACTTCCACATTATGTATTCTTATGAATTTATGGTAATAAATAAGGCATAAATATATAAAACAGCTGGGCCTTACTGTACCTGAGAACCCCATCATCTGCTAGATTAATTTTACGTTTAACCCATCTGTATGTAATTAAGCAGAGTACTTCAAGACTTCTAATTCAGATTGCACTTTACTGTTCTTCAGTAAATTCTCTCCACTAGAAACAAAGTGGGAAACTTGAGACATGTAGAAATATTGAACCATCTGTTGTTTGAAACAATAGATGATAGAATCCAAAATTGCTCACTCTCAGTTAATTTCAAGGAGGGTAATTGAATTAGAGATTGCTTATTTCATTAAAATTAAGGTTTCTGGGAATATCAATTGTGCTGTATATTATTTTAACATATTACCTAAGCATGCCACAAAGTGTGTTCTTTTTTAAAAAGTTGGGTGACTTTTTTTTTAATGTTCAATTGAACATTGTTATTCCAAGTTACAAATGTCTTCCATTAAAAATGAATCATCAGAGAAACACAAAGAACCTACAACTTGTTCTACGATAATTTGAAATTGAAGACATAATAGTGACAACAAAGAGGCATTACGAACTGCTTTTATCTCCAAGGGTTAACCTGCCCTTACAGCACAGTCTAGGCTTTTTTTTTTTTTCCACTTTCACCTCAGGTTTTAACATAAAATGCAAATCTGATGTCTTTTAAGTTGAAGATATGTTATATTTTAAATTTCTTCTGAGAGGAAAACAAGGTATCCCTGAGATAATAAGAGCAACCAAACCTGGCAATAACATTAAGGGTTAATTTTAAGAGTGTGTAAACAGTAGGAACTACATATCATAGTGGAAGGATCTGTAGTACAGCAGCCCCATTGAAATACAGTTTTGACCTGAAAGTAGTGAATGCAAGCATAAAATAAAGAGCTACTGAAAGTGTTTGTCAGAAAACATTCCCATAATCCAAATCTCCTTAACTGGTGAAATTGGTTTAGTTAGCAGAAGACATGCTGATAAGAACAAAGTTAAAAAAATGTCTTAGACACTATGGCATAGATGACTTCTGTGCTTAACTTTTTAAATGCTTCCTATTCAGAGTGGAATCCACAACCCAGAGTGAAACACCTGAGTTAAATGCCTTTCTTAGCCAATGCATGGTTAGGAGCTTTAGCATGCTGTTCCAAAACAATTTAGCATTCAGAGCAGGGAGCTGTCTAGATGTTACAAATAAGAAGTACTGAGTACATATTAATGACTGCTTCTATCTGCATCCATTCTAAGTAATCCACCCTTGAAGACGGGTGCCAATTCTGTTTACTTGAAGTGTGAAGCAGACAAATCAACACAGTAGAAGAGCCTCAACAGGAGGGAACTATCTTGCCCAGACAGAGGCACTTTTGATTAAGTGAAGAGGTAATACTGTAGGCATTTGGGAAAGAGAAGTAAAAAAATGCAGTCACTTATGGTGTTTACAAGGCCTTTATAGGTAGCCAGAAGAATCATTGATTTGCAGGTATTTCAATTCCCGCTGTAAGCATCTGAGTCTTTATAATCTGGCCACAGGTTATTTTCAAGACTATTATAGAAAGCACAGTAAAATGGAACTTGGTTTCTCTGTGGGATATTGTATTAGTCCATCTACTTTAGTGGGAAAATGAATTTTAAACAACTGTTATAATGGTTGACAACTATCAGGTAATTACGCTATCCAAAAGACGCCATTCTCTCTGGCTCTCTCCTTCCCTCTCTGCACAGTTCTGTGTGTGTGTGTGAGGTACAGAGAGAAAGAGGAAGAAAGATTGCCCCAAAAGAGCAATGGGATTCCTTTGAAATGCAAACAGAGGTTATAAAGAGCTCTTGTGAGTGATATATCATTTTTCTTCAAACTTCCAAATTTTGGAAGTCTCTGATTCAGAAATTATTTTCAGCTGTTAAAGGGCAAAAAGTCTTTGAACCAAGGATTTGGTTGGTTACAAGCCTTTCAATTCACCTTTTGCATACTCTGTTAAAATCCGCAGGAAGACATAATAAATAATATTCTGAATGTGACTTTCAGATTGTCGGACTGATAACAATAACGGAGAGTTATCCTGAGACTGTATTCCCAAGAGGCCACTTGCTTTCTTATTTCTGTTCCAGTGTCCTTGTGTGTCTCATTAGGGCATCCATTTTAGCTAATCAGTGTAAACTAGCTATGTACATTAATACTCACGCAGAACTGACTGCCACAGGCAAGAAGGTAATCTTCATCTGTTAAGTTGGGAAAGCTTAGTTGTAGTTGTGTTTCTATCTATATGCATAGACAAGAGAAAGTGGGAGGATTTGGGTTATTCGATTATACTTTAATTCAGCAATAGCTGTCTTTGAGCTGTGAGCAGAAACTCCTCATAGTAAAGAATATGATCATGAAAGCAAGATAAAAAAAGGTATTTAAAATCTTAAATTTTTCTTCATCGTAGTAGAATGTGCTATTTATTAGGAAGGAATGTTTGACTGCTTTCTCCTGAGTATCAAGTAAAAGAGGCATAGTTACTGTTGTAGTAGTAGCAGTTTTGTGATTAATGACAATAATAATTCTGCTCAGTGTCATTAACATTTGTGCGTAGTCCTTACAGCATATATTAATTATATGTGTTATGAAACACATTAACATCTTGTTTATGACCCACTTCATAAACAAGGAAAAGGCTAATCTCTATTTTTCACCATCAATCTTTACGAAAAACAGAACTGTGTCTGAGACATGTAAGCATAGGCATAACAATAAAATCCGGGCCCTTTCTCACTGCTAAGCATTTCATTATTTTATCGTTTGATCTACTATCCTGTGACAATTGCGACACTCCAATAAATATCTTAGCTATAGTTTATTAGGGGGTTACTGAAATATGTGATAACTAAGTACTGTATTTGCTGGGTCAATGCCTGTAACACCTAGAAATGGCAGGAGTAAAAGTTATATCCTGAAGTACAAATGGTGCTTAGGAGAAATTGTTGAAGGATGCGCTTCATGAGGAATGTTTGGATTGACCTGGAAAAGTTCCTTCTGTTACTGGTTTTGCTTCCTTACCACTATTATCACTATTTATTTTACAGTATACTGTAAGAGGTCTTCCTTACGTTCTTTAATTCATTAATAGTACTCTTCATTTCTGGAGGAACTATACCAAGAATAAAGCTATATTCTTGCTACACAGCTGTCATATTCTAGTGGAATTGTTACCAAAAAAGGTCCTAGTGTTTAAATCATCTACCAACACTTAAAAAAAATACGAGGGATGGAGCTGAAGTTATTCTTAAAAAGCTGAAAAGCATTGCATTTATAGTAAGCAACTTCCTTTGTTTTGTGATTTAATTCTTATGTTTTCTTTTAGAAAACCCACCTGCACAGCTGCTGCCACACCCTCCCCCTCCATCTAAGTTCACTCTCTGGGAAAATTCATGAAATTCCAAAATTCACCATAAAATTCTGTCAAAGTTATTAACTATCAACAGGGGACTTGCACAGATATATTACGAGCTGAGAGACTGGACATCACAAATACATATTAAATCCAAGTATTCCTAAAAATTGAAACTCATTGGCAACTATTGCCTCTTGTATCACAAGTCTCGTCATGGAGGATAAAGAAGATAAAAGACCTGCCTCTAATTCAAAGTGAAAATCAAAGCATATGTGTGTTAGTTGGTATAGTGCTATAATGAGCTGATTACTGGTTATTTAAACTGAAACTAAGTAGGGTTTAATGGAAAACTAAGAATGTAAAGGAAGTGTAAATTTAATGTAGCATCTTTCTTTCGCTAGGGAACCATTTTCTTTTTCCTTCTGTTCCACCATCAGTTATTTTTCCTTCTGAATAATGCGTAATAAAGACAGCACAGTAGACATGAATTTGCCAGACTCCAACAGGTGTTAAGGCAGAAACATTTAACAGCTGTTCTGCTTGTGGGGCACAGCTGCTATTATTTGCTTCCCTTTTCCCACCATGCACTGCTATTTCAACACCCATGAGTAAGTTCTTTACTTTCAAACACCTTTTTTTGAGTTTGAAAGGGTTAGTCTCTTGCAGATATCTCATCCTACAAACTAGATGGGCACATGGGAACAAATTTGGGAAAGGAAGACAAGAAAAGAGCAGTAAAATAAAACCACAATTATTATAAAAAAGCAGTTTTATGTTGAGAGAAATTTTATGTTTGTAGAACAGAGATTTTGTGTCTTTACAACATGTGTGTATAAGACCTTATAGAGCTCTTTGCGTGTGGAGGATTCTAGGATGCAGAAATATATTTCCATACAGAGGCAACTGTTGTCAGCCTCAGACCAAGTAGTTCAATGGAATAAATTTAGTAGGAATGGAACCCTTTCTCTTTCCCTCCATTTTTAATTTTTGCATTGAAGTGTAGCTTGTTGCTGGAGTAGGGCAAAGTGTGTTGACCTGTAAAGTGTGCTAATTTCTCCATCTCAGGTTTATCGACAGAGATCTTGCCCATGTCACTTTGAGCACAGGCACATATAATAAATAAGAGTATTTTAAAATATGTCTTTAATTTGGAAAAATGGGCAAAGTGTATGTGGAATTTTGAAGATTCTTCTGAATCTTACTATTGCTGCTTCCATGGCATCAGATATATTACAAGGATTATAAAAGGTTCTAGATAATTTTTGTCTCTAAGTACTGAAACAGTAAAAATTTGTCACTACTCATGGCAGTATGGCAGCCTCTACTGTTATCAGTGCAACATATGAATAGACTGCAGCATCTGACTTTAACAGTGAAACATATGAATATACTGTGTTAATAGTATACATTCTCTAAGATTGTATCTAGTACAGTTTTTGAGAAATAAGCCATTAAAAACTGCTTTGGTATCTGTTACGACCTGGTCACAACTAGTTCATAAATCCCTTGGAGTAAATTAAGGTGAAACGACGCCAAATAACTGGTATGAAATTAAGAACAACTTATTAATACAGTGAAAGTGGCATGGTTGTAAGTGTCTTGGGTTTCTAAAGGCATTGCGAAAAGAGAGAAAAGGAAAAAGGAAAAGAGAAAGAGGATAGAGACTATGAGAGAGAGGAAAAGAGAGATCACCACCCTTGGATCCAGTGATGTAAGTTGTCTGTAGAGTTGGTAAGTTGCTTGCAGAGTTGCTCCTCCAGTAAATCGCTTGCAGGATCGGTCCTCAGGTGGCGGGCGGGAGCGCGCACCAGCATCCCAAGGGAGAAGGTCTAAATACTTTAGGTCATTTGCATGCGAGATAGGAGAGGGTGGTAACATCCCTCTTGTCTCCCCCTCTCTGCTCGCTTCTCATGTTAATTGGGACGCCTGCACTTTGTAGTCTTAGATTGTTCTCGAAATGAGTCGGTGGTCCCCCAAGGGGTGTCTGGTGGTCGTGATCCCCCATAGTTGTAGTGTCCGCTGTATGACCTCGCTTCTGCACAAGTGTGGTTGATGCCTTGCAAGGTTGTTGCATATGTAGGCTGGCCCCAAGGAAAAGATACCATCCGGCCTCCGCAGAACTTATCTCTTCCTCCAGCCAGAGTTGTAAATCACAACAATTAAGGCACAGCAGGGGTATTGTTCTGTTCCCAAGACCCTTATCTCTTGCCAGACTTGCAGGCCTCTGTAGTACACATACCCTCCTCCAGCCAGAGTTGTCAAACAAGTTGTTTAAGGCATACAAACTCTGTCCATCACAGTATCCCCCTGTAACTGGAAATTTTCCAAAGTATACAAGAACACAAGAGAAAATACAGTTACTTGAGCTCAAATGATATTTATATTACTTCATAAACATATATGTAATGAAAAATAAATGGTAGTGCTACACTAAATTGTTACGCAAAAGTAAAACTCTTTACACTTCCCTGAAGAAATATTATCAACTTTTTTCTTTTCGCCATTTTTATTTTAGCCTGCCTGATCAGAAAGAGAAAGATACTTTTGGCAGAAATATTTCAGTAGGTTTTTTGGGAAGTAATTGGTGAATTCTGAATTTACTTTTTTTCACTTCAGGAAAAGAAAAATCTGCATCTCTGAACATGATTTATGTGAAAGAATATTCCTGAGCTTTAATCAAAAATAATGTATAGAAATGCTAACATAACTTATTTCTATATTAGAGTTTTTCCAGATTTTTTCATATAATATTTTTTTTATTGTTCAGCAAATTACAACAAATATAAACTAAAAGGATGATGATTATTAGTTCAGCCCACCAAAGTTAAGAAACCCATTGTCTCTTCATGTCTTTTTCACTTTTATGTTTTTTAGTTTCATACTTTCTCACTCTTGTTCATTTTTTTGATCAAGAGACAAGTTTGTTCATTTCATGGGAATTCCCTTTCATTTCAGAAAAAGTGAGGAAAGAGTTTCAGATCTTAATTGAGGACCTGGAAACTCTACACTTTCTTGGTCACTTTTATCACAGATTCCTTTGTCTACATAGTTATTTGCAAACCAGCAGAATAATTTCGTTCTTATGAAAGCTAACATATCCAAGCAGGACAATCAACTTAAATGGGCCCACTCTAAAAAAGGTTTTAAAATGTAAGTCTTCTACTTTAAAAAGTGTAAATTAAGCTTTAATCATCAAAGCAATAGAGATCAGTATTCCCAATGAGTAAAACTTTTTCATGTGTTACACTGTCTGTTGATCTGAGCTATTAATGAACTCTTCTGCAGGTTTCCTCAGAGTTGCAGTGCTCAGTGTGGAACACAATCAGTGAAATGGTTTTAACAACTGAATGTACAGTTAATATCCCCAAAGGTGTGCTGTGTGCTGTATACACCAAATACTCTACACATCTGTATTATTGGTAGTCAATGAATCCTGCCAGAGTGCACAATATTAGAAGGAATGTTGAAGGCATCCTAAACCCAGAAGAACATGCAGGAAAAAGTATGATTTCAGGAGAGTCTGAGGAGTTAAAGAAAATGGAAGTGGAGGAGTCTCTAGTTTCTAAGAACACAGATAGCAGGGAAGAATATGTAGAACAAGCGCTGGCAGTGCTTTAGGGTTTGTGCAGTTTGCTTTTACTTTGTCTGAGACTAGAACTGAGATGTAGGAACTTAGAAGATGCTGAAAAAAGCAAGGTGTCATGGGGCACATTAATGGTATCATGACACTTATGAGAACCTTTGGCTCCACGATTCTGTCCCTGAACCAAATTGTGTGGCTTACTCATTGTTGATGTAAAGAAAGGGTTGTGAACAGTGAATACCTGTACACAGTTCTGGTTCTCTCACCTTAAAATAGCTACAGCAGAAATGGAAAATCTTCTGAAAAGGACAGAAAGGATGATCAAAAGTAAGGAATAGCTTTTGCAAGAGGAACTGATACTTCAGCCCAGGAAAAAGATGACTTAAGGGACATACTATAAATGTCTACAAAACTATGAATAACATGGGCAAGGTGACCAAAAATTACTTGTTCACTTTTTCTTCCAGTAAGGTGAGTGCACCCAATATAGGCAGTAGGAACCAGGTGTAAAAAAAAGCAGAGAAGACAGTTCCTTGTGAAGGAGATGACACCTGTATGCCACAAAAAACGATTGTGCATACTAGATATTTACATGACTTTCCAGGGAGACTGGACAACTATTGGAAGAGAGATAGGTATGGGATATGAAATATGGGAACTCTCTCTGTATTGGGAAATCCCAGAGTAAGAATAGCTCAAAATGGGTATAGAGTACTTGAGAGGGGAATTATATACATGTGCACAGTTTTCACTTTTGCTCAGGCAGACGTTTATTGTCAGTGCTAGAAATAAAATATTGGGCTAGTTAGACCCTTTTCTGATCCAGTTTTATGTTCTTACAAGGTGGGAAGGGAGAAAAAGAAAGAAGCACAACGAGCCAGGAAAATTGTAATAAGTATTGTCATTTCATGAGGTATGCAGGAGGACATGAGAACTGAGCTGTAGGTGGGAAGAAGAAATATTGTGAAAAACCTTAAAAGTGGGGACAAAAAGTTAGAACTTTCCTGCTAAGAGAAACCAGGAATTGGCTGTAAAAGAGGAACTAACTCAGTAAGTGTGGAAAGAAAATAATATGCTTTTGACAGCAGCAAGTTTGATGCACTAAAAAAGAACAAATTGGGATGCAGAGGAGGATTGAAACAAGTGCAGTATATCCCACACATGAGGGAATAATTTTTTGTAAGAGAAGATGGAGACTTTGAGGTGGGCTGCTACTAATCATCCTACTTCCTGTTCAGGATTCTAGGTAGTGAAATCCAAGAGGCACTTCTTGTATTACAATTAGACTGTTACACCTGGGAACATGATGTGTTTGATTCTAATAGAATTAGATCCTGCTATATTTGCATGTAATACTAGAAATACAACCAGTGATCAAGAGGAAATCACACCTGCAGGTTTCTTTCTGATGAAGAAAATAGGAAATACGTAGAGATACTTACTGAAAGAGTAAAAAATGTAAAATGACAGTGATATACTTTGCCTTTAACCTTTCACATTCTCTGATTTCAGAGATTTGTTCATCAGGACTTCTACTATGTAAGAGAAGATAGAAATACTGTAGAATGCCTGTAAGAAAGAATTAGAGAAAAAAATGTGAGCAGCCTCACATATCTTATTCTAGTGTTATGATATGCTGAGAATTAATATTGTCTCCCAAGGTTATGAAATTTTTTTTGCTGATGAGAAAAATTTAGTAGGCTGGGAGAATTAGTCTTTGAATGTACACGTTTAGTACAACGAGAGATTTAAGAGTTTTACTTTTGACTAGCATAAATTTCCAGCTTCTGGGAAAAAAAAAAAAGCGAATTTTCATGCTTTTGTATTGGTGTCAATCAAAAACTTGACTATCAAAACTTAATTTAAAACTTGTATGGCTTCCAAATAATGTTCTGTAATAGACTTTACTTCTGCCTTGGGGCTTCTATAGCTAAGTAGCATTCAAAATGACAGACATCTTACAATTTATCATTGTTTTAGAAATACTTGTATAAATGTGCTTGTTTAAGAAGTGTTAGTGTCTACATGAAGCACAAAACAGGAAACTGTAGTCTAGTGTATATAATTTTGTCTGTCGATTGTTCTAAATATAATTTTTAAAAAATTACCTTGTTTTCAGGAGCTCTTTTGGTTGTCTGGCTCTGTGTAAACTGCAGATTAATGCAAAATTCACGAAGGGCTTGGTTTGCTGGAAAAATAGCTTCAGGAAATGTGTATTCTTTTTTTTCCCAAAAATTTTCTTGAAGATGTAAAGACAAGCTAAATTTTTAGCTTGCTATGGCTGTTAGTCATCTGTTTTGACTGTTTAAACCTCTGTAACACCTTTGTATGGAAGTCACGCTTGAACAACCTGATAACATTGTACAAAGGAATGACAAGGGGACAGCAGCAGATACTGTCTTGATTTCAGGAAGGCTTTCAACTCTGTCTGCCATAAGATCCTTATAGGGAAGCTGTTGAAGTATAGGCTGGATGAGCAGAATCACTTTCACAGTAATATCTGATGTTCAGTGTTTCCTTACAGTGTTCCCCGATGTTCAGACAGAGCCTCCTGTGTTCCAGTTTGTGCTCATTGCCTCTGATCCTGTCACTGGGCACCACTGAAAACAGCCTGGCTCTGTTCTCTTTGCACCTTCCCTTCAGGTATTTATATACGTTGATGAGATCTCCCCTGAGTCTTCTCTTCTTTAGGCAGAACAGTCCCAGCTCTGGTGGCCCTTTGTTGGACTCTCTCTAGTATGCCCATATCTCTCATACTGGGGAGCCCAGAACTGGACACAGTATGCTAGGTGTGGCCTTGCCAGTGCTGAGTAAAAAGGGAAGGATCACCTCCTTTGACCTGCTGGCAACTCATCTCCTAAGCCCAGGACACTGTTAGCCTTCTTAGCAGCAAGGGCACACTGCTGTCTCATGGTCAGCTTGTTGTACACCAGGACTATCAGGTCCTTTGCTGCCAAACTGTTTTCCAGCTGGGTGGCCCCCAGCATGTACTGGTGGCTGGGTTTTTTCCTCCTCAGATGCAGGACTTTGCACTTTCCCTTGTTCATGTTGAACTTCATGAGGTTCCTGTCAGACCATTTCTCCATCTTCTTGAGGTCCCTTTGGGTGGCAACATGACCCTCTGGCCTATCAGCCACTCCTCCCAGTTTGGTGTCATCAGCTGACATGCTGAGGGTACGCCTCATCATCCAGCTCATCAATGAAGATGTTAAACAGGATTCAACCCAATATTGAGCCCTGGAGTACACCAGTAGTTACTGGCCTCCAGCTAAACTCCTTTACCTCCACTGGACTCTGGTTAGACTCATTTACTCCTTTACCTCCACTGGACTCTGGTTAGACTAGACTCATTTACTCCTTTACCTCCACTGGACTCTGGTTAGACTCATTTACTCCTTTACCCCTTTATCTCTCTTTACCTAAAAAATTATCCTGTGTTTTACACAAGAGTGTATACTTATTGAGAAAGCAATATTCCAGCAATGAGCTGGAATAAACTCAAGAGTGTGGCAAAAGGACTATGACATGAAGGTCTTCAGGAGAAATATGATTAAGTATTCGGGTTACTTTCCCAAACCAAAAAGATTGTTAAATGTGGATAAGAGAAGCAGTAAAATACTTAGTTTAGATCTTATTTAGTCAACTATATGTCTTCAGCTCTATTTATTTATATTTTTAGTCCTTCTCAAGCTTACCCTGTATGGTTCCATTTATAGTTCTAAGTATATAGTAGTAAACTACAAAACAGAAAGTGGGTATATACTGTTACTTCACTTGATCTTAACATTACTTCATTCTCCTTTGTAGCTAGCTGATATTATATAGTACTTGCCAAATTCCTTTCATGTTAGTAATTCTCAAGCACTTAAAAAAGCTAGTGTAGTAGAGAGTTGCTTATTAGATCACCTTTCATCCTATTCAAAATTGTGTAAACCACTCTCTTTCTGATTAATCCTTCTATGGGGCTTGCAGCAATTGGTCATACAAAAAATTATGCCATGAATTCAATTTTATGAATCATTTAAAGGTGGAAACAAAGAGAAGAGCCAGTGATATTTCACCAGCCAGCTTCCCATTGGTTTGATTGCTTGAGAACTGCTGCCTCAGTTCTTCATAAACTCGGTATATAGAACTGAAAGAATAAGGCACATACCACTCTAGTGGGAACTTAGTTGCAGGAAAACTTTCAGTGGTGCCCTCTGTAAGTTTTATCTGTCATTTGTACAAAGCTGTTTTTGCCAAACCACACACAAATGCTCAAATTATGAATTCCATTACACACATTTCTTTTGAGGAAGATATCTTTAAAAGGACCATCTTCTATTGCTGTTATTCAGGCTTCTTTTCAGTCCTTGACAGAGGATTATAAAAGGATAAACAGGGCTGCTAAACAGATGATAACTCCTTAGCCAAAAAGTGATAACAGAAAGTGACTTCTTGTCACTGTCCATGGCATCAGATAATTCTTGGTTTATTAGCCTACAGCTCAGCAAATGATTCCTGTGGCTGCAGGATGCACAAGTCTGTCTATGTATACCTGAGGCCAGTTGATGTAATGCCCAAATGCCAAAGCATGTGAGAATATATTGAATGTCTCCTGTATTTATTTAGTCCCAAGGCATGTAATCCATTCCTGTGACAGGTGCCAAATGAATTTAAAATATTGTGTTGTACTGTAGAGAATTTTTTCTAGCTCTAATGAAGTGAATTTATATAAGACTTGTAAGATTTTAGTGAAATGTTTTTGTCTCTATTATTGGTAGTAATGATAGGAAAAATACTAGGAATTATTCTTTGAGCATTTAATTAATAGAGGAGATTTTTGACTGTGCAGCTGGTTAAATTATAGGATGCACTGGAGGCTGAATAGGTGATAGAGTAAAGTAATGATTAGGGGTCCTGTGGAGAGAAATTATTTGGAGGCCAGAGATGCAGAAGATGGATTGAGGAAGAAAATTGTTCATGTGCCAGAAAATTGATTGGTAAGCCTGGGAGAAGAGAGACGATGAATTACTGGCAAAATAACTAAAGGAAGGAGAGAGAGGTGAGGAAGGGGAAGGAGAAAGTAGATCAAAAGAGACAAGAACTCTTGAGTTGTTGGATCTCCAAGTTACTGACAATGACTTGGATAGATGGTGGAATGATGGTGTCATGACCTAAAAGGTTAGCCAGCCTGTGAGTGTATAGAGATCATGACTGTAGGTTTGTAGGATTCCATAATAAAGACTTGATGTGGTGCTTAGGGACATGGTTTAGTGGTGGACTTGGCAGCGTTAGGTTTGTGGTTGGACTCAATGACCTTAAAGGTCTTTTCCAACTTAATTGATTCCATGATCCTATGATTCTATGACATAGAGGCTTTACTATGTACATTTCTCTACTTTGTTACAGATTACCACAAATACCACACTAGAAAGCATACCTATGATTGATAAAGTGTATACATATATATATAAAACTATTATAATTTACTATCATCAATCAATAATACAGCACCAATCAGTAGTATGGTAGCAGTAAATAGCAGCAACCAGTCATATTGTAACAAACAACATAACAGCAACAGCCAAGTACCTATATACTATTGCAGGTTGCTACAAACTTATAATGAGTGAACAAACTTATCAACAGTATGAAACCAGATATACTTATGATAAATTACTTATATGGATATATATAACACCAGTATCAAGTGAATTATACAGATTTCAGAACGGGCCAAACTCTACCAAGGGGGAGGACCAACTGATCCCAGAGCAGGACCCATCCGTCCTAGAGATGGGAAGACAAACTTACAAAAAATGAGTACAAAGGGGGATCAATAAGATAACAGACAGAGTCTCGCCTCAAAAATGGTTGTCTCAAGGAGTCTAGTGACAGCCAGGCACCTCCAGGGGGAATCCAAGATCTTGTAGAAACTTTGTGTGGGATTCAACCTGCTTAGGAAAGGAAAAGTACATGCAGCACGGGAAGTTCTGAGAGAGAGAGGCTCCATTTGGATACAAATTAAGAACTTTTTCTATCATAGAGATAAGAGGACACAGGACACCATGGCTTCAAACTGCTAATAGGTGCTGTTAATTTCTATTTTTCATCTGTAACAGCCAATAATGAAGAAGTTTCTGTTCTTTCAGACCCATTTTGTTTTTCCAGACTCTTTGCACTTTTCCACATCATAAGTTGCTGTTACTGTTTCTTGGTTTTGCACTTATTCATGGTAACTCAGAATGTCTCTCCTTTCCAGATATGGCAGCTGTGCTTCGAAGAGGCCAGCTGCATTTCTCAAGGATGTTTCTGGTTCCAAAGCCAAGTTCCCAGGTTCACAAATCCCAGGTTAGGAGGCAATTTCTCTGTCAGTATTTTTCAGTAGACGTTTTCTTCTGTTCACTAATTTTCCCCTTCTAACCAGGCCACCTTTATGGCTGCTCACATCAGATGGCAATAGGGCTGGGAGGTCTCTTTGGCCCTCGGGCAAACACAGTTTTTGTGTTCACATCACTGCCTCGTTGTCTTTGCTAATGCCCTGCCACTCTTCCTTATTCCTGGATTTTCACACTTAGCATGGAAACAGAAAATAAGTGCCAGTTCCAGCTGCAAGCATCTAGAGTGATTTGGAAATAACGGGGGCAGCATGGGGAGGAGGCGTGAAAGAGAAGAAAGATCTTTTTAGCCAGCTGGCCCTTTACTATTCAGCAGCTCTTCTCCACTCCCTGTGCTGTGATGTCAAGCATGGAAGATGAAGAGAGACACTAGAAAAAGCAGGAAGCGAAGTCGACAGGGAGTGAAACCACAAGGCCTTGTCTCTCCCACCTTTGGGGAGAAAACAAGATAGGAAAGAAGTGAAAACACTCCACAGGGTCCCAGTTTTGTCAGCCTTGCCCCAGGCCATTGAAATTCAATGTGATTTAGTTAGGAGCTCATTAACATGTGAAAGCAATTTGGTTAGAAAGAAAATCTGAAAAGAGGAAATTATATGAAGAAAAGACAGTCCAGATAGGCTTAATGAATACTATGTTATACACACAGTTTACCTCCAAAAACATTTATAAGATGAACCAGAAAATACCCATGTTTTCCACAAGTATGCATTGCCAGTGAAAAAACAAACCCCCCTTTGATTCAGGGTTTTCAATATTCTTTCATTGTGACCAGAGTTGACCTGAAGTTTTTAAGTAGAGATGTTTGTTTTCTTGACACAATATCAATCTCAATGATATGTTTCAATGAAGTAATAAAAACTCCACACTGATTCCACACTGAATTTATCTTATGTGGCAGACATCACTCTGTTGTGGATTTGCAACATAGCCTGTGAAACTTAAAGGGTTGGAATTCTGGACACAGTGAATTCATTGGTCCAGCCCCAACATCAATCTCAATTTACAAAACCTTTTCTGTCTTGGTATTTGTACCATGTTCCTTATGATTGCCATGTAGAAGAAAAAAAAGTTAAATGAAGAAATACATGAATAGTTTTGAATATCAAATATACTTGAGAAATTTGATCTTAGTTCACAAATAGAAAAAGTGAAATTTGATTAATAAATTAGTTGTTATGAATAATTCACTGAGTTCTAATTTAGAGGCAGTTGGCTTTTTCTATACAAATGAAGAGAGAACAGTAGACAGTGATTTGTAATTTAAAGGGGTTTTAAAAGTTTGGTATTATTTCTCACTGTCTTTATTTTGTCCTCTATCTCCTCACAATTATTTTCATTAGCAGACACCATGCAATCTTGCCTCTGGCCATGAGCACAGAAATTAGTGCCAATGTATTATTTACAGAGGTTGATCCGGTCTTCCTAGTGTGGGTAGAGAAAAGGTACAAAGAACTATCTTTTTGCTTCAGAAAGGCAAGTATGAATGCTGAGCATGAATCAGATGAACTTTTAAATGAGATGAAACTTTATCCATTCTGATTCCCTAGTTACAATTAAAAAAAAATCTCTCACAGTAGGATGAAAAGTGTTTTATTACAAAAGCAGACTGTACACTGAAGTAGGGCTGAGATTGTCTTACGTTTTAAGCATATTAACAAGATTTCAGATGTTCATATTTCCTCTGACCTTTGGATAAACAGAATGAACAATCTGGCCAGCTGCTCTGCACTACATTTTAGAGTGATAAAACAAAGGAACTAAGGTGCACTTGATGTGTGAAAATGATGAATAACTATAGAATGCGTCTGGCAAATGCAGTACGAAGGTTAAAGTCAAGTTCACTACAGGAGCAGTTGCATTTTGACAGAGTCAAATAATTACATCTTTCTCTGTTGTGTATACATAACATCCAAAATGGATTACATAAAAAAAAGTTAAGATTTCAAGGTCAACCACTCAAGAACTGTGTAATTCCAGAAAAAGGGTCCCTATAACCTCAAAAAAACCCTCATTGTGTGAATGCTTTATGGCATAGTTTGCAATTAAAAATTACTTTTTCAATAGGAAGCTTCTGGCGTTGGGGCATGAATCTGCCAATATCAGGAGAGAGATGTCTTTTGTGCTACAGGATTTTGCAGACATACACAAGCCAGTGGCTCCATTCCAGCTTCCAGAAAAGGTGGCCTCCTTCCACAGGTTCTGGGCCTTTCTTCTCCTTCTGCCTTTTTTCCATTCCTTTTCCATCAGCTTCTCTTTTCTCTCCCATATTACCGTTTCTGTCTCCGTTACCTTTGATCCTGACTGTGTCGTTAATCACATTTACTCCTACCTTTTTTTCTCCAGGGCTTCTTGTCCTTTTTCCCTCCCTTCTTTTCTATTTGTATTTACCTTCCCACTGCTTTTGACCTGAATTCTCTTTTTGCTTCTGTCTTAACCTCTGTCTCACCCCCATCACCCTTTCTCTCTCTGTCTTTACCTTTACTGCTGTATGATACTTTGTCTTGTTATTGTGTTTGTCCTGGGGGTCAAGTTATCACTGTATAGTATAGTTCCTGCCCTGCTGAAAACCAAAAATTGTGCTACATGTCTCTCTAGTTTATGTCCATGAATGTGATAACAGTGTGAAGAAATGCCACTGTGCAGCAGGGTCACTGATGTCAATGCAGGAACAGGGCGCTCTTACCTGTTGCATCAACCTGTGAGTGTTATTTGGTGTGAAGGGAATCTCTCCATTCATTATGGGCTGGAAAATACAGTTCTTATGTAGAACCATGCCACAATGTGAGAAAGTGAGTCAGGTAGGGGGTGTGACCTCTTTTCTTTTTGCACAATTACTCCATTATTGGTAGAGTGATCTCTTGTAATATCACTGCTGTCTATGATGAAACTTTCCTGTCAGGTAGACAGATAATTTTTAAGAAACACTAGTAGCTCCTGAGATCTTATTTCATAGTGACATTTCTGATTTGCTTTTGCACCTCATTATGTATCCTCACTTATCTCGGATATCTGGTCTGGTATTAGATTTTTGCTTACAGCTCTCTGAAAATGTTGGTGCCAGACGACTTCAGTGGCTTCCTAATGTTAGCCTGTAATTTGCTGGTGCAAAATCTTGACCAGTCTATGCCTCAAACCCTTTTTCTCAAAAGGCAACTCATAGCAGTCACAGCAGTGGGAATTTACCATGAGATTTTTCAATCTTTACATCAGTGAAAACCGCTGAAAGTGATGGCTAGTGTTCCATTATAAGGTTGCCATGTCAAATTTGCCCTTACTGGCAAAGGCAAAAAGAGGTAGTTTCTGTTTAATGTTTGTCTGCCACAAGTAAAACTTCAAAACTATGTGTAAAACTTCAGGGAAGGCCAGAGTTTTGTTTTCTGTTTGCACGTAATGAATTCACATTTTTGTTGTTGTTTTGCTTCAAAAGCTCTACAACCTGTATACGTCTGGTCACTAGTTTTTTATTGTTCTGAGAGTCTTCACTGGTACTGTAGAAATCTAGTTTTCTCCTTACTGGCTTTTACTGTCTTATTGTGATCTCCTTTAAAAAGGTAAATCTCTTCAAGTTACCAGTTCAATTTTTTGACTGAACGCTGCACAGCATGTTCATTGGGCATCTCTGTGTTGTATTATTCTTGGATGACTGGTCTGTACAAGAAGTTTATCCTCCCAAGGAGCTCTTTCAGCTCTTCCTTGCCTGTGCTAGTAAATTCTGTGTTGTGTTGGATCCCCCTGTACACCTTTGCTGTACTAACTTGTGTTCTTTGCTATGTTATATAACACTTGTGGTAGGTCCATATTATGGAATTCAAAATTTTTTTTAAACTTTAATCCAAGAGCTCCAGCTTTTTTCTAAAAGTGTTGTCACCGTTTAAGGCTGGGTGGGCAGTTAAACAGACGGCAGACACTCTCTGTTAACCTTCTCCTTCCCCAGAGGGGAAAGGAAAAGGGAGAGAGACTTACGGGTTGGAAAATTAAAACCATTTTAATAAACAATAACAATGAAAAGAGAAAATATAATAAATAATAAACTATATACAAAACCGCTACTGAGGTCCCCCCGATGACAACCATGTCACCTCTGACGCTGCAGGGCAGGCGCTGGGCAGTCCCGAAGCACACACAGCAGCAGGTGGGTACTAGGTTCAGGAGTGATGGCAGGAGGGCAGGCAGGGTCCTCCCAGGATGTCGGCCATAGGGGAAGAGAGCACAACCTTCATAGTCCCTCAGATTTTAACTGAGTATATCACGTGGGTGGGATGGAATACCCCATTGGTCAGGTTGAGTCACCTGTCCTGTCTGCCCCTCCCCACAGGTGTGGCACTCTACAGTCCCTTCCTCTGTGGGACAAAGAGACCCAACAGGGACCCTCGTTCCCATGACAACAGGTGTGTGTGGTCAACTTCAGAAAAGTAGTCATTTGAAAGCAACTTAACTGAAAAGTCTGTAGTAGTCCAAACCAGGACATCAGTGAACTTTACTGCCTTCTATACAACTAAAAAATGATTATATTGTCCTGTGAATTACCTTTGGTATTATCTGAAGAAACTGTTCCCCAAAACAGACTGTGAAATTCTGCGAATGCAAACTTTGTTTTCCTGTTTCATTGTCCAGAACCCTGCTGATTCATGAAGCCTAGAAAAATACTAGGCATGGAACATCTCTTCCAGAATTTTCTGCTGTTATTTAGTGGAAACACTTTTGTCTTTTCACACCTTTATTTAGCAATATTTTAGCATATTTAGAAGCCAAAGCTTCACTTTTTTTTCTTCATTGCTTGTTTCGTTTGCCTTCACTAGAGTGACCAACTAGTATAAAAGAAATTTTTTTCTTTTTTCTACTTGCTCTGTGATTCCCAGAGAAGCGAACCTATCCAATTTCTCTTTTATTCCCTTCCTTAAGGTCAGAAGAATATTTGTAGGAGCAGAAAACTGGGCGCTTTTACCTTTATTCCATACTTTATTGGCAACTTCCCTCTTTCTGAGAGCAATTACTCTTTGAACTTGTCAACAGTTGAGGAATCAGTTCTACTAGTGAGAACAATCTCTTGCAAAAACTGTGGATATGACATGTTTTGAATCCAGTAATTGGTACTTTTTCCTCAGTGCTGTTATAAATTGAACACATGCTCTTCCTCAAGCATTTGACACAGGATTCCCCTTGGAAAGATAAGCCTTTGAGCCTTGAGTTTCACCCGTTTCCTCCCTACTGCCCAGTTTTGTTTTTTTTTCAGTACTAATTCACTGTTAAGAACATAATTGTATTCACCTGTCCCAAAATTAACTAGACTTCCTGCAGCTTTTTTTAATAATTCCTCTGAACTACTAGCCCTCTTGTTATCTGATTTGTCCATGCTGTGCATGTTCTGCTGCGGTTTGCAAAATGATACATTTAACTGCATTTCTTTCATCTTTCTCCAAATACTGTGTATTGTCTTGGCTGGCAATTCATGTGCAGATCCACTTTGTGAACTCTGATTCTGAGCACTGCGTGATTTTTGCCTCTCATATCTTTTGTTGTAGTATTTGGATTCTCTAAAGTGATAGTTCTTCCTAAGCAATAGCCTGAAAGAGGTGACATCTTTGAATGGCTTATTCGGGATGGTTTGCCAAAATTTAATTTTGTATTTTCTGGCAGCCACACGCTGGCTATTGTGTCTTAGATCCAAACTGGCTTTGTGTTTGGAAGTAAAATTGCAGCACTGACTCTTTGGCCTCAGATCATTCACAGTTTTCTGTGATCTGTTGCGTGTTTCCTTCTTTATCAGACTGCAGTGTTCCACGAGTGTTGTTCAAGTTTTCTCCATTTGTCCCTACATTTTTGGGTGCCAACTCAAAGGGATTCTTAATTCCCCCATGATTCCACTCATGGGCTGTTTTCTTTCCCCAGTTTATTTTCTTTTTAGTCCAAGCAATGTTCAATGATCATTAAGAGTGAAAAGCAAGAAAGATAATTTCTTCCTTTGGAAGACTGTTCTAACTTTGTGTAGTGTGAAAGACCGCACTAGATCTGTTTGTCTCCTGGCTTTATTAAAGGTACATATTCTTTATTGTAGTCTTTCTGCTTTTAGGCTTTATGTCTAGGGACAAGTTGGCTGTGGTAGATGAGCCATGCCAATTTCCTGGAAAGCTAGGTAAGTACCACACCTGTAGAAAATACTTACAGTAATTTTTCGGAGTCCTTACAGCATCATGGAAATATAAGATGGAGCAGACCTGATAACAGGTTGTATATTTAGAGCATTTACCTGCCTACAAGCATTTATAAATGGTATTTGTATACGCCTGTTTCAGATATTGTTTCAGATGTTGATATTTTTACCAAATACAACTTTCAAATGTTGATGACTTGGCCAAATATGGTTGTTATTCATGCAAACAATAAAATGCACATTCCTGGACTTGTTTTGTCTATATTATTACTAATCTCACCATATTTCAAGCCATTACATAAAATTAGGTGATTGAAAATAATTCCTCAAATTTTTTAGAATATTTTGTACTTGATCAATAACGCTATTGAAAGAGCCAATTATAATTACTATAGTTTATATTTGTACAAATTAAATTCCCTCACTGTTATATAGTCAGAAATGACAGGATAGATTTCATACAAATTCTACTAAAAATTATCTTCAAGAGAACAGAAAACAGGGAAAACTAATTTTAAAAAGTGCAATTTTCTGAATGATATGCCTAACAAAAATGCAAATTAAGAACTATCAGAGAAACCTGAAGCATAACAGATTCGTAAGTCTGATTATATAACTAGCATGAATTTGTTTCATTTCTGACTGACCTAGAAGGGGGCTATTATGAAATAAGATTTGTAATGAGAAATGGAAGAGGAGAAGAAAAAATGAAAGTACAAATACAGAGCTAAAAAGTTGTCGTAGGAAATTAGAGCACATTGTGAAATTATAGATTAAACTTAGCAGAAAATGGGTTCTCTCCTTTTGCCATTCAATCCTTTGATTAATGGTACAAATGAAAACCCATCTTTTTATGGACTAGAACTTCTGTTGGAAGCTGATCCATATCTGCAACTCCAAACAATTCTGGTTACTTACATTATGATAATTATAATCACTATCCTGGGATTTTTTTTTTCCAACTACACTTGTTAATCTGTGCTGATGAATCTGAAGACCATGATGCATATGATTCTCCTTATTATGCATGATGTATTATTGTTAATAAGAAATACCAAACCAGAGCACATGTGGGTGCATGCATTTCTGATCCTTGAAGCAAACAATCCATTGTATATGGACTTGTCACTCCTGATTATGGCAAGTAATACTGCTTTGGTTGTCTCTAATAACACATTAATTGACATTTTTAATTCATGCATATATTCCTGCAATCAATATTCTGGGATTTTTATGTTAGGACAAAATTTGTTAGGGATAGAATGAAAAGTAATGCTGGAAATATTAAATAATGTCATTATGTAAGTAAATTCCTCACCATTATCTGGAATCTGGTCTATAGCATTTATCTGAAAATAGATATTCCAGATGTCATGAAACCAAGGCCAGATAAAATCATAGGGGTAATGAGAAGCATTAATTAAAAAAAAAAAAGTGAAAAAGGGGATTATTTTCCTCTTGAGAATAAAATCCCAAACTCTAAAGGACAGATAAAAAACCTGGAAAATAATGAGTGCTAAAGAGCAGGGAAATCAGATGCCTTTTTCTGCCTGTTTTATCATATGAGTATGATAATCATTAATGTAACTGATAGGAAGCAATTGCAAAAAGAATGAATACTATTATCTAGTAATGCCATTATTTAATTAGTACTATTTAATTCTGCAAGTAATGATGCTTTAGAATTAAAATGATTTAAAAAAAGGGGGATTCGAGGCGAAATAAAGTCCCAAACTCAAGGAAGCAAGTCAGCCTTTGCTTCTTAGGCTTTGGGATGGAATGGTCTTTAGAAGGAGGTTCTAGCAAATTATTCTTGTGCAGGGTTTTGATACCCTCATCAAAGGCATCTAGTGGCAGCCATTATCTGGCACAGGATATAGCACTAGGTGAGCTATAGGTGCATTCCATAGTGGAAATGTTTGTATTCTAACATCATCATGGGGAATGGAAATTTTTACTTGACCTCAGTGGGTTTTGAGTTTTATCCTCAGTTTTGAAATTCTCATCGCTATTGCAAAGTTATGTTAAGGAATGTTTTCACATGGCTGTGTCTTCAGAAATGGAAGTCCTAGACAGGTAGGGAAAATATATAAATCGCATAACACATTCCTTCTTTTTGTTTCTTCCTGCTAAACTTAGTTTTCTCCACTGGGAAGTCTGTTAGCATTTCAGCTGAGTCTCTGTGGTTTGTGTATCTGGTTCTTAAGAGAACTATAAATCTTTCATGACAAGAAACGTCTCTTTTCTGCATAGAACGAGGAAAATGGATTATTCCCTGTGACTGCCTTCAGAATTATTGGCATAAGCACAGCAGTGTAGCCTTTGTACTTTGGCTTCAAAGTTTCACATTTTCTCTGCTATTTTCTTTTTAATGTATGGCCCTTTCTACCATCTGCTCAGTTTCATTCTTTTTTATTTTTCATTTTTTTTCCCCCCCCTCTGTTTACCTACAGCCCTCTCTTTTTGTTAGTCTAGCCCTTCAGGTATTCTGTCAGAAGTGCATCACACTCACCAGAAATTTCCTTATTACTGAAAGTCTAATCAACCACTAGGCCTTTCCATTGAAATAAAATGTCCAGACTTTTTAAAATTGGATGGATTAGGTTAGACGTTTGGGATACCTATTTAAATACCTACTGAAGTGACCTAACTTTTTAAAATTTCACGTATTCATTGTCTCCCAGTAATTTCTTGAATACTCTGATAAGAAGTTCTTGGCTGATGATTTTGTTTCCATCAAAAAAGCAACAATAATGACATGGCAACAAATAAAGGTAATGTAGCAAGAGGAAGCCTGTTCATTACTTTGCTTCGTTCCGATGTCCAGCAAAATCTTGAGGCTGGTGTTTTTTGTGATCAGGCTCTGTTTGAACCTGATTGCCAGTTCTTAAAATTTGAAACCCAAACCTGAATATGTATAGGTAGTCATGAAATAGCAAGAAATCTTCATAACTTGTTTGGTTGCTGTGTGAACAAAATATCTTTTATTGTAGCTAACACAGATTTCAGGTGGTTGACCCCTAACTAGGGTCAACATCCCCAATTCAAAACTGAAATAAAAAAAATCCAAAGCAGAATAGCAAAAATTGTATTTTGGGAGAAAAATCTTAGTTTTTTGACTATCCTATTAAGATCAGGTCGTTGAACAAGCTGGTAGAATACAATGGATTTGTTTCAGTGTAAATAGTGAAATCTCTTATTGCACTTTATGAAAAGTTTACAAGTATTTTTAAAAAATGTTTTGTTTTCTCAAACAGGAAAAGTGTCTGTTTATCCGTGAATCCCTTTATAGCTCTTTTGTTTATTTGGAAGTACTAGTTCTACAGGTGAGGTGCTATTTAGCTGATTGTATTTTTTTCAAGTTATCATTATAAAGAGAAAAATTATGGGGCTTAAATCTTAAATTAGTCTCTCTTTAATAGAGAAAGCATTAACAGATAAATGAAATCCTTTTTTTCCCTAAAATTTTCTTTTAACAGATCACAGCCCAATGTTAGTGAATTTTGAAAAGCAGCAGTATGGAACAGCTATTTATTATCAGTACAATTTTGAAAGTATTCATGATAAAAAAAAAAAAGTTAAGCATTAATGTTGGTAAGTCTTGCTGTTCATACAACAGCAAACTCAGTTGGGTTATTCTGTAACTTTGTTTATATAACCATTTTGGTGCTGTGATATAATTCACAGCTGTGTAAATAATGATGTTCATAAATACAAGTCAGTTCATTTTTCATTCAGCCTGCACTAACTTTTTCATTTCTGTTTGCAAAAGGAACATGAATGTATAAGAACACAAAAGATCTCTTCTGCTCGTACAATGGAAACTAGTCCTCAGTCATGGAGGTGAGCAGCTCTGGTGCTGGCCCGATCCACAGTGGAGCACCCTAGCGTGGTGCACAGTGGGGTTTCACGAACGGCGGGGGGAACCGCAGAGGTTGCTGAGAGACCCCCCCAAGAGCCCACAACTCGTGTGCCACAGCGGCTGATGAGACCTGGATGGGGCCAGGAGTAATGGCGGCCAAGCCCCCCACGCTCATATAAAAGAAGCCCCTAGGGAGCGCCAGCGACCAGGAGTGCAGCAAACGTCGTGGGCAAACAGGGCGCAGCGCATCAGCAAAGGCGTGGCACAGCAGTTTGCGTGGAAGGGTGCTGAAGCTCTGCCAGCTCAACCAGAGAGCAATGGTATCCACCCAGCAGAAAACCATGGCCTCTCTGGGGTCTGCACCCGCCACAGCTGATGAAGCTTCCCAGACAGAGCTCCAGTAGGAACACACTGCCATCCAGGTGTCAGGCTGCAGGGTGTGTCCTGCTCTTACGCCAGCATCGGACAGCAGCAGTGAGCACACCTGTGTGAGGTGCACCTAGGTAGAGGAAGTCCTCTGCTTAGTGACAGAACTCCAGGAGATGAGCAGGTTGAGGAGTATCAGGGAGTGCAAGAGCGAGAGAGAGAGACTGAAGAAAAGGGGAAGTCGAGGGCGCGGCTCACGGGTGCTGGGTGACAGTTCCAGAGTAACGACACAATCTCAATATGAGTATGGAAGTTCTCCGTTTAATCATTGCGTGTACAGGATATATATAGTCTTTAAGCAGAGAGCACGCTGATCACAGAATCACAGAATCAACCAGTTTGGAAGAGACCTCAGGGATCATCGAGTCCAACCGCTGCCCTCACACCACCCTGACAACGAAGTGCCATGTCCAGTCTTTTCTTAAACACATCCAGAGATGGTGACTCCACCACCTCCCTGGGCAGCCCATTCCAATGTCTAATGACCCTTTCTGTAAAGAAATTCTTCCTGATGTCCAACCTGAACCTCCCCTGGCAAAGCTTGAGGCTGTGCCCTCTTGTCCTATTGCTAGTTGCCCGGGAGAAGAGGCCAACTCCCACTTCACTACAACCTCCCTTCAGGTAGTTGTAGACTGCAGTAAGGTCACCTCTGAGCCTCCTCTTCTCCAGGCTAAACAACCCCAGCTCCCTCAGCCGTTCCTTGTAGGTGAGACCCTCCAGACCCTTCACCAGCTTGGTCACCCTCCTCTGGACTCGCTCCAACACCTCAACATCTTTCTTGAAGTGCGGGGCCCAGAACTGAACACAGTACTCAAGATGCGGCCTCACCAATGCCGAGTACAGAGGGACGATCACTTCCCTAGACCGGCTGGCTACACTATTCCTAAGAGAGGCCAGGATGCCATTGGCCTTCTTGGCCACCTGGGGACACTGCTGGCTCATGTTTAGCCGGCTGTCGATCAGCACCCCGAGGTCTCTTTCCACTGGGCCTCTTTCTAACCACTCTTCCCCCAGCCTGTAGAGCTGCATGGGGTTGTTGTGGCTGAAGTGTAAGACCCGGCACTTGTTCTTGTTGAACCTCATGCCGTTGGTCTCGGCCCATCTATCTAACCTGTCCAAATCCCTCTGTAGGGCCTTCCTACCCTTCAGAAGATCGACACTCCCACCCAGCTTGGTGTCATCTGCAAACTTACTGAGGGTGCACTCAATCCCTACATCTAGATCATCTATAAAGATATTGAACAGCACCGGCCCCAGAACTGATCCCTGACCAAAGCCCACATTTCCATTGGTTAAGCCTTGCTGTCCACGCGTCCTACTAGCATATATGATTGGTTTACAAATTTAGATACACAGAGCAGTGAGCACCCCCTCCCCTTTTTCTGTTCCTCTTATCTGTCTGTTGCAGCTGCCAAGTTCTTGTTTTGCAGTGTTCAAGGAGAGTCCAAGGTGACTCGCTCTGGGCCTAACTCTTGCTCAAAGCCTGGGTTGCTCAAACTGCTCAGTGGCATGAAATCATGCCCCTTCTCACTCAACCAAGCCTCTACAATTCCCCCTTCTTGTTTTTGAGCAAGCCAGGTTTGATTAACAATATTCATTAAAGATTTCTGCAAGCAGGAAAATAAACAAGGTACTATTAGCAGAATAATCATAATTATAAGCGTTCCCATAATGAGCATTTTTATTAAGTCCAACAGCCACCCCCCAATTCCAAAACTTCCAAGACAATTATCCAGAAAACCATGATGTTCCTGCAATTTGTTCGTGGATTTCATCAATTCTTGAATCTGTTTATGAATGGACTGAGAAGAGTCATTCAGATCCATGCAACACATCCCATCAAAATCCTGACATCCATGTCCATGCATAAGCAAAAGAAAATCTATAGCAGTCCTATTTTGCAAAGTCACATGTCTAACACTATCCACATCATTTGCTAAGGCTCCTAAGACCCTGGAGGTTTCATTAACTCTTTTTCCACTCCAACAGGTCAGCCTTCTTAGCTGTGCTATCGCATGCGCCGAAGCAACCCCTGGGGTAAAGAAAGATGCGAAGATTGCTTCCGTTTTTGACCATAATTCTACTTCTTCCTGACAGTCTTCACTAAAAGAGGACGTGCTCCGTCTTTGTCTAAGGCCATGTAGTTGAGTATGGTTTAATATCAGCTTCTGAGAGGGCATTAGTAGGCTTAATTTGCCCAACGTGCATGGACCTCCCACCTTCTTACTAGGTATACCTGGCCAAGCTCTATCTCCACAAATTAGGAATAGGCCTTTTAGTAACTTTCTGGGTAAATACACAGGAAATGTTTGGAGTTCAGTTTGGTCAGTTTTCTTACACCAGATTGATTCATTTTTCCATAACTGTTTGATAGGTGTAACATCCACCTTCCCCGTGCCATTGTTGCAGTTTGTAATGTTGGGATTGGAAGGGTATTTGAAATATATACAAGCTTCTTCTCCCAAAGTTCCCAATATATCTAATTCTTGGGGTTCTAATGGATTGATTGGCAAGAAATCCTCCCATACATCCCAATTGCCAATACATTTTATTGTCGTCTTACACTTTGTTTGTAAGCTCTCACTCAGCCCTGTCAGCACCTCTTTACTTTCTGATCCGTTTAGGGGTATCCCCACTAAACAAGTGTGGAAGGGTTGTTCAGGTTGAGCTAAGGAGGCACAGAATTGTGTTTGATTCAGCGTTCTCATTAGTGTAATCCAGATATTATTACTTCCTTCCCAAGGTGTTTTAGGGTGATACACACTGTCATGTGCCACTAGCAGAGGCAACAGGATTATGAAGGACCAGGCCATCCTGATTTTCTTTTGGCCCATAGCTTTTTACACTCTCTTTTCGTCTTCTCCCACCTCCTTCTTTCAACTTCCCACTCCACTGGTATGCAATTATCGTTGCTACATTCAATTGCCACCAATAAGACTATTTCCCCGAAAACGCATGTGTTAGTAAACCACCCTACTTGACAAAACTGGTATTCCTCCTCAGTTAACGGTTCCGTACCTGCTTTAAAATTTCTCTTCCCAATTCCGTCTGTTCCTTCAGACACCTCCTACACCAGCGACATGCACGTGACTTTCTCTTCCAAAACCTTTTATCACACGCAAAACACCTAAGCAAAACCCATGGATCACATTCAAAACCCCAAATATTACTCATACACACTGGACACTTGATTTCCCTCCTGTTTGCAAATAAACTGTAGCTTTTTATCTTTTGGCAGATGTGTTAACAATTGTCCAGTAAAGTCCTATAAGGCCATACACCACTCAAAGTATTGAGCTGCAATAGGAACGGTTAGTGATGCAGGATCTGTGGCCACAAGCTCCCGACATCGCATCCGACGTTTGATGATAATCTGTGCCAATAGCTCTGTGAAGAATTTGATCATTCTGAATTCCATTGACCAATTATTGCATACGGAATTTGCCTATCAAACAAAGTGATAATTTGTATTTCCTGATTCAAATCAATACGATGAACAAACTTGGAATGTAGCCTGCTTTCTATTTCTGTAATCAGTTGCTGTACCTCTGCGCTTCACTGCGGTTTGGGCTGCGAGCTGACTGCTTAAGCCTGGAACTGGTTGGGAAGATTCATTTGTGTCAGCACACTGTTCCTCCCCACGTCCTTTCTCCAGTTTCCCTGCACTCTGCAGCTGGCTGTTATCAGCTGACCTTGAGCATTATACTTGGGCCTGCACAGTTTCACAAAATGCCTCAGCTTCCCACAGCAATGACACATCAAAACAGAGTTATCTCTCCCACTCAGCTTCAACTTCTTAAGGCAGTTTTTCTTAAAGTGACCTTCTTACTCGCTTGTATAACAACGATGAACTACCTTAACTGCCACCGCAAAAGTTTTTGCTAAATGTTCCATCTGAAATGTGGTGTTTCCTACTTTCCCACAAGCATCCATTAGCTCAGTTAAGGTGGGGCCACGATTTGCCATCCCTGCAACAACTTTCCTGCAGTCCTCACCTGTGTTGTCCCTCGCTAACTGTAGTAACAATGCTTCTTTTACAATTTTCCAATCTAATGGTTACCAAATATTTCTTCCCTCAGGACCCGCACCCACAATCACCGGATACGCTTGTGGAATTATAACTCCTTCTAATAACGCATCTCGAATGATCCCTTTCCATTTCACTCCTCCCCCCTCTTCCCCTGTATTTGCGGGCGGACGCTGACCCTCTCCCTCACCTCCCACATTACCAGATGGACGCAGACCTCCCCCCCCGCCCTGATCTAAAGGTGGAGTAGGGAATTGCAAAGGAGGTTGAGGTGGCCCTAATACTTGTCCCGAACACAGAGTGGGGTTTGGGGGAGACATAGTCACGTGTCCTGAGGCGTTGGCTGAACGGTGCTGCTGCAATTCCGTCTTTAATTCTTCCAGTCCTCTACCAAGATCTGTCATGTCAAGTTCGTGTCCATTTCATGATGGTAACGGTCCTTTAAGTCCTTGTGACTCTGGTACTGCTGACTCCGTAACTGGGGACTTTAACAGTGGTCATTTAGTTCTGGAATGTAAACTTTGTTCAACAGACCCAGGAAACAGCGAATCCAGTAAAGGTGGATACGAAGCAGGTTTAGATCAATGAGAGGAGGAGGGGGTTTCGGAGGGGGTTTCGGCCAAGTCTCCTGTTCAGCGTCTGAATCAATTAGTCCAAAACGAGCTCATGTTTTAGGGTGCACTACCGGTTCTGATGGATCTGTATCTATTTTACTCGTTCCCCGCTCCTCGGCTTTTTTCGGAGCCGTCCATACCGCCAGCGATAAAGGAGCTGCCACCAGTACAGCCACCGGAGCCGTTGGAGCTTTTGATCCCGCAAACAGTGAGGGGGTAGTAGACGCCTGTGGTCCTAAAGCCATAAAAGCTGTACGTGTGACTTCTCTCTCTGATTTTATTCCTTTTAACGCTTCGCTAACCAGCCTCCGTGTAGTAGACAATTTAAAGGCTTCCTTATCACCACTTGACACCGCATCCCAGAGAGAGTCACCAATCTTCTCCCACAAAGGCACTTCAAAGACATCATTAAAGGTTGTAAAATGTTCTTTGTCTTTTGCCCAAAACAGTAACTGCTTTAACGCAGCTTCGTCATATTTAATTCCTCTCTCAGAGAGTATATGTTGGAGGAGTTTCACCACTGCCACTTCTGTCTTGGTCAGGGTAGACCCCATTCCTCCTTTTCTTCAGGGTCCTTATTAATAGTCTTTTTCCACATAGCATCCCCCAGTTCTTTCCATTCCTCCACAGAAAATACAAGCACCGTGTCTTTAAAATGTCCCCAGCACTGTCCCAACTTTATCAACTTAATCAGTTGCTTTGCCGTTGTTTCAATTCCTCTCTTAGAGAGGATACTAGTGAGCAACGCGGCTGTAGCCTCTGTCTCCATGGCTGCCCTTTTTTCCAGTGTCTGCTCTGCCTTTTTGACCCGAACAGCACCATCCAGTGTCTGCTCAGCCTTTTTGACCCGAACAGCACCTCTCCCAGCCGTCTTTTTCCCAACACCTCCTTTTCGCTGCTTACCGCAGTCTCGGAGAGAGCACGCCGAAGGTAACCATCCTCTGCTACCAGTTGAAGAAAAGGGGAAGTCAAGGGCGCGGCTCACGGGTGCTGGGTGACGGTTCCAGAGTAACGACACAATCTCAATATGAGTATGGAAGTTCTCCATTTAATCATTGCGTATACAGGATATATATAGTCTTTAAGCAGAGAGCACTCTGATCACACACCAAAGCCCACATTTCCATTGGTTAAGTCTTGCTGTCCACGCGTCCTACTAGCATATATGATTGGTTTACAAATTTAGATACACAGAGCAGTGAGCACCCCCTCCCCTTTTCCTGTTCCTCTTATCTGTCTGTTGCAGCTGCCAAGTTCTTGTTTTGCAGTGTTCAAGGAGAGTCCAAGGTGACTCGCTCTGGGCCTAACTCTTGCTCAAAGCCTGGGTTGCTCAAACTGCTCAGTGGCATGAGATCATGCCCCTTCTCACTCAACCAAGCCTCTACAAGAGACTACAGAAATTGTACCCTACCTTCCCTGAGACAGGCCGGACGGACAGACAGGGCACATGACAGGGGGGGTTCCTGGTCCTCTCTCTGCCTGGCTGAACATAGTGACTTAAGGGATATGGGGAAATGGCAACAAGCTCCTGCCTGGTGCAGCAGGCGCAGAAAGCATGTCTCCTCCATGACTACTCCACCTTCCCAGGTGCCCTTGCATAATAGGTATGAGGGTCTGCAAGGAGACCAGAACTGTAAAGAGGATGATGGTTTGTCTAGCTTGGAGGTCTCGCTGAGGTTAAGTTGAGCTAAGCCCTGCATTAAAACAGCACTCATAAAGAAAAAAGAAGGGTCATTGTCAAAGGAGACTCCCTTCTGAAGGGAACAGAAGAGCCAATATGCAGGCCATATCCACTTCACAGGGAAGTCTGCTGCCTACCTGGTGCCCAGGTTAAAGAAGTGAAGAGAAAAGTTCCTACCTTGGTGAGGCCCTCAGATTATTATCTTTTATTGATTTTTCAGGTTGGCAGCAAGGAAATAACTACCAGAAGTCAGAGGGCAATTAAGGGAGACTTCAGGGCCTTGGGTCAACAGTTTAAGGGATCAGGAGCATAAGTAGTGTTCTCCTTTACCCATCCAGTCGCAGGGAATGATGAGGAAAGAAACAGGAAGAGTCAGCAGATCAATACCTGGCTCAGAGACTGGTGTCACCAGCACAATTTTGGGTTTTTTGACCATGGGTTGATCTACACAACACCAGACCTGCTGGCGACAGATGGGGTGCGCCTGTCTCAAAGAGGGAAAAGGATCTTTGCACAGGAATTAGCAGGGTTCTTCAAAAGGACTTTAAACTAACACTGAAGGGGGAAGGGGAAAAAACCAGGCTTGCTAGAGACAAGCCTGGGTGTGGCATGCCAATATTTGTGGGATGGTGTGCTAGTGAGGTCCTTTGGTCTGCCATCTCAGTGGCAGCAGGGGATGGAGAGCCATGCGGCAGCAGAGATGCAAGGGTTATTGATGGGTTAGAAACCGCATAAGTGCCTGAGAATGGTCATGCAGGAATCAGGACTTCTTTCCCCAGAAATGTGGTGGAATCAATAGCCCAGCCAAAGTGCACCTACACCAATGCACGCATCACGGGCAACAAACACAAGGAGCTGGAAGCCATTGTGCAGCAGGAAAACTGACATAGTTGCTATCACGGAAACATGGTGGAATGACTCGCACAACTGGAGTGCTGCAATGGATGGCTATAAACTCTTCAGAAGGGACAGGCAATGAAGGAGAGGCAGTGGGGCAGCCCTGTATGTTAGGAAGTGTTTTGATTGTCTAGATCTTGAGCATGGTGATGGTAGGGTTAAGTGTTAATGAGTAAGAATCAGGGGAAAGGCCAACAAGGCTGATATCATGGTGGGAGTCTGTTATAGACCACCCAACCAGGATGAAGAGGCAGATGAAATATTCTATAAGCAGCTGGGAGATGTCTTGTGATCAATAGCCCTTGTTTTTGTGGGGGAATTCAACTTACCGAATGTCTGCTGGAAATACAATACAGCAGAGAGGAAACAGTCTAGGAGGTTCCTGGAGTGTGTGGAAGATAACCTCCTGTCACAGCAGGTGAGTGAGCCAGCTAGGGAAGGAGCCCTGCTGGACCTCTTGTTTGCGAACAGAGAAGGACTTGTGGGCGATGTGGTGTTTGGAGGCCATCTTGGTCATAGTAATGACAAAATGATAGAGTTTTCAATTCTTGGAGAAGTAAGGAAAGGGATCAGCAGAACTGTTACCTTGGACTTCCAGAGGGCAGACTTTGGCCTGTTTAGGAGCCTGGTTGACAGAGTCCCTTGTGAGGAAGTCCTGAAGGGCAAAGGCGTTCATTAAGGCTGGACACTCTTCAAGAAAGAAATCTTAAAGGTGGAGGAACAGGCCATCCCCATGTGCGGTTTTTGTACTCGTGACCCCCCTGGGGCAGCAGCCCCGAGCTGCTTCCCCCCCACCCCAGACCCGGAGGTTCCCGGCAACGAATCAGGAGAGGAGGGGGCATAGCCGGAGGCACCGCGGGCGATTTAAGCGATTTAAACGCACCACCCCCTGTTGATTGGGTGATTGATTGATTGATTGATTGATCAGGTGATAAAGAGCCTCCTGGAGGACAGGGACTAGTCCCTGCCCAGGGGGTAGAGGGAGAGTCAGCAGTGACTGTGTGAGTCAGCAGTGACTGGGTGTGTCCCAGGGCAGGAGAGGCTACAGTCGTTTGCAGCTCATTGGGGAGGGCGCTGACTCCCTCCCAGTGCACAAGGCGAGGAAGGTGCCAAGGAGCTGTGAACCAGGGGTGGCACCAACAGGTATTTCCCAGCTCAGTGAAAGAACAATGGTATCTACCCGGTGGAAGAAGACCAAAATGGATGTGGGAACCCAGACAGAGTTCCCACGGAAGGAGGCGATGGTGCAGGTTGCCGGCTGCAGGGAATGCTACAGTGTCTCTGTGGTGTCAGGGGGCTGTGTGCGCTGTGAGCAGGTAGATGATCTGCTTGGCCGAGCGGCACAGCTGCAAAGCCAGGTTGAAAGGTTTCAAGCCGAACTAGAAAGGCTTAGGAGCATTCGGGAGGCTGAAATGGAGATAGACTTGTGGAGCCAGGCTTTGCCCTCCCTGCAACAAAAATGGGAGCACCTGCCGGAGAGCTCCCAGGATCGAGGGACAACTGTACTCTGCCCCTCTCAGGTGGAAAACAATAACTTAGAGGAAAGGAGTGAGTGGAGGCAAGTCTATGGCCGTGGCAAAAGGCGAGAGCCCTCCTTGCCTACCTCGCCTCCACAGCTGCCTCTGAGCAATAGATATGAAGCCCTAGTGGAATACAGCCAGTCCAATGGGGATGTGGTGGAGACGCAACCTATATCAGAAGTCCCACCACAGTCAGAAAAACCTGACAGATGTATAGCTACCTCCTCCAGAAGGAAGAAGAGAAGAGTTTTAGTGGTTGGAGACTCCTTCCTAAAGGGATCTGAGGGCCCAATATGCAGAGCTGACCCCCATCACAGGGAGGTCTGCAGCCTGCCTGGAGCCCGAATCAGGGATATCACCAGGAAACTCCCCAACTTGGTGAAGGCCACAGACTACTACCCCCTGCTGATCTTCCAGACAGGTGGGGAAGAAGCTGCATCCCGTAGTCCGAAGGGGATGAAGAAAGACTACAAGGCCCTAGGACGGTTGGTGAAAGAGTCTGGGGCACAAGTTGTTTTCTCCTCCCTCCTTCCATTTTCAGGTGATGACGTGGGATGGAATGGTAGGATTCTCTATAAATGCCTGGCTACGAGACTGGTGCTACAGGCAGGGCTTTGGGTTCTTTGATAATGGCTGGTTTTATAAGACACCAGGTGTGACGGTAATACATGGGAAGGGTTTATGTCGTACGGGCAAAAGGGTTCTGGGACAGGAATTAGCAGGGCTCATTCAGAGAGCTTTAAACTAGATTCGAAGGGGGATGGGGTAGTAACTGGGCTTGCACCACTGGGGCAACGCTCTAGTGTTGAGGTAGACCAGGAGGCCCCCCATCCCCCTGGGGTGAAATCGGTGTGCTCAGCTCGCTCCCTGAAATGCCTGTACACCAATGCACGCAGCATGGGGAATAAACAGGAGGAGTTGGAAATTCGTGTTCGGTCGGGGGGCTATGATCTAGTGGCAATTACAGAGACTTGGTGGGATGCCTCGCATGACTGGAATGTGGTCATGGATGGCTATGTCTTGTTCAGGAAAGACAGGCCTCTAAGGAGAGGTGGTGGAGTCGCTCTTTATGTGAGTGAGCAGCTAGAATGTATTGAGTTCTGTCCAGGGGCGGATCAGGAGCGAGTTGAGAGTTTGTGGGTGTGTAGGGATCTGTCCCCTTCCTTTTGGGCATTGTCTCAGAAATCGTAAACCATGTGCTCGGGCGACATCTTGTGGCGGCTGCCTGGAATGCCCGGTCTCGGCAACGCTCGATGACGCAATAAGCTCGGTGCCTGCCCTCCACCCGCCTCCGGATGTGTGTCTCCGGTGACAGTCTGGCAAGGGGCCAATCCTACGGCGCAGGAACCGGACATGTCCCGCCTTCGGACCTGTGATTGGTGAGAACTGTTGACTGACGGCTCCAAGTCACATGACTCTGCCGAAAAACTCTATAAAAGAGGCTGGATCGCTCGACCACGCGGGACCCTCACCGCCATCTTCCAAGTAGGAAGAAAGAATTTCCCGTGGGACGCCGCTGGATCTCAGGGTGGTGAATATTCTTTCTCTTTCAACTGTTTTCTCTGTTTCTCTCTTTCTTTTCTCTCTCTCTCTCTCTCTTTCTCTTCCTTGAATACTGAGTTGCCTCATTGTTGGACCTAATAAAGTCAGAACCAAGTTTGTTGATACCGTGCCTCGGTTGTGCTTTGTCCGAACTCAAGGATCACGAATCTTTAATATTTCGGGTGAGGATTTTTGGGGGTGCTTTACCTACAGGCAGGTTAAGCATACCGGGTGTTTGCATTGAACCAGGCACGCCGCACGTGGGCTGCACTGGAATTATTTATATTTTTGCGGGCCCTGCGCGCGGGCTGTCTGCTTTGGACCAGGCACGCCACACGTGGGCTGCACTGGAGTTACTAATTAGGCGGATCTCTCTCTCTTGGGAGGGAGATTGTCTGCATTTTATTTCTAGATTTACTCCTTTTTTACTAATTAGACGGGTCTCTCTCTCCCCCTCTCTCTCTTGGGGGGCAGGGGGGGCGGACGGGGACTGTCTGCATTTTATTTCTAGATTTGCTTTGGAGGCGGACCTTAAATCCGGAACCCAACAGGGAACGAATTAAGGGGCAGGCTGGCAGGGGTGATACTACTGTGGGTGTCTATTACAGGCCACCGGATCAGGATGAGGAGGGTGATGAGGCCTTCTACAGGCAGCTGAGAGCAGTCTCGCAATTACAGGGCCTGGTTGTTGTGGGGGATTTCAACTACCCTGATGTTTGCTGGGAGGCCTACTCAGCCAGCCATCCTCAGTCCAGGAGGTTCCTCCAGTGCATTGATGATAACTTTCTGATGCAAATGGTGGATGAGCCAACTAGGAGAGGAGCGCTGCTGGATCTTATCCTCACTAACAAGGAGGGTCTGGTTGAAGAGGTGAAGGTTGAGGGCAGCCTTGGTTGTAGTGACCATGAGATGGTAGAGTTCAGGATCTCATGTGGCAGGACCAGAATAGCTAGCAGAATCACAACCCTGGACTTCAGGAGGGCCAACTTTGGCCTTTTCAAGCAATTGCTAGGGGAAATCCCATGGGACAGGGTACTAGAAGGTAAGGGGGCTCAAGATAGTTGGTTAGCATTCAAGGACTGCTTCTTCCGAGCTCAAGATCAGAGCATCCCAACAGGTAGGAAGTCAAGGAAGGGTACCAGGAGACCTGCATGGTTGAACAGGGAACCGCAGGGCAAACTCAAGTGGAAGAAGAGGGTGTACAGATCATGGAAGGAGGGGCTGGCCGCTTGGGAGGAATATAAGTCTGTTGTCAGAGGATGTAGGGAGGCAAGTAGGAAAGCTAAGGCCTCCTTGGAATTAAACCTTGCAAGAGAGGTCAAGGACAACAGAAAGGGCTTCTTCAAATACATTGTATGTAAAGCCAACACTAGAGGCAATGTAGGCCCACTGATGAATGAGGTGGGGGTCCTGGAGACAGAGGATAAAAAGAAGGTGGATTTACTGAATGCCTTCTTTGCCTCTGTCTATACTGCTGGAGGCTGTCCTGAGGAGCCCTGGACCCCTGCGGCCTCAGAAGAAGTCAGGATAGAGGAGGAATCTGTCTTGGTAGATGAGGGCTGGGTCAGAGACCAATTAAGCAATCTGGACGTCCATAAATCCATGGGCCCTGATGGGATGCACCCGTGGGTGCTGAGGAAGCTGGCGGAAGTCATTGCTAGGCCACTCTCCATCATCTTTACTAAGTCGTGGGCAACGGGAGAGGTGCCTGAGGACTGGAGGAAAGCGAATGTCACTCCAGTCTTCAAAAAGGGCAAGAAGGAGGACCCGGGTAACTATAGACCGGTCAGCCTCACCTCCATCCCTGGAAAGGTGATGGAACAAGTTGTCCTTGGTGCTGTCTCTAGGCACATCAAGGATAGGGGGATCATTAGGGGCCATAAACATGGCTTCACCAAGGGGAAGTCATGCTTAACCAACTTGATAGCCTTTTATGAGGACGTAACCCTGTGGATAGATGATGGTAAAGCTGTGGATGTGGTCTATCTCGATTTCAGTAAAGCGTTTGACACGGTCTCCCACAGCATCCTCACAGCTAAACTGGGGAAGTGTGGTCTGGATGATCGGGTAGTGAGGTGGATTGTGAACTGGCTGAAGGAAAGAAGCCAGAGAGTGGTGGTCAATGGGACTGAGTCCAGTTGGAGGTCTGTGTCTAGCGGAGTCCCTCAAGGGTCGGTACTGGGACCAGTTCTATTCAATATATTCATTAATGACTTGGATGAGGGAATAGAGTGCACTGTCAGCAAGTTTGCTGATGACACCAAACTGGGAGGAGTGGCTGACACAACGGAAGGCTGCGCTGCCATTCAGAGAGACCTAGACAGGCTGGAGAGTTGGGCGGGGAGAAATTTAATGAAATATAACAAGGGCAAGTGTAGAGTCCTGCATCTGGGCAAGAACAACCCCACGTACCAGTACAAGTTGGGGGCAGAGCTGTTGGAGAGCAGCGTAGGGGAAAGGGACCTGGGGGTCCTAGTGGACAACAGGATGACCATGAGCCAGCAGTGTGCCCTTGTGGCCAAGAAGGCCAATGGCATCCTGGGGTGTATTAGAAGGGGTGTGGTTAGCAGGTCGAGAGAGGTTCTCCTCCCCCTCTACTCTGCCCTGGTGAGGCCGCATCTGGAATATTGTGTCCAGTTCTGAGCCCCTCGGTTCAAGAAGGACAGGGAACTGCTAGAGAGAGTCCTGCGCAGAGCCACAAAGATGATTAAGGGAGTAGAACATCTCCCTTATGAGGAGAGGCTGAGGGAGCTGGGTCTCTTTAGCTTGGAGAAGAGGAGACTGAGGGGTGACCTCATTAATCTTTATAAATATGTAAAGGGCAAGTGTCATGAGGATGGAGCCAGGCTCTTCTCAGTGACATCCCTTGACAGGACAAGGGGCAATGGGTGCAAGCTGGAACACAGGAGGTTCCACATAAATATGAGGAAAAACTTCGTTATGATGAGGGTGACTGGACACTGGAACAGGCTGCCCAGAGAGGTTGTGGAGTCTACTTCTCTGGAGACATGCAAAACCCGCCTGGACGCGTTCCTGTGTGATATGGTCTAGGCAATCCTGCTCTGTCAGGGGGATTGGACTAGATGATCTTTCGAGGTCCCTTCCAATCCCTAACATTCTGTGATTCTGTGATTCTGTGATGTGCTGAAGGATGAGCCAGCAGGGAACAAGACCGGCCTGGCTGAACAGAGAGCTTTGGCTGGAACTCGGGGAAAAAAGGAGAGTTTTCGAGATTTGGAAGAACGGGCAGGCCACTCAGGAGGACTACAAAGATGTTGTGAGGTTATGCATGGAGAAAATTAGAAGGGCCAAAGCCCAACTAGAACTTAATCTGGCTCCTGTCGTAAAAGACAATAAAATGTTTCTATAAACACATTAGCAACAAAAGGACGGCTAAGGAGACTCCCCATCCTTTATTGGATGCGGGGGGAAACATAGTGACAAAGGCTGAGGAAAAGGCTTAATGCCTTCTTTGCCTCAGTCTTTAATAAGTAAGACGAGTTGTTCTTGGAGTACCCAGTCCCTTGAGCTGGAAGACAGGGACGGGGAGCAGAGTGAAGCCCCCAAAATCCAAGGGGAAACGGTTAGCAACCTGCTACGTCACTTAGACACACACAAGTCTATGGTGTCAGATGGGTTCCACTCAAGGGTACTGAGGGAGCTGGCAGAAGTGCTCACCAAAGACAATTCCCATCATTTTTCAGCAGTCCTAGCTAAACTGAGGAGGTCCCAGTTGACTGGAAGTTAACAAATGTGACGCCCATCTAGAAGAAGGGCTGGAAGGAGGATCCGGGGAACTACAGGCCTGTCAGTCTGACCTTGGTGCGAGGGAAGGTTATGGAGCAGATCACCTTGAGTGCCACCACGTGGCATGTACAGGACAACCAGGAGATCAGGCCCAATCAGCATAGGTTTATGAAAGGCAGGTCCTGCTTGACAAACCTGATCTCCTTCTATGACAAGGTGACCCACTTACTGGATGAGAGAAAGGCTGTGGGTGTTGTCTACCTAGAATTTAGTAAAGCCTTTGACACCGTTTCCCACAGTATTTTCCTGAAGAAACTGGCTGCTCATGGCTTTGACAGGCATACTCATCGCTGCTTAAAAAAACTGTCTGGCTGGCCACGTCCAAAGAGCTGTGTCAAACGGAGTTAAATCCAGTTGGTGGTCAGTCACGAGCGGTGTTCCCCAGGGTTCGGAATTGGGCCCAGTCTCTTTAGTGTCTTTATCAACGATCTGGATGAGGGAATTGAGTACACCCTCAATAAGTTCGCAGATGACAGCAAGTTGGGTGGGAGTGTTGATCTGTTGGAGGGTAGGAAGGCTCTGAAGAGGGATCTGGAGAGGTTGGATTGATGGGCTGAGGCCAACTGTATGAGGTTCAACAAGGCCAAATGTCGGGTCCTGCACTTGGGTCACAACAACCCCATGCAATGCTACAGGCTTGGGGAAGAGTGGCTGGAAAGCTGCCTGGCAGAAAAGGACCTGGGAGTGTTGGTCGAGAACACTGAATATGAGCCAGCATTCTGCCCAAGTGGCCAAGAAGGTCAATGACATTCTGGCTTATATCAGAAATAGTGTAGCCAGCAGGACTAGGGAAGTGCTCGTCCCCCGTACTTGGCACTGGTGAGGCCGCACCTCAAATACTGTGTGCAGTTTTGGGACCCTGACTACAAGAAAGACATCGAGGTGCTGGAGCGAGTCCAGAGAGGGGCAATGAAGCTGGTGAAGGGTCTAGAGCACAAGTCTTATGGGGAGCAGCTGAGGGAACTGGGGTTGTTTAGCCTGGAGAAAAGGGGGCTGAGGGGAGATCTTATCGTTCTCTACAACTGTGTGAAAAGAGGTTGTAGTGAGGCGACTGTTAGTCTCTTCTCACAGGTAATAAGTGATAGGACGAGAGGAAACAGTCTCAAGTTGTGCCAGGGGAGATTTAGACTGGATATCAGGGAAAATTTCTTCACTGAAAGGGTTATCAAGCACTGGAACAGGCTGCCCAGGGAAGTGGTGGAGTCACCGTCCCTGGAGGAGTTTGAAAGATGTGTAGCTCTGGTGCTTAGGGATATGGTTTAGTGCTGGACTTGGCAGTGTTAGGTTAACAGTTGGACTTGATGATCTTAAAGGTCGTTTCCAACCAAAACAATTCTATGATTCTATGAAACCTTCATGATACTGTAACATTTGTAAAGGAACAAACTTAGCCATCATAAATCTCTTTTGACAGACAGCCAGTGCACATTAACAGATTGAATTAAAATTTGTACATTTATCTTTAGGCTTTTCAGGTAGAAGTTTTCTCAGTTTATCTTAAGGAATACTTTAATTACAATATTTAATATGAGGTAAAAGTCTCTTTGTCTGTGTCCATGTCTATGTCCGTGTCGGTGTCCGTGTCTGTGTCTCTCTCTTTGTGTATTCCATGGAGCAGGAAGTACCTTATGGAAACAAACAAAATCAAAACCACCACCAACAAAAGATGTTATTTGTATTTCCATTATTGGCTTTTTTAGGAAGCCATTCTGTTATTTTGATTATTAGAGCCAGTAACTCTACTTTAAAGTTACTATTTTGACTCTGCAGAGAGAACTATGCTTAGTCCAAAAGACTAGTGAACTATGCACATATATTTGTGCAATAGAAGTTTCTGTGAAATTGTGTGTTTGTGGTTTGAAACCAGCGTAGTTTATAGATGTTTTTCTGTTGGCATAACACAAGATATGGCAAAACTGGCAACTACAGACAAACCAAAGATTTTTGTCTTTTAATTAAAAGTAAAAAATGTTTTAATTTAGTTTAAATGTTTTGGAATTGGACAATGTATTTTGATAGCTCAGTTAGTCTACTCAAGTAGTGTAGCTATCTATTTTCTGATTGAATTTGCAGTACTTGGAACATGTTTACAGTTTAAAATCTGATTTTTAGCCCAAGATTTCTTCAGTCCACAGAAAGTGTGCAATAGATGGGAGACAGTCCAGTTTACTTCTTACCAATCGACAGTAATGGTGTTATTTTTGTTTCAGATGGAAGCTCTTATAAAATCATTAGAAAATGTGTTTATAACAGGGCATCAGTAAATTACAGAGAGAGATTTTATAAGGACTATTGCCGTCTTAAAAATGCATTCTTTTAAGATGGCAGTAAATTACATACATTGACTGTTCCTGCTGTTGGGTTTGTTAACAAAGTATTTTATTCTCTTGAAGATTTGTGAAAATTATGCCCAGAATTTAGTTCCTGAGGATTTCTGAGTAAAGTACAATACTACATAGAACTCTCAGTTCTTACTAAGGATTTATGTTTATCAGAATTCCATAATTTTATCAGCAAAACTAGGTCTGAAATGAGTCCTTAAGAGCTGACCCATCTGGAAAACAACTTGGAGAGTTATTATGGAGCAGACATGAAGGACATTCAGGAGAAGACAGTCTGATTCAGAAATCCTGAATGAGAAAGAAGCAGGAACATTTCTTCCTCCTATGGAATTTCTGCCAGAGAGTAGGAAAATGCAGGCAATAGTCCTATGGTGAACCTGTGATATTCCTGTATTAATCATAGCAAACAAACACCACTTTGGGCTCCAGAATAGCTCTGAATCTAGAAAGTGATGTCTTGCACTTCAGTACTGAAGCAGGCCTTTTTTTCTGGACTTCTCTACAACATTAGTTTTAAAACAAAGGATTGGGAGAGAAAAATAACATTATACCTAGTGAAAATACAACAAATTTAACAGCAAACAGCATGTAAAAGATTGCATTTTTATTTTCTAGATATTATATTCACGTAATCAAGAACACCTGGATGTTCTTTTTAACTTTGAGTTTTTAGCAGAACTGGTGGTGAAATGTAACCAAGGTAGCACAGTGAAATTCAGTCTGGCTGGAATTCATGGTGATTCCTGAAAGGGCAAATAGCCAAATATGGGGAGCCTCTTTTTGACTTGTAAAATCTAGGATGTTTTGTCACCTAAGTAGTATATTTTGTTACTGATATTAGTAACTTGTCATCTATTCACATGATAGAGATTTAGGAGTTAAGGGACTGTGGTGGCCTGACCTTGGCCGTTCTCTCATTCCCCTGCCTCAACAGGACAGGGGGAGAAAATAAGATGAAAAAGCTTATGGGTCAAGATAAAGACAAGGAGATCACTTACCAGTTACTGTCATGGGCAAAACAGACTTGACTTGAAGAAAATTAACTTACTTTATTGGCAATGAAATAGAATTGTATGGCAAGAAACAAAGACAAAAAGAGTCACCAACAAAAGGAATTCACTGTCTGGATCTGTGGATGTTATTGCCCACCAGAGGTCACTTTTTCAGCCCTACAGGTAAAAGTTATCTCCATAAATGCAGAACTCTGATCTATATGTGTTTCATTATGTCATATACGTAAGTTCTCTGACCCACGTGTTCTTTAGCTTCCTTTAGTCACTTTCTGCTGAGAATTCTGAAACATCACCGGCCATCTTGAAAAAATATGTTGTAAGGTTTTTGAATGTTATACTAAAATTTTACATTTTGTATGATGTTGGCACATTCTCTTTTCCTTAAGGAGACAGAACGTTTAAAAATTTTATTTCCATATGACTTTCATTTAGGCTTTCATTTAATGCTCTGTGTTACACTGTATGTTGCTAACAGGAATTTATCATCAACCTTTTCACAGTCTGCGCAAAACTGTCAAACAGACTTGCCATAACCTAAATTATATGCTAATCAAGAAGGTTCCTCCACTTTGATTTCTAAATTAAATTTACCAGGAAGATCGTTTAACACTGCTAAATCCTGACTTTTTTGAAAGGAGGTTATGTCTTTCAAAGAGGAACTAACCTTTGACTAACATATTCCATTCTGCTTATCCTCTTTCTACCCTGGAGAAGAGATACCTCATTCACCATGTCTGAGACCAGGATAATTCTCTTTTGTTCCTTTGCAGGTTCCTTTGCAACTGAAGCTGTTCATCCGTAAAATGTTAATCTCTTCCCTGCCAGCTTCTGAATGCCAGCTAACCGTGCAAAGGGGGATCTCAGCAACATGCAAAGGGGGATCTCAGCAACATTGTCTTAGCCTGTTTATAGACTAAAAGACAGCCCTGAAATAGGTCATAGACAGGTTAAATCCTTTGTTGTAATTGTTGCCCTCATGGAGAAAAACATTTTAATTTAGCATTAAAGTCCAGTTTAATTTAATCTGGGAACACAAATACCATTATGCATTAATGAGAATTGTTTGATTACTCTATGGCATTGCTATAGACAGAATTAAGGTTTTCATTTATCTAAACATTTGCGTAGCTTCCTGTCTTTGGATTTGTTTTACTTTTACAGGGTATATCTATATTTCCTGGGCTTGTAAAATTTTGGGAAATAATTGGACTGTTTTAGTATTTTACTCCAAAATTCTGAGAGTATTGTTTTTACAGAGACACAGATTTGAGGTTTTAAATAGCTGGAGTTCAGGTGAATAAAGCAAGCAGGTAGGAATAAAATCAGTGTTCATAATTTCTCTTAAAGCCTAGTAGATATTTGGCATGGCAAGAGTGAGGAACATACATGTTCCTCATGAGCGTTTGGGCATTGTGCTCCCAGATGTTGTTATCTGTTAGCAACAGCAGCTGCTTGAAAAGGGGACAGCAGATAGTTTGCTGGCATTAGTGGAAGCGATATTGCAGACAAAGCACTTTGTCTTGCGTTCCCTTGTGTGCATATGGAATGAAATATCTGGCTATGTAGATTGATTTAAATCCCAGAAGAGTGTCCAAAGTGAAGATGCTCAGCTGAACTGCTTGTCTGGCTGAGAGGAAGAGGTGATCTCTGAGTGGTACTTGAAGCCCTTTCTCTCAGTATTGTTACACAGAGCATTTATTAAGTAAATCTGCCCCATTGCTGTCAAAGTTAGCATGCTTGCTCATGCTTCTTAAATTCTCCATGCTCTTCCTCAGGGAAAGGAGATAAAATTACATGATATGTGTAAACAAGGATTAACTTAATCTTCAGCCAAATCCACACATTGCTGTGCAACAGAAGTTTGCATAGGATTATGAGGGCAATGTAATTAGATACAGTTAAACATCTTGCTTTTTGAACCTACATATATTTCTATTTTTTTAAAAAGATTACAGAATCACAGAATCACAGAATCAACCAGGTTGGAAGAGACCTCAGGGATCATCGAGTCCAACCGCTGCCCTCACACCACCCTGTCAACTAGACCATGGCACTAAGTGCCATGTCCAGTCTTTTCTTAAACACATCCAGAGATGGTGACTCCACCACCTCCCTGGGCAGCCCATTCCAATGTCTAATAACCCTTTCTGTAAAGAAATTCTTCCTAATGTCCAACCTGAACCTCCCCTGGTGAAGCTTGAGGCTGTGCCCTCTTGTCCTATCGCTAGTTGCCCGGGAGAAGAAGCCAACTCCCACTTCACTACAACCTCCCTTCAGGTAGTTGTAGACTTCAATAAGGTCACCTCGGAGCCTCCTCTTCTCCAGGCTAAACAACCCCAGCTCCCTCAGCCGTTCCTCGTAGGACAGACCCTCCAGACCCTTCACCAGCTTGGTCGCCCTCCTCTGGACTCGCTCCAACACCTCATCATCTTTCTTGAAGTGCGGGGCCCAGAACGGAACACAGTACTCAAGGTGCGGCCTCACCAGTGCCGAGTAGAGAGGGACGATCACTTCCCTAGACCGGCTGGCTACACTATTCCTAAGAGAGGCCAGGATGCCATTGGCCTTCTTGGCCACCTGGGCACACTGCTGGCTCATGTTTAGCCGGCTGTCGATCAGCACCCCGAGGTCTCTTTCCACTGGGCCGCTTTCTAACCACTCTTCCCCCAGCCTGTAGTGCTGCATGGGGTTGTTGTGGCCGAAGTGTAAGACCCGGCACTTGTTCTTGTTGAACCTCATGCCGTTGGTCTTGGCCCATCTATCTAATCTGTCCAAATCCCTCTGTAGGCCTTCCTACCCTTCAGCAGATCGACACTCCCACCCAGCTTGGTGTCATCTGCAAATTTGCTGAGGGTGCACTCAATCCCTACATCTAGATCATCTATAAAGATATTGAACAGCACCGGCCCCAGAAATGAGCCCTGGGGAACACCGCTAGTGACCGGCCACCAGTTGGACTTTGCCCCATTCACCACCACTCTCTGGGCTCGGCCATCCAGCCAGTTTTTAACCCATTTAAGAGTCCACCCATCCAAGCCCCAGGCAGCCAGTTTGTCTAGGAGGATGCTGTGGGAGACAGTGTCAAATGCCTTACTGAAGTCTAGATAGACTACATCCACAGCCCTGCCCTCATCTACCAAGTGGGTCACTTGGTCATAGAAGGAGACCAGGTTGGTCAAGCAGGACCTGCCTTTCATGAATCCATGTTGGCTGGCCCCAATGCCCCGATTGTCCTGCATGTGCCGTGTAATGGCACTCAGGATGATCTGTTCCATCACCTTGCCTGGCACTGAGGTCAGGCTGACAGGCCTACAGTTCCCTGGATCGTCCTTCCGACCCTTCTTGTAGATGGGTGTTACGTTTGCTAATTTCCAGTCAGCTGCAACTTCTCCAGTTAACCAGGACTGCCAGTAGATAATCGAGAGTGGTTTGGCAAGTTCATTTGCCAGTTCCTTCATTACTCTGGGTTGAATCCCATCTGGGCCCACAGCCTTGTGTGTGTCCAACTGGCACAGCAGATCACTAACTGTCTCTTCCTGGATTACGGGAGGTTCACACAGCCCTCCGTCCCTAACTTCAGGCTCTGGGGGCCGAGTCTCCTGAGGACAACCGATCTTGACATTAAAGACCGAGGCAAAGAAGGCATTGAGCACCTCTGCCTTTTCCTCATCCCCTGACACTACACTACCCTCCTCATTCAGCAAGTGGTGGAGGCTCTCCTTGACCCTCCTTTTGCTGTTTATGTATTTGTAAAAGCTTTTTTTGTTGTCTTTGACTGTAGCAGCCAAATCGAGCTCTAATTGAGCTTTGTCCCTTCTAATCTTCTCCCTACACGACCTGGCCACGTCCCTATAGACTTCCCAAGTTACCCGACCCTTCTTCCAGAGCAAGTAGGCTCTCTTTTTTTCCTTAAGTTCTAATCTAAGTTCCCTGTTTAACCAGGCCGGTCTTTTTCCGCGACGGCTTGCCTTCCTACAGACTGGGACAGCCTGCTCCTGAATATTTAGCAATTCTCTTTTGAAGCATGTCCAGCCTTCCTGGACTCCTTTGCCCTCCAGGACTGATTGCCAAGGGACTCGGTCCACCAACCTCTTAAACAGGCTAAAGTCAGCCCGCCGGAAATCTAAGGCAGAAGTTCTACTCTTGCCCCTCCTTACTTCCCCCACTGTCGAAAACTCTAACATTTCGTGGTCGCTACTCCCAAGACAGCCACCGACCCTCACATCTCCCACTAGTCCTTCTCTGTTCACAAACAACAGGTCAAGCAGGGCCCCTCCTCTAGTGGGCTCATTTACCACTTGCATGAGGAAGTTGTCCTCCACACATTCAAGGAACCTCCTAATTCATCATATCTCCTGATTCAATATTAAAAAGAGATTAAGAACAATATCAAGTTTGCATTATATTGCATATATAATAGGAAGAAAAGTTGCTTGGCATCTAGGAAAGGGAATAGATTTGATGTGATTCTAACAGACACCTCAATCCTCTGCAAAATTGTAATTGTCTTGAGGAGGGACATATGTTGAGACAACGGTCATGACTTGGGACACCTTGCTTATTTTGATTCCCATCATAGTTCATCACTTGATTGAGTGACATCAATTGTGCAACAGTGTATGAACTCCAGAATGGAGGAATGAAAAGAATCCCAAACAAAATCATTCCTCGTGCTCCCTGCAGAAACAAAAAAAGCAAACATACTCTTCACATGCTAGAGTAGGCTGAAAAAAATAATAGCGTATCATATGTGATACTGTTATACTTTATACTATTATATCTAAGTCATTTCCATCTTAATTTTAAGCTATGTTTGTTTTTTTTTTAAGAAGAGAAAAGAGTATGTCTGTTTTGATACAATTTTGACTAACAATTTTCATAAATTTTAAACAAAGGAGTCATTCAGAATTCAGACATAAGTATGGTATCTTCATTACATCAAAATTACTGAAAAAGTCAAATATAAAATAGAAAAGAAATTCCAACCTATTACACTCTAGTCTTGGACTTAGGAAAAAAAAAGTAATTTTTTAAAAAATTGTAGAACCATTATATCTTCTTCTAAAATAGTTTGTGTGTTATTAGGAAAGGAAACCGAGATGAGTTTTCTTGAAACTTCTTGTGAAACACTTATAAAATATTTTGATTCTCTGTGTGTTTTCATAGTACCTACAGTATTAATACTATTTCCTGAAACTTGTGAGCCAAGATGCAAATGCTTAGAAAAAGCAGTTTATTACAAAGGAATACCATGTTAGTAATCATGTAACAGAGGAAAATTAATTTACCTGATATCTGGCCTTGAATTCCGGATTAGAATTAAAGCCATTATATTACTGATAAAACTAATCTTGAGAACGAATGAGACTGAGCCATGTGAAATCCAAATTTAACACTTCAGTTAAAAAAAATCAAGTAATTTAAGACTCAGGCCTGACCCTCCTAAAATCAATGAAAAAAATGCCTCTGACTTTTATTGACAGTAAGAAAAAGCTCATATTCTTTTATTGCTTTGCTGGTAACTGCAGTCTCATTAGTCTGAATTCAGCACAAAAAATGTCTAGTGAAATAAATACACACACATTAAAAATTAGATAATGTACCTTCTGTATTTTTCATAGATTGTGCAATGTGTTGATAATCTGTGTTTTAGATGAAGAAAATGAAATTAATCTAGCCTGTCAATTGGGAAAGTATTTACTATGAGACACTTAGGAAATGCATTAATAAATACAGTGAAGGTAAGGAATAATTGCAGAAGAACTGTACAGTAGGTAAGGACCTGGTGAGAAGCAGATTTGGGCTAGAGTTATTTGTGTTTCTAAAGAAGCTGTTCATGGGACTAGTTTCATCTATTATTTTCACAAATATCACGTGGGAGTGACCTAGTGAATCTTTAAGATGTCAGGAAGGAAACAGGCTGAATTCTTTGGAGGACTGGGATGATATACAAATACTTGAAGGAGCTTGTGGATAACAGAAGTAGAAATGAGATGAAATTAAGCAGTACAAAATGAAAAGTTCCATTCTTTGTGACTAATAAAAAATTATATTCCAGAATCTGGAAACTCGTCATTTAAAAACGTCAGAGAAGAAAGCACAGCTACATTAATCAAATGCAGAACGATTGAAGCGCTGATAATAAAATGGCAAAAGCAGTCCTAAGCTGTCTCAGATAAGATATTTCCAGCAAAGACATGGAAGTATTCAAGCCATTCTACAAAGTACTGGGGAGGCATAACTTTAAATGCTATATTCAAGAAGGATGAACTCAATGTCAGCTGATGAAGGGAAGGAGAGCCTACTGGAAAGTAAAAGAGCACAGCTTGTTTAGGCTAGCAAAACAAAGGCTAAGAAGGGATATAACAGATGTTTATGAATACAATGGGAGGGATAAATAAACTATGAATAAAATAAAACTGGGACTTTTGTAACCCTCAGTGGAATGAGATTATGAAGTGATCTTTCAGTAAAAGTGCTGAGGACAAGACCCAAAACTTCCATTAAAAGGTAATAATTATACTGAAATCTAGATTGTTATTGCCTATGATATTGAAGGACTTAAACTGATGACCTAGGAAGTCTGTTTCAGTCCTGTGTTTCTGCACTGAGCAATCATGCCAGAGAAAATAAGTACCCGCTCTCAGACAAGGCTTAGCATGAATATCAAGGAAGACATGGTAATTTTCAATAGATTCGCAGTCTATATATTACTTAATCAAGCACAACACTGTTTTAGAGTGAAGAACTTTAAAATAAATAGATGTAATGTAAAAATATTTATTTAAATATTATATCTATATAATATTATGTAATAAAGAAATAAATAAATTTTAAATAAATTAAAAAACCCCAAACAAGCAAAAAAGAAGACACCTTACCTGCCTCCTGACCTCAAAGTCTCCATACCAAAATAAATAAATCGAGAGACTATTCTGACATTTGAATGTTTTTCACTAAGTATGACAACGAAGACTGTAGCTCTGCTCTCTACAGGCATTCAACATACCTTGTATGCAAAGGAGGTTTCAGCACAGAGAAGGGAGTAGATTGCTGTCTGGTTGTCTGATCTACATGTTACTCTGGACAATGCTTTTGAGATTTTATTGAATCTGTGTTTTGTCCCATATATGTCCCCTATATACTCACATGTGTTGAATACAGCTCTCAAGCTTAAACGAGTCTACTGAGACACTCTACTGGATGTCTTTAGGGTATAGAGACAGAAGATACATCTGTCCGTGGAGGCTTTTTCAGCTTTGATGATTGCTTGTTGCAAAAAAGAATATCTCCCTCTGTCTGGAAGAGCTTTTCTCCCTGGCTGGCAGTTGCCATCCAGAAGAAGTTGACTTTGAACATTGATTTATCTCGCCAGTCATTCAGCATCTCAAGGTTTTATACAGTGCCTTGACACAGCAAGCAAAGGCCTACCATAAGAGAACTTGAAATAAATAAGAGTCTTTCAACCAATAATAAGCTTTGGATAAGGCTTAAGGCATTGAAATTTATGACAATCTAATGTTTAACGTTTAGTCCCATGTTTTTAAGGTTTACCTGCATTAAGTCTTTGAATGACATTGTCCTAGTTTGGCCCAAACCAGGCCAATTAGTCTTAGAGAAACCAAGGTCACTGCTAAATTCCTCGCTGCTTATGAGTGAAGAGCCAAAGGGGGGTTGCACCTGCAGGGAGGAGCAGACAGGGCAGGTGACCCAAGATTGACCAACGAGGTATTCCATCCCATACACGTCATTCTCACTTTCCTATTTAACACTAACCTACTGCCTCCTGGAGGTGGGGCCCAGGAGGGACGGGCCCTCCTGTCTCCCACTGATTGGTACCAGCTTTGCCAATTCTCCAGTTAAAAGCCTGCAGGTGTGATGGCAGGGGGAGCTACTGCATTTTCCCCTCTGCCTGTGCTGGGGGGAGCAACTCTGCCTGAGGAGGATTTCTAAGCTCTCAGTCTTGGTTTTGTATATATTTGTATATATTTGATTATTTCTATTATTCTTATTATACTCTTTTTCATTACTATAGTTTATTAAAACTGTTTTAACTTCCCAACCCATAAGTCTCTCTCCCTTTTCCCTTTCCTTTAGGGTGGGGGGGGAGAGGGTTAACAGAGAGCGTCTGCCACCGGGTTAATAGCTGGCCCAGCTTTAAACCATGACACATTTCAGGCTCCAAATTAGTTAATTCTGCAGTCTCTTTTACCATAGAGCCTGAATACTACCCAACTTCTTTGTTTGAAAGTTTTCTCCTAGTCAATGAAGTTTTTTCCCACTGAATTCATATTTAAGTGGATATAATCTCCTTCATTTGCAATTCCATGCTGTCCTGTACTGCTTCATTGCAGTTATCATTTTAGTATCCCAGGCAAGAGCATATCTTATCCCCCATGCCAGCATGAACTGATGTTATACCCCTCTAGTTTGTTAAGAACTATTTTAGTCTCACCTCTTTCTTTTGTTGTTTTATTTCTTCAGTATACATTAAGTTTTGATTCAATAGCAAGGGTGATTGTTCTATGTTTATCCTTCACTGGTTCTATGTCTACTTTTTGCTTTCTGGTCCTTCTTGGGGAAGGTTTTCAGTCTCTGGAGGTGACAAGTCAGTTGAAAAGTCAGCACCGCATCTGCTAAGAAAATAAATAAGTACAGAACATGTACCCTGATTGTGGGAGTCAAACTTCATTTTCCAAATGCCTTTGGGCTACTTATAGTGTGCTGCAAAAAATGGAAGCAGAACTGTGCTTTATAGAATTATAGAATTGTTTTGGTTGGAAAGGACCTTTAAGATCATCAAGTCCAACTGTTAACCTAACACTGCCAAGTCCACCACTAAACCATGTCCCTAAGCACCACACCTACTAGTCTTTTAAATACCTCCAGGGATGGTGACTCAATCACTTCCCTTGGTAGCCTGTTCCAATGTTTGATAACCTTTCAGTGAAGAAATTTTTCCTGATATCCAATCTAAACCTCCCCTCGCATAACTATAGGCCGTTTCCTCTCGTCCTATCACTTGTTACTTGGGAGAAGAGACCAACACTTACCTCGCTACAACCTCCTTTCAGGTAGATGTAAAGAGAGATAAGGTGTCCCCTCAGCCTCCTTTTCTCCAGCCTGAACAACCCCAGTTCCCTCAGCCACTCCTTACAGGACATGTTCCCTAGACCCTTCACCAGCTTTGTTGCCCTTCTTTGGACTTGCTCCAGCACCTCAATGTCTTTCTTGTAGTCAGGGGCCCAAAACTGAACATAGTATTTGACGTGCAGCCTCACCAGTGCCAAGTACAGGGGGACGATCACTTCCCTAGTCCTGCTGGCCACAGTATTTCTGATACAAGCAAGGATGCTGTTGACCTTCTTGGTCACCTGGCCACACGGCTGGCTCATATTCAGCCAGCTATCAATCAACACCCCACTTGAATATGTATTGTATCATTTATTTCAAAAATTATCATGTTATTGCTCTGTTTTTGAATTCCAGAGTATGTATATGAGCTTAATCTTATAAATCAAACCAATCTTCTCTTCCAGTTCTGCCTTGTTTTAGTTTTTGGATTTTGGGGTGGTTTGTTAGTATGGATGTGGTGAATTTTGGAACTTTATTTTTCCTTATATCTCTTGCATGCAGTACTTGGGAGAAAGGCTGGACAGGGAAATGAAATAGAATGAACACATATCCTTGATGTGGTAAGACTCTGCTGAGTCCATTTTCTTCCTGTTCCAACGAACTTCACTGTGGACAAAAAAAAGGATTTCCTGACTGTTCCTCAAAGGCAAGATGGGCATCACGGTAAGTTCTGTATAGCAGAAGAAGAGATTTTTTTCCACTGTGTAAGGCGTAACTTTTGTATTCTGAGGGAAGTTATTACAACAATATTGAGAAAACAAAGGCTTAATTATATAAAAATAAGAAAAAAAGCATCAGTTTTCTTTATTTCTTTAAAAAAAACTGTGGCATTACAGGTAAAGAATAAGGTATTTATTCTCTTCTTCAGAAAACATTTTTTACTAGAAGTGTACTCTGTTCTAAAAGGGCGTATAAGTATTTCATGTTACGTGTGGTTTTACAAGATCAACCAGAAGTGTTTTCCAGGCAGAAGCATCCAACACTATGATTAGACATATTTCTCTCTTTAGAGTGGAAGATTGTCTGTCTTTATGATATTATCATCTGAGGTATGTGTTTAGTATAATATCCTCATATCACATAGAGGATGTATTTCCCGTTGCAGTGTGGGTAGGTGACAATGAGAGAAAAGGGCAGTTTGTCAAAATGAGTATATATTTAAAAATCTTACCACTTAATCAGTATGATACTCAGATTTCTTCAGCTACAGTAATGATAGTGGCTGTTGAAGTTGGAAAATGCATAACTTGGTCCTGTACCAAATTGACATTTTCTAAATGTAATTGATTTTGACCTCATCAAATGTATTAATTGTGCAAATTCTGGAAAATTTATCTTATTTTCCATTTTCGGCATCATTTTTTTTTTCCATAGACTTAGATGTTACAACTGTCAGCAGACCTCCTTCAGGCAGGAAGTGAAACTCATTTCAATTTCAAACTACATTAATTCTGAGTGAAATCAAACTTATTCTCAGATTTATTAAGTCAAACAAGTCCTTGTGAAAAATTGCAGATTTTTAATAAGGGCATATTCAGTGGTTCCATTCCATTCTGACAAACTCATAAATCAATTGTTGTCTTTCAGCCATTATAGATTTATCAGTTCATGTGAGTAAATGTTACAGCTGAATACTACTGAAATCCATGCAGCAATATCTCTGTTACCATGATAAATGCAACTTGGCCTCAAAGATGTGCTGTTTGGTTTGTGGAGGCTTTTGGTCTTCAGTTCTGTTTTGCTTTATTTTAAGTATGACGTAGACTACAGGAAACAAGAGGAAAAGCCTAGCCTAAAAAATGTTTTGCGCTCTTCTCCTCACCCCTGACAGTACAGTCAATGATAAATGCATTTTCAATTACAATATGATGATGAATACATAAGACAGAGAGGAAAATATAACTTCAAGACATTATTTGTAATAGATAGAGGAAGGAGGATAAACATTATTCAATTCTAATATTTAGATAAAAATCCCATCCATGTTCATCAGCATCTGTAGGACTCACCATATTTGTAACACATGGACTTTCCTTTTCTTATAGTGATGATCACATGGCAATCATTTTGTGTATACTATAAGACTACCGTATTCACTAATGTTATGCTTGAAGTGATTTATTGGAGTATATACAGCATTCAGTACTCACAGTCTCTGGGGGCTAATTAAAAATATCAAATTTTATGGAAGGTGCCTTGCTGTTTATTTTGTTGGATTGTAAATTTTGAGAATGCTTTCAATAAATTATACATGCCCACAGCAGTGAAAAAAAGTGCAGAAAAATGCTAATAAGGGTGCAGTCAGACTAATAAGGAGAACACTCAAGGTCCATAATTTTGCATTGAAAAATTATTTGGAAACTGAATTTTGAGAAAGGAGAGACAGAACAGTGAGCTTATTTGAATGTTTCCAAATTTATGACAGTATCCAAACACAAATCACTTTTCAAGTCTGATGAAGAGATATTTAGGAACATTGAATAGTACTGATTTGTGTCTCTTATTTCTTACTGCCTTTCATGTAGCTCAGCAATTGAAATGCTGAGTAACAGTTTCCCTCCTCAATTCTAATGATGCCCTTATAATCTTTTTAATGCAGTGCTTGAACTTTAGAAAGTTTATTTGCTGCCAAATGTCCATCCATTGCAAAATGCAGCAATGGAAACCCTCTTGTTTTATCCATTTTGCTAGATAAAATTATTGTGGACCAATAAGGTTGCTAAATGTTTGGTTCCTGTTGCTTGTTTATTAAGTAAAAAAAAGGAATAAAATCCAATTAAAAGAGCACTTCTAGCCCCAAATCCCACTGATACCACAGCAAATCAGGGTCTTGTTATTAATTTAGGGGGAGAAGAATCCAATTAGGCACTTTCTACTTCAACAAAAAAGTCAACCTAAAAACAATTTCATACAGAATGTGACCTGTGAGCAAAGGTACAAAAATTAGTTCATAATTGTAAGTTGATGCAGATTTGACAATGTTCAACATTGCAGCTTTCATCCAGATCAACAATTAACGTCCACTCCCAGTTTAAAATATGAATCCTTTTCTTTGCAGGGAAAGCCCGACAAACTTTGTGGAGATTTATCCTAGTGTAAAATCACATTGGCAAACACTGTTCTGCACTGGTATTTGCATTGTTATGGTTGCATTGATGCAGTAAGTGCCTTGAAGTAAGCAAAAGTTTTAACATAAAAGTCAATGGAATACATTGTTTTCTTTTTTGGTAAAACTTACTTTGGTGCTGCAGGACATGGAAGGTTTTTCTGTCCACTCTGTGCTGTCCACATTAAGGCTGTTTTCAAACCATTTGTGTGTGTAACATTGGGCTTTCCTGTAATGTGCACAATCTACTAGACTATCCCCTAAGTATAGCTACTCCAAGCACCACTAAAGGCTTATCCCTATCATAGAAATAACTGTGCTCTAATTTTCTTGCCTCAGTTTGGAGACTTTGAAGAAAACATATTTATTGCATCCAAGACCCTATCTCCAGCTGAAACAAGTACTCGATCAGTCTCTCACCTCTCATTTAATTTGAATGTTCTCTCTGTAAGCACCTAAAAAAAACCCCGTGGGTTTTTTCATCTCTGCTGCTTGGTGGGAGGAGAAGAGGAAGACTTTGAGAGGATACCAGGGAACAGTCTCCTTGAAAATGAGAGCTGACTATTTGGAGGAATACAGAAGAAAACAGAAATCACCTGGACAAGAATTGTGCAGTATTCTGTGGCTAGAATAAAAACAAGAGGCTTATGAACCATAAAAACACATTGCTTAGTTGCTTCCATAGTTCAAACATAATGCCTGAATAATTTAATCAGTGCTTACAGGCTTAGTTGTGCCCTTGACACAGAGCTAAATGAGAAGACCTTGGCAGTGTGGGAACTCTTGGCTGAGCAGCCAGACCTTGAATCATGTCCTAGGTCTGTCTTTTTGGAGTGCTCAGTCTGTAGAGTGCTCATGATACCAGACAGTTCAATTTAGCAACAGTTTAGCAAGAGTAGGCCTCAGAGTAGGTTCTAAAGGCCTGCTCTGTGTTACCTTTACACAGAACAAACTTTCCTGTCAATAATTTTCCTTTTAGCTAGAATAATAACAATAAGTTCTGAAGTATCTACATGTTTTGTAGATAAAGTTTGTTTATGGGATTGATAACAAGGTTCTAGTAAACAAAGATTCATGCTGTTTATGCTTACTCTTAGATAAACAAAGGTCTCTGCTAATTATATAAGGCCAAAAGACAAAACAAAACTGTAAAGAATAACTTTGTGATGTCTAAATTAATTTGATTCATAAACTCTTGTGTCAGAGGAGAGATAAGTCTAAAACGGTATCTTCTTCTTGGGAACACATGTAAACAAGAAGGCCTCAACCACGCTTGCGCACAAGCACGATTTAAGAGGGATTGGGACCACCAGTGACCCCCAGAGACCACCAAAGACCCCTTCCCCAATTTAGTACGCATGTATAAAGACATTACGTAATGCATTACATAATGTGTTATGTATAAGTTGTTTTTTTAATTGGGTGGGTTTTTCCCTTGGAATTGTGTATAAGGGGCAAGCTTTTGTTCTTAGGTGTACATGCTAGGAGGAGAGATCCCCCATGCACCCAGCGCTGCAATAAACCAATGTTGGCTTTCTAAACTATCATTTGGTTTGGAGAGTTTTCTTGGTTACTATTTTCGCTAACAGAATTTGGCGACCCAGATGGGACCAGCTCTCCGGAATCTCCACAGACCAGAGGAATCGTGAGGACTCCAGCGCGCACTGGAGTATTTTCGGGGAAGCCTCCGATTCCCTGGTCGGGTGAGTTTCCGAGACAGCTAACAGCTATCTGGGAGATTAGCGACATTGGTTGTGAGTATTGGTACCGGTACTTTAATTTGGTTGCTTAAGCTATTGGTTTTGGGTTGCTTACAAATAAGTCGTACTTGAATTAAGTGCACGTTGTTAAGCGTTTTGGGTTGCTTACAAATAAGCCGTACTTGAATTAAGTGCGCGTTGATAAGCTATTGGTTTAGGTGTGCACAATTGTGATAATCCGTACGCTACTACGGGGACGCCCGGAGTCCGGATTTTGGGTTGAATATTGGTTTTGTACATATTTGTATATTTGTATATTTGTTGCCGCTTAGTGAAACTGCTTTTGACTTTCGGCTTGCAAGTTTTCTCTCTGTGTTCTCCATTCCTCCCTTTCGGGGGAGGGAAGGGAGAAAGGGGGGAGGCGAGCGTCGTTTTGCCGTTCACTGCTTGTTATCAGTTTAACAGCAGGTCCGGCTTTGAACTGTGATAGACTTATTTGTTGTATATATAACCTTGTACGGGTATTTGTGTTAATTTTGAAACTTTGTAAAATGGGAAACAGTTTGTCTACCGAAGGGGGGATTCTTAAGGGCTCTCCCTTAGGGTGTATATTAAAACACTGGAAAAAGTTTGGGGGTGATCCTCTTACCTGTAAAAAGTTAGTAGAATATGTAATCAGTGGTGGCCTTTATATACCCTAGATGATCAGGAGAAATGGCCTAAAAACAGGAGTATTAGTTACAACACAATACTGCAATTAATGTTGTTCTGCAGACGAGAAGGAAAGTGGGATGAGATGCCGTATGTGAATTTGTTCTTTGCATTACGGGATGATTATGATGTGCGTAAGGAATGTGGTTTGATTGTAAGCGAAGGTGAAGTATTGGCGTTAGAGGCAGGAAAAAAGAAAGTGCCTAAGCGTTGTTGTTCAGCATGCAGCATTGGCAAGTGGTGTAATAAGTATAAGGAGAAAAGAGAGGAGGAGGAGAACGAGGAGGATGTTCAAATGTTAGTTGGACCAAGAAGGGATAATGAACAGAGTGAATCAGACAGTACTGATGGTGAAGGTGAAGCAGGTTTCAGTCCGGTGGCGGGTAGGACTAGGCAGAGAAATGCTGATATGCAAGCCCCTCTCAGACAAGCAGTAGGACCAGGAGGGGCCAGTCTGGGTAAAAGTGCAGTTTTCTGTATCGGATTTAAAATCCTGGAGGGAGATGGCAGGAGTATATAGGGAGGACCCTGAACGGGTAGCAAAGGTTATGGAAACTATAATTGAAAATCATGATCTGGATTAGAAAGATTTGCAAATTATCTTGAATAACTTGGTGATTTTTGAGGAAAAACGACTCATTCTGGCCAAGGCCAGAGAGGAGGCTGAACGAGTGTATGTACAAGATGCACAAGCAGGACGGCTAGATGAACATTTTCCTCCCAGTAATCCTGATTGGGACCCTAACGCTCCTGCTCAGAGGTTGTTATTAACCGAATACCAACGATTGATTTTGCATGGTGTTCGGAATGCTATTCCAAAGTCAAAGAATTGGTCTAAATTGTATCAGGTCATTCAAGGAAAGAATGAAGATCCCTCCTCTTTCCTTGAAAGACTAACAGAGGCTGCAAGAAAATACACTGATTTGAATCCAGAAAATGATGTAGATGCTGTCTCGTTAATACATATTTTTATGGGACAGTCTAGTGCAGATATAAAACGGAAACTGCAGAAAATAGAGGGGGCAGATGCCCGCTTGCTGGACAAAATGTTAGAAAATGCTTGGAAAGTGTATAACAACAGAGAAAAAGTAGAGGAAGAAAAAAAGAAAAGAGAAGTGTTTATAAACAACCAGCAACCGGCAGCAGCTATAGCCCAGGAAAATAATAGGGTTAGAAAACTGAATTACCGGGGGAAGCCAAAGGGAAGAAAATCTGATGAAGTTCCAAGAACTGGAAAGCAATTAGAGAAAAATCAGTGTGCTTTCTGCAAGCAGAAAGGGCACTGGAAAAGGGAGTGTCCGCAATTAGGTCAGCGAGGCCTTGGGGAAATGCCAAGGAAAGCTGTTAACATGATGGCTGTGGATTCAGACTGAGGAGGACCGGGGGTTGAATCGAAATCCTCCCCAACAGAACCCCTAGTTATAGTAAGATTGAAAAATGAGAAAGTAAAATTTTTAGTAGACATGTGAACTATCTATTCAGTATTAAATACATGCAAGGGTAATCTGAGTGATCAAAACATGCCAATTATTGGTGCCACAGGGCAGAAAGAAGATCGGCCGTTTTTCCAGCCTTTAAAATTTGGAATTGGGAAAAGGGTGTTAACCCATCAATTTCTCTACATACCAGATTGCCCCATGCCGCTGTTAGGATGAGATCTGCTAAGTAAATTGAATGCACAAATTACTTTTACAAAAGGAAAAATCCAAAACCATATCCCTGAAAATAAAGCTTTGGATGCCCAAGTTTTTATATTACAGAAGGAAGCCGAGTTACAGGAGATACCAGAAGATGCTGTGTCACCTTTCGTATGGGCCTCAGGAACACCGGGACGATCCCGAGCGGCAGAGCCGGTAATCATCCAGCTGAAACCTGACGCCCGCCCGGTTACTAAGAGAACGCCAATCAGAATACCACACTCCGATAGTGCCGGTTAAGAAACCTCATTCAGAAGAATATAGATTGGTTCAGGATTTACGAGCTATAAATCAAATCGTGCAGGATGTCCACCCGGTAGTGGCAAACCCGTACACTCTTTTAACCACTCTGAAGGAAACAGATAAATGGTTTACCGTATTAGACCTAAAAGATGCGTTCTTTTGTCTCCCACTGGCAGCCGAGAGTCAGGAACTGTTTGCTTTCGAATGGGAAAGTCCCATGACTGGTAGAAAAACTCAACTGTGCTGGACAGTGTTGCCGCAAGGATTTAAAAATAGTCCTACAATCTTTGGAAATCAATTGGTCAAAGAATTAGAGAACTGGCAGAGGATGCATGAAAACATCACCTTACTGCAGTATGTGGATGACATACTGGTAGCAGCAAGTAACAGGGAGGATTCCATACAGATAACAATAGATATTCTAAACTTTCTGGGACTGGCAGTGTCACCGAAATCGGGAATAAAACCTCTAAACACCAATGTAGCATTAAGAAGCAGGCACACCTTTATTGCAGCTGGGCGGCACGAGGAGATAGGCTCTCCAAAACCCTGCGCGCCTCCCTTGAGAAATCATTCTATATTTATGTAGTAAAATGTTACATATTCTATGAATTGCTATACATATGCATAACTTTTCCCCGAAAAGGTGGTCTTTATTATAATGAGTTCCAAGAAATCATTTCCATAGTCTCCGCCTTTAACTCCTCCTAGTTGCGCATGCGTATTTTCTTTTGGTGGTCGTGGGCCGGGGTCTCCGCGATGAAGGCCGTATGTCTTCCTCGCTGTGCACTTTTCACCTCTCCTTCTTGCGCAGGCGTATTAGCACCTTGGCTCTTGGTCAATCCTCAAGACCAGTTCTAGCTGGTTCCAAAGCAGGAAGTCCAGGCAACCCTATTGTATTCAACTAGTGTCCATGACGGTCTCTTAGGTCCAGTAACTCACCTAATGGGATTTCCACGGTAACCTGTTAAAATTTAACAACCTATGGCTAACTCTGCAGACTCTATAGCATAAACACAGTACCCCTTTTCCCAGTATACCTATCTTATTAAACTTATCATTTTATGATTGAATTTTATTTGATTTTTAAGTATTGGTAACAGCAGGGTACAAGGTCTCCCGGAGAAAGGCACAGATAACCCAGATTTGGGGTACCTATGGGACTATCTTCAGACAGGGGCCCACACTTTGTATTGGAAGCTGTTCAAAATTTAGCTGAAGTGTTAGGGGTAAAATGGGACCTCCATACCCCATGGAGACCTCAATCAAGTGCAAAAGTAGAAAAAAATTAATCAAAGCTTAAATAAACAGATGAGTAAAAATTTGCCAAGAGTCTCAGATAAAATGGCCAGGTGCTTTACCCTTAGCTTTGCTATGAATCCTAAAACTAAAGAAAAGGTTAGTCCTTTTGAAATCGTTTATGGTAAACCCTATCAGGTGACAGAAACAGGAGTTGATCCTGAGATCATAGGAAAACATTATCTGAAAGAATATGTTATCTCTCTAGGAAAGGTTTTGTCCTCTCTCCACAGGTACATCACTGTGAGCACACCGTTATCCCTGGAAGTGCCTGTGCATCAATACCAACCTGGAGACTGAGTGTACCTGAGGACATGGTCAGATGAACTGCTAAAAGAGAAGCGGAAAGGACCTTTCCAGATTTTGCTCACCACCTACACAGCTATCAAGCTCGAGGGAGTCACTCCGTGGATACATCACAGCAGGATCAAACCAGCTTCATCACCAGAATCAGAATGGACTGTAAAACAAGGACCTTTATGTTTAAGATTAACCTGGGGATCACAAGGTTCTGCGTTATCTCCCTTGCAGTGATGTTCGGAAATGCAGAAATTGATACAGATGGAGAGGCCAATACAGTCATAAATGAGAACTTAATTCTAACTCTGATACAAGGGTTTGGTAGAATGCACAATCTTAGTAGTGTAACAGCATGCATCCCAATTCCTCATTCAGCCAGTCAGTCTATCCCCTGGGGTCACAACTTGAATGGGGATTTCAAAGTTTTCTTTTACCAGGACTGATGGCTTTAAAAAATCAGATGCTAATAGAAAATCTAAACATGGCAAGTAGAATCTTTATCAAGAACCACTCAAAAGGGATTCCATATTGTTAACAAACAGATCCAAGCCAATACTAAAATGACTCTGCAAAATAGACCGGCCTTAGACTTGCTATTAGTCAAAGAACAAGGAGTGTGTGGATATCTTAAGTTAGACAAAAAGCACTGCTGCATCCACATCCCATACATCACTGATAACCTGCAAAAGCAATTGGATAAAATGAAGAGAGTAGCAAAAGACAGCAGGGCAATCAGGGATGCAGCAGAAAATAGCTGGTTCAACAAAATCCTGCAAGAATTAGGTGGACTATCTCTAAAAGGATGGTTAGCCGCATTATTAGAGGGAATAGTTTATGTAGTTGTGATTATAGTTATTATAGGGATCTGTGTAGGTTGTGTTAAGAGAATCATTGAGAAAAATATATGGAAGTAGTGAGATAATAAATCTAACTACTTCCAAAGGGGGGAATTGATACCAGACGGTTCAATTTAGCAACAGTTTAGCAAGAGTAGGCCTCAGAGTAGGCTCTAAAGGCCTGCTCTGTGTTACCTTTACACAGAACAAACTTTCCTGTCAATAATTTTCCTTTTAGCTAGAATAATAACAATAGGTTCTGAAGTATCTACATGTTTTGTAGATAAAGTTTGTTTATGGGATTGATAACAAGGTTCTAGTAAACAAAGATTCATGCTGTTTATGCTTACTCTTAGATAAACAAAGGTCTCTGCTAATTATATAAGGCCAAAAGACAAAACAAAACTGTAAAGAATAACTTTGTGATGTCTAAATTAATTTGATTCATAAACTCTTGTGTCAGAGGAGAGATAAGTCTAAAACGGTATCTTCTTCTTGGGAACGCATGTAAACAAGAAGGCCTCAACCACGCTTGCGCACAAGCATGATTTAAGAGGGATTGGGACCACCAGTGACCCCCAGAGACCACCAAAGACCCCTTCCTCAATTTAGTACGCATGTGTAAAGACATTAAGTAATGCATTACATAATGTGTTATGTATAAGTTGCTTTTTAATTGGGTGGGTTTTTCCCTTGGAATTGTGTATAAGGGGCAAGCTTTTGTTCTTAGGTGTACATGCTAGGAGGAGAGATCCCCCATGCACCCAGTGCTGCAATAAACCAATGTTGGCTTTCTAAACTATCATTTGGTTTGGAGAGTTTTCTTGGTTACTATTTTCGGTAACACTCAGGGAACTTTGATGTCTTTAACAAGTGGTTTAAAATAACCTCAAATGCCAAAACATTCAGTATGTGCAATAAGAAATATCTGCTATAGCTTAAGAAACTTCAGCGTGAACACTTACTCTCCTGGCTGCTCTCCTCAAGTTCCTGTGGGCAGCCAGGTAACATGAGTGTTGCCTGATTCCCCCAACTTTGTTCTGAGTGAATTGGGAGGGATGGGGGCGATTAAGTGGCTATAGCCACCATGATCTCTGGCTGTCACCCTGGTTACAGTCTTTCACAGGTTCTGCATAGGCTGCCAGCCCAATTGCTAGCTTTGAACTGTCTCCTTTTGCAGCTGAGGTCCAAATAAGCTTCTCTATGAAAGGATTATGCCTGAGCCTCATTGGACAGGGTATGAAAGGGAGAGGAGATTTGTCCTGACCACTGATCTGTAAGGGAGTCTTGCAGTTACTTTTATTGACATATATGTTACTTGCAGGTATCCCAAAAGTCTTTGTGCAAAACTGGATCTCAGCTGCCTCTTGTTCCAGACTGTACATTACTATGTAAATTTTACCCATGCCCAAACATCGAAGCATACACCTGCACTGCCTCTTTAAAAAGCAAGACACTTGCCATTTGACAGCTATTTCCAGACCTTGATTTGCTTTGACTGTCTTTTTTTGATTCCAGCCTTATGTAAGACACTGATCATAAATGTCCTAGCTTGTGACAGAATGACATGGTGTGAAAAAGATGAACAGCAAGCATGAAGGAAATATTGGCTAATGATACAAAGGCAGATTCATAAGCCTGAAAACTGTCTTTTTAATGTCCAGAATAATCTTGTAAAGTCTCACTGAAATATTGAAAATTTGAGTCCAAATCTCCACAGCACCTTGTGACATATGATTAAACAAGAGATGAAGAGTGGTCCAGTGTGAGCAGAAGATATGGGCAGTGCTTGCTGTATACTTCACACTCACTTTGCTTAGGTTCATATACCTATGTAAGCTGTCAGGGAGTGTGTTCTCTATTATTTTTTATGTGTTTGTATGTTCTATGTACTTCAGATATCTTTGATAGTATTAGCTACTTGATTAGACAGTTCAGAAAAAACTCCATAAGCAGATGCCAGAGTGTATTAACTATCCACAGCAATAACAATTCTGTGTAAGAAAAGTTAATTCAATGGCAAATAATTCTGCCAGAAAAAAAATTGTCTCCTGTGAAAACAAGTATCTTGGTTTCACCTGGAGACCATTATGCTTTGAAAATATTGAACCCTGCAGATATTATTGACTTAATAGATGGAAACTGAGAAACTTTAGGAGCCTTTTTTCTAACCAAAGTGGTTCAGTTAGCATTATTAATGATTAAACAATGTTGTTTAATTTTAAGCCCTTACTTTTTAGTGTGTTATCAAACTGTGTGTACCACACAGCTTCAGTGCCTGGTAGCTTGTTTTGATAAGCTTTCCAAATAGAGATGAAGGAACTAAATAAGCAAAAATGCTCATTTGCTAGTACCTTTTTCCGAGACTTAAAATAAAGTAAGTTTTATTTTCTGAAACTTCAAAATCGTATGCAGTTCCATCCTGCTTCACTTACCTGATCTATCTGTGTCTGTTTGTCTGAGAAACTCTTAAGAGTGAATACTTTTATGCTGTAGCTTCTACTTTCTGAAAAACTACTGAGCTCTAATGAAAGTAAGTGTAAAATCTTTGAAGATAGCACCTCTGCAAGGCTGAGTAATGCAACATTTATTTTTTAAGCACTGGAATTCAGATGAAAATCTGTAGTTCTGCATTAGGCTTCCTACACAAGAAAAAAAGACTTCCCAGAATGGGATGCATAATCTCATGTATCTCAGCAGAGCACTACCTGAAATGTCTTTAAGGAATGCTACAAATATGCCAAAAACTCTTCTGTTCTCTGGGAGTTGGATACCACTCTTTGGGCTGTATAGAAATGTCTCTTCCTATCTCCTGAAGAAAAATACCTATATCTCTTTTTTCAAAAAAAAAAAAAAAATAATGAGCAAAAATAATGTCTTGCTTTCAAAGCAGCAGTGTGTGCAGTAGCCTATTTGCAATGGAAGAAACTGAACATGAGGTATTTCATCCAAGGAAGGCATTCAGATTCATCTTCTACGAGACAGTGTATCAGGCCTGACTCTCCACTCCTCTTTAAGTTGGAGGGTCCTGGATGGGTAATCAGAATATGATGCACCTATACCCACTAGATATTTTAATGTTTGTTTTTTTGGTTTTGTTTTGTTTGCTTATTTCTTTGTTTTAAAGAATTATGGTTTAAATATACTCCAACACTAAAATTACAGCAGTCTGAACAACTTTAACTCACAGTGTGTGCAGATCTGGGGACTTAGTTTTATTCACATCACTCTGATTTTTGAAATAGATGTAACCCCAATGTTGTAGAGGGACTTTTATATTGGTAACTTGAATTGCTTTGAGATAATACAACAAAACACCGGCATCATACCAGAACCCCACAAATAAACCCACTTCTTGCGCCTGCCCGAAACAGTGCCACAGATCCCAACATGAGTCTCAGTGTGATGGGAACAGCTCTTCCACTTGTCATCCCCACTACTTAACAAAAAAGCTAGATGTGTTTTGTTGTGCTGCTTTATGATATATGAAGCAATGAAATGACATTTACAAAACCAACTCTCTGTCACTTTACATTTAAATTCAAATCTTCTGTATTTTGAATAAGAAAACTTGTAGTCTTACAACATCAGGTGTGTCAAGGAGTAAAAAACTAAATAGCCGTAAGGGAAATTGTTTTCTGTTCACACTTCTGCCAATTATTTAGGAATACAGTGTTCTTTTTAATATTAATTTAATTTAACTACATGGAAATACATTTTTCTTTGCAAAGGAGAAGGTGTGGATCCAAATATATACTTAGATACCTTATTCCAAACTTCAGCCTGAAAAAGGTTAAACCTTACTTAGCTACACTTGGGGCTTCTCACTCTCTGCTGGACTGGCTGCAAGATTGCAGTCAGGATCTCTCTAACCACATGAATTTTTCATTCCTTTCTGCTGGTGTCCAATCTCCACAGCATCAGTAAGGTATGTTCTTAAAGTTGCTAACATACTTATAGGTATCACACTTTACTGAGAAACATAGGTTTAATTCCTTCCTGCCAGAGGAATGACTCAAAGCTAGGTGTTTGACTGCCTGTTTTCTTCATGACATTGTTTGAAATGTGGGCAGTGTCAATAGATCTGTGTCATCTTTACTTAGCCTTTTGAAATAGTGATGTTTTCTGACTTCTAGGATTATGTTCTGGACTTTGGATCCAGCGTGGTTACAGGCAATTAAAGCTCAGATGGGTGTAGTTTCAAGGATATTTTAGGTTAGATATTTGTGGTACTGTTCTGAAACATTAAACTTCAGTATTTGGATTCCATTCTGGGGAGCAAATGACTAAAAATTTGGCACAGCTGGGCCTAATTTATGGCAGGCTAAATCCTTTCTTCAGTTTAGTGGTAATCCTCCCATAATTTCAATAAGGGTTGACAAAACCACTTCTCTGCCTATTTCACCTATTTAGCGAACCCTCCAAAATTATTCCCTGGGAAAAATAAGTCAAAAGAGAAAATAAGTATGAAGAAATCCAATAGTAGGTCCACTATTCCTTTTTAGGGATAAAGAAAGAAGCACAAACTTGCAAACTACTGTTCAGGTTGTCTTTAAACTCTATATGCAACTTAAAAATAGCTCAACTGAATGTTACAAAAGGACCTAACCAGCACAGGTGAACTACTATTTTTCTGAATAAAGACTTAATTCAGTATCTTCTTCATCACAAACCACATGGGTATTACTTTTAAAGAACTTAATTGTAAGCTTCCAACATGCACAAATTTATGCTGAGAATTCGGTCTACAGTCACAATACAGTTTTACAAAACAAATTATATGAACACTGATTTCAAATGAAAGGAAAACATTGAAGCCATGTTAAAGTTGGATTAAAAGCCAGGAAAAAAGAAGTTTATGTTATCTTTCCAAGAAGAATATTTTAATAGAATTTATGCCTTTTATCCTTTTTAATAGACTGCCCTGTGCCTGCTAAATTTAAACAGAGGATTTATATACTACTGTAGCATGGGTTGCCATGTTTGGGGTAATGTTAAACACTCTCACAAATCATTATTGATTTAAAATTATTCTGATTCGTTTCAAATGTCTGGAAAAGCCTGCAGGTGGAATAAATCTAGATGTCTTTTTTGTGTTCTTAGTCCAACATTGCACTCCTTATGGAAGCATCATGCATAGGTTGTGTGAATAGAATAGAATAGAATAGAATAGAATAGAATAGAATAGAATAGAATAGAATAGAATAGAATAGAATAGAATATTTCAGTTGGAAGAGACCTACAATGATCATCTTGTCCAACCGCCTGACCAGAGCTGATCAAAAGCTAAAGCATGTTATGAAGGGCATTGTCCAAATGTCTCTTAAACATTGACAGGCTTGGGGCATTGACTACCTCTCTAGGAAGCCTGTTTCAGTGTTTGACCACCCTCTCAGTAAAGAAATGCTTCCTAATGTCGAGTCTGAATCTCCCTGGTGCAGCTTTGAACCATTCCCAGTGTCCTGTCACTGGATACCGGGGAGAAGAGATCAGCACCTCCCTCTCCACTTCCCCTCCTCAGGAAGTTGTAGAGAGCAATGACCTTTCAGTCTCCTTTTCTCCAAACTAGACAAACCCAAAGTCCTTAGCTGCTCTTCACAGGACATGCCTTCCAGACGTTATATACAATAATAATGCATGGGCAAGGACTAAATTAACTGATGGCTCTTGTATTCATGTCCTCAGAACACAGCAATGTAGAGACATCGAATGTACATGAAAGCCAAAGTAACATACAGAAATAATCACATAACATCAAATAATTCCTATTTCCAACTCATAACGCACTAGCTATCACAAAGGAAAGATTTTTCAGTTTGGACAGTTACGTAGATGTATAGCATCTAAAATTTTGTTGGATAATATATTTCTGTTTTCAGAATGGGGACATATCACCACAATTCCAGATATTAAGTTAATGTTCTAAATAGTTTCTGTCACCTAAAACATCTAATAATTAGTCAAATGAGACAGAACAAGCTCCTGAGATTCTGCATCTTGAAACTATTTTCTCTTTTGTTAAGAGTTACACAAAAAATATGGATCGGGTGAAAAGTAGTGAATGGGTTAAAAGAAAGAATCCCAACCAAAGAAATCATTGTCACAAGAAATGTTAGGGTAAATGTTAGGGCAGATTGTTTTCTGTGTGATGACTTTATTTGCAATGTTTTCATCTTGCTTTTTACAAAGATTAATGTAAATACTGTCAGCTTTTTGATAGATATTGATGCAGTAGTAATTGTCCTTTTTTTTTTTTTTTCCTTCCCAAAACCAGATTATTTTGGAGGAGGAAAGCTTATTGCATGTTCCATTCAAGAAACACTGGCAGCAGTTTTGTAACTAAAATAGCTATCTATTTATTGATGTTTTAAAAAATTATCAGCAGTAAATAACAGTAAAAGACAGTTCAGCCTCCAGCTGCCTGATTGGCTGATGTCAATTTTGTGTGGCATAACTGAGGAGTGAGGAAAATGGAACTGAACACCGTGAAAGGATAATGGTTTCCCACAGCAAGCTAAATATCAAGTCACTGCAAGTGAAGTTATATAAAATAAATGCTTAGGTGAGGTTGAGACATTTATTTTCAAAGCAGGAGACCATTTTCCAGTCACAAAGTTTAATTCCACTGTCACCGTTGCTATTATATGAAGGATTAATATTATAAAATCAATAAATATATGAAAGTGGCTTTGTGGATCAACGGAAGAGCTATCTGCACCAAAATCCTGCATTTTGATTGTCTCAGGGTACAGAAATCTTCCCCATTCCATGCCTGCTGAAGCTAGTTTAGTTAGAAGTAGGAGATATGAGAAAACAAAAAGTCTGAGGTGAAGTTAAAGCAGTATAAATTAACTTTTTGCTAAAGTTCCTTAGATTAAGTCTGAAAAGTTTTCATAGGAGGAACAAAGTAATAAATCTGACATTAGTAAGAGCCAAATCCAAGAACAAAATGTGTCATCAAGTAACCGAAAAAGGGATGATAGAAGGAGCCCAAGCTGGTAGAATATACATGTTGAGAGGATCAGAAGACACCAGTACAGATTCACCTTCAAATCTGAAGTCAGGAAGTAAATTAGAGTCTTAACCGAATTAAAATCTTTATTTGTCAGAAAACACTATTTTTAGTTGTGAATGGGTTCATTTGTGGACTGTTTTAAAGACGTGAAGTCATCTAGAGGTCTTACAGTCACTGAAGTGAGTGAACAAAATGCATTTTCTTCCTATTTGTTCTTTTGCTGTTTGCCCTACTGCTGTATTCCCATCCTCTCACCTTAACCACAAGGTGACTTTATATGGTGACAGCTTCAGGAAGAAAACACATGATCTGAGGCTTGAGTACGGCCCTACGAAGATGGGTTTTTGTCTCTGGTTGAATGGCACTGTCTCTCTGTATCTTCCTTCGTGCTTTTGGACCAGCACAGATGTCTTTGTTCAGAGCACTGGGTTTCTCAGTTCTTCTAGAGTTATTGAATTCAGAGGACATATGCTGTTTACCACTGTCTGAATATCCAGTTCCTGTGTGAGGATGTAGAACCAGTTTGCTACCACTCAGGGCTGGTATAGTTGGCTGGAGGTCTCTCCAGTCAAATGATGGTGTGATGTTGAAGCATGGAATCATACTCACACTAACCTGAATCTAACCAGGCTGCGCAGTTCTTATAATGACATGATTTTCAGAATAAGATGTACAAGAATACACGTGGGATTGCTAGCCCATGCTAGGGCTCCTTCACTCTGTTTTTAGAATAATTAAAGCTAATACAACATACTAATTTGACTGTCCAGGCCTGAAGGGATTTAGCCTTGAACACTTTTCAAAAACTTGTTAGATGTCTTTTTGCATTTTATATTACTACTCTTAGACAGTGTCTAACATTATCTCCTTTTTACTGCTCTCCATTGGTCAGTCTAGAGAGGAGAAATTGAAGTTAATCCAGAAACTGTGGTGTGGCTTCAAAGGGTCTTGCAAAGGTGACAGCATCAGTATTGAGTGATATCAAGTGACAGTGACTCAGGAAGTTTGGCTTCCATTTTCATCTGTGCTGCTGATGTGCTTTGCCATTTAGCCTTTCTGTGCTTCAGTGTCAAAACATAGCTTACAATTAGCATGTTGGGATCTTCAGGTAAAAGGTTTTACACAATCGAAAATGTTATTCTGGTGAAAGCTAAAGTAAATTGCACTTGCTAATAGAATGATATTGCATATTTTTACCTACTTGTTCCTGCTTTGTGATCTGAAAATAACTGACCAATAATTTTTTGTTTCATTAATCCATACTACTTTTAGTTGCAATTGTATCAGAATATTTAACAGTCAGGTGCTTATGCATAAAGACAGTATTTTATTTTTACAAATATAAGTAAGGAATATAAAAAACCTCTAGGAAAATGTATCTTTCAGCTTAGAGAAGAAAATCTCTTTTTGCTGACTTTCTTGACATTTTGAAGTCCATTTGGGAAATGTTTCATTTCTGTGTGTTGACCAGGCAGCAGTAAGCTGAAAAGACAAATTGCTGTGAGTGTGGGGAAACAGAGAGACTATGAAGAATACACACGAAAAATAAGGAAAGGGTTAAAGTGGTATTTTGATCAGTCAGTCTTGTCTAGGAAATACTAAAGCAATAGCTTATTTAAAATGTCACCAACCAGATCTTTTTTGACAAAGGCACAATTTTTTTTTTTTCCAGTAAAAAAGATTGATTTTATTAGAAAAGGAATTTTACATCAGTATCAGGAAGATTTACGAGTTTTGGTCATTAAACAAAGAGTCAGAATCACACTTTAATTTTTGGTCTTTGTCTTTTTTTGGAAGATTTTACACTTTTTTTTTTTTTTTACTGAAACCTGAAACCATTTCAAATGAGCTTGTGATTTGTTTTCTTAACCCCCACTGTGTATTGCTTGGGTACAGGTCTCCTGAAGAACTTCTTCTTTGTGGTACATTAATGGTTTTGGCTTTCCTTCCATTTGTAAACTTAAGCTTGGTATAACTTTCTTGTTGAAAAGGATTTGGCTAGTGTTCTTGCAGTGTTGGCTCAAAAGTCACCACTGACTTGCAGTCAAACCCATCTTTTATTTCACATGCTGAGAGCAACAAAACCAAAAAAGAAGAAATATTCATGGAAGAGCATGCACTCTTTATTTCCTACATAACAGCCTGCATTGAACTGAAAAGAAAATTGTAACCTATCTCTAGAAACAGCAAAACGCTAAAAATGTAAAGGTTCAGTAAACAGAAAAGAAAATCATAACAGACACAGATACACTTTAAACATTTATGGATCATGTCTGAAATGATGTGGTTTGTATGAGTTTCAATCACCTCTAGAGTCATCCATTAAAATAAAATGAAATTGCTGTAGGACTTTAGGCTCATTTTTTTTTCCCTGGGTTGCAACCATGAAACTCCGTTAGCTTTGGCTCTTTTATTTAAATACAATTTTTTCCAAAAATTGAAACCTCGCAGTAAACATTGAGTTGAGGTCCAGTTGCTTTTACATTTGCTGTGAGCCATGAGCTAAACATATCATTTGGACTTCCAGTCTTGTAAACAGCCGTAGTTTCACTATGAAAGCTTTTCAGCTAAACATTGTTACTGAATGAAATTTCTGCTTCTGATTGCTGTCCCTGAAGTTGTTATTCTTTTACTGCTTCATTTTGACTTATCTAGGGATATTAGAACTCTTATTGCTAGCAATATCAACTTACAACATATCTTAAATTTAGTGCCAAACTTTTAGAATGCCATTTACCATCTGCTGAAGCCTTAAGGTAAACATACATGCCTGGCAATAATTCACATAGTAACATTCCCCATTAGCCTGTGTTACAAAGAGCAATCTTCATAGATAGAGCTGCATTCCATTCTCTAAGTTGGTTTTGAATTTACTTGTGAATGACTTTAGTCAATAAAGCAGAGTGGAAAGCACATTTTGAAAAATCTCCTGTCTCACTTCCCAGACCCGTCCATTCTTTTTTTTTTTTTTTTTTCATTTTAAACAGGGAAACTCACAGCCATATGCTATACAGTTATCTGATCTATTGATCAAACTGTGCCTGATTAATGCACGATTGCAACACTTCTCTCCCCACTGAGAAACTACGTTCCCACTAGCTGTTACAAGAAGGATTGCTTTGTGCTCTTAAGCACGTACTCTGACATCTCCACTATTAAATTAATCCAGAAGATGAGAAAAATAGTATACGAATCCTCCACATTAGGAAGTGATAAGGGACATAACTCCTTTTCCCTTTTTTTACTTGCTATTTGATCTGGGTGTGAGCTGTCCTGGGGGTTGAGAAATTCTTTGCCTGTGAGCTGGCCTGGGGGTTGAGAAATTCTTTGTCTGTGAGCTGTCCTAGGGGTTGAGGAACTCTTTAATTCTTTATCTTATCAGCCTGATGCGTAAATTAACTGCCTAAGCATATCTCAATAGAACAAGTTGCAGAACATTAAGGTTATACAAAACCCAGTGAGAACTGGTCTTGTGGTTTGAGCCAAGATGTTACCACGCCCGTGCAAGAAGAAAAGGTGAGAAGTACACAGCGAGGAAGACATACGGCCTTCATCCCTGAGACCCCAGCCCACGACCACCAGGAGGAACTTATTATAAAAAAGACCGCCTTCTCGGGAAAGTCATGAATATGTATAGGCAACCTTGAAATTATCATGAATATGTAACACTTTGCCACACAAATACAAGCTGAATTACCGCGAAGGTGTGCACGATTTTGGTGGGACTACCCCCCGTGCTGCCCAGCGCTGAATAAACCTACCTACTTTACAACCCTACCGGTTGTGGAGTCTGTTTTCCGCACGTCAGAAGCTCTGGTGTTTATGTGGAAGTAAAAGAACCTGTACTGTGGGAACTGAAATGCACCTTTGGCTGTCCACTTGATGGCTTCTGCAACAGCCATGTTATTGGGTCATAACAATTAGGACAGGGATTATCGTCTGATTAGTTTGTTTAGAGTTTGATAACTGTAATAGTAAGAGAGTTAAACTGCCTTAGATAGCTGATATCTTGGTATCTCTTTTCATACCTCCCATTTATAACTGCTAAATATCAGCTAAAGGCACTACTATCCTTAAAGGATTGTGGCTTTTGTTCAAAAGAGGAATCATTTAACAAAGTGGGAGATATCACTACAAACGTAAGAGGTAGAAATGTAGGAACAATAATCTATGAGGGCTGATAGTTAAATAAATTAGAAGCCTGGAGAACAGCTAAAATGATGGAAAGAACGAACATCAAAAGAAAATGGAAATTTATATGTATTTTAAAGCCACTTTTGAGAAAGCAGCAGCAACACACCGTCAGTAACTGACACTTTTGCAAGTAGATGAATTATTCTAATCTTTAGGATTTATAACGGTATAGATCTGTTCAGCAGAGTTCCTAACTCTTAGAAGGGAGACTGTGAATTAGAAGTGTCCCTCCTATGAGAGGGACCTCTCTCTTAGGAGGAGAACTTGGGAGTCAAATGAAAGAAGTTGTTGCTTAATTAAAAAAAGACACAAAAGGAAAGCTGTCCCAAAGGCTTCTGAAGCCCAGCCCCAGCAAAAGTGCAATTTTGATAGAAAATACTACAAAGTAGGTAGGAAAAGCTGTTACTCCTACAATGACTTCCTTCTTCTTCATAAACATCAGTGCTTCACCAAGATAGGGATTTTAAACTTTGGAAGCAACAAGTATTGTGGAAGTTATATCATTCTATCACCAATTTGTTCTACCTTTGATAGAAAAATGCCCCACACCATTTTCAGAAAATTTTGGTATTAGCAAAATTAAAAACATTTTGCCTTTACTGAAATAAGTAAAGAAACTCCCATTGACTCTGCAAGAGTGAGGATTATAAGTTAAATATCTTTTAGATACCAATGGATGAAAAACTTTAGTTATATGTCAGTTGTTCACAGTATTTAATAATTTTTGGCATATTGTGCTCTAAAAATGCTATAGCAAATTGGGTTTTATTCACTAGGTGTTGGAAGAGTTGTTTACATTTTACAGCTTTGTCTTACCAGCGTATTAGAGTAAGAAGTATCACACAGGCAAGACTGCTCTGTACACTCTGTATTATTCAGACAATGTAAGAACAGCAGTTCAAATATCTACTCGAGCTGCCTCTGGGAAGTCATATAAAGTATTTTCAAAGCAAAGACAGGAACAAAATATTAGATATATGCAAGAAAATATTCTCTACATGGATAGAATAAGTCTAGGAGGAAGTCAGCTGAAGAAATTTATTATGTAGTAAGTTGTCCATAGTGTGTGAGTTATGTGAACTCTTCAGAACTTGTGGCAGAAACAAAACTACCTTATGCACACGAAGAGGTGTACCAATTGTTCCACAATTTTTGATGGGGAGCAAGCTGGTATGAGAAAATGATACATAAATGACCTTAAATCTCTGCTTGTCCTTTGTCCCAGACCTCCTATTACTTTCAGAAGAGCACTCCCTGGCTCTTCTGAATATTCAGAAGAGATTAACAAAGTCTGGTCTCCAAACTTTGGCTCTTACACTTTCCTAGGGAGGTACTGTGTCTTATATTATTGTGTTCTATGGTAGCAGGCAGACAACATAGCCAAGTAATCTCTTGCCTATGCCCTGCTGCAGTCAGCCTTTTGCCCCTGAACAGTATTCTCACGTTTATGTCCCAGAGGGTGCCATATATGTTTGAAATTCCAGAGTGAGAGAGAGTTGTCATTATTTTTAGGAAGCGCTATTTATCACAAAGAAAGAGAAAGCAGTTGGCCAGTGCTCTCCTTCTGTATTTTCTCCCGTGACTTACTTCTTAATGAGATCTAAATGTTAACGGGGCAAATGCCTGCTGAAACCCAGCCCATTATTTTTTTGGGGGGAAAATTGTTTACTGAATGATCATCAGATTAATACATCTTAGTAGAACAGACTGACATTTTTTCCTCTTTTGCAGCAAAACACCCACTGTGTCCTTGTTTGTGACTTTTGAATTCTTTGCTTTTCAGTTATTTCAAGTTAGAATTATTTTATGAAAATGTCTTAAAGGAAGAGACACATTTTAGGGTTTTTCCCCACTTCTTAAATAATCCATGAGAAAATCAATGAGGATTGAACTACCACTTAAGAAGAAGAAAGTAAAATAGGGACAAAGTGTGTGTGTGGGGGCAATAATTTTCTCTCATAGTGCTGTTTTTATTAGGAAAGAATGTTAAACATTGCATACAAATTTTATTTACTACTGCTCAACAGTAGTAAGGTCAGCTATTTTGGAAAAGAAAGAGGAGAAAAGAATGAAAAGAATATATTTTAAAAGTAGAGTGGTAACTATTTTTAAAAGTGCTTCTAATATCTTTTTCTTCCTCCTTTTTTTTTTTTAGTTTAGCAGATAAGGAAGAAGGAGAACAAATATTTAAGAGATTTTCCTGTTAGATTTCTTATAGGCTGTCAATACTGATATTTTTGTAATTTTCTATTTTGTTTTGCATTGAAATTGTAACTTCTTTTGCAACTGTGTTCTTTCCAACTTAACCACATTTTTATAACAACACTCTTTTCACTAGAAAGAAATTAATTCATTCTACTAAACTTCTCTGAATTGATTGTATAGGGTTGCATTCTGGCAGTTTATATGTTATGTGTGACAAGATCAACTCTTAAATCAATTGATAGTTTTCATCTTCAAAAAAACTAGTTTTCATGAACCACCATCAGTATTTACAACTGGTGTGTCTAGGCTCCTACCACCGCTCTCTTGGACTGGACACCAAAACCCATTTGGATGTGTAAGCTGCAAATTTTAACAGGACTTGTGATGTTATTAACCTGTCTTAGGAAATCTGCATGTTATAGTCAGCAAAACTCCAAAGACCAAATTGCTACTCAGACTTAAGCATAGGTAGTGGAATGGGAGATGGTCAGTACTGGCTTGTATAGCTCAAGTTTCAGAATCAACTAGTAAATTTATTAATTTTGGGCGGTGTGGTGTGGTTTCTAGCATAGAATTTTCCCTGGCTGCCACCATGTGACCTGATACAGAAAAGCATGTGCTCCAGACAATGCTAATTCAAAAGATGCAAGCAGGTGGCTAAAACCTGCTTAGTCTCATCTTGACTGCCATAAATTCATGTTCGCTGAATGTAATAAAAAGATTTAGGTGCTCCAAAAAGATGAGCCTTTCTTCTAAAATACAAATGAAAAGGTATTAGGAAGTTTTAGATTTGTTTTCTCTGTCTTTGCAAGAACATGTTCCAGGTAAGTTACTAATAAGGGTAGGAAAGAAGGGCTTGGTAGCTCTTTGGACCCACTGATCTTTAATTTTTCTGTTCAGCTTTCAGGTGAAAAAGGTTTTATTCTCTTTAGGCCCTTAATTTCAGATGAAATTTTCCTGAATAAAGGATTTTCTGTCAGTATTAAGAAATACAGGAGGAACATAAATACCCTCATGCCTAACTGGTGCAGCTCTCTAAGCTTTCTGACTTCTGTGAATCCCATTTGTTGGCCTCTAAGTCATGGAACCATAGAATCATAGAATAGTTTGGGTTTGACTTTTAAAGGTCATCTAGTCCAATCCCTCCTGCAATGAGCAGGGATTTCTTTCACTACATCAGGTTGCTCAGCTGACCTTCAGTGTTTCCAGGGATGGGGCAGCTGCCACCTCTCTGGGCAACCTGTTCTAGTGTTTCACCACCATTAACTCAAAAAGTTTCTTCCTTATATCTAATCTGAATCTACCCTCTTTTAGTTTAAAATTATTTCCCCTTGTCCTTTCACAACAGGCCCTACTAAAAGTCATGTGTGGAACTTATATGCATAATGCAATACTCTGTATTCATCTCAATGAGGGAATAATTAAAGATTTGGTATTTCAGTACTGAGCATTGCTAAGCATATGTTTAGTGATCTAGTCTTTCTTGGCCTTAGTTCCCAGTTTTAGGATAGGAATGACATTGCTCTTCCAACAGATACTGAAAGTATATACCCTTCCTACATAGCATTATGAAGCAGGACGAAGATAGAACATATAGAAACACCTGTCCCTATTGAATCCACAAGTTCTAAAGGAAAAATTGAAAAAAAGTTATATATCAGAGATAATAATCTTAAACAAATTCTGCATGTAAATTTTAAATGGCAGTTGTAGACTAAGGCTGTGAGATATTAGGAGTCCAAGGTTAGATACTAAAATGCATATTTAAGCACCAAACTAAATTACCTTGATATCTGAATTCCTGGTTGCTGAATATTTGTTTTGTCATGCCTCAAGTCCTAACTATGGAATTACAAGGGCATTTTTTTCTTTTTATCTTCTTTTTTTTTTCTTTTTTTTTTAAACTTTCTTGCATACACAGCTCTTAGGTGATTCTCTGTGAATATACATTCTCCCTCACCCACCTACATACACATTGCTACTATTAACTACGACTAAATTGGTAGATGAAAGAATGGACCAAAATTGATTATATCTGTAGTTCTCTTTTTCAGGTAAAAGTTGAAGTAAAATCACCTTAAACTACTAAGTGTTCAATAGAGGAAACTTCTACCTGTACGTTAATGTCACTGCACAACATCAGCAACAAATACAGCAGAAAATTTGTCAGTCATTTAAATTGTATGTTATTATTTTGTAAGTAACCTTGCAGTAATTGTCCCAGTCATTTCCTCCTGTGAAAACATATTCTACCCCTCTGACAAGGCCAACGTCCTTGTACAGTATGCCCTTTGAGGAACAGGTATTTGAGAATACAAATCCAACCAATGTAAAACTTTTGTCAGAAAAACAGTGTAATGACCATATTCTATCAACATGTATTTCATTGCATTTTGCATGCTGTTTTTCCAACACCAAATTCCTCTTCTCTTGCCAGAATTCTTCAACTGAAACCAATGAGATATGTGCATACAGGGCAATGGCTGAGTAAGTAATCATGGTTCCAGATGAAATTAGTTTCTGTATTATGGTGTTTTGATATAATTTAGTCACAGAGATGTATTTCTGCTTCATCCTGTGCCTATCTGATGCTCAGCAACCTGTAAACCTGCTCTAGATATATATTAAGAGAATATAATTTCTCTTCCAGGCTTTTCTGCTAGAGAGTTTAAGAAAAGTTAAAACTATCATTCTTACTTTGATTGAATGCTTGTCTTTCTTTTTTTATAACAAAAATCAAGTTTAAATTTAATCTAGACATTATAAATCTAAATCAGTTATAAAATCCACTTTCATCAGATTAAAATGTCATGGCCACTCTGCACTATCAATCTAGTTATAATTTACAAAGAGTTTTTCTTTCTTTTAATTTTCAATACCGACTTAAAATTCAGACTTTTCCTTGCTGAAGGAGCTTCTAATCTTCACCTAGCTAGCAGGCTGACAATGATTATAGACACATGTGGCAATTCATACATACTTGGTTTTAGAAAAAGACACAGAAATCGAAGTTTTGTGTACTCTTCAGAACAGATGAAATGTGAGAGTTCAAACACTATTTTATTTTCTGATGTGTTTACTTAAGCCTGAATCTTAACAGTAAACCTGAGAGATGTCTACTCTGTTCATCTCAGAGAAAATGTATAAGGAAATTGCCAGCTTTCAGTGCAGTTTTGTAAGAAAATCCACACGCTGACTATAGAAATTTGCCCTACTCCCTTCCTTTTGTGAAAACTCATTCTATTTGCTGAACCAGAAAACCATCCATGTACAAGGTCTCTTTCAAGTAGCAGGCAAATAAGAATGTAAATGCAGCATTCTGACTTACACTTCTGACTCATGTTTTCCCCTTCAATTCTTTCTTTTTTTGTTTTCTTCCTAGTTTGTTCTTGTTCTGTTATGCCAGCATCTGCGTTGTACACCAGCTCCAACCGTATACTCTGCAGGGAATAGAAATGTTCTGAACTTTTTCACCTATCTCATGACCCCTGTTTTAAAATAAATTCAGACATATTCTGAAAATATCTGATCTATAGTTCAGCTACCTAGAATTCAGCTGTCTGGATTTTGGTTCAAATATATACTTAGCATTAACTACTTTAGTAGACGGTCCTAGTGTACTACCTTTCAATAATCATCTCTATGGATGTTTTCTGTAGATTAATTTTTGATTTAAATGTAAAGCCAAAACAGGATTCCAGTAAAAAGGAACATGCTTGACAGCAGTAGAAACTTTGCCTAATGTCTAGCTGCCATTTATTGTAGTGGCCACAAAGCATAATTTTGGTGAAAGAACAGGGAGTATTACAAAGGCTTATTTTGGTTACATGTTATGTAAGCCTCTCACTGCTAAAAGTTAGATATCACAGAATCACAGAATGGTTAGGGTGGGAAGGGACCTCAAAAGATCATCTTGTCCAAACCCTGCCAAAGCAGGTTCACCTAGCGCACGTTGCACAGGGTCGCGTCCAGGCGGGTTTTGAATACCTCCAGAGAAAGAGACTCCACAACCTCCCTGGGCAGCCTGTTCCAGTGCTCTGTCACCCTCAAAGTAAAAAAGTTTTTCCTCACATTCAGGTGGAACTTCCCATATTTCAGTTTATGTCCACTGCCCTTTGTACTGTCACTGAGCACCACTGAGAAGAGTTTGGCCCCATCCTCTTGACACCCGCCCCTAAGGCATTTCACACAGAATCACAGAATTAACCAAGTTGGAAGAGACCTCAGGGATCATTGAGTCCAACCGCTGCCCTGACACCACCATGTCAACCAGGCCATGGCACTAAGTGCCATGTCCAGTCTTTTTTTAAACACATCCAGAGATGGTGACTCCACCACCTCCCTGGGCAGCTCATTCCAATGTCTAATAACCCTTTCTGAAAAGAAATTCTTCCTAATGTCCAACCTGAACCTCCCCTGGTGAAGCTTGAGGCTGTGTCCTCTTGTCCTATCGCTAGTTGCCCGGGAGAAGAGGCCAACTCCCACTTCACTACAACTTCCCTTCAGGTAGTTGTAGACTTCAATAAGGTCACCTCGGAGCCTCCTCTTCTCCAGGCTAAATAACCCCAGCTCCCTCAGCCATTCCTCATAGGTTATACCCTCCAGACCCTTCACCAGCTTGGTTGCCCTCCTCTGGACTCGCTCCAACACCTCAACATCTTTCTTGAAGTGCGGGGCCCCGAACTGAACACAGTACTCAAGGTGCGGCCTCACCAATGCCGAGTACAGAGGGACGATCACTTCCCTAGACCAGCTGGCTACACTATTCCTAAGAGAGGCCAGGATGCCATTGGCCTTCTTGGCCACCTGGGCACACTGCTGGCTCATGTTTAGCCGGCTGTCGATCAGCACCCCGAGGTCTCTTTCCACCGGGCCGCTTTCTAACCACTCTTCCCCCAGCCTGTAGTGCTGCATGGGGTTGTTGTGGCCGAAGTGTAAGACCCGGCACTTGTTTTTGTTGAACCTCATGCCATTGGTCTCGGCCCATCTATCTAACCTGTCCAGATCCCTCTGTAGGCCTTCCTACCCTCCAGCAGATCGACACTGCCACCCAGCTTGGTGTCATCTGCAAATTTGCTGAGGGTGCACTCAATCCTTATGTCTAGATCATCTATAAAGATATTGAACAGCACTGGCCCCAGAACTGAGCCCTGGGGAACATCGCTAGTATTTGTAAGTATTTATAAGATCCCCCCCTCTATCTTCTCTTCTCCAGGCTAAACAGACTCATCTCACTCAGCCTCTCCTCGTAAGAGAGACGCTCCAGTCCTCTGATCATCTTTGTAGCCCTCCGCTGGACTGTCTCCAGTAGTTCCTTGTCTTTCTTGAACTGGGGGGCCCAGAACAAGACACAGTACTCCAGGTGTGGCCTCACTAGGACAATGTAGAGAGGGAGGATAACCTTCCTCGACCTGCTGGCCACACTCTTCCTAATGCACCCCAGGATACCATTGGCCTTCTTTGCCACAAGGGCACGTTGTTGGCTCATGGTGAACTGGTTGTCCAGCAGAACTCCCAGGTCCTTCTGCGCAGAGCTACTTTTCAGCAGGTCAACCTGTACTGGTGAATGGGGTTATTCCTCCCTAGGTGCAGGACCCTATGTGATATACAAGATTTATAATTTCTATAGCAATCCACTGGCCTTGATTTGCTTTGAAGCAGTTGTTTTTGTACGCTACTTTTGCTTTTTTATGCAAATCATTACCATTTATTTCACCAGTTATCCTCATTATTTCAGGAATTTTCTTGTAGGCAGGGTGTATATCAGCCCCATAGTGTGGGTACTTAGCAACATGTAATGGCCAAATGAGTCTTCCTATCATTGCTACTATATCATCTTTAGAATGGAGCAAATGGTCGGCCAGAACTTTGAAGATTGCTACTAAAATACGATCTCCAATGGTTCTGTCCTTTTAAAAATATAGACATAGGCAGCTGGAGCTTTAGCATGAAAAGTTTCTGAAGACAATGAATTTCATATCCCTACCACCTGCTATACTAGAAATCACATCCTTATATTTCATTTAGCATCCTGAGGTTTTGTAGTGGAAAGGGTGATAAACAGCAGAGTTCCCTCTGCTCTGTTCATGATGCTTCTGATTTTCCCCATTGTTCTCTGAACTCTTTCCAGGTGTGGGTGAGCCAAGGACTTATACTGACAAAGTGACATTCTCTGTTTTGTTTTGCTTGCAATATGATTATTTTTTTGATCACTACTGGCACTATGCTAATGTTTCCATACCCACAAGGTCTTATTCTTGAGCAGTAATGGTCATCTCCAAGCCGTTTTTTAATATGTGGAGTGAGAACAGGGTGGAGTAGTGTTCTCTTGTGTGTTGCTTTATGCTGATCTAAACTGAAATTATATTCCCTCTTTACCAAAATCAGAACAAGGTCAAGCCTTTACTATTAAACCATTCTGTATCTTGTAGATTGGAAACAAGACAAAACAAAATGAAACAAAACAAAAGAGAAAAGTACTAGTCCTTCAGCCTTTCTGGTAGACAGTCTGTGAACACAACTGTAGAAGCACTTGCACAGATGTGAAGCATCTAAATTAGAGATGTAACTGAGATTTATGGCAGAAAATCGGGGTCTAAAGGTTCTATATCTTAAGGCCAGAGTGTGCAGGGGAAAAAAACCCTGAGATTAGTTTCATATAAAGATGTTTACAGTGGGCGTTCTGTAAGGTCCACTAATAAATACTGTTTCTGGGACTACTGTGTCTTATTGTCAGCTGTATTCTGATAACAGATTTGAAGCAAATTTCTTATTGTAAGATTTTTTTATAAAGGAAGTTGATGTCCCCTGTGAAGGTTCTGCGTGAAAGAGATCAAACAAGTAGCGAAAAGAATGACAACAGTTTCAGTCTGACTTGATCTGAAAGATATTCAAGGCATGAGAAGAAACTATAAAGAAGGCAAGAGGGCAAGAATTTACTACGTAGCACATTCGTACATTATACAGCAGTTCAAAAGTCAGTGTTTACTGTTAATTTTTCTTTGATCAGAAATTTAAATGCATGAAGGAGTACAAGAAATTACGTATTGTGGCTCTGATTGACACTTGAAGATCTCAGGCCATACTCCTGCTCCCAAGGTTAAGTGAATTTTCCATTGTCAACTGACATGTGCCAGATGAAAAAGTTTAGTGAGAGAGCTATGCTTGCTATGAAATAAGCAATTAATACAAAAGAAAAAGTGCAAGTATATGGAAACAGGTACTTTAATCCTGATAAATTCCATATTGTGCCACTATGTAGCATCACTCCCAATGATAGATGCCATAAGTCAGTATATTGATTAATAACAAAGTAGTGCAGAAAAGAATGGGCGGACTTGTCAATGAGAGGCAAGATGGGAGAGACAGAGTATGGTCTGAGGGGAAATCCATACAGACTGAACCGTTTTTGTGATACACCTCTTAAAGAGGAAAAATGGGTTAGGACCAAATATAATAATTTTTTTTTTTGAGAAAAAAACTATTTCCAGAAAATTAGAAGTGAAATGTTTAGGTCACCACTGACTAAGGTGTTGGTTATGCAACTGTGACACATAGTCTGTATTCAGCAATGCAGCACCACGCTGTGCAAAGAAGTTTAAACACCTGAACATTGAATGCAGTAGGAAGAGGCTTAGAGGAAATTGATTGAACTGTAATAGCTTTCCACTCTCAGTTAGTAGCACGCTCTGCTTATATGACCAACGATAGAGACTGACCAATGAATAATGCTCACATTGGCTAGACAGCACTTAACAATTCTCTCTATATGTGGGATAGTGTTACCTGCTGGAGTATTTAAAACACACAAATTAGTTGATTCACCGAATCCTGTCAGTGGAAGGGACAGCCTATTGATTCCATTTGAGAGGTGGCAGTAGTGGAGGGACAGCAATTTCATCCTGTGACACAAGTCATTTGCAGGCTACTGAAATGGCATACCAGGCCCTGCCATTACAAATCTGCTCGTACATAAGAGAGAAGCAGTACTCATTAGCATAACAGTACAAGTATGAGGACTCATATGGTAGGCCAAATAAAGTTGGCTGAAGGGGCAGCAATAAGCTGTGTGATTTGTCTCCATGTGAAAGACATGGCTTTGCTGGGGGCTGTTTGTTGGTGGGCTGGCTGCTGAGATAGCCCAGGTGGAGCCAGCACCACTCACCGTTGATCAGGTGATAAGAAGCCTCAAGGAGGGAAGTGAGTCACTGCCCACAGGGCGTAGGGAGAGCAAACAGTGTTTGTGTGTTCCCCGGGGTAGCGGGGGAGTGGGGGGCACAGCCTTTTGCAGCTCATTGGGCAGTTACAGCTGAGCTGCTGTTTGCAGCTCTTTGGGCAGGGTGCTGAGTCTCTGCCAGTGCACAGGTGAGTTGGATCGCTCTAAGAGATCGGCCACCATGGGTGAGGAGAGACGAGGAACAGCAGCCTGCACAGCGGGGCATGTGGAAGGCAGCAAACAGTGGTTGGTTCCCTCCCGGCCAGAGAGAACATGGTCACAACACGGCCAAGAGCCACAATGAGGAAGAACGTGGGAACTCAGACTGAGCTCCTGGACAAACACGCAGCTGTGCAGGTCTCTGGCTGCAGCGAGTGCCTGAGCCTGGCCCTCGAACTAGAGGGAGTCAGAGACACCACTTGTGTGCGGTGTGATCAAGTAAATGACCTGCTCAGGCAGATGGTTCAACTGAGAGAGGACGTAGAAAGATTGAGAAGGATCAGATAGTGTGAAAGCGAGATAGATTGGTGGAGACACACTCTGAGGCAAAGCTAGCAGGAAGAGACTCTACAAGAAGTGAAGAACCCCCTCCCCTCCTGTCACCAGGCCAAAGGCGGGGACATAAGGGACAAGGGAGAATGGAGAGAGGTCCCTCCTCGGAGAGGCAAGAGAAAACCCTCTCGGCCCCCCTCACCTTCCCAGTTGCCATTGTACAATAGGTATGGGGCTTTGGGACTTGACAGCCAGGTGAATGAAGATGGAGATAACGATCCATCCAGTGAGTCGCCCAGGGCTTGTAACTCATCCCCACATCTTATGACTTCTTCAACTAAGAAGAAAAGGAGGGTAATTGTAGTAGGCGACTCTCTTCTGAGGGGAAGAGAGGGGCCTATTTGTCGACCAGACCCATCCCACAGGGAAGTCTGCTGCCTCCCTGGTGTTACCAAAAATAGTAACCAAGAAAACTCTCCAAACCAAATGATAGTTTAGAAAGCCAACATTGGTTTATTGCAGCGCTGGGTGCATGGGGGATATCTCCTCCTATCATGCACACCTAAGAACAAAAACTTGCTCCTTATATACATAATCCCGAGAAAAGCCCACGCATTCAAAAAAAACACTTATGCATAACACATTATGTAATGCATTACGTAATGTCTTTATGCATGCGTACTAAATTGGGGAAGGGGTCTTGGGTGGTCTCTGGGGTTCGCTGGTGTTCGCAATTCCCCTTTAATCGTGCTTGTGCGCAAGCGTGGTCGAGGCCTTCTTGTTTACAAGTACATGTGTTCCCAAGAAGAAGATATCGTTTTGAACTTATCTCTCCTCTGACACAAGAGTTTATGAATCAAGTTAATTTAGACATCACAAAGTTGTTCTCTACAGTTTTGTTTTATCTTTTGGCCTTATATAATTAGCAGAGACCTTTGTTTTTCTGGGAGTAAGCGTAAACAGCATGAATCATTATTTACTAGAACCTTGTTATCAATCCCATAAACAAACTCTATCTACAAAACATGTAGTTTACTTCAGAACCTATTGTTATTATTCTAGCTAAAAGGAAAATTATTGACAGGAAAGTTTGTTCTGTGTAAAGGTAACACAGAGCAGGTTTTTTAGAGCCTACTCTGAGGCCTACTCTTGCTAAACCATTGCTGAACCAAACCGTCTGGTATCACTGGGGCTCGGGTTAGAGAAGTTAAAAGGAAGCTCACTGC